>NC_080039.1:30795953-31519703 GCF_030020395.1 Manis pentadactyla
GGTTTGCTAATATTTTGTTGAATATTTTTGCTTGTACGTTCATCAGGGATATTGGTCTGTAGTTTTCTTTTTTGGTGGGGTCTTTGCCTGGTTTTGGTATTAGTGTGATGTTAGCTCTATAGAATGAGTTTGGGAGTATCCCCTTCTCTGCTATTTTTTGGAAAACATTAAGGAGAATAGGTATTATGTTTTCGCTGTATGTCTGATAAAATTACGAGGTAAATTCTTCTGGCCCAGGGGTTTTGTTCTTTGGTAGTTTTTTGATTACTGCTTATTTTTAGTTGCTGGTAATTGGTCTGTTTAGATTTTCTGTTTCTGGGTCAATCTTGGAAGGTTGTATTTTTCTAGGAAGTTGTCCATTTCTCCTAGTTTTCCCAGCTTGTTTGCATATAGGTTTTCATAGTATTCTCTAATAATTCTTTGTATTTCTGTGGGGTCCGTCGTAATTTTTCCTTTCTCATTTCTGATACTGTTGATTTGTGTTGACTCTCTTTTCTTCTTAATAGGTCTGGCTAGAGGCTTATCTATTTTGTTTATTTTCTCGAAGAACCAGCTATTGGTTTCATTGATTTTTGCTATTGTTTTATTCTTCTCAATTTTATTTATTTCTTCTCTGATCTTTATTATGTCCCTCCTTCTGCTGACCTTAGGCCTCATCAGTTCTTCTTTTTCCAATTTCGATAATTGTGGCATTAGACCATTCATTTGGGATTGCTCTTCCTTTTTTAAATATGCTTGGATTACTATATACTTTCCTCTTAAGACTGCTTTTGCTGCGTCCCATAGAAGTTGGGGCTTAGTGTTGTTGTTGTTATTTGTTTCCATATATTGCTGGATATCCATTTTGATTTGGTCATTCATCCATTGATTATTTAGGAGCGTGTTGTGAAGCCTCCATGTGTTTGCGAGCCTCTTTGCTTTCTTTGTACAGTTTATTTCTAGTTTTATGCCTTTGTGGTCTGAAATGTTGGTTGGTTTGATTTCAATCTTTTGGAATTTTCTGAGGCTCTTTTTGTGGCCTAGTATGTGGTCTATTCTGGAGAATGTTCCATGTGCACTTTAGAAGAATGTATATCCTGTTACTTTTGGATGTAGAGTTCTATAGATGTCTATTAGGTCCATCTGCTCTACTGTGTTGTTCAGTGATTCCATGTCCTTACTTATTTTCTGCCCAGTGGATCTATCCTTTGGGGTGAGTGGTGTGTTGAAGTCTCCTAGAATGAATGCATTGCAGTCTATATCCCCCTTTAGTTCTGTTAGTATTTGTTTAACATATGCTGGTGCTCCTGTTTGGATGCATATATATTTAGAATGCTTATATCCTCTTGTTTGACTGAGCCCTTTATCATTATGTAGTGTCCTTCTTTATCTCTTGCTACTTTCTTTGTTTTGAAGTTTATTTTGTCTGATATTAGTACTGCAACCCCTGCTTTCTTCTCACTGTTGTTTGCTTGAAATATGTTTTTCCATCCCTTGACTTTTAGTCTGTACATGTCTTTGGGTTTGAGGTGAGTTTCTTGTAAGCAGCATATAGATGGGTCTTGCTTTTTTATCCATTCTGTTACTCTGTGTCTTTTGATTGGTGCATTCAACCCATTAACATTTAGGGTGACTATTGAAAGACATGTACTTATTGCCATTGCAGGCTTTAAATTCGTGGTTACCAAAGCTTCAAGGTTAGCCTCTTTAGTATCTTACTGCCTATCTTAGCTCACTTATTGAGCTGTTATATACACTGGAGATTATTTTCTTCTCTCCCTTCTTGTTCCTCCTCCTCGATTCTTCATATGTTGGGTGTTTTGTGCTGTGCTCTTTCTAGGAGTGCTCCCATCTAGAGCAGTCCCTGGAAGATGTTCTGTAGAGGTGGTTTGTGGAAAACAAATTCCCTCAGCTTTTGTTTGTCTGGGAATTATTTAATCCCACCATCACATTTAAATGATAGTAATGCTGGATACAATATCCTTGGTTCAAGGCCCTACTGTTTCATTGCATTATATATATCATGCCATTCTGTTATGGCCTGTAGGGTTTCTGTTGAGAAGTCTGACATTAGCCTGATGGGTTTTTCTTTATAGGTGACTTTTTTCTCTCTAGCTGCCTTAAAAAATTTTTCCTCTTCCTTGATCTTTGCCATTTTAATTATTATGTGTCTTGGTGTTGTCCTTCTTGGATCCTTTCTGTTGGGGGTTCTGTGTATTTCCATGGTCTGTTCGATTATTTCCTCCCCCAGTTTGGGGAAGGTTTCAGCAATTATTTCTTCTAAGATACTTTCCATCCCTTTTCCTCTCTCTTCTTCTTCTGGTACCCCTATAACGCGGATATTGTTCTTTTTGGATTGGTCACACAGTTCTCTTAATATTGTTTCATTCCTGTAGATCCTTTTATCTCTCTCTCTGTCAGCTTCTATGCGTTCCTGTTCTCTGGTTTCAGTTCCATCAATGACCTCTTGCATCCTATCCATTCTGCTTATAAACCCTTCCAGAGTTTGTTTCATTTCTGCGATCTCCTTTCTGGCATCTGTGATCTCCCTCCGGACTTCATCCCATTTCTCTTGCGTATTTCTCTGCATCTCCATCAGCATATTTATGATTCTTATTTTGAATTCTTTTTCAGGAAGACTGGCTAGGTCTGTCTCCTTCTCTGGTGTTGTCTCTGTGATCTTTGTCGGCCTGCAGCTTTGCCTTTTCTTGGTGATAGGAATAGTTTGCAGAGCTGGGACGAGTGACGGCTGGAATGACTTCCTTTCTTGTTGGTTTGTGGCCCTCCTCTCCTGGGAGAACAGCGGCCTCTAGTGGCTTGTGCTGCGCAGCTGCGCGCAGACAGGGTTTCTGCTTCCTGCCCGGCTGCTATGGAGTTAATCTCCGCTGTTGCTGTGGGCGTGGCCTGGCTCGGGCAGATACTCCAAAATGGTGGAGTCACGTTGGAGCAGGAGCTGCTGGGAGGCTATTTATCTCCGTAAGGGGCCTCCCTGCTCCCTGCAGCCCAGGGGTTAGGGTGCCCAGAGATCCCGGATTCCCTACCTCTGGATTAAGTTTCCGGCCCTGCCCCCTTAAGACTTCCAAAAAGCACCCACCAAAACAAAACAACGACCACCAAAAAAAAAAAAGGAAAAAATTTTTAATTAAAAAAAGAAAAAAGGTGGTCGCTTGTTTTTATTTATTCTCCAGTGCCAGCCTCAGGCCTCTGCTCACCGGTCTTGCTGCCCTGTTTCCCTAGTTTTGGGTTCCCTATCCCTTTAAGACTTCCAAAAAGCGCTCGCCAAAACAAAAGAGCAAAAAAGCAAAAAAAAAAAAAATGATCGCGCACTTTTCTTATGTCCTCCGGCGCCCGGCCTCCAGTGCCTGCTCACTGTTCTTGCTGCCCTGTTTTCCTAGTATCCAGGGCCCTGCACTCTGGCCCGGATGGCTGGGGCTGGGTGTTCGGCAGCCCTGGGCTCCGTCTCCCTCCCGCTCTGCCTGCTCTTCTCCCGCCGGGAGCTGGGGGGAGGGGCGCTCGGCTCCCGCGGGGCCGGGGCTTGTATCTTACCCCCTTCGCGAGGTGCTGGGTTCTCTCAGGTGCGGATGTGTTCTGGATATTGTCCTGCGTCCTCTGGTCTTCATTCTAGGAAGGGTTGTCTTTGTTATATTTTCATAGATATATGTGGTTTGGGGAGGAGATTTCCGCTGCTCTACTCACGCCGCCATCTTCCGCCCCTCTTCATAAGATACATTTATAATGAATTATTGTAATCAGATATATAGGAAAGACTAATAAAATTTAAGCAAATGAAGTGTTTAAGAAATTGTCCTATAATTAAAACTGGACAGGATAAATTCCTGGTGTCCTAGGCACCACCTAGCAAATAATCTGGGAATTATTTTATTTAAACGTTTTACAGAAACAGTGCTTGCTTTGGTGGCACATATACTAAAATTGGAACGATACAGAGAAGATTAGCATGGCCCCTAAAAAAAAAGAAAAGGAAAAAAAGTTTTATAGAAATAGATTCGTATACACGGAAAACAAAACTGGTGGTTGTCATAGTGAGATGGGTGGAGTGGTGGGTGAGATAGGTAAAGGGGACAAAGAGGTGCAATCTTCAAATCATAAAGTAAGTTAGTCACAGGAATGAAAGTACTGAATAGGGAATATAGTCAGTAATAGTGTGATTTCTTTGTATATTCACAAATGATAACTACACTTAACATGGTGAGGATTTAATAATGAAGTGTAATTGTTGAATAACTATGTTTGCATTTGAAACCAATAAATACAGCATATTACCTATATTTCAACTTAAAAATTGAAAAAAGATGAGTTTAAAATTTGATAATTTTATATTCACTAGGATATTTCCTATTTTATAGAGGTAGAATTATGTGCTTTATGAAGTTGAAAACTGGTATAAATACAGATGATTTTTTAATCTAAGCTATGCAAGTGGATTATGTACAATAAATGTACATCTGATTGCCACTCAGAAGGAAAAAATAAGCCCCCATATTACATTTCATTGTTTTATAAGATATAAACCCATTTTATACATATTGACAAATTTGTGTCAGTATTTCTACCAACTTTATTTTATTTAAGTTCCCCTTTGAACCAGTCTGAACATGTTACTTGTCCTTTCATTAACTACTGTATTAAATACAATTTTTGACTAACATTCATTTTATATTTGTGAGTTATGATTTCAAATTTCTGAAAATATACTTGAGCAGATATATAAAATACAGTGAATTAAAAGGTGTAACATATACTTCACTCACACTCTGTTCTGTATAGGGTGCTGCTTTACTGGTCTGAACATTATTTCCATCAGAATCATCAGTGTAATTGTCAGTTTTGTCCTTTCAGTAGTGAAATCTATTTTAAAATGACTGATGTGATTCTTTTGCTTGTTGTTTATATAAAATCCCAATATAATTGTAAAATAATGTATGAGCCCCATGACACAGGAACAAAAAATATATAAAATATACTTCGTAGTTAACTTACATATCTAACTACTACAGAATAAAATTAAAACATATATAATTTTGAGTCTTTTACCTAGGGTTAAAGGAAATGGTTGTGCAATGGCCCTCTGTGGATCCTCCTTTCATTTTGAAATTCTTTTTGACTTTGTGGTGTTCACTTATCATCTTCTCTATACCAATACATCCCGAGTTCCAAAATATTAAAATGAGCATGAACTTGGCATCTGGATTTTATATTAATCACTGTGTTTTCAATATATGTGTACAGTTCCTTCAAGTTCAGAATTTATTACAGAATTGTGACTAACTGTAATTTGGACATATCCTGGCTAGATTTGGGAAGGAGAAAAAAACAAAATATCTAAGTAAGGTAATGGGCCGTGAAGGAATTTCTGTGTAGGATGTGCTTAGGTAGGTTTGAAACACTCTGACAGGAAGGGGATTAAGGAAGTTTTCTTCAAACTGCCTTTGGAGGGCGAACTATTTCTATTGAGATTATTTATTTGGAACAAAAATGGAAGGCTGGTGAGATGAGGAGAATGCCCCAAGCCAGTCTTTGGCAATGCTACTTAGTAACATCTACAGTGAGCCAACTTAGGCACACCTGTTAGTTTTCAAGATAAATGTTCTATACTAAAAAGAGCACCTGGTTTGTTCTTCTGGCTCAGCCTTCATTCTATTAGTGTTATGACCTAGGTGAGATCAATTAACCTAAACCTTAGCTTCCTGTATCTGTAAAAGTGACTCAATTGCTGTTGCATCCTCTACAGCTTTAAGATCACATATATGTGATCACAAGTCTGTCTCTAAAATTTTTCTATATAAAAGCAAATGCAGAAAATAGATGGGTGAGGTTGATAAATTATTTTAAAATATACAAATGGAAGATGTCTCCTCTTTTATAATTAGTAGAATAAAAATAAAATTAAATTTTATTGCCTTTAGTATTTGCTAGACCCTGGGTGAATTTTGTCCTGTAGTTTGGCCCTAGGATCCCTTCCTCCCAAAATAGAGGGCTTTGTCTTGCATCTCTTTTACTCTCCTTAAGGTCTTTGCTTATAGAAATGAAAATAAAATATCTCAATGTGTTTAAAACATCTTCAGAGACATTATTTTGCTATTCTCTGTTTAATGAAGGTGATTTCAATACAAGGTTTAGAGCCACTTCACCCTTTATCTCTCTTCTTTTTTGTTCTTGATTGTGAACAAAAGTAATTTCCAGGTTGACAAGGAGGTAGAGGGAAAGGTAATTATGATAGCAGGTAAACCCACACTTAAGGGAGCAAGGTCCCTTTCTCTGATTTACAAATGCTGAAATGATATATACTCACCAGTGCAGCATTAGGAAGCTGTAAAATAAACAATAGATTTTCTAAAGACAGGCTCTGTGCAAACAGTATTGCCACATAGATTGAATAACAATATAAGGTGCTAACTAAATTTGAATTCCAGATAATGCATATTTTTATCTTTTTTTTTTTTGAGAGGGCATCTCTTATATTTATTTATCAAATACTTCTTAACAACAATAAAATTCTGTATAGGGGACTCAATGAACAATCATTAATCAACCCCAAGCCTAACTCTGAATAGTCTCCAATCTCTGAAGCATAACGAACAAGTTCTTACGTAGTGAATATGTTCTTACACGGTGAACAGTGCAAGGGTAGTCATATCACAGAAACTTTCAGTTTTGATCACGCTTCATAAACTATAAACAATAAAGTCAGATATACTTGTCTAAAATAGCTCATGAGATGTAGTCATAACTAAAGAATTACCCACTGTTTAAAGTACAAATTTAAACAGAACGATTTTTCCAGATTGGGAAAATGTTAAACCCAACTTGGCCATAATTGGGTCGATCTTATGCCAATCAAATTTTACCGACCAATGAGAATAGCCGAGGACCGGAAACGGGCTGAAGGGGCGTTTCTATTAGGCTTTTAATGGCCTAAAGGCAGTTCTGTCACTAGTAAGAGGGAAAGTAAAAATATTATAATTTATTGGTTTAATACAAAAATCCTTCCTCTCTTGGCAATAGTTGATGATGATACCGGGAGAAAGAACTGATACTTAATAAAGACTTGGGCTGATTTTTACTGCCTCCCTGGTGTAAGTCACAGTAGGTTGGTGAAACGAAGCTGCCGATCCACACTTAAGTTTCTGAGGAGACCGACGGGAGTAATGCTTTTTGCAGAGGGTTACAGCAGTGCACACAAAACCTGTTTGTGACGTTTGCAGTTACGGAGGAATCCTGGGACCAAATTTTTTAAAATTCACGTAAGGTACACCAGGACAAGACAGACACCAAAGTCTGAGGAGAATTTTCCCAAAACTAAACCTAGAAGATGGAGAATTCATTACAGGTAAAATTAAAACTCCTTGATGCCGAAAAACTGCCTGTCTTGGTGGATAAAACTAAAAATCCTTGATGACGAAAAACTGTATCAAGCGAGAAATACGTAAAGTTTATTACCAGTAATAAATAGTAACACATTTCCTTTTGTTTTTGTTTTAGATTTTTAAAGTCAACATTTAGTTTTTCTATTTGACTGGGACAATGGTTTTGATGTCCTTCAGTTACATAAACATATATTTTTCATGGTTATTTGTGCTGACAATTACCTTAAAAACTAAATTTCAGTAGGTGGGTAAATCAAATATTTTCCAAAAGTTCACATTCTCTTTAATTTACTAGCTCTGCAAGTATTCCTCAGAGAGAAAAATAAATGTCACGAATGTGTGACTGGATTTTCGCCTCTTTGTTTTCTTTTATTTACCTTTTGTTTTTCTATGGTTTCTAAGAAAAATTTCCCCAGAAAAATAGTGATCTTAAGAATTTGTCAAAATCTATAAAGTTAGCTTTTTAAATGCCTGTAATAATTCCAGCAGGAAAAAATGAGAACAGGAAGCAAATTACTTTGTTCTATCTTGAATCTCTTTATATATAGGATGATTTTGTATACCAAAAGCTCCTTGGCCAAGATAATATTCTTAAAAATATTTTTACACATGTGGCTGTAAGTGGCGTCTGTGGGTGAATGATTGCCTTTACTGTTCCCCTAAATGTAGAAAATTAAATCTATTTTAAATCTCTATTTGTATAAGATGAAATATATGGATGAGTCAAATTATAAAGTTCATAACTGTTTGGTTTGTCTAAAGGTTTCCTTCACATCAGTTAAAATACTTACAGTTAAAATTCTCAAATGCAGATGTAAGTAAGCCTCTACAGCTTGCTGGTGAGGTGTGTGTTTGTTTCTCTTTTTAACATCTATATAGACCATGGGTGGAGCCAAGATGGCACCGTGAGTAGAGCAGTGGAAATCTCCTTCCCAAACCACATATATCTATGAAAATATAACAAAGACAACCTTTCCTAGAATAAAGACAAGAGGACACAGGACAACATCCAGACCACATCCACACCTGCGAGAACCCAGTGCATCGGAAAGGGGGTAAGATACAAGCCCCGGCCCCGCGGGAGCCGAGCGCCCCTCCCCCCAGCTCCCGGCGGGAGAAGAGCAGGCAGAGCAGGAGGGAGACGGAGCCCAGGACTGCCGAACACCCAGCCCCAGCCATCCGGGCCAGAGTGCAGATGCAGTGCATGCCGAGGGGGCCCTGGATGCTAGGGAAACAGGGCAGCAAGACCGGTGAGTGGGCACCAGAGGCCTGGCGCCAGAGGACATAAGAAAAGCGAGCAGCCTTTTTTTTTTTCTGTTTTGTATTGGCGAGCGCTTTTTGGAAGTCTTAAAGGGATAGGGACCCCAATATTAAGGAAACAGGGCAGCAAGACCACTGAGCAGATGCCTGAGGCTGTCGCCGGAGAATAAAGAAAAATGAGTGGCCATTATTTATTTATTTATTTATATTTAAATATAAAAAAATTTTTTTCTTTTTCTTTTTTTGTGGTCGTTGCTTTGTTTTGGTGGGTTCTTTTTGGAAGTCTTAAAGGGACAGGGCGGGACACTTAATCCACAGTTACGGAATCCAGGGATCTCTGGGCACCCTAACCCCTGGGCTGCAGGGAGCAGTGAGGGCCCTTATGGAGATAAATAGCCTCCCAGTCGCTCTCCCTCCAACGCAACTCCACCACTTTGGAGTAGCTGCCCAAGACAGGCCACACCCACAGCAACAGCGGAGATTAACTCCATAGCAGCCGGGCAGGAAGCAGAAACCCTGTCTGCTCACAGCTGCCCAGCACAAGCCACTACAGGTCGCTGTCCTCCCAGGAGAGGAGGGCCACAAACCAACAAGAAAGGAAGTTCCTCCAGCCGACACTCGTCCCAGCTCTGCAAACTAGTCCTATCACCATGAAAAGGCAAAGCCACAGGAGGACAAAGATCATAGAGACAACACCAGAGAAGGAGACAGACCTAGCCAGTCTTCCTGAAAAAGAATTCAAAATAAGAATCATAAATATGCTGATGGAGATGCAGAGAAATACGCAAGAGAAATGGGATGAAGTCCGGAGGGAGATCACAGATGCCAGAAAGGAGATCGCAGAAATGAAACAAACTCTGGAAGGGTTTATAAGCAGAATGGATAGGATGCAAGAGGTCATTGATGGAACTGAAACCAGAGAACAGGAACGCATAGAAGCTGACAGAGAGAGAGATAAAAGGATCTACAGGAATGAAACAATATTAAGAGAACTGTGTGACCAATCCAAAAAGAACAATATCCGCGTTATAGGGGTACCAGAAGAAGAAGAGAGAGGAAAAGGGATGGAAAGTATCTTAGAAGAAATAATTGCTGAAACCTTCCCCAAACTGGGGGAGGAAATAATCGAACAGACCATGGAAATACACAGAACCCCCAACAGAAAGGATCCAAGAAGGACAACACCAAGACACATAATAATTAAAATGGCAAAGATCAAGGAAGAGGAAAAATTTTTTAAGGCAGCTAGAGAGAAAAAAGTCACCTATAAAGGAAAACCCATCAGGCTAATGTAAGACTTCTCAACAGAAACCCTACAGGCCATAACAGAATGGCATGATATATTTAATGCAATGAAACAGAAGGGCCTTGAACTAAGGATACTGTATCCAGCACGACTATCTTTCAAATATGAGGGTGGGATTACACAATTCCCAGACAAACAAAAGCTGAGGGAATTTGTTTTCCACAAACCACCTCTACAGAACATCTTCCAGGGACTGCTCTAGATGGGAGCACTCCTAGAAAGAGCACAGCACAAAACACCCAACATATGAAGAATCGAGGAGGAGGAACAAGAAGGGAGAGAAGAAAATAATCCCAGACAGTGTATATAACAGCTCAATAAGCGAGTTAAGTTAGGCAGTGAGATACTAAAAAGGCTAACCTTGAACCTTTGGTAACCACGAATTTAAAGCCTGCAATGGCAATAAGTACATATCTTTCAAAAATCACCCTAAATGTTAATTGGTTGAATGCACCAGTCAAAAGACAGAGAGTAATAGAGTGTATAAAAAAGCAAGACCCATCTATATGCTGCTTACAAGAAACTCACCTCAAACCCAAAGACATGTACAGACTAAAAGTCAACAGATGGAAAAACATATTTCAGGCAAACAACAACGAAAAGAAAACAAGGGTTGCATTACTAATATCAGACAAAATAGACTTCAAAACAAAGAAAGTAACAAGAGATAAAGAAGGACACTACATAATGATAAAGGGCTCAGTCAAACAAGAGGATATAACCATTCTAAATATATATGTACCCAACACAGGAGAACCAGCATATGTGAAACAAATACTAACAGAACTAAAGGGGGAAACAGACTGTAATGAATTCATTCTAGGAGACTTCAACACACCACTCACTCCAAAGGACAGATCCACCAGACAGAAATAAGTAACGACACAGAGGCACTGAACAACACACTAGAACAGATGGACCTAATAGACATCTACAGAACTCTACATCCAAAAACAACAGGATACACATTCTTCTCAAGTGCACATGGAACATTCTCCAGAATAGACCACATACTAGGACACAAAAAGAGCCTCATTAATTCCAAAAGATTGAAATCCTACCAACCAACTTCTCAGACCACAAAGGCATAAAACCAGAAATAAACTGTACAAAGAAAGCAAAAAGGCTCACAAACACATGGAGGCTTAACAACATGCTCCTAAATAATCAATGGATGAAAGAAAAAATAAAAATGGGAGATCCAGTAATATATGGAAACAAATGACAACAACAACACTAAGCCCCAACTTCTGTGGAACACAGTAAAAGCAGTCTTAAGTGGAATGTATACAGCAATCCAAGCATATTTAAAAAAGGAAGAACAATACCAAATGAAAGGTCTAATGTCACAATTATCGAAATGGGAAAAAGAAGAACAAATGAGGCCTAAGGTCAGCAGAAGGAGGGACATAATAAAGATCAGAGAAGAAATAAACAAAAATTGAGAAGAATAAAACAATAGCAAAGATCAATGAAACCAAGAGCTGGTTCTTCGAGAAAATAAACAAAATAGATAAGCCTATAGCCAGACTTATTAAGAGGAAAAGAGAGTCAACACAAATCAACCGGATCAGAAATGAGAAGGGAAAAATCATGATGGATCCCAAAGAAATACAAAGAATTAGTAGAGAATACTATGAAAACCTATATGCAAACAAGCTGGGAAACCTAGTAGAAATGGACAACTTCCTAGAAAAATACAACATTCCAAGACTGACCCAAAAAGAAACAGAAAATCTAAACAGACCAATTACCAGCAACGAAATTGAAGCGGTAATCAAAAAACTACCAAAGAACAAAACCCCCGGGCCAGATGGATTCACCTAGGAATTTTATCAGACATACAGGAAAGACATAATACCCATTCATCTTAATTGGATACTCCCAAACACATTCTATGAAGCTAACATCACCCTAATACCAAAACCAGGCAAAGACCCCACCAAAAAAGAAAACTACAGACCAATAACCCTGATGAACGCAGATGCAAAAATACACAACAAAATATTAGCAAACTGAATTCAAAAATACATCAAAAGGATCATACACCATGACCAAGTGGGATTCATCCAAGGGATGCAAGGATGGTACAACAATTGAAAGTTCAACATCATCCACCACATCAACAAAAAGAAAGACAGAAAGCACATGATCATCTCCATAGATATTGAAAAAGCATTTGACAAACTTCAACATCCATTCATGATAAAAACTCTCAGCAAAATGGGAATAGAGGGCAAGTACCTCCACATAATCAAGGCCATCTATGATAAACCCACAGCCAACATTATATTGAATAGCGAGAAGCTGAAAGCATTTCCTTTGAGATCGGGAAATAGACATTGATGCCCACTCTCCCCACTGTTATTTAACATAGTACTGGAGGTCCCAGCGACGGCAAACAGAAAACAAAAAAATACAAGGAATCCAGATTGGTAAAGAAGAAGTTAAACTGTCACTATTTGCAGATGACATGATACTGTACATAAAAAACCCTAAAGACTCCACCCCAAAACTACTAGAACTGATATTGGAATACAGGAAATTTGCATTATAGAAAATCAACACACAGAAATCTGTGGCTTTCCCAAACAGTACCAAGTGAACCAACAGAAAGAGAAATCAGAAAAACAACTCCATTCACAATTACATAAAAAAAAAAAATACCTAGGAATAAACCTAACCAAAGAAGTGAAAGACTTATACTCTGAAAACTACAAGTCACTCTTAAGAGAAATTATAGGGGACCCTAACAGATAGAAACGCATCCCACGCTCGTGGCTCGGAAGAATTAATATCGTCCAAATGGCCATCCTGCCCAAAGCAATATACAGATTTGATGCAATCCCTATGAAACTACCAGCAACATTCTTCAATAACTGGAAGAAATAATTCAAAAGTTCATATGGAAACACTAGAGACCCCGAATAGCCAAAGCAATCCTGAGAAAGAAGAATAAAGTAGGGGGATCTCAATCCCCAACTTCAAGCTCTACTATAAAGCCATAGTAATCAAGACAATTTGGTACTGGCACAAGAACAGAGCCACAGACCAATGGAACAGACTAGAGAATCCAGACATTAATCCGAAAATATATGGTCAATTAATATTTGATAAAGGAGCCATGGACATACAGTGGTGAAATGACAGTCTCTTCAAAGATGGAGCTGGAAAAACTGGACAGCTACATGTAAGAGAATGAAACTGGACCATTGTCTAACCCCATATACAAAAGTAAACTCAAAATGGATCAAAGACCTGAATGTAATTCATGAAACCATTAAACTCTTAGAAGAAAACAGAGGCAAAAACCTCTTATACATAAACATGAGTGACCTCTACTTGAACATATCTCTCCGGGCAAGGAAAACAACAGGAAAAAATGAATAAGTGGGACTATACTAAGTTGAAAAGCTTCTGTACAGCAAAAGACGCCATCAATAGAACAAAAAGTAACCCTACAGTATGGGAGAATATATTTGAAAATGACACATCTGATAAAGGCTTGACATCCAGAATATATAAAGAGCTCACACACCTCAACAAACAAAGAACAAATAACCCAATTAAAAAATGGGCAGAGGAACTGAACTGACGGTTCTCCAAAAAAGAAATACAGATGGCCAACAGATACATGAAAAGATGCTCCACATCAGTAATTATCAGAGAAATGCAAATTAAAACTGCCATGAGGTATCACCTCACACCAGTAAGAATGGCTGCCATCCAAAAGACAAACAACAACAAATGTTGGCGAGGCGGTGGAGAAAGTGGAACCCTCCTAAAATGCTGGTGGAAATGTAAATTAGTTCAACCATTGTGGAAAGCAGTATGGAGGTACATCAAAATGCTCAAAACAGACTTACCATTTGACCCAGGAATTGCACTCCTAGGAATTTACCCTAAGAATGCAGTAATGAAGTTTGAGAAACACCAATGCACCCTTATGTTAATCGCAGCACTATTTCCTATAGCCAAGAATTGGAATCAACCTAACTGTCCATCGATGGATGAATGGATAAGGAAGATGTGGTACATATATATACACAATGGAATACTACTCAGCCATAAGAAAAGGGCAAATCCTACAGTTTGCAGAAACATGTATGGAGCTGGAGGGTATTATGCTCAGTGAAACAAGCCAAGCAAAGAAAGAGAAATACCAAATGATTTCACTCATCTGTGGAATATAAGAACAAAGGAAAAATTGAAGTAATGAAACAGCAGCAGAATCACATAACTCACGAATTTAATAACAGGTACCAATGGGAAAGAGACTGGGGAGGATGGGTGTGTAGGGAGGGTTAAGGGAGGAAGAATAATGGCAGTATTAAGATTAGCATACATGGGAGTTGGAAGAAAGTGGAGGGCTGTACAACACAGAGAAGGCAAGTAGTGATTCTACAACATTTTGCTATGCTGATGGACAGTGACTGTAAAGGGGTTTATAGGGGAGACCTGGTATAGGGGAGAGCCTAGTAAACATAATATTCGTCATGTAAGTGTAGATTAATGATACCAAAAAAAAAAAAAGAGGCTGTTCCTGTGTGGTGACCTCCAATGATTTCTGCACAAGGGTATAAAGGGCATATAAAAGAGTAGGCAAAGGGCCTGTTTGTGTTTATACAGAGGATCAAAGCCTAATTGGGCTACCCCGAAAATCAACTACGATATGATATGAAAAAGAACTTCCAACATCAGCACTCTCTGGAAGACTCATGACATAAGATGATCATCAAAAACCCGAACAAAATCCACGCACTTCTACAGGTATAGATGCACTCATCCCACCAGTTCCTGGACTTGCCATGGGAATGAAGAAGGAGATATCTAATCAGGCCTGTGCATACAGTAAAACAACAAATTTTACTGGATCTAAACTCTTGGAACTCAAACAAGAAATAGGAGAAGTGCAAATCGTAGCGCTCCAAACTATTACAACTACAGACTACTTACTGTTAAAAGAATATATGGATGTCAACAGTCCCCAGGAATGGGTTGTTTTAATTTGTCTGATTTCTCTCAGACTGTTCAAGTTCAGTTGGACAATATCCACCATACCATAGATAAGTTTTCACAAATGTCTAAGGTGCCTAACTGGTTTTCTTGGTTTCACTAGAGATGGCTGGTAATTACAGGAATACTTTGGTTATGTAACTATACTCCTATTATGTTAATGTGTGTGTGCAATTTAATTAGTAGTTTAAAACCTATACATGCTGAACTTATTCTACAAGAAGATATGTCAAAGAAATAATCAATCTTCCCAAGTTTTCTTCCGCCTGCTACTTCTATAGCTTTTCTTCTTCCTTCCTAATTACAACCCTTAAATAGAATTCATGCCTCATATTGAACTTACCGAGTATCATAATTCTTCCAAGTGGTAAAGATACCTCAAGACAAATGCTGGGCATAAAACCCAGAGGGCATATATCTGCAAAGTAGTAAAAAGCTAACCTTTTCAAACAATATTGCTTTTCTCTCGCTTATGAACTTTACATTTCCCTGTATGGCCCCGGAAGATGACCGGTTAGCCAGAGATGGGTAAGATTCCTCAAGGGAGGAACAACCTAAGACAGGCACAGTCGCAGGGGGGCCATCAGGTGAGAAATTGGGGATCAACAGAGGTGAGGCTTAGAACCTCACCCCCCCTGTTCTGAGAGAAATCTTCTGCATACATGGATGTTTTTTTGCCCTTGTCTAGCTTGGATTAACACATAGTCTACAGGCACACACCTGATCATCTACATTTGCTCTCTTATAACACTGAACTATGTTTTCTGCGTTTATCTTTCATATAACTACCACTTCAGCATTTTATTTAAAATAATAATAATAAAGAGAGAAATGTGGTATCCACATATAAATCAAGTATAAAAATCAAATGAGTATTCATATTTGAACTGACTGTTTATAGTTCATAATGCTTGAGCAAAACCGAAAGTTTCTGTGATGACTGCCCTTGTACTGTTCACCATGTAACTTATTCACTATGTAAGAATTTGTTCTACATGTAAGAACTTGTTCGTTATGCTTCATAAGATTGGAGACTGATGAATATTAGCCTTGGGGTGGATTGATGATTGTGCATTGAGTATTGACTCCCCTATACAGAATTTTATTGTCCTTAACAACAATTTGATCAATAAATATGATTGATGCCCTCACCGAAAAAAAAATGTGTACACTTCCAATTGTAAAATAAATAAGTAACCGGGAGGGATGTAATGTGTAGCATAAGGAATATAGTCAAAATATTTTAACAACTTGGTATGGTGATAGCTGGTACCTAGAATTATCATGTATATAAATGTTGAATCACTGTGTTGTACACCTGAAACTAATGTAATACTGTGTGTCAACTACCATTCAATAAAAATAATTATCAACAAAAAAAACACATCTATATAGATAAGGTGTTTCTTTTTAGACCATGAGCTATTTTAATAACTTTCATATTTCTCCTGAGGCATTATACTCTATACCATAAGGAACAGAAGTGCCAATAACATGTCTCTGGCATGCCTTTAGAAGAACTGGGAGAAATTTGATTACTAGACCCTGAAATAGTGTCTTATCTTCTGTGCACAAGCTTGGCCTCAATACAAACTCTGTGATTAGAGAGGCTCGGTCCCTGAAACAAGTATGCAATATAATATGGTTATGCAGCTAAATATACTTTGCCACAAAGAAGGAAAACAGTCAAAATTCCCATGAACAACTACAATATAGGCCTAATTTTCTAAAATTTTAAGGTTAATTGTGAACTCAATAAGTAGAGTAGATTTTTACTAAAAAATTTCTAAATTCTCAACCAGACTCCCTGAGATGAAAGAAATTTATCCTCTGCAATATAGCCTGGCTTTAAATAACTTGTGCTAGAATTGTACCTACATTTCATTTCCAGCACCCTGGACACACACAGTACTTACCAGTACAGAGCCTTCATCAACCCTGTTCATGTGGGGCTGTCTAAACCATAACCCAATGATATAAAATGTTTTTCCTTGGAGGGCACTCTTGAAAACTTTGATTCTTTTAACCAAATAAGCTAAACAGAAAGAAGGCAATTAGATACTAGTAACTCAAATCTTTATCAGTTTATGTGTCTGTATGTTTTTATGAAAAGTACTGCTATTGGTAGTCATTACATCTCAGTCTGTATGTTTGTGTGTCTAAGTGTGTAAATGAAAGATTTTTCTACCTGCAGATTGTATTAATAAAAAATTAACTTAAAGACAATCACTTGTGAAAATTGAGCATTCTAAAACTTCCAGAAAACTCCAATAAAAATATTAAGCATTAATGATAATTTAAGTTGAACTAAAATGGACATGTCCTTATGGTTATCAGCTGTGTGTTTACCTAAAGTCATTTAAGTTGATGTTACCTGTTAAATCTTTTAAGAAAAAATGCTTAGGATTGACTTTGTCTAATGTTTGATAAAATTTTTATGAGTGATCTAGCATAATAGTTAAAAATGAGTAAACTAAATAAGTGTAGCAAGTGAACATCTTAATTGTGTGTTACAGTGTGTATACCTACAAGCCACCTGAGAATCTTTGTAGTAACCTAAAACCTTAAACTTTTGCTAAGTAGACATGTTATATGCTTAGAGATTTTGCTGTAAAGCACACACTTCCAGAAATTATGAAAGGTGTTCATAAATTTGTTAATCTAAGAATGCTAGTGTAATAGGTTACAATAGTTACTTCTCAGGGTTCACTGAAAATTAAGTTCCTAATGATTTTAAGTTCCAAATAAAACTACTTAAAATAATAAAGAAAACATCTCTGCTTGCTAGAAAAGATGTGTGTTTTAATAAGAGAAAGTATAAGGAATGGGAATTCATTTTGTTGGTGATAAAAGAAGGTAACTGTTCTAAAGTACAGCTGTTTATTTTAAGAGGGAAAACTCTGAATATGAAAAGAAAGTTGTAGAAAGTTTGTGGAAGAATTGACATAGTCATGCTGCGTGAAACTAAAGCAAATGAGTCTTGATATCAAGTACAAAGCAAAATTAGAATTTTGTTCTCAGTTAAAATGAAAAGTTTTCTTAAACTGTTAGTCTGCTTTTAATGTTAAAAGATTGTACAGAGCTTTCTAATTGCTTTATCAAAGCAGTTTCCCATGCTTAAAGTCTCAATGAGTTGTCTGAGTATTTAAGAAAATTAGACCCTACTATTAAAAGAACTAAAAGCTAAGGTTTGCTAACAACTGTGTAGCCTTCTGTATTTGATTTTAAAATATTTTATTGTCATTCTGGTTAAGTAGATAAGTACTAGACTTACTATTCTACTTCGGGTATTTAGGCAAGTGCCTTAAATACTTTCTGACAGCTTCCCCAAATCAAATTCAAAAAAGGTGCTTTTACCTCTAAGTAACCGATATTTTCCAGAGGGCCCCTGGAACATGTCAGATGAATTTTTTCTCTTCATCGGTGAAAATATTTGGCCAAATAGACTTATTTAACTGATATATATTTACCTGGAAAGCACTGTCAAAGATAATGATGCAAAACTTTGTTACTGAATGTTTTATGTTACAAAAATATCCAAATTTCCTATGTCAACCGTCCTATAGTAAGTGCCCATTAGCATTTTAAGCATTTCCATTCATAAGTCTTGTCATTTATAGTCACTGTTTGATTACTCCTAAACTAGTAAAGAAATAGACTCTAACAGAGCAAGTATTAGTTACGTAAGATTATGTAAACTAAGGAAAATAATTTTATGACTTTTTATTTCAAATGTTGCTGATAAAGTGTTTTAAGTTTTCTTCTCTTTAAGCTGACAACAGTTTAGTAAATGACAATACCTTTAGAAGCAAAATTGAAACATTTGTATTTCTACCTAATCCCTCAAGAATTTAAAAACTCTCAGTGAGTATTTTTTATTTTATGGCAGTATGTTTATTTGCATAAGCTCAATAAAAATATACTTTCCTTGTAACAAGACCAACTAAGAACACTGGTTATATTAAAAAGGCTTTGACTGGAATGTCACACCTGAGAGACACATGCTCAAACTCAGATATGAGCAGACAGCTTTAAGGAACTAAGGTTGACGTTCTAAAACCAACAAAGCTCCTCAGAAGAACTGGCCTGGTACCTTGCTTACAGGGTTCCCAGCAGCCTTACCAGGTGAGTAAGGAAGGCCACTTCCTGGCAGGTGCAGGACCCTAAAAATGTCTTGGGGACCTCAATAAGAGAGGAATTCATGAAAATCTACAGGTACTTCAGGCAAAACCTGAGAGCAAGTGTGGCTTGGCTGACTGGCCATGAGAGGCCTTTAAAAGTCCAACCTGAAATTCCTTACCAAAATTTCCAGCAGAGCACATCTAAAAGAGAATTTGTAATCAAATGCTCTTATTGTACACTTAAGCAAATAATCAAGCCAAGTGTTAAGAATTTTCTTAATCTGGTTACTTCTAATAAAATTGAGGGTAATTTAGAGAAAAGAGTTGTTTCACTAATGCAGCCTTATTTATACTTAGTCCTAATATGAGTCATTGGGACATAGACTAGATCTAGAGTATTTTAGTTTCCCCAGATATCTGTCTATGATTTTCAACTAGGGCTTCACAATTTCTAATTCTCATATTCAGTCATGCATTCTTTTTTTTTTTTTAGATAATTATGTTTTATTGAAGGGTAGTTGACACACAGTATTACATTAGTTTCAGGTGTACAACACAGTGATTCAACATTTATATACATGACAATTCTAGGTATCAGCTATCACCATACCAAGTTGTTAAAATATTTTGACTATATTCCTTATGCTATACATTACATCCCGGTTACTTATTTATTTTACAATTGGAAGTGCACACTTTTTTTTTTCGGTGAGGGCATCTCCCATATTTACTGATCAAATAGTTATTAACAACAATAAAATTCTGTATAGGGGAGTCAATGCTCAATGCACAATCATTAATCCACCCCAAGGCTAATTTTCATCAGTCCCCAAACTTCTGAAGCATAAAGAACAAGTTCTTAAATGGAGAACAAATTCTTACATAGTGAATAAGTTACATAGTGAACAGTACAAGGGCAGTCATCACAGAAACTTTCGGTTTTGCTCATGCATTATGAACTATAAACAGTCAGTTCAAATATGAATACTCATTTGATTTTTATACTTGATTTATATGTGGATACCACATTTCTCTCTTTATTATTATTATTTTTAATAAAATGCTGAAGTGGTAGGTAGATAAAAGATAAAGGTAGAAAACATAGTTTAGTGTTGTAAGAGAGCACATGTAGATGATCAGGTGTGTGCCTGTAGACTATGTGTTAATCCAAGCTAGACCAGGGCAATAAAACATCCACGGATGCAAAATGGGGGGTGAGATTCTAAGCCTCACCTCTGTTGATCCCCAATTTCTCACCTGATGGCCCCCCTGCGACTGTGCCTGTCTTAGGTTGTTCCTCCCTTGAGGAATCTTACCCGTCTCTGGCTAACCAGTCATCTTCCGGGGCCATACAGGGAGATATAAAGTTGACAAGTGAGAGAGAAGCGTTATTGTTTCAAAAGGTTAGCTTTTTACTTCTTTGCAGATTTATGACCTGTGGCTTCTATGCAAAGCATTTGTCTTGAGGTATCTTTACCACTTGGAAGAATTATGATACTCGGTAAATTTGATATGAGGCACGAATTGTATTTAAGGGTTGTAATTAGGAAGGAAGAAGAAAAGCTATACAAGTAGCAGACAGACGAAAACCTGGGAAGATTTATTATTTCTTTGACATATCTTCTTGTAGAGTAACTTCACCATGTATAGGTTTTAAACTATTAATTAATTTGCACACACACATTAACATAATAGGAGTATAGTTACATAACCAAAGCATACCTGTAATTACCGGCCATCTCCAGTGAAACCAAGAAAACCAGTTAAGCACCTTAGGTATTTGTGAAAACTTATCTATGATATGGTGGATATTGTCCAACTGAACTTGAACAGTCTGAGAGAAATCAGACAAATTAAAACAACCCATTCCTGGGGACTGTTCACATCCCATATGTTCTTTTAACAGTATATAGTCTGTAGTTGTAATATTTTGGAGCGCTACGATATGCACTTCTCCTAATTCTTGTTTGAGTTCCAAGAGTTTAGATCCAGTAAAATTTGTTGTTTTACTGTATGCACAGGCCAGCTTAGATATCTCCTTCTTCATTCCCATGGCAAGTCCAGGAAATGGTGGGATGAGTGCATCTACACCTGTGGCAGTGCGTGGATCTTTGTTGGTTTTTTTGGTGATCATCTTCTGGCATGAGTCTTCCAGAGAGTGCTGATGTTGGAAGTTATTTTTAATATTGTATCTTAGTTGATTTTCAGGGTAGCCAAATAAGGCTTTGACCTCTGTATAAACACTAACAGACACTTTGCCTACATTTTATATGCCCTATATACCATATGTAGAACTCATTGGAGGTCACCACACAGGAACTGCCTTTTTTTTTTCTTTCTGTTTTTTTTGTTATCATTAATATACACTTACATGGCAAATAATATGTTTACTAGGCTCTCCCCTATACCAGGTCCCCCCTATAAACCCCTTTACAGTCACTGTCCAACAGCATAGCAAAATTTTATAGAATCACTACATGTCTTCTGTGTGTTGTACAGCCATCCCCTTTCTCCCACACACCATGCAGGCTTGTCTTAAATCCCCTTTCTTCTCCCACCCCCCTTTTCCCTCCCTACCCACCCTTCCTCCCCAGTCCCTTTCCCTTTGGTACCTGTTAGTCCATTCTTGAGTTCTGTTATTCTGCAGCTGTTTTGTTCCTTCAGTTTTTCCTTTGTTCTTATACTCCACAGATGAGTGGAATTATTTGGTATTTCTCTTTCTCTGCTTGGCTTGTTTCACTGAGCATAATACCTTCCAGCGCTATCCATGTTGCTGCAAATGGTAGGTTTTGCCCTTTTCTTATGGCTGAGTAGTATTCCATTGTGTGTATGTACCACATCTTCTTTATCCATTCATCTATTGATGGACATTTAGGTTGCTTCCAATTCTTGGCTATAGGAAATAGTGCTGCGATAAACATAGGGGTGCACTGATCTTTCTCATACTTGATTGCTGCATTCTTAGGGTAAATTCCTAGGAGTGAAATTCCTGGGTCAAATGGTAAGTCTGTTTGGAGCATTTTGATGTACCTCCATACTGCTTTCCACAATGGTTGAACTAATTTACATTCCCACCAGCAGTGTAGGAGGGTTCCCCTTTCTCCACAGCCTCGCCAACATTTGTTGTTGTATGTCTTTAGAATGGCAGCCATCCGTACTGGTGTGAGGTGATACCTCATGGTAGTTTTAATTTGCATTTCTCTGATAATTAGAGATGTGGAGCATCTTTTCATGTGTCTGTTGGCCATCTGTATTTCTTTTTTGGAGAACTGTCTGTTCAGTTCCTCTGCCCATTTTTTTTTCTTTTTTCTTTTTTCATTTTATTTATTTATTTATGTATTTTTTTATTGAAGGGTAGTTGACAACAGTATTACATTACATTAGTTTCAGGTGTACAACACAGTGATTCAACATTTATATACATGATAATTCTAGGTACCAGCTATCACCATACCAAGTTCTTACAATATTTTGACTATATTCCTTATGCTACACATTACATCCCTCCCGGTTACTTATTTATTTTACAATTGGAAGTGTGTTTATATATATATATATATGTATATATATATATATATATATATATATATATATATACATATATATATATTTTGTGAGGGCATCTCATATTTATTGATCAAATATTTGTTAACCACAATAAATTTCTGTATGGGGGGTCAAGACTCAATGCACAATCATTAATCCAACCCCAGCCTAATTTTCATCAGTCTCCAATCTTCTGATGCATAACGAACAAATTCTTACATGGAGTACAAATTCTTACCTAGTGAATAAGTTACATGGTGAACAGTACAAGGGCAGTCATCACAGAAGCTTTCGGTTTTGTTCATCCATTATGAACTATACACAGTCAGTTCAAATATGAATATTCATTTGATATTTAAACTTGATTTATATGTGGATATCACATTTCTCTATCATTATTATTTTTAATAAAATGCTGAAGTGGTAGGTAGATACGAGATAAAGGTAGAAAACAGAGTTTAGTGTTGTAAGAGATCAAATGTAGATGATCAGGTGTGTGCCTGTAGACTATGTGTTAATCCGAGCTAGACGAGGGCAATAAACATCCACGTATGCAGAAGATTTCTCTCAGAACGGGGGGGTGAGGTTCTAAGCCTCACCTCTGTTGATCCCCAATTTCTCACCTGATGGCCCCCCTGCGACTGTGCCTGTCTTAGGTTGTTCCTCCCTTGAGGAATCTTACCCGTCTCTGGCTAACCAGTCATTTTCCGGGGCCATACAGGGAAATGTTAAGTTGGTAAGTGAGAGAGAAGCCTTATTGTTTGAAAAGGTTACCTTTTTACTTCTTTCAATATTTATGCCCTGTGGCTTCTATGCCCAGCATTTGTCTTGAGGTGTCTTTACCACTTGGAAGAATTATGATACTCGGTCAATTCGACATGTGGCACGAGTTCTATTTAAAGGTTGTGATTAGGTAGGAAGAAGAAAAGCTATAGAAGTAGCAGGCAGAAGAAAACCTGGGAAGATTGATTATTTCTTTGACATAACTTCTTGTAGAGTAACTTCAGCATGGATAGATTTTAAACTACTAATTAAATTGTGCACACACATTAACATAATAGGAATATAGTTACATAACCAAAGCATACCTGTAATTACCAGCCATCTCCAGTGAAACCAAGAAAACCAGTTAGTCACCTTAGGCATTTGTGAAAACTTATCTATGATATGGTGGATATTGTCCGACTGAACTTAAACAGTCTGAGAGAATTCAGATAAACTAGAACACCCCATTCCTGGGGACTGTTCATATCCCATATGTTCTTTTAACGATAAATAGTCTGTGGTTGTAAGATTTTGGAGTGCTACAATTTGCACTTCACCTAATTCTTGGTTGAGTTCCAACAGTATAGATCCAGTCCAATTTTTCTTTTACTGTATGCACAGGCCAGCTTGGATATCTCCTTCCTCATTCCCATGGCAAGTCCAGGAACTGGTGGGATGAGTGCATCTACACATGTGACAGTGTGTGGATCTTTGTTGGAGTTTTTTTTTTTGCTGATCATCTTCTGTCATGAGTCTTCCCGAGAGTGCTGATGTTGGAAGTCTTTTTCTTTTCGTATCTTAGTTCATTTTCAGGGTAGCCAAATTAGGCTTTGATCCTCTGTATAAACACAAACAGACCCTTTGCCTACACTTTTATATGCCCTTTATATCATTGTGTAGAACTCATTGGTGGTAACCACATAGGAACTGCTTTTTTTTTTTAATCATTAATCTACACTTACATGATGAATACTTTGTTTACTAGGCTCTCCCCTATACCAGGTCCCCCCTATATACTCCTTTACAGTCACTGTCCATCAGCGTAGCAAACTGTTGTAGAATCACTACTTGTCTTCTCTGGGTTGTACAGCCCTCCCCTTTCTCCCACCCCTCTGTGGATGCTAATCTTAATACCCCTCTTTTTCTACCCCACATTATCCCTCCCTACCCACCCATCCTCCCCAGTCCCTTTCCCTTTGGTTCCTGTTAGTCCATTCTTGAGTTCTGTGATTCTGCTGCTGTTTTGTTCCTTCAGTTTTTCCTTTGTTCTTATATTCCACAGATGAGTGAAATCATTTGGTATTTCTCTTTCTTTCCTTGGCTTGTTTCACTGAGCATAATACCCTCCAACTCAATCCATGTTGCTGCAAATGGTAGGATTTGCCCTTTTCTTATGGCTGAGTAGTATTCCATTGTGTATATGTACCACATCTTCTTTATCCATTCATCTATTGATGGACATTTAGGTTGCTTCCAATTCTTGGCTATTGTAAATAGTGCTGCGATAAACATAGGGGTACATTGGTCTTTCTCATATTTGACTGCTGCATTCTTAGGGTAAATTCCTAGGAGTGCAATTCCTGGGTCAAATGGTAAGTCTGTTTTGAGCATTTTGATGTACCTCCATACTGCTTTCCACAATGGTTGAACTAACTTACATTCCCACCAGCAGTGTAGGAGGGTTCCCCTTTCTCCACAGCCTCGCCAACATTTGTTGTTGTTTGTCTTTTGGATGGCAGCCATCCTTACTGGTGTGAGGTGATACCTCATTGTAGTTTTAATTTGCATTTCTCTGATAATTAGTGATGTGGAGCATCTTTTCATGAGTCTGTTGGCCATCTGTATTTCTTTTTTGGAGAACCGTCTGTTCAGTTCCTTTACCCATTTTTTAATTGGGTTATTTTTTTTTTTGTTTGTTGAGGCGTGTGAGCTCTTTATATATTCTGGACGTCAAGCCTTTATCGGATGTGTCATTTTCAAATATATTCTCCCATATTGTAGGGTTCCTTTTTGTTCTATTGATGGTGTCTTTTGCTGTACAGAAGCTTTTCAGCTTAATATAGTCCCACTTGTTCATTTTTGCTGTTGTTTTCCTTGCCCGGGAGGATATGTTCAAGAAGAGGTCACTCATGTGTATGTCTATAAGATGTTTGTGCCTATGTTTTCTTCCAAGAGTTTAATGGTTTCGTGACTTACATTCAGGTCTTTGATCCATTTTGAGTTTACTTTTGTATATGGGGTTAGACAATGGTCCAGTTTCATTCTCCTACATGTAGCTGTCAAGTTTTGCCAGCACCATCTGTTGAAGGGACTGTCATTTCACCATTGTATGTCCATGCCTCCTTTATCAAATATTAATGGACCATATATGTCTGGGTTAATGTCTGGATTGTCTAGTCTGTTCCACTGGTCTGTGGCTCTGTTCTTGTGCCAGTACCAAATTGTCTTGATTACTATGGCTTTATAATAGGGTTTGAAGTTGGGGAGTGAGATTCTCCCTACTTTATTCTTCATTCTCAGGATTGCTTTGGCTATTCAGGGTCTCTGGTGTTTCCATATGAACTTTTGAATTATTTCTTCCAGTTATTGAAGAATGTTGCTGGTAGTTTCATAGGGATTGCATCAAATCTGTATATTGCTTTGGGCAGGATGGCCATTTTGACGATATTAATTCTTCCTAGCCATGAGCATGGGATGCGTTTCCATCTGTTAGTGTCCCCTTTAATTTCTTTTAAGAGTGACTTGTAGTTTTCAGAATATATGTCTTACACTTTTTTGGTTAGGTTTATTCCTAGGTATTTTTTTTTTATGCAATTGTGAATGGAGTTGTTTTCCTGATTTCTCTTTCTGTTGGTTCATTTTTGGTATATAGGAAAGCCACAGATTTCTGTGTGTTGATTTTGTATCCTGCAACTTTGCTGTATTCCGATATCAGTTCTAGTAGTTCTGGGGTGGAGTCTTTAGGGTTTTTTATGTACAGTATCATGTCATCTGCAAATAGTGACAGTTTGACTTCTTCGCCAATCTGGATCCCTTGTATTTTTTTGTTTTTTCTGATTGCCGTGGCTAGGACCTCCAGTACTATGTTATATCAGTGGAAATAGTGGGCATCCCTGTCTTGTTCCCGATATCAGCGGAAATGCTTTCAGCTTCTCGCTGTTCAATATAATGTTGGCTGTGGGTTTTTCATAGATGTCCTTTATTATGTTGAGGTACTTGCCCTCTATTCCCATTTTGCTGAGAGTTTTTATCATGAACGGATGTTGAACTTTGTCAAATGCTTTTTCAGCATCTATGGAGATGATCATGTGGTTTTTGTCTTTCTTTTTGTTGATGTGGTGGATGATGTTGATGGACTTTCGAATGTTGTACCATCCTTGCATCCCTGGAATGAATCCCACTTGGTCATGGTGTACGATGGTTTTGATGTATTTTTGAATTCGGTTTGCTAATATTTTGTTGAGTATTTTTGCGTGTACGTTCATCAGTGATATTGTTCTGTAGTTTTCTTTTTTGGTGGGGTCTTTGCCTGGTTTTGGTATTAGGGTGATGTTAGCTTCATAGAATGAGTTTGGGAGTATCCCCTCCTCTTCTATTTCTTGGAGAACTTTAAGGAGAATGGGTATTATGTCTTCCCTGTAAGTCTGATAAAATTCCAAGGTAAATCCATCTGGCCCGGGGCTTTTGTTCTTTGGTAGTTTTTTGATTACCGCTTCAATTTTGTTGCTGGTAATTGGTCTGTTTAGATTTTCTGTTTCTTTTTGGGTCAGTCTTGGAAGGTTGTATTTTTCTAGGAAGTGGTCCATTTCTCCTAGGTTTCCCAGCTTGTTAGCATATAGGTTTTCATAGTAGTCTCTAATAATTCTTTGTATTTCTGCGGGGTCCGTCGTGATTTTTCCTTTCTCGTTTCTGATACTGTTGATTTGTGTTGACTCTCTTTTCGTCTTAATAAGTCTGGCCAGAGGCTTATCTATTTTGTTTATTTTCTCGAAGAACTAGCTCTTGGTTTCATTGATTTTTGCTATTGTTTTATTCTTCTCAATTTTATTTATTTCTTCTCTGATCTTTATTATGTCCCTCCTTCTGCTGACCTTAGGCCTCATTTGTTCTTCTTTTTCCAATTTCGGTAGTTGTGACATTAGACCGTTCATTTTGGATTGCTCTTCCTTTTTAAAATATGCTTGGATTGCTGTATACTTTCCTCTTAAGACTGCTTTAGCTGTGTCCCACAGAAGATGGGTCTTAGTGTTGTTGATGTCATTTGTTTCCATATATTGCTGGATCTCCATTTTGATTTGGTCATTGATCCATTGATTATTTAGGAGCTTGTTGTTTAGCCTCCATGTGTTTTTGAGCCTTTTTGCTTTCTTTGAACAGTTTATTTCTAGTTTAATGCCTTTGTGGTCTGAAAAGTTGGTTGGTAGGGTTTCAATCTTTTGGAATTTAGTGAGGCTCTTTTTGTGACCTAGTATGTGGTCTATTCTGGAGAATGTTCCATGTGCACTTGAGAAGAATGTGTATCCTGTTGCTTTTGGATGTAGAGTTCTATAGATGTCTATGAGGTCCATCTGTTCTAGTGTGTTGTTCTGTGCCTCTGTGTCCTTACTTATTTTCTGTCTGGTGGATCTGTCCTTTGGAGTGAGTGTTGTGTTGAAGTCTCCTAGAATGAATGCATTGCATTCTATTTCCTCCTTTAGTTCTATTCATATTTGTTTCAGGTATGTTGGTGCTCCTGTATTGTGTGCATATATATTTATAATGGTTATATCCTCTTGATGGACTGAGCCCTTTATCATTATGTAATGTCCTTCTTTGTCTTTTGTTACTTTCTTTATTTTGAAGTCTGTTTTGTCTGATACCAGAATTGCAACACCTGCTTTCTTCTCTCTGTTGTTTGCTTGAAATATCTTTTTCCATCCCTTGACTTTAAGTCTGTGCACGTCTTTGGGTTTGAGGTGAGTCTCTTGTAAGCAGCATATGGATGGATCTTGCTTTTTTTATCCATTCTATTACTCTGTGTCTTTTGATTGGTGCATTCAGTCCATTTACATTTAGGGTGATTATTGAAAGGTATGAATTTATTGCCATTGCAGGCTTTAAGTTTGTGGTTACCAAAGGTTTAGGGTTAGCTTCTTCACTATCTTACTGTCTAACTTAACTCGCTTGTTGAGCTATTATAAACACAGTCTGATGATTCTTTATTTCTCTCCCTTCTTATTCCTCCTCCTCCCTTCTTCATATGTTGGGTGTTTTGTTCTGTGCTCTTTTTAGGAGTGCTCCCATCTAGAGCAGTCCCTGTAGGATGCCCTGTAGAGGTGGTTTGTGGGAGGCAAAATCACTCAACTTTTGCTTGTCTGGGAATTGTTTAATCCCTCCTTCATATTTAAATGATATACGTGCTGGATACAGTAGTCTTGGTTGGAGGCCCTTCTGTTTCATTGCATTAAGTATATCATGCCATTCTCTTCTGGCCTGTAGGGTTTCTGTTGAGAAGTCTGATGATAGCCTGATGGGTTTTCCTTTGCAGGTGATCTTTTTTCTCTCTCTGGCTGCCTGTAATACTTTGTCCTTGTCTTTGATCTTTGCCATTTTAATTATTATGTGTCTTGATGTTGCCCTCCTTGTGTCCCTTGTCATGGGAGTTCTGTGTACCTCTGTGGTCTGAGAGGCCATTTCTTCCCCTAGTTTGGGGAAATTTTCAGAAATTATTTCTTCAAAGACATTTTCTATCCACTTTTCTCTCTCTACTTCTTCTGGAATACCTATAATTCTTATATTGTTCCTTTTCGATTGGTCACTCAGCTCTCTTAAAATTCTTTCATTCCTGGAGTTCCTTTTATCTCTCTCTGCATCAGCTTCTCTGCATTCCTGTTCTCTGTTTTCTAGTCCATTAATGGTCTCTTGCATCTCGTCCATTCTATTTTGAAGTCCTTCCAGAGCTTTATTTTTTTCTGAATTCTCCTTCCTTAGTTCTTGCATATTTCTCTGCAAGTCCATCACCATGGTTATTACTTTTGTTTTGAATTCTTTTTCAGGTAGACTGGCTAAATCTATCTCCCCAGATTACTTCTCAGGGGAAGATGTAGCAGATGCTGAAGCTGTCTGGGTTAGTCTTGTCTGGATCATATTTTTTTGCCTTTTCATGTTGACAGGTGCTATTGACTGTCAGCTGGGAGGGCCAAACTTTTCACTTGCTACTGGCCTTTCTTTACTGGGACAACTGCGACCCCTAGTGGCTTGTGTTGGGTAATTGCGTGTAGAGTGGGTCTTTGTGTCTTGCCTGGCCGGAAGGGAGAAATTTCCCTTTTTGTGGGGAAGGTTTGCCTTAGGCTGTTTCTCTGCTTTCGCAGCGCCCGGAGGGGTAATGGACGGTGGCCTGCTTGACTGTTTGCCTCTGTGAGGGTTCTCAGAGCTGTTGCCCAGGGGGTTAGTGCACCCGGTTTTCCCTGTAGTTTCCAGCTGCTGTACTGTGACCTGGGTTGTTTCTGTCAAGCTGTTAAGTCCCTGTCCCTTTAAGACTTTCCAAAAGCCCCCGCTTTTCTTTGTCACAGGGGCCTCAGCTTCGGCACCCGCTCACAGGTCTTACTCCCTGTTCCCCCAGTATCAAGGGCCCCCTGGGCACGTAGTGTGTCTGCACTCTGGCCTGGATGGCTGGGGCTGGGTGTTCGGCAGTCCTGGGCTCCGTCTCCCTCCCGCTCTGCCTGCTCTTCTCCCGCCGGGAGCTGGGGGGAGGGGCGCTCGGGTCCCACCGGGCCGGGGCTTCTATCTCACCCCTTTCACCAGTCGCTGGGTTCTCGCTGGTGTAGCTGCTGTCTGGCCACTGTCCTGCATCTTCTGGTCTCTCTTTTAGGGCTAGTTGTGTTTGTTGTATTTTCAAAAGTATATATGTTTTTGGGAGGAGATTCCCACTGTCCTACTCACGCCGCCATGTTGGCTCCGCCCCCCTCTGCCCATTTTTTAATTGGGTTAGTTGTTTTTTGTTTGTTGAGGCATGTGTGCTCTTTATATATTCCGGACAGCAAGCCTTTATCGGATGTGTCATTTTCAAATATATTCTCCCATACTGTAGGGTACCTTTTTATTCTATTGATGGTGTCTTTGGCTGTACAGAAGCTTTTCAGCTTAATATAGTCCCACTTACTCATTTTTGCTGTTGTTTTCCTTGCCCGGGGAGATATGTTCAAGAAGAGGTCACTCATGTTTATGTCTAAGAGGTTTGTGCCTATGTTTTCTTCCAAGAGTTTAATGGTTTCATGAGTTACATTCAGGTCTTTGATCCATTTTGAGTTTACTTTTGTATATGGGGTTAGACAATGGTCCAGTTTCATTCTCCTACATGTTGCTGTCCAGTTTTGCCAGCACCATCTGTTGAAGAGACTGTCATTTCGCCATTGTATGTCCATGGCTCCGTTATCAAATATTAATTGACCATATATGTCTGGGTTAATGTCTGGATTGTCTAGTCTGTTCCATTGGTCTGTGGCTCTGTTCTTGTGCCAGTACCAAATTGTCTTGATTACTATGGCTTTATAGTAGAGCTTGAAGTTGGGGAGTGAGATTCCCCCTACTTTATTCTTCATTCTCAGGATTGCTTTGCCTATTCGGGGTCTTTGGTGGTTCCATATGAATTTTTGAATTATTTGTTCCAGTTCCTTGAAGAATGTTGCTGGTAGTTTCATAGGGATTGCATCAAATCTGTATATTGCTTTGGGCAGGATGGCCATTTTGACGATATTAATTCTTCCTAGCCATGAGCATGGGATGCGTTTCCATCTGTTAGTGTCCCCTTTAATTTCTTTTAAGAGTGACGTAGTTTTCAGAATATAAGTCTTTCACTTCTTTGGTTAGGTTTATTCCAAGGTATTTTATTTTTTTGGATGAAATTGTGAGTGGAGTTGTTTTCCTGATTTCTCTTTCTGTTGGTTCATTGTTGGTATATAGGAAAGCCACAGATTTCTGTGTGTTGATTTTGTATACTGCAACTTTGCTGTATTCCGATATCAGTTCTAGTAGTTCTGGGGTGGAGTCTTTAGGGTTTTTTATGTACAGTATCATGTCATCTGCAAATAGTGACAGTTTGACTTCTTCTTTGCCAATCTGGATTCCTTGTATTTTTTTGTTTTGTCTGATTGCCATGACTAGGAACTCCAGTACTATGTTAAATAACAGTGGGGAGAGTGGGCAACCCTGTCTAGTTCGTGATCTCAGAGGAAAAGCTTTCAGCTTCTCGCTGTTCAATATAATGTTGGCTGTGGGTTTCTGATAGATGGCCTTTATTATGTTGAGGTACTTGCCCTCTATTCCCATTTTGCTGAGAGTTTTTATCATGAATGGATGTTGAGCTTTTTTCAAATGCTTTTTCATCATCTATGGAGATTATCATGTTTTTTTTTGTCTTTTTTTTGTTGATGTGGTGGATGATGTTGATAGACTTTTGAATGTTGTACCTTGAATCCCTTGAATCCTTGCATCCCTCGGATCAATCCCACTTGGTCATGGTTTTCGATCCTTTTGATGTATTTTAGAATTTGGTTTGCTAATATTTTGTTCAGTATTTTTGCATCTACGTTCATCAGGGATATTGGTCTGTAGTTTTCTTTTTTGGTGGTGTCTTTGCCTGGTTTTGTTATTAGGGTGATGTTAGCTTCATAGAATGAGTTTGGGAGTATCCCCTCATCTTTTATTTTTTGGAAAACTTTAAGGTGAATGGGTTTTATGTCATCCCTGTATGTCTGATAAAATTCCGAGGTGTATCCATCTTGCCCAGGGATTTTGCTCTTTGGTATTTTTGTGATTACTGCTTCAATGTCATTGCTGGTAATTGGTCTGTTTAGATTTTCTGTTTCTTTCTGGGTCAGTCTTGGAAGGTTGTATTTTTCTAGGAAGTTGTCCATTTCTCCTAGGTTTCCCAGCTTGTTAGCATATAGGTTTTCATAGTATTCTCTACTAATTCTTTGTACTTCTGTGGGGTACGTTGTGATTTTTCTTTTCTCGTTTCTGATTCTGTTGATTTGTGTTGACTCTCTTTTCTTCTTTAAAAGTTTGGCTAGAGGCTAATCTATTTTGTTTATTTTCTCGAAGAGCCAGCTCTTGTTTTCATTAATTTTTGCCACTGTTTTATTCTTCTCACATTTATTTATTTCTTCTCTGATCTTTATTCTGTTCCTCCTTCTGCCGACCTTAGGCCTCATTTGTTCTTATTTTTCCAATTTTGATAATGGTGATATTAGACCATTCATTTGGGATTGTTCTTCCTTTTTTAAATATGCTTGGATTGCTATATACTTTACTCTTAAGACTGCTTTTGCTGTGTACCACTGACGTTGGGGCTTAGTGTTGTTGTTGTCATTTGTTTCCATATATTGCTGCATCTCCGTTTTGATTTGATCATTGATCCATTGATTATTTATCTGCGTGTTGTTAAGCCTCCATGTGTTTGTGAGCCTTTTTGCTTCCTTTGAACAGTTTATTTCTAGTTTTATGCCTTTTTTGGTCTGAACAGTTGGTTGGTAGTATTTCAATCTTTTGGAATTTACTGAGGCTCTTTTTGTGGCCTAGTATGTTGTCTATTCTGGAGAATGTTCCATGTGCACTTGAGAAGAATGTGTATCCTGTTGCTTTTGGAAGTAGAGTTCTGTAGATGTCTATTAGGTCCATCTGTTCTAGTGTGTTGTTCAGTGCCTCTGTGTCCTTACTTATTTTCTGTCTGGTGGATCTGTCCTTTGGAGTGAGTGGTGTTTTGAGGTCTCCCAGAATGAATGCATTGCATTCTATTTCCATCTTTAGCTCTGTTAGTATTTGTTTCAGGTATGTTGGTGCTCCTGTATTGGGTGCATATATATTTCTATTGGTTATATCCTCTTGTTCGACTGAGCCCTTTATCATTATGTAATGTCTTTTTTTGTCTTTTGTTACTTTCTTTATATTGAAGTCTGCTTTGTCTGATACCAGAATTGCATCACCTTCTTTCTTCTCTCCATTGTTTGCATGAAATATCTTTTTCCTTCCCTTGACTTTAAGTATGTGCATGTTTTTGGGTTTGAGGTGAGTCTCTTATAAGAAGCATATGGATGGATCTTGCTTTTTTATCCATTCTATTATTGTGTGTCTTTTGATTGGTGCATTCAGTTAATTTACATTAGGGTGATTATTGAAAGGTATGTACTTATTGCCATTGCAGGCTTTAAGTTTGTGGTTACCAAATGTTCAGGGTTAGCTTCTTCACTATCTTACTGTCTAATTTAACTCACTTGTTGAGCTATTATAAACGTGGTCTGATGATTCTTTATTTCTCTCCCTTCTTATGCCTCCTCCTCCCTTCTTCATATGTTTGTTGTTTTGTTGTGTGCTCTTTTTAGGAGTGCTCCCATCTAGAGCAGTCCCTGTAGGATGCCCTATAGAGCTGGTTTGTGTGGAGGCAAATTCCCTCAACTTTCACTTCTCTGAATTGTTTAATCCCTTCTTCATATTTAAATGATATTCATGCTGGATACAGTAGTGTTAATTCGAAGCCCTTCTGTTTCATTGCATTAAGTATATCATGCAATTCTCTTCTGGTGTGTAGGGTTTCTTTTGAGAAGTCTGATGATAGCTTTATGGGTTTTCCTTTGTAGGTAATCTTTTTTTCCTCTTTGGCTTCCTTTAATAGTTTGTCCTTGACTTTGATCTTTGCCATTTTAATTATTATGCGTCTTGGTGTTGCCCTCCTTGGATCCCTTGTCATGGGAGTTCTGTGTACCTCAGGTCTGAGAGGCCATTTCTTCCCCTACTTTGGGGAAGTTTTCGGCAATTATTTCTTCAAAGACGCTTTATATCCCTTTTTCTCTCTCTTCTTCTTCTGGTACCCCTATTATGCAGATATTGTTCCATTTAAATTGGTCACTCAGCTCTCTTAAAATTATTTTATTCCTGGAGATCCTTTTCTCTCTCTCTGCATCAGCTTCTCTGCGTTCCTGTTCTCTGTTTTCTAGTCCATTAATGGTCTCTTGCATCTCGTCCATTCTGTTTTGAAGTTCTTCCAGAGATTGTTTTATTTCTGTATTCTCCTTCCTTAGTTCTTGCATATTTCTCTGCAAGTCCATCACCATGGTTATGACTTTTGTTTTGAATTCTTTTTCAGGAAGACTGGCTAAATCTATCTCCCCAGATTTCTTCTCAGGGGAAGATGTAGCAGATGCCGAAGCTGTCTGGGTTAGTCTTGTCTGGATCATATTTTTTTGCCTTTTCATGTTGACAGGTGCTATTGACTGTCAGCTGGGAGGGCCAAAATTTTCACTTGCTACTGGCCTTTCTTTAGTGGAACAACTGCGACCCCTAGTTTCTTTTGTTGGGTAATTGCCTGTAGGCTGGGTCTTTGTGTCTTGCCTGGCTGATATGGAGGGATCTCCCTTTTTGTGGGGAAGGTTTGCCTTAGGCTGTTTCTCTGCTTTCACAATGCCCAGAGGGGTAATGGACGGGGTGGTGGCTGTTTGGCTGTTTACCTTCGTGAGGGTTCTCAGAGCTGTTGCCCAGGGGGTTAGTGCGCCCGGTTTTCCCTGTGATTTCCAGCCACTGGGCTGTGACCTGGGTTGTTTCCGTCTAGCTGTTAAGTCCCTGTCCCTTTAAGACTTTCAAAAAGCACTAGCTTTTCTTTGTCACCTGGGCATCAGCTTCAAAACCCGCTCAGAAGTCTTGTAGCCCTTTTTCCCTAGTTTCCAGCCCTGCACACATGTACTGTGTCTGCGCTCTGGTGCGGGTGGCTGGGGCTGGGTGTTTAGCAGTGCTGGGCTCCGTCTCCCACCCACCAGGTGCTGGAGGGGGTGTGCTCGGGTCCCGCCTGGCCAAGGATTGTATCTCTCCGTTTCACCAGGTGCTGGGCTCTCGCATGTGTGGATGTAGTCTTGCTGTTTTCCTGTGTCTTCTGGTCTCCGTTTAAGGATTAGTTGTATTTGTTGTATTTTCAAAAATATATATGTTTTTGGGAGGAGATTCCCACTGTCCTACTCGCGCCCCCATGTTGAAGAGGCTCTTCCCCTCTTCAGCCATGCATTCTTAAACTCCTTGTCAAGTCTGTTCTTCCAGAGTGGAAAATTCAACTGCAGATGTTGCTACTAAACCTAATAACATGATTTGTTCTGTCTTGCCTAAGAAGCCATAAGACTGCAAATAGTGATGGAAATGGAATGCAGGATGGAAGTGCCCATTTTCCAAAGCCCTGTTGACTGACCACTGGTGGAGACCTAACTGAACCCCTTCTCAGCATGAAGCAGCTATAGCGATTATTGACATCTTTCCTCTCGCAGCAGCTATGGTCTCTAGCTGTCAAGGGGTAATGAGACCTGGATCATGGGCTTACACAGAGTAGGGTGAGGGGCTCTGGAATAAAACAAAAGCAAGATAATCCATGTGAGATTTGCTTTGGCCTCCTATGGGGGCACCGCTTATTTTAACCAAGTGCTGCTTTTCTTCTTCCAGCCCCAAACAAATAATTTGTTGCAATTTAAATAATGTAGCTAGCAAGCCCAAAACAACAGAGTAAAGGAAGGATTCTGTATTAAAACCCAATTAGTTAAAAAAGTTTCTTAGCCAGCATCACTCTAATACCAAAAGCAGCTAAAGGCCCCATTAACAAAGAAAATTACAGACCAGTAACCCTGATGGACATAGATGCAAAAATAATTAACAAAATATTAGCAAACTGAATTTAAAAATATATCAAAAAATCATCCTTCATGATCAAGTGGAATTCATCCCAGGGATGCAAGGATGGTGCAACATTCGCAAATCCAGCAACATCATCCACTACATTAACAAAAGGACAATAAAACCACATGATCATCTCAATAGATGCTGAAAAAGCATTTGACAAAATTCAACATCGACTGAAGATAAAACCCTCAACAAAATGAGTATACAGGGAAAGTATGTTGTCAAAATAATAAAGGGCATAGATGACAAGCCCACAGCCAACATCATGCTTAATGGCAAGAAGATAAAGCTTTTAAGCTATGATCAGGAACAATACAGGGATTCCCACTCTCCCCACTGTTATTCAACATAGTACTGGAGGCCCTGGCCATGGCAATCAAAAAACACTAAGAAACAAAAGGCACCCGCTATGGTGAAGAGGAAGTCAAACTCTCCCTGTTTGCAGATGACATGATTTTGTACATTAAAAACCCTAAAGACTCCTCTCCAAAACTACTAGAACTATTATCTGAACTCAGCAAAGTTGCAGGATACAAAATAAATACACAGAAATTTGTGGCATTCCTCTACATTAACAATGAAATACCTGAAAGAGAAATCAGGAACATAATTCCATTCACAGTTGCATTAAAAAGAATAAAATACCTAAAAATAAACCTGACCAAGGAAGTGAAAGACACCTATACCCTGAAAACTACAAGACACTTTTAAGAGAAATTAAGGAGGACACTAACAAATGGAAACTCATTCAATGCTCTTGGCTAGGAAGAATTAATATTGTCAAAATGGTCATCCTGCCTAAAGCCTTCTAAAGATTCAATGCAAACACTATCAAAATACCAACAACATTCTTCAACGAACTGGAATAATTAGTTCTAAAATTCATATGGAACAACAAAGGTCCCCGAATAGCCAAAGAATCCTGAGAATGAAGAATAAAGCAGGGGGGATCTCACTTCCCCACTTCAAGCTCTACTACAAAGCCACCTTACTCAAGACAATCTGGTACTGCACAAGAACAGACCCGTAGACCAATGGAAAAGAATAGGGACTCCAGATATTAACCCAAAAATATATGGTCAAATAATATACAATAAAGGAGCCACTGACATATAATGGGGGAAATGACAGCCTCTTCAACAGTTGGTGTTGGCAAAACTGGACAGCTACATGTAAGAAAATGAAACTGGATACTGTCTAACCCCATACACAAAAGTAAATTCAAAATGGATCAAAGACCTGAATGTAAGTCATGAAACCATAAAACTCCTTGAAAAAAACATAGGCAAAAACCTCTTGGACATAAACAGGAGCGATCTATTCATGAACATATCTCTCTGGGCAAGGGAAACAAAAGTAAAAATGAACAAGTGGTATTATATCAAACCGAAAAGCTTCTGTACAGCAAAGGACACCATCAATAGGACAAAAAGGCATCCTACAGTATATATTCATATATACATATTCATAAATGACATATCCAATAAAGTGTTGACATCCAAAATATATAAAGAGCTAACCCATCTCAACAAATGAAAAGCAAATAATCCAATTAAAAAATGGGTGCAGGATCTGAACAGACAGTTCTCCAAAGAAGAAATTCAGATGGCCAACAGACACATGAAAAGATCCTCCACTTCGCTAGTCATCAGAGAAATGCAAATTAAAACCACAATGAGATATCACCTCATACCAGTAAGGATTGTTACCATCCAAAAGACAAACAACAGCAAATGCTGGTGAGGGTATGGACAATGGGGAACACTCCTACCCTTCTTGTCGGAATGTAAATTAGTCCAACCACTGTGGAAAGCAGTATGGAGGTTCCTCAAAAATTTCAAAATGGAAATACCATTTGACCCAGGAATTCACCCTACCAATGCAGCAGCCCAGTTTGAAAAAGACGCATGCACCCCTATGTTTATCGCAGCACTATTCACAATAGCCAAGAAATGGAAGCAACCTAAGTATACATTAGTAGATGAATGGATAAAGAAGTTGTGGTACATATACACAATGGAATATTATTCATCCATAAGAGATAAACAGATCCTACCATTTGCAACAACATGGATGGAGCTAGAGGGTATTATGCTCACTGAAATAAGCCAGGTGGAGAACGACAAGTATCAAATGATTTCACTCATCTGTGCAGTATAAGAACAAAGCAAAAACTTAAGGAGCAAAACAGCAGCAGACTCACAGAACCCAAGAATGGACTAACAGTTACCAAAGGGAAAGGGACTCGGGAGGAGGGGTAGGAAGTGAGGTGTAATGGGGGGAAGAAAGGGGCATTATTATTAGCATGTATAATGCTGGGGGTGCTGTACAGCACAGAGAGGACAAGTAGTGACTCTACAACATCTTGCTATGCTGATGGACAGTGACTGCAATGGGGTATGTGGTGGGAACTTGGTGATGGGGGGAGTCTAGTAAACATAATGTTTCTCATATGATTGGAGATTAATGATACCAATACAAAAGTCATTACCATGTCCAATTTCATATATGTTTTCTTCTGTGTTATCATCTAGGAGTTTTACAGTTTTGCGTTAAAAAACAAAAACAAAAAAGAAACACAAGCTGCTTCAAGGAAATGGAGCAAGAAGAGTATCTTGTCAATCAGAAGTGCAGGGGTAGCATTTTCCCTTTTTGAACTAATGTGTGTGAACTTTAGTGCAGATTATCCATTGGGCAGGTAGAGTGAATACTGTTGAAGTGTTGGCTTTTATAGGCAATCGATGTGCAAGTGAACAGTGTGGTGTCACAAAAGTTAGGTGTACACTTTCCATCAAAGACTCTCTTAGAAATTTCCCCTAGTCACATTACTTTGCTCATTCATTTCGGTTCTTGGTCCTCACCTCATATTGAATCGTTTTTACATGAAGATATCAAATAGTACCATCCACGTTCTCCATTTAACATATTTTTATACATATTTTCATTGAATTCCATAAAAGGAGTTTTCCAATAGTCAATGGTATTAGTTTTCATGGTCTGGTAAGTTAGCTCTTAGGAGGAAAGGCCCAGAGGTCATCTAGCTATTAGTAGACTGGGTTTGGAATTTCCCAGCAAACTCATTGTGCCTTCAAAAGTTAAAGTGACTAGTGTTCAAATGCTCTTTCATTTGAAAGTAATGTGAAGTGAATAGAAATAATCACCATTAACTATTTGATGTTGAACTAGCCTATAATGGGGCTAATTAAAGGAGCTGGACAAGAAAGGAGTTACAAATTATATTTGCTGGGGCACTCTGCTGGAGATGAATGTCTGGGAGGATAAATATGCAGTTTTTCACTGAGTTGTGAACTTAACTGGAGTGTATCAGGCTCAATTTATTAACCCAAAATTTGTACCCTGTAAGTTAACTGGGCAATATGGGGCCTGGACATCATAGCTCACTGCCAATTTCCATAAACTCTCCTTAGTTTGCTTGGGATTCTAAAGGAAAAAATTGTGTGTGTGTATATACGCATGCGTCAGAGATAACTGTAAGTTCAGTTCCAGACCATTAAATAAAGTATCTCAATCGAGTGAATCAAATGAATTTTTTTGGTTTCCCAGGGCACATAAACATTGTTCACACTACACTGTACTGTTAAGCCTGCAATGAAATTTATGTATGAAAATACAATGTACAGACTTAATTAAAAATTGCTTTATTGCTAAAAAATGCCAGCCATCATCTGAGCTTTCAGGGAGTTATAATCACTGATCACAGATCATGATAACAAATATAATAATAACGAAAAAGATTGAAACGTTACAAGCATTACTAAAACCTGACACAGAGACGTAGTTTTAGGTGTACGACATAATGATTTTATATATATGTTACACATTGTGAAATGATTACAGGAGTAAGTTTAGGTAACATCCATCACTGTATGTAGTTAGGATTCTTTCCTTCTTGGGATGAGAACTTTTAATATCTACTCTCTCAACATTTAAATATACAAATTCAACATTGTTAATTATATTCACCATGCTATATATTACATCCCAAGACTTATGCGTCTGGTAACTGGAAGTCTGTAACTTTTGACCCTCACCCATTGCCCTACCCCCTACCCCTCACCCCCGCCTTCTCTGGTATTCACCAATGTGTTCTGTGTATGTATGAATTCTCTTTTTTGTTCTGTTTGTTTTAGATTCCAAATGTAAGTGGTATCATACAGTATTTTACTTATTTCACCTAGGTTACATCCATATTGTTGCTAATGGCAGAATTTTCATTTATTGGTGACTGAATAATATCACATTGTGCATATATTTATACAACAGTTTCTCTGTCCATTCATCCATCAGTGGACACTTAGATCGTTTCCATGTCCTGGCTATTGGAAACAATACTGCAGTGAACAGACCAGATATTTTAAGATTGTGATTTCACCTCCTTTGGATAAATACTCAGAAGTAGAATTGCTGGATCATGTGGTAGTTCCATTTTTAATTTTTTATTGAAGCTCCGTACTGTTTTAGATAGCGGCAGAACCACTTTACTTTCTTAATAGTGCACCGAAAGGGAACCCTTCTCTCCACATCCTCGCCAACACTTGGTATTACTTGCCTTTCTGATAACAGACATTCTAACAGGTATGAGGTGATATCTCATCATGGTTTTGATGTGCATTTCCTTGATGATTAGTGATATGTAGCACCTTTTCATGTGCCCATTGGCAATTTCTATGGGTTCTTTGGAAAAATAGCCATTTACATCCCTACCCATTTAGTAATTGGGTTGTTTGTTGGGTTTTCTCCCCTACTGAATTGCATTAATTCTTCCTATATTTTAGATATTAATCCCTTATCAGATATGTGGTTTGAAAATATTTTCTCTCAATCTATAGATTGTCTTTTTATTTTGTTGATTGCTTTTTTTGATGTACAGAACTCTTTTAGTTTGATAGGATCCTATTTTACTTTTTCTGCCTTCTTTCACTCTTGGTGTCAAATTCAAAAAACCATCAACAAATCCAGTGTGAAGTGAGCGGGGTCACATGTGGGGATGGACCTTGCTTCTATGGTGCCTTGTATGTGGGAGGCACAGGCCCCAACTCTGCCTACGTTTGCCACTGCCCACCTGGTTTCCAAGACTCCAACTCTGAGAAGAGGGTGGACGGTGCACCCTGCAGCCATGCCCGAATGGTAAGGTGGGGTGGACAGATGGTGAGGGACAGGAGTTGGGGATGTTAAGTGAAAGGTGTCCGTCACATTGTACGATTATACAAAATGTCCAGAAGAGGCAAATCTATAGAGATAGAAAGGAGATTAGTGGTTGTCTGGGTCTGCGGATGGAAATGGAAATTAACTGTAATTGGCAGGAGAGATGTTACTAAGCGGTGGAAATATTTTAGAATGATTGTGGTGATGGTGAATAACTTGCTAAATTTACTAAAGATCTTTGAGCTGTGGATTAAAACATATTTTATGATGTTTAAATTACACCTCAATAAAGTTATTTAAAAAAGTAATTAGCAAGGGAGGAAAGGAACGAAGGGGCAACCTTGCCGGAGTCCAGCTCCAGCGAGTCCAGGGGTCCCTGAAGGATGCACAGCATCAGCACTTTTGAATGAATGAGGACAGAGACACTAGCAAAACCTGAGCCTGGCCTTTAATGAAAAGTAGCAGTTTGATGATATAATTTTTGATTACATAAAGTACAGATATTAATCATATAATTGACACATAGCATGGTTACATGAGTTTGGAGACAAAGATGACATCATTTGGCATGCCTTAGCAGTTAACTCGTTTCTAAGTAAGCTTGGTTTTTAGTTATTTTGGCCAGAAAATCTCAAAGATTAGGTAGGTGCCAGACTCTTGGTTTCTTTCACAGTTGACTATCTAAAGTTCACTATATTCTATTAGTTTTATGTAAGGGCCTCATTCTTTCATAGTTATACTCCCACCATTCTTCATCTCCAGTAGGAAAGAAGGAGGCTCTCTTTAAAAGAACACGATGAGTTTTTGGCAGGCAGGGACAAATTTTACAGACCGCGTCGGACCCATTTTTCAGTAAGACTTACAGTGGAGATTTTTCTGATCTGGAGTTAGGTAATTCCCTGTTATCATTTCTTTTATAGTTTATCAGGCTGTGCTCTGGCTGGCTAACCACAGAATAGCATTTGTTCTCTGTATGCACCTGTTGCCATTAATCAATGGATATGTTATTTGGAGACCACATAGGGGCAGGGAAAGAACCTCGACCAAGGTAAATTTCCCATGTCTTTTTCAAATAAACTTGGGTTCGGTTCTCATGGGGTCTCACTTTCCCATCATCAGGGGTATTCACAGGGCAGTAGTGTTTTTTCCAATTTCCTTTAGGGCCAGTACTTAAAAATTTTAGGGAGAATTAGATATGGCCTCTTCCCTGAAGGGGTGGTATGAATTGAAACCGAAATAAGCAAATTTATTAGGAGGGGCATTTTGAGCAGGAGGGATATCGGGGTTGCTCCTCTGGGAAGGCCGCTGTGCAGTCCCTTCCATCTGACTGCCGGGACTGTGTCATCAGGCTGACGGTTTGGACAGCCTCCCGACACAGCCTATAGAGCAAAAGAGATATAAAAGATACATTAACAGAAACAGAAAACTACAGTGTTAGGCCTACACATTTGTGTGATAAAACTAGAAAGAATTCAATGAAGTGGTTACTGTAAAAGTTCAGCATAATGCTTCCTTGTGGTAGAGGGACCTTGAGAATTGTGTTTGGGAGGGATGTGCAGAGGGATAAGGGGAAGCTTCTGTTTTTTTGATACAGGTGGTGGTTACAGGGATATTTGCCTTATAATATCATTACCTTATGTAAGTTTTCTGCAGCTTTCTGCATTTCTGTTATATATAATTTTATCATTAATCTAGTTACATGAAGAACATTATGTTTACTAGGCTTCCCCCCTTCACCAAGTCACCCCCACAAACCCCATTACAGTCACTGTCCATTAGCATAGTAAGATGCTGTAGAATCACTACTTTTCATCACTGTGTTGCACAGCCCTCCTCATGCCCCCACACATTATACATGCTAACATAATGCCCCCTTTCTTTCTCCCCACCCTTATCCCTCCCTTCCCACCCATCCTTCCTGATCCCTTTCCCTTTGGTAACTGTTAGTCCATTCTTGGGTTCTGTGATTCTGCTGCTGTTTTGTTCCTTCAGTTCTTCTTTGTTATTATACTCCACATACGAGTGAAATTGTTTGATACATGTCTTTCTCCACCTGGCTTATTTTGCTGAGCATAGTACCCTCTAGCTCCATCCATGTTGTTGCAAATGATAGGATTTGTTTTCTTCTTATGGCTGAATAATATTCCATTGTGTATTTGTACCACACCTTCTTTATCCATTCATCTACTGATGGACACTTAGGTTGCTTCTATTTCTTGGCTATTGTAAATAGTGCTGCGATAAACATAGGGGTGCATCTGTCTTTTTGAAACTGGCCTCCTGCATTCTTAGGGTAAATTCCTAGAAGTGGAATTCTTGGGTCAAATGATATTTCTATTTTGAGCTTTTGGAGGAACCTCCATACTGCTTTCCACAATGGTTGAACTAATTTACATTCCCACCAGCAGTGTGGGAGGGTTCCCCTTTCTCCACAACCTCGTCAACATTTGTTGTTGTTTGCCTTTTGGATGGTTGCCATCCTTACTGGTGTGAGGTGATATCTCATTGTGGTTTTAATTTGCATTTCTCTGATAACTAGTGATGCGGAGCATCTTTTCATGTGTCTGTTGGCCATCTGAATTTCTTTTTTGGAGAACTGTCTGTTCAGCTCCTCTGCCCATTTTTTAATTGGATTATTTGCCTTTTGTTTTTTGAGATGCATGAGCTCTTTATATATTTTGGATGTCAACCCTTTATCGGAGCTGTCATTTATGAATATATTCTCCCATACTGTAGGATACCTTTTTGTTCTATTTATGCTGTTCTTTGCTGTACAGAAGCTCTTTGGCTTGATATAGTCCAACTTGTTCATTTTTGCTTTTGTTTCCCTTGCCCAAGGAGATATGTTCATGAGGAAGTCGTTGATGTTTATGTCCAATAGATTTTTTCCTATGTTTTTCTAAGAGTTTTATGTTTTCATGACTTACAATCTGGTCTTTGATCCCTTTCGAATTTACTTTTGTGTATGGGGGGTGAGACAGTGACCCAGTTTAATTCTCTTACATGTAGCTGTCCAGTTTTGCCAGAACCATCTGCTGAAGAGACTGTCATTTCCTCATTGTATGTCCCTGGCTCCTTTATCATATATTAATTGACCATATATGTTTGGGTTAAAATCTGGAGTCTCTATTCTGTTCCACTCGTTGTGGCTCTGTTTTTGTGCCAGTACCAAATTGTCTTGATTACTGTGGCTTTGTAGTACATCTTGAAGTTGGGGACAAGATCCCCCCACTTTATTCTTCCTTCTCAGGATTGCTTTGGCTATTCTGGGTCTTTGCTGTTTCCAAATGAATTTTTGAACTATTTGTTCTTTGAAGAATGTTGTTGGTAATTTAATAGCGATTGCATCAAATCTGTATATTGCTTTGGGCAGGATGGCCATTTTGACAATATTAATTCTTCCTAGCCAGGTACATGAGATGAGTTTCCATTGGTTAGTGTCCTCTTTAATTTCTCTTAAGAGTGTCTTATAGTTTTCAGGGTATAGGTCTTTCACTGCCTTGGTTAGATTTATTCCTAGGTATTTTATCTTTATAATGCAATTATGAATGGAATTGTTTTCCTGATTTCTCTTTCTATTAGTTCACTGTTAGTGTACAGGAAAGCCACATATTTCTGTGTGTTAATTTTGTATCCTGCAACTTTGCTGAATTCCGATATCAGTTCTAGTAGTTTTGGAGTGAAGTCTTCAGGGTTTTTTATCATGTCATCTGCAAATAGTGACAGTTTAACTTCTTCTTTACCAATCTGGATGCCTTGTATTTCTTTGTTTTGTCTAATTACCATGGCTATTACCTCCAGTACTATGTTGAATAACAGTGGGGAGAGTGGGCATCCCTGACTTGTTCTGGGTCTCAGAGGAAAAGCTTTCAGCTTCTTGCTGTTCAATATGATGTTAGCTGTGGGCTTATCATATATGGCCTTTATTATGTTGAGGTATTTACCCTGCATACCCATTTTGCTGAGGGTTTTTTATCATGAATAGATGTTGAATTTTGTCAAATGCTTTTTCAGCATCTATGGAGATAATAATGTGGTTTTTGCCTCTGTGTTAGATTTAACCACATATGTGTGAAAGAATAGGGCCAGTTGTTTCAGTTGTTTGTTGCCACAATAGTGCTGCATAAATCCAGTGGTGTAAAATACTACTCACTTATTTTTGTTCACAAGGATACTGGGGTTCATGAAGCTCTGGGTTGGTCTGGGCTCAACCAGGAGGGGCTCATGTGTGTGTGTATAGTAACCCAAGGGTTGGCTGGTGGCTGGCTGCTCTGCTGTGCTCTGCAGGGCCGCTCAGCCTCCAGCAGGACAGGCCTGGCTTTTTCTTGTGGCTGAGGCAGGGATCTAGGAGAGATCGTGGACCCTGAGGAGTGTCATCACTTTCCCCACTCTTGGCCAGTGTGAGTCTCAAGGCCAGCCTAGTTCCTAGGAGTGGGGAAACAAACCCCCATCTCTTGATGGGAGAAGGTACAGAGTCATAATCCAAGAGCATGGATGGGGTTGGAATGGAGAATTGGGACCTCTTTCACAATCAGTGTTCAACTCTGGAATACCTTCCCTCTTTGGAAGTGAAAGCATTCAGGCTATTGGGCCCAGGACACTCCCTTCTTGTCCTTCAAATTACCAGAAAAAAAAAAAACTTAAGACAGGGGATGTGGATCTCAGGCAACTGAAGAAGCTATTATAGTCCCTGGCAAATGGTAGGAAGCAAGACTGGCAGTGATGAGGGATGCTGATGGTATGGTTTTCGGTGTGGATGAAGGGGCAGTGCAAACATTCTGACTTGTGTCTGCCTCTCCATGTCCTGAGATATCCTTCCAAATGAGATAGAACAAAGCATAAGATCTAGGAGAGGCGGGGTACTTCCCTAATTTTGGGAATATCCTAAGACAGGTAATTACACATTTAATGCTACTTCCAGCACTGGTAAAAAAAAAAAAAAAAAAGGCCTACATCAGCAAATTTCTGCTAAGCCTCCTTCCCCGTATTTTTTAGGGAGGGTCAGCTTGGACAATGCCCAGCAACAATGCCAAGAACATCAGCCAAGTGATCTGCATATTACTTGAATTCAGCCAACAGGTACCATATTGAATACATACTGAAACCTACAAATTCTTCCTTTGATTTTCACTATATTGAATTTCTTTGTCATGAGGAATAACTCTACCATTTAAGAATAAATGGACATTGATGCAAAAGTCTATTGTAAAACAGTGTTTAATTTGAGATTAAGTACAGACATCAGTGCCAGCCCATTATTCCTTCTAAGATGATTCTGATATTCAGAAGCAAAGGGTCTTTGCTGCCTTGAACCTCCTGAGAACTCAGTTTAAAAGCAAAGATGGGCAGATGGGCTACACTCTTCATGTTTTCAGTTAATGACTTGCATATTGCAGGAAGGCAGTCCAATCCCATGGACTGCCCTTTCTTATGTGCTTCGGCTGGAAAGGCTGCCTCACTCATGGCAGTCTCAGCACCATTGCCATACACATCTGTTAGTCGCTACAGGAGCATAACTGGCTGGGTTATCAAATAGTGATCACCTGGGTTCTCTGATTCACCCTCATAAAGGAAGAGCCCCAACCAATTCAGCAGGCGCTTTAAAACACAGACCCCATTCAGGGTTTTGCCTCACGGCCTCCTGCAGCTTTAGCCTAACGTAGCAGCTTCTGGGGCAAGGAAGACCATCTAAAGTTATCAGAGTTTGCAGGGAAGGAAAAATTATTCTGGTCCAAAGCACTCAATTTACAGGTGGAAGGAAGCAGAGCAGACTAAGCTGGAAAGCATTCCACACCAAGTGGAAACTTGTAACTTTTTTTTTCTCTTTCATCAGAGCTTTAAAATCTTTCTGGCCAAAACTTAGTGCATTTAGCACAATGATAAGCATAAAGAAAATAACCTAAACGATCACTAAAAAATAGTATTAAAAAATTAAAAGCCTACACATGCACAGAAAGTAGACTGCCTGGGTGCAGATCTTGGTTCTGCCACTTATTTGGACAAGTCGCTTCTCCTCTCTGTGACTTACTTTCCTTATCTGTAAAATGAGAATAATGTTAGAATCTGCTCCAGAAAACTGTGAGTACTCAGTAAGTTAACGTGCGCAAAGCATTTTCAGCAGAAGCTGGCAGCTAATAGATGCCCAGTAAAAATTAGTTCTCGATATTATAAGGGGAAAGCCCATTTCAAAGTCCATTTCACAGAAGGGCTAAATGAAGCTCAGAGAGGGTAAGACATGCTTAGTATCAGACAGAAAACTCAGTGTCTCTTAAGATAGGCTTTTTTTTTTTGAGAGCTAGTCCCAAGATTTAACACAGGAAGGGCTCACTGAGGCTTGGGAAGCACAGTGGGTCCTGACTCTCTTCCATGCATGGCCCTTCCATGAATCCGGATAAGGTCTGTATCTGACCTAATAGTACATGACCAACAGCTGTCTGCTATGTATGGAGGTTACATGTTATTATTGGGGAAAGGGAGAATATGAGACAGGAATTCTGTGTACTGTCTTAACAATTTCTTGTGCTAAGCTATGTAAAAAGATATGTTGAGCACGTACTGTGTGCTACGTGCTGGGTATTCAGCACTTAACAAGAGAAGTCCCTACCCTGGAGGAGCTTACAGTGTGACAGAGCCATTCACAGAGTGGTTAAGAGCCAGGCCACCCAGAACTCTGGAGCCTGCCAGCCTCCGTTGTGAGCCCTGCCACTCACCAGCTGTGGGCATATGTGTCAGTACATCAGTTGTCATTGTTGCTATTATTTTTTTCCCTCCAGATTGCTCACTTGTACCTTTTTCTTGGAAGCCCTCTTAGATTGCCCCAAACTGGTTCTAGCACTGGTTCTTCTGGGATCCCAAAGGACTCCTATGCTTCGCTCACAGTATCTCGGCCAACTCTGCCTATGACCACCCTCCGCCAGCCCTGACCACATTTGGCGCTCACTTTTGGGTGATGGGTGTATCTCCCCCGCTGGAGAGGGAGCCTCATCACTGGACCAGGGCTTGCTTCATCACTGCTGTCCCCAGAATCATCTGGCACAGAGCCGTGCACCCAACAGGCATTCAATACTGAACGCATGAATATTGGCAACAGTGAGGGCGGCGCTGGGGCAGTCTGTGTTCCTTACCCTAGTGGTGGGGTTTAGGGCAGGGAATTACTGGGCGAGATCGAGAGTCCCCCGCCGAATCGCCGGCTCTGAGCATGAGGACCTGCGCGCCGGGTGGAACTCGGTGTAACAGTGCCCCCTTGTGGTCGCCTTCCGTTTTAGAACGCGGGCTGGTGAGGCTCCTGCCGCTCCAGGAAGGAGGGCGGGGCGGGATCCCAGCCGGGTTACCCCCGCCCCCAGCCCCCATGAACAGCCAGGCGCGGGCCCCGGCTCCCTCTGCGGCCCGGCCCGCGGCCCCTGCCCGTGCTGCAACCCCGGTCGGGACCCCGACTCCCGGCTGGTACCCCACTACCATCCGAACCTCAAACTTGGTCCAGACCCCAGCCTCAGCATCACCACCGGTCTGGGTAGCGGTCCCGGTCCCACCCATGGCTCCAGCCCAAGCCCTCATCCGGATCCCGGTTCCAGTCCCAGCGCCAGCTCCGGTCTGAGTCCCGGTTCTAGCCGCAACGGCAGCCCCGGACCGGTTCCTGGATCGAGCTGCAATGCCAGCCTCGGTCCAGGTACTGGTCCCGGGAGCACGCAGTCCCTGCCTCAGAATTCTTCTGAGTTAGGCCCTACCTTTGCGTCTGCGCGGAGAACCAGCCCCGGAGCCCATTTTGTCTCCTGATGAGGATCCAGCACCCACGCCGTTGAGGGGGACACACGTCCCATCGGTCGTCGGTGGATCGAACTCACCCAAGAGCCCCTTCCTGAGCTCACCCCATCGCCCAGTGACTTGCTGGGGCCCACCCTCGTGCCCACCCCGCTGGCGGAACCACTGGCTACCATGTTGGGGGATTCCACTTTTGGACCTACCCGGATGCCCATCGGTGGAACGGTCCAGTCGACCATCACCTTCCCCATTTCTACCAACACGTTCGCCTCCACCAGCGGGAGCTTCTACGCGGACAGCAACACCCTGATTCGAGTGATCCGCTGGGGAGGAGTTGTCCTCTCTCTCGCCTGCCGCCCTCCCCGCTGGGAAAGGGCCAGGCGGGGTCGGCTCGGGGGATTTAAAGGTAGGGTGAGGGGAGGGAGTCCCGATTCCTGGCTGGAGACTTGGCGCCACCTGCCTGTCGCTCTGAGGCTGGAGAACTCAAGGTTCAAACCTCTGCTTTGAGCTTCATGCATTCACTAACGAGGGCCCCTTCCGCCGTGGCCCAGGCCTGCGCTGCGGGCAGAGTGCTAAGCAGAGCCATCTGCTTCCCTCCGCAGGACAGGCTGCCAGCTCTTCCAAAGCCAGAGTGTCCCGAAGGAAGGCAACGGGTGGGGGGCTGCAGCCAGCCTTCTCAGTGAGAGGGGGTGGCTCGGGGAGGGGGAGGGGAACCAGGCAGCGCGGGGGAGGAGCGGCGAGGGCGAAGGTCCGAGGAGGCCGGCCTGTACTCTCCTGTGTGGTCCCAGAGCTGAGTTTCACTGTAGCAAGAAATACAGTGACAGCAGTGACCTTTCTTGGCCTTCCTGAGACCAGGGGTGAATGTGTGTGCTTTTGTCTTTCCCTCCCATCCTCCCTGCCTCTTTCCTGCTCTACAAGCTTCTTTCCCACTTACCTCTCCCTGTTCCATTTTTTTCCCTCATTTCCCTGCCCTGGCCGTCTCTCCCACTCTCTGTCTCTCCAGCTGTCTCTTTTCCTTTCCCCATGGTGTGGGTGTCTCTCCTCCTTATTTCCTCATCTACCCAATCTCCTCCTCTGCACACCTCCTTTCTATCTCTTTCTCTGACTCCTTGGATCGGTAAACCATTCAACAACTGTTTATCAAGTACTTACCAGGTGCCTGGCCCTGTTCTTGGCAACAGGGACACAGCAGTAAATGAGACAGAAATCCTTATCCTTGTGGTGCGGACATTCCGATGTGGAGGGCTAGGAATAAGCCATATACACGACCCATAGTACGTTGTCTATTGTTATAGAAGGTGACCCGTGTTATGGAAAGAAAGCATCTTGTGGGGGTTGGTCACAGTCTTAGCTGGGACAGTCAGGAAGGCCTCACTGAGAAGGTGGTATATGAGCAAAGACCTGAAGCAGGGGAGAGAAGGAGCCACGTAGATACCAGGGAAAGAGCATTCTGCAGAGGAAACAGCCCATGCAAAGGCGCTGAGGTATGGCTAAGTGTCGGGAGAGGAGCTAGGAGGTCCCTGTGGCCAGTGCAGAGTGGGCCCAGGCGACAGTTGGAGGAGTTGGGGCAGAAAGATGATTGGGCAGGTCCTGTGGGGGCATGTGGACTGTGGAGAAGACTACGACTTTTCCTGACATTGAGGTGGCCCCATGGAAGGACCTGAGCAGGGGAGGAATGTGATCTGACTCAGGTGTGCACAGGCCCCTCTGGGCTCAGGGAGTTACTAATGTGTCTTTTCCCCTCGTTCTCTGCCTCCCTTCTCTTGTGCTTGGCCTCCAGTGGCCTCTGAAGCGATGGCCTTCAGGTGAGTAGTTTTGGATTTGGAGGTGGGGGCCGTGTGGGACATGAAGCCTGGAAGGAGCTCCTGTTTCCCCCTACCCCCAAACCTATGACTCTGTGGTCCTGTCTCCTCCCTGCAGTGCATTCTACTGAGAAAGAGCCTGGAGCAGCAATTTCCAAATTGTCTACCCTCTGAGTGTGCTGGTGGCCTGGAGGAGTGAGTGGTAGTTAGGGCTTGGAGGGCAGCTCTTAGCCTCCCCTACCCCGGCCTTTCTCTCTCCAGCAGGAGAACGTATCTGCCCGGCCTTCAGGGGAGTTTGAAGAGTTTGTGGATGGGAAACTGGTCCATTCCAAGAAGGTGATTCTGAGCAAGGGTCCTGGACAGGGAGGGAGGGAGGGCATTGCTGGGGACTCCCGGGGCAGGAGATATACATGTCTGTGCTCTGTCCCCTGTGAGCCCAGAAAGGTGATGGCTTTGTGGATGAGGTCAGGCTGCAGAAAATTGTGAGCACCATCAGTGAGGAGCTCAGGAAAAGGCAGTGGGCAATTGGCACGCTGGAGGGGAGGTTTGGGAGGTGAGGTGGGAGGAGGGAGGCTGGGCTGGAGGTGGAGCAGGGCAGAGCCTTGCAGTCAAGACACCTTAGTCCCAATCCTATTTCAGCCAGTCTACACGGTTGTAGTCAGGACAAATCATCTACACTGTTCCCGAGCTTCAGTCTCCTCATCTGTAAAATGGGGTTGTTGAGGTGATTCTGTGAAATGCCTTGAATAAGGTAATAAATGGCACACATCTCAGAGTAGGGCTCAGTGTATACCAACAACTCATTTTTTTCAAAAAAGCTTTCAATTAATATTTTTAGCTTTTATTGTTGTAAAGCTGTGCTATCAAATAATAGCATGTGGCTTTTCAATTTAAAGCTAAGTTAATTCAAAGTAAATACATTAAACATTCAGGATTAATCACACTAGCCCCATCTGAAGTGCTTTACAGCCACACACAGCTACTGTATAGGACAGCACAGATGTAGAAGGGAATCAGTCACTGCAGAAAATTCTATGGCTAACGTTTCCTTAAGGAACTAAAACATATGCACGATAATTTATTTGCTATCGGTACTGGGTTTTAAAACCATTTACTACATTTCATGCATGTTTTCAATGTGCTACTAATTTAAGACTTCCTCTGTTTCCCTTCAATGTTTTTTCATTTGTTTTCCATGATGTATATGAAACAGCACGTTTAAAGCGTCATATTGATGAGTTTTGACATATGAATAGCCTTGTGAAATCACCACCAAAATGAAGATGAGGAACATATCCATCACCCACCAAATGTTCCTCAGGAACGTCTGCAATTTCACCCACCCTTTGATACATTCCAGGCCATCTGCCCCCTCTGATCTGCTTTCTGTCACCATAGATTAGTTTGCATTTTCTCAAACTTTACATAAATGGAGGCTATGATTTTTTCAAAGAAATTTTGGTGGGAAGTTTTAAGCATGCACGTGGGTTGAGAGACTCAGTATAATGGGCTCCATGGGCCCATCACCCAGGTGGACTATCACCATCTTTCTCTTGTCTCTTATCGTCTATTTTCCTCCCCACCTTAACGTTTTCCTTTTACACTATAGTATTTGCAAACACATTCCAGACTTCGTGTTATTTCAGCTGAAAATCCTTTAGTCTGCGTCTCTAGCCAAATTATGAAACAGAAGTATAAGGCCATTCTCACACCCAAAAATTTTTTTAAATGTCTCGGTCCTATATGATATGCACACAAGTGTCTCAGCCACATCTTATTATAGGTGGTTTGTGGAATCAGGATTCAGACAAGGCCCACGTTATATTAGGTGTTTTTAAAGATTATATACAGGGCTTTTGGAACCCCTGCTATGTGCCAGCCTCTTAGGAGGTCTATTTTTAAGCAGCCAAGGTGGGTGTGGGGGGCAGGGGAAGCAGAGGAGAGGTCTTTTTCTCATGCCTGCCAGTACGCAGAAGAGGAGAGTGGTTAAGTGTGCAGCCTCCATACTCAAAGAGACTTAGGTTCGAATTCTGGGTCCACCAGCCTCACAAGGCTGAAGTGGGTGATGTTGGATATTGTGAGGTAAGGCCTGCCAAAATACTTCTTCAGTGATAGCTGCGGTTACTAAAGTCAGTCAGGACTGTTCTGATGGCAGCACAAATCCCAGTTCATACTGGCTTAAGAAAAAATGATTGACTCACGGGAATGAAAAGTCTAGGGGCTGATTCGCTACAGGCATGGCTGGATCTAGGCATTGAAGGGTTACCATTGGGAATCTGACTCTTTTACTTTGGGTTCTGCCTTTTTCCCTGGGCTTTATTCTCAGGGAGGCTCCCTGTTCTGGGGGCATCAATCCTGCAGAAAGTTCTCACTGGCCTGGATTAGGCCACATGTCCATTCTTGAGCCAATCAGAGGCCCAAGGGACTATAGCGCTCCAATCCACCAGTCTTGAGTGTTGTGCCCGTTATTGAAAGTTGGAGTGGAGGTGGTCCCCGGGCCACATGGGGTGGGAAAACAGGGTGAGGTGGACTGTTGGGTGGACAAGAACGAAAACCAATTACATTACACATCTGGAGGATGGGTAATGGTTAAGTCAGTGTTGCCTGGCTTCAAATCCCACCTCTGCCACTTATTGGATGTGTGACCTGGGGAAAATGTTTACCTCTCCATGCCTGTGCAAAGCAGAAACTATAACCTTTTCTTCATTGGATTTCATTTTATTCAACAAATACTTGCTGAGTGCCTATGATGCGCTGGATACAGTTCTTCAAGGTCCTGGGGATGAAAGAATAGTAAACAAAAGTTACAAAACCCTGCCCTGGCAGAGCTGACATTCTGGGGAAGAGAGACAGTGAGCAAGACACAGGACAAACAGAAGGCATTTGAGGAGATCAGTGATGAGAAGAAAAGGAAAGCAAGGGAGGTGGTTGGGGAGCATTGAGAGTTTTTTGCATGTCTAAATGGAGTGGTCAGGGAGGACCTCACTGGGAAGGTGGTATATGAACATCTGGAGGAAGGAAGGGACTCAGCCGTACGGATGTCTGGGGCAGAGTGTTTCAGGCCACAGGAACAGCAAGTGCAAAGGCGATGAGGTAGGAGTGTGTCTGCTGTGTTAAAAAATTTCAAGGAGCCCGGGGTGGGGATAGTAATCCATGGAAAGCACTAGAATGGTTCCGGACACATAGTGAGCTCTCTATGAATGCTGTTATTTTATGCAGCTGTTGTCATTAAAAATTTTTTCTCCTCTCCCCATCTCAGAAGCCTCAGCAGGATGCTGAGACAGGCTGAAATGTCCCAAGTCAGGTCCATTTCTGATGCTGGCTGGGACTTGGGTGGGGCTGGGATGGAGAAGGAGGAACTACATGGAGTCGGTCTCCCTGGGCTCTGGTCTGACCGCATCCCTTGTCGCCAGGCGTGCTCCTGAGTCTGCGGGCATCCCTGCCTCCATGGTCCCGGAACCTCCAGTGCTCTGGGTCCAGGGTGGGGATGGAGGCCAGTCCTGTTGCTCCCAGGTTTGCCCTGGGTGGTCTAGTCTCGAGTCCACATGCTGTCAAGGACAGTTTCTTTCTTTTTGTGGCATCTTTATTTCCCGCCCCCTGGTATGGGATACATTTTGTAAACTTCCCTTCTTACTGCATTTTTAGGGGGCAGGACAGAAATAGGGCTTGTGGCAAGTCTCAAGCCCTTGACATCCCAAATTTCAGTATTCATGCCACAGCCCACTTACTAAACCCACAGGTCTTAGGATCCCAGCTTCGGGAGGGGTGTCAGTGACTTGGAGAGGGTAATTTGTGCATTTGGCAGATATGTGGGCTCCCTGCTGTGTACCTGGCACTGGGTGGGGGTCACTGGGCATGTGCCAGGAGGTTCAGTGCAAGGCCTGGGAGCCAGACCTTCACAACATAGTTGCCATGTGACTTCCAACTGGGGACACCACTTCTCCAAGCCTCCATTTCATCCTCTGCAAAGTGTCATACACTACTTAATCATGGGATTTCCAAGGCCTGGCAAAGGGTACATAGGCATCAGTCTGTATGTAACAGCAAACTGTGCTGCTGATGGCTCTCATAATCATAACAGCACTGTTTGTCTCATGAACTGCTGGGAGGGGGAGGGGGTTGGCTGTCTAGCCATGCCCCTGGGACCCAGAGTTTTCTGTTTATTTTCTACTATCATTCATGTGTAACATACTGGCTTTTGCATGTTGTTTCATGGTAGAGGCTGGTAACATCTGCATTCCAGGGGAAAGAGCACTGAAGAAGGCTAGGACATCCTGCTGGGTTACTCTCTTTTGCTATCAGGAAAGCAAAACCTTCTGGAAGTCCCAGCCCAGCCTCCCTTCTCTCACTTCCCCTCCAGCACACCAATTGCCCACTGCCTTTTCCTGAGTTCCTCACTGATAGTGCCCACAATTTTCTGCAGCCTGACCTTATCCACAAAGCCATCACCTTTCTGGCCTTACAGTGGAAAGAGCACAGACATGTATGTCTCTCACCCCTGGAAACCAGGCACCATCCTCCCTCCCTGTCCAAGGCCAGTGCTCACAATCACCTTCTTAGAATGGATCAGTTTCCTGCCCACACACACTTGAGACTCTCCTGTAGCCTGGGTGGATTGTCCTCTTCGGGAGGGACTGCCTGGAGTGTGGGGGCAAGAGCCCATGTTCTGGCTTGGTATGCTGTTTGGCTCCAATAGAAGGGAGATGGATAAATGCAGGCACCTGATGGTTAGTATCTGTCTTAACACTGGGGTGCAGATTATCATTGGAGAGAAAAATCAGACATGCTCCCCGGACTCTTCAAGTGAAGCTCTACACATTTACCAAGAGTCTGGACAGTATTCCTATTCCTATGAAATGTAATACAAGTACCAGCTGCAGATGGTGGGGCAGATGGAAGACACTGAATCCTAATGGTTAAGGGCACAGAGTCAGGAGCCAAACCCATGCCTGGATTTGAGTCTCATCATTGCCACTTCGTAGCTCTGCCAAGTGACTTCACCTCTCTCTTCTTCAGTTGCCCCATCTACAAAATAGGGAACATAACAGTACTGTCTCACCTGAGGCGATCTGCCCCTGGGCAAGTTCACTCTGAATTCTCTGAGACTGAATAACAATGGAACATCAGGCATAAAAGGGTTTATACTACGCTTTATTCTTGCAGGTCGAGTGCTGCAATCATGTCTGCCTCTGGGGCAGTCTGCATAAAGCAAGCCCATCTCTGCCTCTGTCTCTGGGAGAGCTCTTTATATAGTTAACACCAACAATGACTCATTGCCAGTGGGCGCGTAAGCATTAGCCTAGCGGTAGACCAATTATATTATCAAGTAGTTTAGGGTCAGGTGAGGATCCTGGCCATAGGCACATTTATTTCCCCTACACTCCACCCCTCTAGGACGCTCACTTCATAATCTATGCTTGCTCAATCTTCTGCAGTGGTCTCTGAGAGAAAGCTGGAGTATTGTAACCAGAATCTATAACAGCAACAGAGAATAACAACAATGTACAGATAATGAAAATTATAATGGTTGATCACCACCGAGTGGTCATTCCAGCTGTGTTCACAGCAGTTCTACTTAGATGAGTTGATGACTCACACTTTCTGTGCACACCGAGCAAGCAGCAGTTTTTGCTAGGCTGTGTGCCCAATCCACACAGACATTTGAGGAGGCAATAAGACACATGATCTAGTGACACCAGCATAGGCGAATCTTGTGCTTCAGGTAGGATGCATGCAAGAGAGGGTTCTGTTGATAGGACTATGTCAGGGAGTCCTGTCAAGGTCTAATACACCACACCTTTACCCCTCTCCCTGTGGGGGTTGCTGAGGGATTTATGTATAGTGCTTCTAGAGGTGCATGCACTGGCTATAAAGATAAAATTCCCCAGTAAGATGCTCTTCCCTTCTGGCTGTTTAGGGTACACTACCATTGTCTTTGAGAGCCCTGCTGTTCTTCCAGGAATACACAGGCCAGCCTCCTGACCTTGTCCCCATGGTTCCAGGAGGGCCAGCCACTGTGTCTATGTGTCAAAACATCCAAGGTCACGTCCACTGAAAAGTCTCTGGGATTTTTTGCAGTTAGTGCTAGTAGCAAGAGATTATTCTCGTGGCCAAACTCTGGCTTCAACAATTCCTCCTTGGTTTTTATGTGCAGTTGTATAGGAGAGGCAGCAGCGGTAGCATATCTAGGGGTTCAATGCCCCCTTCTGGGGGTTCTCACTCAAATGCCAGAGCACTGTCCATAAGCCAAATGACCATCCCCGTAGACTACTGGTATCTCACTTCAGGCCATATTGTAACAAACCACTGTACCTATCATGCCTGTCCATGTAGGATTATATAGTATATGAAACTTCCACTTTATTCCTAATTGTTACACATATTCTTGCAGTGCATGTCCAGTAAAGTGGGTGCCTTGATCACTCAATTACCTGTGGTTGGCCACAGGCTGCCAAGAGGTGCTCTAGGCCTCGTTTGCTGGTCCATGCAACATGCAAGAAGAGCATGTTGTCCAGTAGCTGTGTCCACATGTCATGACATATTGATACCCCTCTGACAAAGGCAGAGGCCCAATATAGTCTTATCTGCCACCTGACTAGGCATATTGGCCCCTTAGCTATCATCCCAAGTTGCTGTGGGACTTGGTGTAAGTCACTTTAAGAGCATACACTGCACTCCTGCCAGGCTCTGCCAACTCCTACAAAGGTTAAAGGCAGGCTCCACTTACAGGCTACAGTCTACTTTGTCTTCTCTCCCGCATGCAATGAGTGTTGATGTAACCATTGGGCCACATCAGAGGCAGGCTTTCCTTCTAGCCAGTGTACCTGGCTCAATTTATCTGCATCATTTTCTGAGGATGCCAGTGGCAAAGAGCCTGTCACATGATATACTGTAACTAAGTTTGACTAGAGACCCATGTCTTGCAACAATTCCTGCCCCCCCAAAGGGTCACCCAGTTGGCATGGTACCATGTCAGTAGCCAGAGTCAACCCTCGATAGGTGGCCCAGCTGTCAGTGCAAACAACTAGTGGGGAGGGCTCCTGGGAGATCACAAGCCACACTGCCTGCAACTTTGCCCATTGACTGCTCTTCCCCTCACCATCTTCCATCCATATTGTCTTAGTCTTAAGCTTGAAAGGTACAGCCCTCTATTTTGGGGGCTGCCTATAGCAGGAGCCATCTGTGTACCATGCATCTTTGGGTATAGGGGCTCTTTCCTCCTGTTAAATGCTCACCACTAATGACTAAAGAAATTCTTCCTGCCTTTCACTGGTGTATGTCACTGGCCCCAGTAAGCATTGAAATTCTCCACTCAGTGGGCTAGTAGAGAGGGCACTATGCTCCTGTAGTTGTGTGCCCCTCTTGACCAGTGTAGGTGTCTGTGCCACACCATTCCATGGCTACTGGGTCCGGTCTCATAGCAACCCTGTGATGGGATAGGTGGTTATTACCTTTATTCTGGCTGTTCAGGTGATGGGCTCCATAGCCAGTAAGGCATGGTATACACAGAAACCAACTGTTTCTCAATTAAGGTGTGCCATATGGCTGCTCCTTTCCAGAGCTGTGACCAGAGTCCAATAGGTTGGCAAGTTCATTCAAGCCTCTGCTGGAGACTCCAGCCATAATTGTCTTTGGTAACATGAACATCCAGCTCACAGGGCCTTGATGGGTCTATCACACTCAGGGCCTGCACAGCCTTGACAGCCCATTTTGCAGCAGTAAAGGCAGACACACACATCTCATCCCAGAGTCACCTGATGCCCTTTTGTATACCAAACACTATAAGGGCTTCAAAATTTGTGCCAAGTGAGGGATAAGCACTCTCCAGTAGGCCAAAAGATCCCCAAACTCCTATAACCATGCCATTGTTGTAGGGATAGGAAAATCCTGGACTTTATCTACGACTGCTTCTGGAATAACATTAGTGTTATCAACCAGACAACCCCCAAGAATTTAATAAACGAGGTCTGAGAGTCTTGGTGCTGATGGTAGCACATTCTTTCTCCTGTAGAGTGTATGTGATTAAAGTTGTTTCTATCAATTTTTAAAAGATTGTTATAATTTTAAGATGTTTTGTGTAGTAACAATGGTAACTGCAAAGAAAATAATTATAGAATATACAGAAGAAGAGATGAGAATGGAATCAAAGCATGATACAAAAAAAACCCAGTGGAAACACTGACAGATTTACAGGGACAAATAAAGAGCAATACAATAATAACAGGAGACTTCAATACCCTACTTTCTATAGTGGACAGACCAACCTGACAAGATAAATAAGGAAACAAAAGGACTTGAACACCACGCTAGACAAACCAAGCCTAACAGCCATACTGGGAACACTTCACACAACATAAGAATATAAGTTTTTCTCAAAAGCACATGGAAGATTCTCCACATAGACTACACTAGAGAAAACAAGTATTAATACATTTTAAAAGATTGAAATCATGCAGAGCATCCCATCCAATCACACAAGAATGAAATTAGAAATCAACAGAAGGAAAACTAGAAAATACACAAATGTGTGGAAATTAAACCACACACCCTTGAATAACCAATGGGTCAAAAGTAAATTATGATGGAAATTAGATAATAAATCTTAAGACAAATGAAGACAAAAACACAACAAATCAAAACTCATGGGATATGGCAAAACCAGTGCTTTCAGTCTCTCACCACTGCGTGGGTTGGCTGTGGACTTTCACGTATGACCTTGTTATGGTGAGACAGTTTCCTTCTATTCCTAGTTTCTTCAGTGCTTTTATTATGAAAAGGTTTTGAATTCTGTCAAATGCTTTCCTGCATCAGATGAGGTTGTCAGGTTCTATTCCTTTGTTCTGTTAATGTGACATATTACATTGCTTAGTTTTTATACATTACAGAAACAAATCCCAGCTGGTCATGTTGTATAATCCCTCTCATGTGCTGGTATTTTGTTGAGGATTTTTTACTCAATTTGCATCAGGTATACTGATCTGTAGTTCTGTACTATGTCTGCCTTTGATAATGCCAGCCTAATAGAGTAAGTTTGGGAGTGTTCCTTCCTCTTCAATTTTCTGGAAGAGTTTCAGGGGAATTATTGGTGTTATTCTTTAAATGTTTAAGCAGAATTCAACAGTGGAGCCATTGGCCCAAGGCTATATTGTGCCAGGTTTTGATTATTGATTCAATCTCTTTACTAGTTTACGTCTGTTTAGATTTTCTATTTTTTCATGATTCAGAATTGCTAAATCTTGTTTTCAAAATTTCATCTGGTAACCCAGTTTATTCGAATATATGTATTCATAGTTCCTCCTTTCATTTCTGATTTTAGTTGAGTCTTCTTTTTTCTTAGTTAGTCTAGCTAAACTTTTCTGACTTTGGTTGATCTTTTTGAAGAACAAACTCTTGGTTTCTCTGGTTTTCTCTACTCTTTTTCTATTCTCTATTTTATTCTACTCTATTCTTTACTTTCTTCCTCTTGCTATCTTTGGGTTTAGTTCAGTGTTCTTCTAGTTCATTGAGGTATTAAGTTAGATTGTTGATTTGAAACTTCTAATGTAAGCATTTACAGCTATAAACTTCCTTCTTAGCACCGATTTCAATAGACTCCATAAGTTTTGGTATGTAACAGTGAAATTGGAGAGTGTGAACCCCACTTTCTTCTTTTTCAGGATTTTTTGTCTAGTCTGGATCTCTTGTATCTCCACATGAATTAAATGATTGGGATGTCAACTTCTGAAAATAAGCTGATGGGATATGGGGTAGTACTGTCATCTTAAAATAGTATTTTTGTAACCAATAGTTAAGTATTCTTATAATTGATTTAAAGAAAATGCTGTAATAAGGCACAGAAAGACAAAAACCATATGATTTCACTTATTTTTGGAATATAAAAACAAAGCAAACAGAAGGAACAAAAAACATTAGACTCAGACACTGAGAATTGACTGGTGGTTATCAAGGAGAAGGGGAGTAGGCAGGGGCAGCGGGGAGGAGGAGGGGCACTGTTGAGCCACTGTTACATACATTTGATAATTTAAAAAAGACAGAAAATGCTATAAGAAATGAAAAACATAAATCAGAATTAGAAAAACTCAGAAACGAAGTGGTAGAGCTCAGGAACATAGCAGAGATAAAAGAAAAAATAATTTCATAATATTAACCTAGAAAGAAATAATAAATCCAATAGATTAATACTAGGACAAATAACTCTTACCTACTTGCTGCTCCTGAATACGCAGCACTCACTCCCTTTCAGGCCTTTAGATCTGTTGTTTGCTCTTCTCAGAGTGCTCTCCCTCCCATACTCCAATGGCCTGGGCCCTTCCCCAGTTCAACAGTCTCCTCAGAAAGGGGTTCCTAACCATCATAATTTACCTAAATTTGCCCTGAGCTTGGATAGCTTCCTTCATACTCCATTTCACTATGTGATGTTATTTATCTACTTGTTTATTAGGTTTATTTTATGTCTTCCCTAATAATTCTATAAACTCCATTTTATTAGCCAGATATAGAAATGAATATATTTTCAGTCAGTGAAGCCACAAGTACAAATCTAAGTGCACAAGAGGGCTGGCAAACATCTACAAATAAAATGGTGCATAAGAAAGAAGGACACTGCCCATCACTGAAGTGGAAGGGAAATACCAGAAGAATAAGACAGAGGGTGGTTAATGAAGTGAAGATGAAGTTCACTGGGTCGCTCATATACAGAATACTGACTCCCCCTCTAGATCACAAGTATTTTCTCCAATGTGAATGGAGCTTTCCAAACAACATTTCAAGTGTGTGTCCCCTCCTCAACCACTAGGTTTTTACCTACACAGATATGTTTCCCACAGCTTTCTTGTTCATACTTGCCTGTATACCATCTTCTTGTTTTTCCCCTCACAACCATCCACGGGTATTTTCCTTGCTCCAATAATGTAATTACATCTTGCTTTGAAATGGAATGGTCTGATTATAAAGAAAATAATGGCACCTGCTATAGAACAAACCACTGCTTAGTTAAAATCATAATAATAATACACTAAAAGTCAAAATGAAATTGAGTAAGATTTCTGAGAAGAGAGAGTAAGGGAACTAAAGAAGAAATCAAGTAGGGTAAGGTGTTTTGTTTTCTTTATATACATACTCATATATCTTTTTTTTTTTCTTGACAGTATGCATAATACCACGGTTGCAAATACAAATCTGGAACTTTGGTTCAATTCCTGCCTTTGCCACCTTCTAGTTGTATTTGACCTTTGGAAATTCACTTAAACTTGTGGTGCCTCAGTATTTTCACTTGTAAAGTTGGAAGATAAATGTTAATATATTTGTTTAGCAAATTCTAAACTATTCTAAATCATTTCAGGCTGATAAACATACCCAATGAAACCAACTTATATATATATGTAACGTGCTTAGAGCATTGCCTAATTCATACTAAGCACAATGTTAGCTATTAAAAATATTACTGATATTACTGTTTCATGAAGAATGTACACAAGAACTTTCTATAGGATAGTCGTTCCGTTTTAAATGTGATGTCACAGATTACAACTTTCACCCACAAACCAGAAAAAATTTCTTACAAAATAGAATGTGTATACCTCAGTTTTTAATGAATTCCATTTATCTAATTAAGCAATAACTTGTAGAAGCTCTTTTTTGAGCAATTGGAACAATTCAGGACCCCATGTCAAGCTGATCATCCTTCAAGTGGATCAGATAATAAAATGAAGTATTTATAGAAATTCTGAGCAGAAATAGAAAGCCTAGATGCTTGACAATGATTATGTAATAAATACCAGAGAATTCTAAACTACACCCTATTTCATAAAGGAAGAAAGGTAACTGTACATAAGGTAACTTACATAAGACCATAGGAGTTATGAATGTCACTGAAGACAGAGATGATGAAGGTGTTTAATGAAGTTACAGTTTCCAACCTGACAAAGCTCAAACCATTTATTTGGGAAAAGAACACGGAACATTAGTTTCCTAAAAGCAGCCTTGAAAATCATGTTGGGGAAAAAATTTTTTTAAGAGCAAATTCTAAACTATTCTAAATTATTTCAGGCTGATAAACATACCCAATGAAACCAAGTTACCATAGTTCTCCATCATCACCTCCCGGTGCAAAGTCTTCTGAACAGGGTCGAGATACTCCCACTCCTGGTGAGAGAAGTGTATGGCCAACATCCCAAACGTTAAGGATCTCTGAAACAGCAAACCCATGATTAATGGGAAAAATTAAAGGAATATTTTGAAGATGGAAGGAGAGGAGATAAGAACTGTACTGCAGGAAGAGTGCAACAAAGCAAATATGTAGGTTAATATCTGTAATATGGGGAGGACTGCTGCAGACCATATACATATTTTTGAAGAAGACTGCTAGAACAGACAAAATTATCTGGCATTCACTTAAATATCTGAACTCTTTGAGAACAGATAAAATAATATTTAACTACTATATTAAACAGTGAATTCAAGCATATTGCCTGATTGGTATTTGTCATATAAATTCTCAGTAAGTATGAACTGTTGAGGAACATTTTTTATTTTTAAACAGAAAATTTAATCAGGTATTTTTGGACTACAGTAGTGTGTAACATACATGTTTTATATATATATATAGGTTATATAATAAATAATATATATATATTTCACATATACAATATAGTATACTATGAAGTCTCAGTTTTGGACAATGGTTTTATATAAAATTAAGAACCCCCTCAGCATTAAATATTTCATTATGTCAGATCTTAAACAGAAGTATTTTTTTCTTGTTTTGACAAATCCATGTTCTTCTTAGCATATGAAATTATATTCTATGTACATATTAGATTTTATCACTTACACAAGTAGAATGCACATTTATAACTTCCTCAATTCTGTGAATCTGTGTTCACCTACTATTTATGATGACGTAGTTTTTTTGTTGCCATTTACCATCTGTCACTGAGCACTTGACTCACGCTGAATGTGGGAGGTAGCTTCTACTTAGATTACCAATGATAATCTTCTGGTATTTATGCCCTTGCACATTCTCCTTCACACGTATGTGGGCTGAGCTGAGTAACCTGCTTTGAATATACAGATTATTGCCAAAGGGATGAAGTGTTACTTCTGATAGCAGACATCAAAAGACCATCATTTCCATATTTCTTGCTCTCCTTTGATGTCTCACTTGCTCAACCATGAATGGCCTCCAGTCCAGGGCTCATGAGTAACTGAATCCAGTCAAAAAATCATCTGAGGGAGCTTGGAAGAAGATATACCCAATGTTCACCTTAAGATGACAGCAGCTACAACCACCATTTTGATAACCTTGTAAAAGACACCTCCCTGTTTTGTAAGAGAGCAAGAGAGCCAAGCTAAGCCATGTCCAGATTTCTGGGACACTGAAACTGTGAGACAAATGTTTACTTCATTTAAGCTGTTAAGTGTAGGGGCAATCTGTTATGCAGAAGTAATACAATGAGTTACAGTGTATACAGAATACAATGTATACAGAAGTATACAATAAGTAATACAATGAGTTAAAGAATCCTGAGGAAGAATTACGAATTATGTAGATATCACCCAAATTTAATAGACCCCACTCAACAATAGTTTTGATATTTTTCCCAGATCCACAAACTCCAAGTTTGCAAAACTGAATCATATACTAGTTGACACAAACTGTGAGTTTACTCTACAGTGAGATTTAAGTCATTCAATACATCATTTCTATCTTATTTACCCAGAAATCTCAAGTCTGGAAAATATCAACGTTTTCTCATGGATGGTTGAATACAACCATTGTCTCCATCTCACTGAGCTACAGACCTGACTCATGTAAGTCTTTACTTCAAACGACTTATCTCCTTCACTGCTCCATCATTGCCCAAGATAGAAGAAAGGGCACTGAAGACATGGTGAATGACTCATCAGTAATAACATGAATACTAGTTTAGACCATGCCACACAGACAGGACACTGGGTAATCTGGTGTCATATTTCACTGGAACAAAAGCTGTGAAGCGGGTTATGTGTGGGGCATCTCTTGGTAGCAAACGTTATAAAAACTGGCAAAAATATTTACATGATCTAAAAAAAGTCACATTTATTTCCAGGGGAGAAACATCGACTTATGTGGGCCATGGTTTTGATGAGTGGATCAGTCGTCAGTGTTTCTCTAACAGAAACACACAGATCCAGAAAGCCAGAGCTGAGAAAAGACAAACACCTTGAGACCAGTTTTGCCTCTGTGATCCCAACAAGACATAAGGTATCATTAGGATCTTCCATTCCAGATTACAAACTACTTCCCATTGTAAGAATGAGTTAGCATGAGAATGGCCATCTTAAGGGCGGAAAAGCCATTTTCTGAGTGCATGACTCAGGAAAGGAGCAACTGGGTAAGGCTTGATAAACAAGTTTTGAAGAACAAATTAATCAAGGACACCAGGTTTTGGGCAGTTGCGGCCCTGGTCAGCTTATCTTGCAACACCACTCTGTCTAATTGGGGAGTGGTCTTATCTTGCTCTGCTTAGCCCCTATCTTGCAACACCACTCTGTCTAATTCAGGAGTGGTCTTATCTTGCTCTTGCTAAAAATAATATGTAACTGTGGAAAATTACTGTGAGTTAAGTTCTTTGAAAATGTTATATAAACCCTTAGCTTTGAGTGCTCGGGGTCCTTGTTGAAACCCGCTGCGTTGGGCAGACACTTGGACCCCAGCTAGCTGGAAATAAACCTCGCTGTGTGACTTGCATTACGGTGAGTGTCTTCTGTCTATTTGAGAGGTGGTTGACTCCGGACCCTAACACCCATCACAAACAATTTGGGTAGGTTAGGACTCTAGATAAATCTATTTCCTCCCCCAAATCCCAGGGGTCTCTGATGAACAAAGACATGGGACACAGCCATTTCTGCATTGAAGCTACACCCGGGTGTGTCAGCAGAAACTTCTCTGGCTGCTGCATTATTTTTGTGAGGCGGATGTAGACCTAAGAATGGGCAGTGCAGTCCTCCTCTCAGCAGCTCTCTCCCTTGTATTCCCACCTTCTAAGGTTGAGAAGGAACCGTGTCATCCTAAGGAGTACCTCTTTTGTGGCTTTGGGTAAAGATGGTTAAAATGGAAATGGAGAGCTAGTGTGCAGTACTTTAAGTCTAACAGCATACTAGTTAAATATATGACAAACCACCACTGTGCTACAATGCAAAGAAAACATCAAATGTGAAATTGCAAAAAATACATAAGGATATGGGAAATACGACAGATACATTGTCAATAGAATAATTAGGTGGACCATTTAAATTATATTTCAAAATATATGATTAACCAATACAGAGAAAAAGTAGCAGAGACACAGACCATTGGAATCAGTGGATAAAAAAATCTGGAAGGTTTTCTGACCATCTAATAATAGTGCTTATATTTTTATTTTGTTGAATTTGTCTTTGGAAAGCTGATTTCTTAATTAGCCTTAACAATGACCATAGGTTAACTTGAAATATATAGGTATTTTTTTCTTTGTTAATAGAAAGATGCTGTTCAAAAAGGAGGATTTTCAAGAAAGGTCTTTGTTATCTAAACCTAGATTTTTTTACTGAATGGCTTTTCTTTTGCCTGTTTCCTTTGTATCCCACTATCTGAACTCGCTTTATCACTTCTTCCCATGTATGATGTGGTTCTACCTGGAAAAATTAGGAAGCAGTTTCTGTGTAACATCTTGTATGAATTGATAATGATCTCTACACAACTTTGGTTAAGGTTTTAACAGAGGAATTTATTTGGTTTCTAAACCTGTCAGCTAAGCCATGACATCCCTCAAACAGCTTCTGAATTATGATATCCTGCTAGTTTCACTTTTCATCTAACAAAATTAAAAGGAAAACTAAGTATAAATGTCACATTAGCATAGGTGCTCCACAGAACTGGTAGATTTGCTCAAATCCTGACTGCTGCTATAGACAAACTGATGTGTCTTTCCTGTGAATTCACAAGGTAAGTCACATAAATACCTTCAACGGTCTTCATCACTCACTTCCTTACACTTATTTCTATTCAGATTTTAACTCTTTTTAGGTAAGAAGCACTTTAAAGGAAGCAACTATGTATTTTCGGTGATTGAATTACCTCAAATACTACAATTTCTGGATCTAGCATATTGTATGCATTTAATAAAGTCTGATTTTTCCACAAATTCCATTTCTAGGAAATTTTTGAAGGAAATAACTGTATACATATACAAGGCATGTGTATAAGGATGCTCATCAGAGAATAATTTTTGATAAACCAAAAATTAAGAACCTAACTCACATTAGACAACAGGTTAAACATATGCTCTGAAAAATGGTGACATACTATAGCTTCATTTATAATGAATTCATATGAAATTATGGAAAATAGTATTACCTCAGTGAGGGAGGCAGGTTTTAAAAGGTTTGCATAACACAGGAAGTGACATCCTGCTGAAATTTTGAACATAGGCTCTGTTGCCAGACTTTTAGATATTGAAAATGAGCTTTCAGCTGTGAGTTTATAATACCCCAGTGCCTAAGTTTATTACAACATCAGCAAAGAAATGATAAGAATATCACCTAATAGATATGGCTGCTTTGAAGTCTAAGCAAGATAATCTATATAAGCACCAAAATCCATACAAAAACGTTAATATAAATTATCTATCATTACGAAAATGAAGGTCATTACATATCACTTATTCCATTATTATACAGCAAAGTTAATTCTGGGTCCATTAAGTTCTTCTTAAAGAAAAATTGTGCTACTTGGGTTTCTCTTTAATTAAAAAAATTTCAGTTCCTATCATTGAGAAAATATAATTCTTAATAAAATCACAGGTAACAAAACAGATTATCATACAGATAAAGAGAATATGTTCCCTTTCTAGAAGCTATACACACATACACGTACACATACATGTATATGTAATGCACGTGTGTGTGTGTGTGTGTATATATATATATACATATATATATGTATATTTACAATGCTGAATGGAATTTTTCTGGCTCTCTGTAGATGCTGGGGACTGAGGAAGGACAGATTTATATATATATATGAAACCAAGATACAATAAAATTCTGAATTTAATGAGTGAATTTTATTCTGCATAATATGGGGATTTATATTACAGTCTTTAACTACCTTTGGAAATATTATTTGTACTTGCAAGACACCTGGAATTAGTATTTGCTGCTATTTCCTCAAAAAATAATCTTAAATCTCTATATTATTTCTGAAAGGGTGTATTACTTATTAACTTGATCCCATAGTAATTAACTTTTAAACAACATTTCTAATATATAAAATGTGAAAACAGACTGTTTTTCAAACAATGAGATCCCTGACATTTCCTTCTCCCCAACACACACATGTGTAAGGAAACCCATGACTAGATTAGATTTCTGTTTTCACACTAAGAGTAGGACTCTGTCTCCTTTATTTGATCAATTGTGTTCTGCCAAAACAGAATCACACAGAACTGTGCACACATAAATAATGGAAATGCATATACCAAAATATTACAAGTGGTAATTTCTAGACAGTGAGATTAAGGGACATTCCTATTGTCTTAAATTCCTTAGCAAATTTTTTTCTGCAGTGTCTACATTAATGTCATCATCATAAATACAACATAAAGATATTCCAAAGTATTAAAAATATTTTAAGTCATTATTATGGCAGAGGCTATATGTTGATCATTTTAAAAACATGTAAATACTAGGCCTGCTATGAAAACTCAGTGTGATTGAAATAACCACCACTTACTTGTTCTTGAATATCTTTATGTGAGTATCCACACTGATATAATTACATTTCATTACAAAGATTTTTTCCATTAATAAAAAGGAAAATAGTTTTGTCAGATAAGTAAAAATATGTATGCAAAATGGGCAGAAAAGCTTTGAGTACATTGATTTGTGAATTCTTCCGTTCTCTGAATAACCAATTAAAAGATCATTTTGGATACAATTCTTGAAAGAGGGTTTTAGAATTTTAAAATTCTATTTTAAAAAATGAACTTCATTTATTTTAAACATTTGAGTCCTATTATCCACAACTATGAAGACGGTTTAATGTTAGATCACAGCTATTTATCCTTGTAATGACTAATTCCTACAAACAGAAATTTTATTATCTGCATAATTCTATCTCATGGATGTCCTGTGATTTTCTCAACCATTCCCATTATTTTGATCATTAATTTTGTGCTAAACAATTCCAAGGTCTAACAATTTTTAATTTTAGATAAAAACCAAGTCTAAATTTTTTGAATAATGTACACCCTTCGACAATGGAAATACATAAACCTCTAAAGCAATTATCTATACACTTTCAGGCGGCTGTGGTCCCCTCTTCACCCATAACTACAGAGAAAGGACCCGTGGTTAAGAACTCCTGCTCCAGACAGTTGAATTCTGGCTCAGTCCCTTAACTTACAAACGCACGTCACAATTAACCTCACATGCTCGCTGCTTCTTAACTATAGAAACCTGAAGAGGAATAACCAGTCACCACAGACCTGGCCATTTATTAAGTTCTCCTCTCCATGGCTACACCTGCTGTTACCTCATACATATAATCACAATGAAGTAAGAAGAGAGAATTCACGGCAGATTCTTGCTGTCAGGGCTCAGGGAATGCTGTCATACGCATATGATGCATATGAATCCCACAGAACTCCCTGAAAGGACAGTCCCAGGAAGGAAACCCCATTTGGGGGTCTCTATTTACACATTCCTAGGAGCCTGTCTCGGGGCAAATCTTGATCTAAAATTACCATCCTAACAACAGGTCTGTACCTTCTTACCAAAAATCTTCATAGTGGGCACAGTATCTGTTCTTCCACTTTGGTCCTTTGTCTGTGGCAGTCATACGCGACCGACAGGAGGGTGGAGGAAGCAGCATGGAACCGAGGGCCACAGGCCACAGGAGACATGAAGCGCCACTGCAACCCACGTTCACACACAGGACAAGCTCCACACGCCCCCGTCACATGGACACCACGCACTTCTCCCAACTTCACAAGTGCACCAATCGCCACGAAGGCACCCCGCGGCCCTTCACACGCCGCGCGGCCTCCCACAGCTACAAGTCCTCCCGCCTCACAGGGACACGGCGACCCTCCGCGGCCGCTCGGGCACCCACAGGCCGGAGGTGGCGGGAGGACTCGCCCTGCCCGCGCTCAGAGCGCCTCCCGCGGCCCCGATCTCACCACCACTCACTGGCCCGCGCGGGCTCCCCGCTGCGACCGCACCGTCTTTGCCCGCCGCGACCTTCCACGGATGGGGAAGCGCAGAACGGGCCGGAGGGCGACGGTCCCTCCAGCACGGTGAGAGCTGGAATCCAAGGTCGTTAAAATCCAGACGTAAAGCCGCCCGAGCCCCAGAGGCTTCTGGGAGTGGTGGCCCGCACGGCCATGCGCAAGCGCAGACCACCGCCGCGCTGCAGGCCCCAGGATGCCCCTGGGCGATAGCTGTGGGCGTCCGGGCGGGGAGGAAGCGAGAGCCGGTGGGTTCCCGCCTGGAGTTCCGAGAAGGGGCCTGCGGAGCTCTTCTTCAATGGGGCGTCAGGCCTGTGGGTGCGAGTCCAACCTGCAGAGTTAACGGTGTGGCCCTATAATCTAACCGTTCTATATGTTTGTGTACGTTTCCGTGTGTGTGTGTAACTCTTTCCTAAAATCTAAGTTCGCCTGAAATGCCACAGGCATTACTTAATATATTTCCATTTTACAGTGAAGCTTCTGGGACAAAAAGAGGTTTCATATAGTGTACAAAGTTGCGCTATTTAGTAGCATATCCATGTTTCCAGGTGAGGCAAGCTGGATAGTGAGACTCCAAAGTTTAATACATTCTCATTGTAGGTAAGGAGGGTGAATTTCGGTCCTTTTTAAGATACCTGACTCCTGACTGTAGAAATTCCTTGAGAATTATAAATATACTTCTTTTTCACATTTCACAATTTTAAGACTACCAGAAATCGACTTGAGTTACAGCAAAATTTTTCATCCTGTGTTGTGTTACACCATTCCCATGGTGTGCGCTTGACAGTAAAAAAGCTCATAGATGGATAAACGTATTTAATTTGTATTCCTGTGAGACAGGGACCATAGGTGTAGTCAGAGCAGGGTGAGGGCCTCCGGAAAAAGAACCCTACCAAAACTCTACATTAAACAATTAAAGACAGAGTCACATTAATTCTCTAAAGTAAAATGGCAAACTAAGAATATAAGCATTCTTTAGTGAAGATTAGTTAAAACTAAGAAGCCAGGAAAAACCTGGCCTGGAATGTTTGAACATCCCCCAGATAAGAAAATACCTCAGCATAGCCCATGTCTTGTTTGCGTCAATTAAATGAGGCTATTGTAAAATTTACTTCAGCAGCTAAAAGGCCCAGTTTATCTTTAACTTTACCCAGATGCCGCTTTTCCTCCTCCAGCCCTAATCAAGTCGGCAACTCGGCTCACCTTGAAACCGAAACAAGCAGCCTTGACTGATGTGCTCCCAGACCAAGAAACTGCTATTCTGCGAAAGGGTCAAAGCAGTAAATTTCTTATGTTAACTCCACAAAATGGTCTGAAATCCCAATAAGAAACTTAGTGTCTCTTTGAAAATAAACACTTAGAGACCATATGGTAGATCCACATCCTTAGCTCTTGGTCTCTCAACTACCTATAAATTCCCTAGACAATGCACCACCACAGACTCTCCTGTCCCATCCTGGGGCATAAGCCGGCAGCTCTGTTCTTTCACTTTATCTCTAAATAAAAGCCTGTTGACTGTTGGTGAAGCTCATTTGTCGGCTTCGTGAACAAGAGCCCGGGCATCACCTGGTCAAGAGACCCTATTAAAAAGTATTTTGCTTCTCAGGCATATGGACAGTAAGTTTAATTGTGGCCACAGGCTTAAAATCTAGAGAGAAGGTGCTATTAGAAGAATCAAGGTTGTTGTGTCTGTAAGTATTTAGATTCTTTGAGATTCAGCAAATGGGAAATAAAAGTTAGTCATAAAAGGATGCCCATATCTTAGTTAATGCAACTATTCATATTTAAAATATATAATGCACAATTTAAAAGGTATTAAAATATTCAAATAAAAATATAACATTTCTTATATGTATCCCAGTCATATAAGAGTCAATGCTCACCTTAAGAGTCCCATGTTCATCTTAGAGTCAACATTTGATATGGTGTGTATCCTTCCAGAGAAGTTATTTTCACATGCAAATATACATTTGCTCTCTTGCTCACTCTATATACTCGCACATACATATGATATGCATAGGTAATTCCAAGTACATTTATATTTTATATACATACATAAGATGTATTTTTTTCTTCACATGTTAAGAAATTTGTGTTTCCAAGTCAGTACATAAGGAGTTTCATCATTTCCAACAGCTGCCTAAGGCCAAAGTATGGCTGAACCCTAGCTTAAAAAACAAGTCTTCTAATGTATATTAAGGAATTTCATTTATTTTTTTTAAGAGCAATGCTCTAATGCTCCTACATATACATCAGTTTGCTTATTTGTAGGTTTATATGTAAGTTAATTCCCAAAAATGGGTTAGCTATATGAATTTCAACTTGTGATGTTGACAAATTTCTCCTTCGTGCAACCATACAATTTCACATATTTACACCAATGTTTAAGTGCTTCCTCAGCCAACACAACTAATTTTGGCTCTCAGTTCTTCTTACTCCACTTTCTTCCAACTTGAAAAATCTCAGAATCTTTTTCTCTTTGAGTCAGTTCAATGAGGGTTCCACACCTGTAATTTTAGCTTCACTTGTCTTACAAATAGGATAATGGCATAATAATATTCCTCTTGGATTTGTAAACTAAGAAGAATGAAATTTCAATCACAGACGTTTTTCACAGTTTTCAATCACAGATTATTTTTGGGTAGCTCAATTTCAGACAACACATAAAAACTAGGCTTAGAACAGTCTCTAATTCGAGCTTCATAAAAATCCTATGCGGTGTGGACACAGAAAACTCATGAGATTGTGTTATAAATGGGTAAGGTGTTCTTTTGGCCTCTGCTTCACTCCCTTGGAGATGGAGGAAATTCCCCCTAGAATTCTAGAGATGTGTGAACACATGACATCCAGACCCCGGATAAATGAGGTTGGCGGCAGATTATCAGTCACACATTCTTACATCTTGAAGAAGTTACCACATGCCACAGGACGGTTACACTCTGGAGGACAGTAAACCAGCAGGGGCTGTTGGAGGCAGGCTTTGTAGCAACAAGATGATGAAGTGCCCCTTGATTTCCATGGGACGATGTGATTGGCTTGCTTGAATAATTTTGTGGGCTGGTAGGATGTTGTGAAACTCATTAGGTTGAGGACTGGGTGGGGTCCAGCTGGTCCAGCTGATATCCAACTAACTTGGGAGCCTTCCCTGCTGGATGGGGGCAGCCGGGAAATAGGATAGACCTTTGGGACCCTGTGAAGCTAAGGTATTAAGATATTAAAAATATTAAAGACAATAATACATGAAATTTTACAATACAGAAGAAAGAAGGAAGCAACATGAAATGTTTCCTAATTTTGTTATTGTTATCTCAAAATTTGGGAATAAAAAACAAAGAGTCATAAAATAAGATTCAGAACATTATCTGTACAATAAAAACCAATATGAATATTTTAGTATGTGTTTTTCCGAATTTTTTGTGTGTAAAATAAAAATATAAAATTTACCATCTTGCCCCTTTTTAGAGCATAGATCCCTGAAGTTAACCAGACTTTCAGTTGGAAGTTACATGCCTTCAGGAGACTTCAGAGTTCCCAAATCATTACATCAGATTCTGCCAGTTAAGTTGTTATTCAGGTGGACAGAGATTCATGGTGTTTTCTCTGCACTGTCTTCCTAGAATAGTATGTGTGTTGTAAGGATTTTTTTGGTGCTTGTTTTAAAGCACAACTTATTACGTAGTATCTCCTGCTTTGGCCCTTAGTATCATAGTAAGACCAATTTTCCCACTAACAAACAAAAACAAAATTAAATATTTACTGGCTAAATAATTAGAGTTGTTTCCTTATTTATTTAACCATCCTAATCTCTTGGGCATTTACTTGTTTCCAATTTTATGTGGCTATAAATAATGCTGATACTAAAATGTATTTATATCAAAAGACTTTCCTGTATGTTTTGAACTACTTTTGTATGGTACATTAATAAGAGAAAATAACCTGAAAAAAATAATTTTTATGACTCCCAATTAAAATTTCCACTAGAACTATAAAAATTCTGAGTTCAAAGTGTTACCAAAACTACTATTTCTTTTAAGACTAATTTTGGTGAGCAAGTCTTGAAATGCATTCACAAAGGGCCTGGGTTATTCCTTACCGAACACAGATTTCAAGAGCTCTGCTCAAAGCCAGAGAGAAGCACACTGTTATTTTATATGAATTTTTTTTCTTTTTACCCCTTTCACTAGTTTAAGGATAAAGAAAAACTTTTTTCCTTTTGTATGTATCATGTATGTATGTGTGTACAATGTATGTATTATGAGTAATGTATATATTATGCATACCACAATGCATAATAGACATTCTCCAAATAGACACTCATGGAATTGCTGCATCTATGTTATTCTCTTTTGTGGAAAAGGAATATATCATGAGGTCATGTTAAACACTGAGAAACTAGATCTCATCAAAATTACATTCAGCTAGCTGAGAACCAGGTAACAGTTTGAGATACAGGGGCCCCAGTGATTGCTGGAATTGGAATAAAACCACTTGGGACCAAAAGGGGATACTAGGTGAGTTCTGTAACATCTTCTATTTTGTAGAGGAATGAACAAGACAACAGACAGAAAGATCTTAAGTTGATTTCAAGGTATTTTCCCAACACAAGCTTCCACCTAGGGATAATGTCATGAGCAAAGAAATTCCTAATACTCCTACATTATTTTGTAAAACTATTACTTGTACTTCAGGAGCCAGAATCAGATATGTGGAACTATAGATGCAGAAGTACTTAACAAAAGCTTTTATGCACTTAATAATTCAGTAAGATTCAAAGCTGTAAGGAAACTCAAATTTTCTTATGAATGTGTCCACACCTACTAGAAATACAGATGTTTTCTCTGATTGAAAAATTCCAATAGATCTTCCAGGTAATTTTAAGTGAGAAGTAAAGGAAACAATGATTCATGTTGATAAAAAGAAAAAAACCACAGAAGCAGTTTGCACAGGTGTCATTTCCCTCTGCTGTGCCACTTTCCCTGTTCTCACCTGAAGTGCAGAGGTCTCACTGTGACCTCACACAGCACTGTCTCCTGTATGCATTTGGCATCTTCTATGTTTATTGCTGTTGAAGGGAGATATCCAAGTCAACAGCAAGCTCAGTTGATGCACATGGAGCATTTGGCCACCGAGGAACCAGGGCTCAGACATACCTCTTTGATAATTATCCCATTAGGATGAATAGAGAGAAGTCCCTTTTTCCTACTTGGCCAAGTCGGAATATCCTTCAAGATTACAATGTATTATTCAGTGCATTACATGTCTGTAAGAGTATGCCTAAGGCTTTTGCTTCCAGCTTTTGGCATTGTACAGAAAGAATGGACTGCTTTGAGAGCCACAGGAGATACCAGGAAGTTGTTCACAAGTTATTAAATAATACCCTCATCCTTCCTACAAGGATTTAGTTTTATCAGGTGAAGTCATTATCTCCCACATTCTGGCACCCACAGACATTCCTGTAATTCATTGTATGAATAATTGAGTTTCCTCTAACCTTCTTATAAAATTTTTTAAGTGATTAGAGGAAAAACCATAAAGAATTACTTCTGGGCAAGAGTGAAACCCTCTTTGAAGAATGTTCTAGATGTCCTACCTGAAATATAAAGAATCACTGTTCCAACTGGACTTCATGTTTTGTTTGAAAAGAGTTCCCTTATTAAATACTGTTCTTGCAAACAAAAACACACAATGTCAGCAGTAGATGGAATAAGGGAACTATTGTGAAATAAGAAGAAATATAAACTAGGAAAATCTAGGGCTTTGAATCACTTGGCTTACTCTTGTAGTGACAATGAAGAATATGGGTTGTTTTAGTTATTTCAAGCTGCTATAACAGAATACCACAGACTGGCTGGCTTATAAACAAGCGAATTTCTCAGAAAATCTGGGAAGTCCAAGCTTTGCCATCTCAGGAAAATACCTAGTCCATAGATGGCCACATTCTTGCTGTGCTCTCTAGGGTCTCTTTTTTAAGGGTACTAATCCCATCTACAAGGGATCTAACATCATGACCTGATCACCTCTCAAAAGCATACATTCTAAATTTCAAGATACCATTTCCAAAGTGTGTATATTTATTTGAAGCCTGCTGCTTCACCACTAATTCTTTATCAGTCAATCCAGACCAAAATCATTATGATTAACAATGGTATATTTGTCACCATAGAGCCAAATTAACCTGCTGCTTACTGTTATATTTTTAATTTTTGGTTATCAAAAGTGTGGGTTGAATATCCTTGTGCATAATTTTATGTATTTCTATAGATATTTCCTTAAATTGATTGCTCGTAGAATTTGGGGTGAAACAATCAGACCTTTACTAAAAGTGCCTATAGCACACCACATACTGAAGTCATAGTATTTGAAGTTACACAAAACCTAAAATGATGTAGTTGCTACTTTACAGTGCCTTGTAATGTAGCAAGCTAACCTCTCAGTAGGAATAAATATATTAAGGATTAAGGGCTACTGTATTCAGGGGACGTGACTAGGGATTTGATATGACAGTGATGTCATTCTACTTACAGCCACAATAATCAGATCATAATTAAATTAAGTTCAACTAATGAGATTGTGATGAAGGGAAGGAATTTATGCTATATGGTTACATCTTATGTTTTTATTCTAACGATGTTAGATGCAAAGTAGGATAATTCAACAATTCAATGCCTGGATATCACTTTGAAAATAAAATAAACAGTAGTAAGATATTCCTGGAAAAAAAACTGAACATAGGTTTACATTGGAAAATGTAATTATATTAATTTTAATTTTGTTATGTGTGATTATATGGCACTTTGGATAATTAGGAAATGGTCTTTTATTAGAAGAAGAGACTCATATTTGTAACACTCAAATGATACTGCAAAAGGTATAGGAAGTGTAATGCTAATATGACAATACATTAATATATATATTGCATGTACTATTACAGTAACTTTTATATGTTTAAAATTTTTCATATTTAAAAGTATGGGCAAATTGCAAAATGGATATCCTTTTGTTAGATTCTAATAAATTTTGAATTGTGGACAAGGAATGTAAATTACTTGGTATTTAAATTTTTTGTACACTTTCTAAATTCATAAATCCAAATATCATTCCAGGATTAAGTGTTTGATTCACTTTTAAGAGATCTGAATGAAGATGCTTTCATGGTTTTTACATTCAAGCAGAGTTTGTCCAGAAAGAATTTAAATTTAAAAAGGGTAGTTACATGAAACTTTTCTTAATCCAGAGTCTTTATCTCTATATAAGGGAAAACCTCAGTCCAGTGTTCCTCCTGAGTGGGGAAAAACCCAGTTTTTCCCTTCTGTGTTTGTCTCCTGTGTGTCTCCTTTACCTCTCACAAGAACACACATAACTACCACTGCTCACAAAATGTTTGGAGATTTTTGCCCACAAGCAATTTCCTGCAACACCAGCTGAGCTGGGTGTCCTACAACGTTAAGTCAATTCTAACTTTATCTACCTGAAGATAGTGTCAGATTCCACAAGTTAAAAGGACTCAGTTCTACAAGACTGCTCCCACCCTACTTAATTTGCCAATAACAACTGTAAGACCCCAGGTTACCCACAACTTGTTTGATTTGGCTACAATTAGAGAGATCCCACACTCAATACTCAGTTTTGATTAATTTGCTTGAGTGCCTCACAGAACTCGGGGAAACCTTGGCTTACAAGTTTATTAAATGATATGACAAAGGATATAAGTGAACAGCTAGATGAAGAGATACATAGGGTAAGATCTGGGTGGGTCCAGATTGCAGGTGGGTAAGATCTGCAGGGTCCAGATTGTGATCATTTTGGTGACCAGCTCCCATCCAGAAGCCATCCAGGAGCCCACTCTGAGTTCCCTAAACAGAACCAAATATTTTCCTAGTGCTCTTCTCACTTGGGAATTTACAGGCATATTAGGAGCCCTATGACAGCACCTGGGGCAGAGATCAAGAATATGTGTGTGTATACATATGTATCTTATAATTTCACAATCTCATAAGAGTCCACTAAAAACACAAATAATGATAAAATTAGAGGTGCTAGCTAAAGTTTTCTGAACAAAGACTATATGCCAATGTTTCCAGTCTTCTACATGAACAAACTCATTTAATTCAAACAGTACTATAACACAGTTCCTGTAATCACCATTTACATATGTGCCCCAGAGAGGATAAATATCTTGCCCAATGACATGCAGGCTATAAGCATGAAAAGACAATCATGATGATTAAGATACATACAATGGCTAAAGGTTCTCCCACACCTGCAATTCATTTATGAAGTTATTGAATTTTAATAATGACTGAATGGTCCTGGAAGGCTTTTATACATAAACCATAAAGAATAATGGTTTCATAAGTCTCTTAATTTCCCTCTAGTATAAATATTCTGATAATCCATAAATAGAGTGTTGGGGAAGTCAGTCTCATGCAGGCAGTCTTCTGACTCCCATGTAGGCACAAAATAGTTTTTAAAAACTATTAGAACTGTATTAGCTTAAAGTAGAGGTGTGATAGGTGAGATAGAAACCTCCTCCTAAAACCACACATAATATGAAAATATGGCAAATACAACTAATAATGAAAGAGCAACAAGAAAGAAGGCTGTGACAGATGACCTACATCTGGGGAAAAGAGCAGACCTCATGGAAAAAGGTAAAGTACCAATCATCTGGTAGGACCCAAGCCCTTCTCCCACCCCGGCTCACCAGTAGTAGGAAGACAAACGGAGTGGGGAGGGGATGGAGGCCTAAGACCGCTGAACACCTAGTCCTGGAAATCTGCTCTGGCAGCACGAACTTACATTACATGGTGCTCTGGAGATTAGAGGGGTTGGAAACCTAAGACAGATGGAATATTTGGACACACTGAGATTCCAGCCATTTGTGGAGAACAGGTACCCACAACTAGCCACTCTCGGACAAAAGAAAGGACGGCGATCTGATGGACTTCCTAAAAGCAAGAGGGCTGATAAAGGAGCAAGGATTTCACAGAGGTTGCGCTGCTTCGGAGAAAGAACAGGTGAGCAGGGGGGGCGGAAGATGGCGGCGTGAGTAGAGCAGCGGAAATCTCCTCCCAAAACAACATATATCTATGAAAATATAACAAAGACAACCCTTCCTAGAATAAAGACCAGAGGACACAGGACAATATCCAGACCACATCCGTACCTGAGAGAACCCAGCGCCTTGCGAAGGGGGTAAGATACAAGCCCCGGCCCCGCAGGAGCCGAGCGCCCCTCCCCACAGCTCCCGGCGGGAGAAGAGCAGGCAGAGCGGGAGGGAGACGGAGCCCAGGACTGCCGAACACCCAGCCCCCGCCATCCGGGCCAGAGTGCAGGGCGCTCGATACTAGGAAAACAGGGCAGCAAGAACAGTGAGCAGGCACTGGAGGCTGGGCGACAGAGGACATAAGAAAAGCGCGTGACCATTTTTTATTTTTGCTTTTTTGCTGTTTTGTTTTGGCGAGAGCTTTTTGGAAGTCTTAAAAGGATAGGGACCCCAATACTAGGGAAACAGGGCAGCAAGAACAGTGAGCAGGCACTGGAGGCTGGGCGACAGAGGACAAAAGAAAAGCGCGCGACCATTTTTTTTTTTTGCTTTTTTGCTGTTTTGTTTTGGCGAGAGCTTTTTGGAAGTCTTAAAAGGATAGGGACCCCAATACTAGGGAAACGGCAGCAAGAACAGTGAGCGGGCACTGGAGGCTGGGCGACAGAGGACATAAGAAAAGCGCGCGACCATTTTTTTTTTGCTTTTTTTCTGTTTTGTTTTGGTGAGCGCTTTTTGGAAGTCTTAAAGGGATAGGGACCCCAATACTAGGGAAACAGGGCAGCAAGAACAGTGAGCGGGCACTGGAGGCTGGGCGACAGAGGACATAAGAAAAGCGCGCGACCATTTTTTTTTTTTGCTTTTTTGCTGTTTTGTTTTGGCGAGCGCTTTTTGGAAGTCTTAAAGGGATAGGGACCCCAATACTAGGGAAACAGGGCAGAAAGACCAGTGAACAGAGGCCTGAGGCTGGCACCGGAGAATAAAGAAAAACGAACGACCACCCCCCACCTTTTTTTTTTTTTTTATTAAAAACTTTTTTTTTTTTTTTACTTAAAAAATTTTTTTTTCTTATTTTTTTTTTTGGTGGTCGTTGTTTTGTTTTGGCAGGTGCTTTTTGGAAGTCTTAAAGGGGCAGGGCGGGTCACTTAACCCAGAGGTAGGGAATCCGGGATCTCTGGGCACCCTAACCCCTGGGCTGCAGGGAGCAGGGAGGCCCCTTACGGAGATAAATAGCCTCCCAGCAGCTCCTGCTCCAACGCGACTCCACCATTTTGGAGTAGCTGCCCGAGCCAGGCCACGCACACAGCAACAGCGGAGATTAACTCCATAGCAGCAGGGCAGGAAGCAGAAACCCTGTCTGCGCGCAGCTGCGCAGCACAAGCCACTAGAGGCCGCTGTTCTCCCAGGAGAGGAGGGCCACAAACCAACAAGAAAGGAAGTCCTTCCAGCCGTCACTCGTCTCAGTTCTGCAGACTATTCCTATCACCATGAAAAGGCAAAGCTACAGGCAGACAAAGATCACAGAGACAACACCAGAGAAGGAGACAGACCTAACCAGTCTTCCTGACAAAGAATTCAAAATAAGAACCATAAACATGCTGACAGAGATGCAGAGAAATACGCAAGAGAAATGGGATGAAGTCCGGAAAGAGATCACAGATGCCAGAAAGGAGATCGCAGAAATGAAACAAACTCTGGAAGGGTTTATAAGCAGAATGGATAGAATGCAAGAGGCCATTGATGGAATTGAAACCAGAGAACAGGAACGCATAGAAGCTGACATAGAGAGAGACAAAAGGATCTCCAGGAATGAAACAATATTAAGAGAATTGTGTGACCAATCCAAAAGGAACAATATCCGTATTATAGGGGTCCCAGAAGAAGAAGAGAGAGGAAAAGAGATGGAAAGTATCTTAGAAGAAATAATTGCTGAAAACTTCCCCACACTGGGGGAGGAAGTAATCGAACAGACCACGGAAATACATAGAACCCCCAACAGAAAGGATCCAAGAAGGACAACACCAAGACACATAATAATTAAAATGGCAAAGATCAAGGACAAGGAAAGAGTGTTAAAGGCAGCTAGGGAGAAAAAGGTCACCTATAAAGGGAAACCCATCAGGCTAACGTCAGATTTCTCAACAGAAACTTTACATGCCAGAAGAGAATGGCATGATATATTTAATACAATGAAACAGAAGGGCCTTGAACCAAGGATACTGTATCCAGCACGACTATCATTCAAATATGATGGTGGGATTAAACAATTCCCAGACAAACAAAAGCTGAGGGAATTTGCTTTCCACAAACCACCACTACAGAACATCTTACAGGGACTGCTCTAGATGGGAGCACTCCTAGAAAGAGCACAGCACAAAACACCCAACATATGAAGAATCGAGGAGGAGGAACAAGAAGGGAGAGAAGAAAAGAATCTCCAGACAGTGTATATAACAGCTCAATAAGCGAGCTAAGTTAGGCAGTAAGATACTAAAGAGGCTAACCTTGAACCTTTGGTAACCACGAATTTAAAGCCTGCAATGGCAATAAGTACATATCTTTCAATAGTCACCCTAAATGTTAATGGGTTGAATGCACCAATCAAAAGACACAGAGTAACAGAATGGATAAAAAAGCAAGACCCATCTATATGCTGCTTACAAGAAACTCACCTCAAACCCAAAGACATGTACAGACTAAAAGTCAACGGATGGAAAAACATATTTCAAGCAAACAACAGTGAGAAGAAAGCAGGGGTTGCAGTACTAATAACAGACAAAATAGACTTCAAAACAAAGAAAGTAACAAGAGATAAAGAAGGACACTACATAATGATAAAGGGCTCAGTCAAACAAGAGGATATAACCATTCTAAATATATATGCACCCAACACAGGAGCACCAGCATATGTGAAACAAATACTAACAGATCTAAAGGGGGATATAGACTGCAATGCATTCATTCTAGGAGACTTCAACACACCACTCACCCCAAAGGATAGATCCACTGGGCAGAAAATAAGTAAGGACACGGAAGCACTGAACAACACAGTAGAGCAGATGGACCTAATAGACATCTATAGAACTCTAAATCCAAAAGCAGCGGGATACACATTCTTCTCAAGTGCACATGGAACATTCTCCAGAATAGACCACATAATAGGCCACAAAAAGAGCCTTAGAAAATTCCAAAAGATTGAAATCCTACCAACCAACTTTTCAGACCACAAAGGCATAAAACTAGAAATAAACTGTACAAAGAAAGCAAAGAGGCTCACAAACACATGGAGGCTTAACAACAAGCTCCTAAATAATCAATGGATCAATGACCAAATGAAAATGGAGATCCAGCAATATATGGAAACAAATGACAACAACACTAAGCGCCAACTTCTGTGGGACGCAGCAAAAGCAGTCTTAAGAGGAAAGTATATAGCAATCCAAGCATATTTAAAAAAGGAAGAGCAATCCCAAATGAATGGTCTAATGTCACAATTATCGAAATAGGAAAAAGAAGAACAGATGAGGCCTAAGGTCAGCAGAAGGAGGGACATAATAAAGATAAGAGAAGAAATAAATAAAATTGAGAAGAATAAAACAATAGCAAAAATCAATGAAACCAAGAGCTGGTTCTTTGAGAAAATAAACAAAATAGATAAGCCTCTAGCCAGACTTATTAAGAAGAAAAGAGAGTCAACACAAATCAACAGTAACAGAAACGAGAAAGGAAAAATCATGACAGACCCCACAGAAATGCAAAGAATTATTGGAGAATACTATGAAAACCTATATGGTAACAAGCTGGGAAACCTAGGAGAAATGGAAACTTCCTAGAAAAATATAACCTTCCAAGATTGACCCAGGAAGAAACAGAAAATCTAAACAGACCAATTACCAGCAACGAAATTGAAGCAGTAATCAAAAAACTACCAAAGAACAAAACTCCCGGGCCAGATGGATTTACCTCGGAATTTTATCAGACATACAGGGAAGACATAATACCCATTCTCCTTAGACTTTTCCAAAAAATAGAGGAGGAGGGGATACTCCCAAACTCATTCTATGAAGCTAACATCACCCTAATACCAAAACCAGGCAAAGACCCCACCAAAAAAGAAAACTACAGACCAATATCCCTGATGAACGTAGATGAAAAATACTCAACAAAATATTAGCAAACCGAATTCAAAAATACATCAAAAGGATTATACACCATGACCAAGTGGGATTCATCCCAGGGATGCAAGGATGGTACAACATTTGAAAGTCCATCAACATCATCCACCACATCAACAAAAAGAAAGACAAAAACCACATGATCATCTCCATAGATGCTGAAAAAGCATTTGACAAAGTTCAACATCCATTCATGTTAAAAACTCTCAGGAAAATGGGAATAGAGGGCAAGTACCTCAACAAAATAAAGGCCATCTATGATAAACCCACAGCCAACATTATATTGAACAGCGAGAAGCTGAAAGCATTTCCTCTGAGATCGGGAACTAGACAGGGATGCCCACTCTCTCCACTGTTATTTAACATAGTACTGGAGGTCCTAGCAACAGCAATCAGACAAAATAAAGAAATACAAGGAATCCAGATTGGTAAAGAAGAAGTTAAACTGTCACTATTTGCAAATGACATGATACTGTACATAAAAAACCCTAAAGACTCCACAACAAAACTATTAGAACTGATATCAGAATACAGCAAAGTTGCAGGATACAAAATCAACACACAGAAATCTGTGGCTTTCCTGTATACTAACAATGAACCAAAAGAAAGAGAAATCAGGAAAACAACTCCATTCAAAATTGCATCAAAAAAAATAAAATACCTAGGAATAAACCGAACCAAAGAAGTGAAAGACTTATACTCTGAAAACTACAAGTCACTCTTAAGAGAAATAAAAGGGGACACTAACAGATGGAAACTCATCCCATGCTCGTGGCTAGGAAGAATTAATATCGTCAAAATGGCCATCCTGCCCAAAGCAATATACAGATTTGATGCAATCCCTATGAAACTACCAGCAACATTCTTCAATGAACTGGAACAAATAATTCAAAAATTCATATGGAAACACCAAAGACCCCGAATAGCCAAAGCAATCCTGAGAAAGAAGAATAAAGTAGGGGGGATCTCACTCCCCAACTTCAAGCTCTACTATAAAGCCATAGTAATCAAGACAATTTGGTACTGGCACAAGAGCAGAGCCACAGACCAATGGAACAGACTAGAGAATCCAGACATTAACCCAGACATATATGGTCAATTAATATTTGATAAAGGAGCCATGGACATACAATGGCGAAATGACAGTCTCTTCAACAGGTGGTGCTGGCAAAACTGGACAGCTACATGTAGGAGAATGAAACTGGACAATTGTCTAACCCCATATACAAAAGTAAACTCAAAATGGATCAAAGACCTGAATGTAAGCCATGAAACCATTAAACTCTTGGAAGAAAACATAGGCAAAAACCTCTTAGACATAAACATGAGTGACCTCTTCTTGAACATATCTCCCCGGGCAAGGAAAACAACAGCAAAAATGAGTAAGTGGGACTATATTAAGCTGAAAAGCTTCTGTACAGCAAAAGACACCATCAATAGAACAAGAAGGATCCCTACAGTATGGGAGAATATATTTGAAAATGACACATCCGATAAAGGCTTGACGTCCAGAATATATAAGGAGCTCTCACGCCTCAACAAACCAAAAACAAATAACCCAATTAAAAAATGGGCAGAGGAACTGAACAGACAGTTCTCCAAAAAAGAAATACAGATGGCCAACAGACACATGAAAAGATGCTCCACATCGCTAATTATCAGAGAAATGCAAATTAAAACTACAATGAGGTATCACCTCACACCAGTAAGGATGGCTGCCATCCAAAAGTCAAACAACAACAAATGTTGGCGAGGCTGTGGAGAAAGGGGAACCCTCCTACACTGCTGGTGGGAATGTAACTTAGTTCAACCATTGTGGAAAGCAGTATGGAGGTACATCAAAATGCTCAAAACAGACTTACCATTTGACCCAGGAATTCCACTCCTAGGAATTTACCCTAAGAACGCAGCAATCAAGTTTGAGAAAGACAGATGCACCCCTATGTTTATTGCAGCACTATTTACAATAGCCAAGAATTGGAAGCAACCTAAATGTCCATCAATAGATGAATGGATAAAGAAGATGTGGTACATATACACAATGGAATACTACTCAGCCATAAGAAAAGGGCAAATCCAATCATTTGCAGCAACATGGATGGAGCTGGAGGGTATTATGCTCAGTGAAACAAGCCAAGCGGAGAAAGAGAAATACCAAATGATTTCACTTATCTGTGGAATATAAGAACAAAGGAAAAACTTAAGGAACAATCACAGAACTCAAGAATGGACTAACAGGTACCAAAGGGAAAGGGACTGGGGAGGATGTGTGGGTAGGGAGGGATAAGAGGGGGAGAAGTAGGGGGGTATTAAGATTAACATGCAAGGGGGGGTAGGAGAAAAGGGAGCGCTGTACCACACAGAGAAGGCAAGTAGTGATTCTACAACATTTTGCTATGCTGATGGACAATGACTGTAAAGGGGTTTATAGGGGAGACCTGGTATAGGGGAGAGCCTAGTAAGCATAATATTCATCATGTAAGTGTAGATTAGTGATACCAAAAACAAAGAAAAAAAAAAAGGTCAGTTCCTGTGTGGTAACCTCCAACGAGTTCTACACAAGGGTTTAAGGGGCATATAAAAGTGTAGGCAAAGGGTCTGTTTGTGTTTATACAGAGGATCAAAGCCTAATTGGGCTAACCCAAAAATGAACTAAGATACGATATGAAAAAGAACTTCAAACATCAGCACTCTCTGGAAGACTCATGCCAGAAGATGATCATCAAAAAACCCCAACAAAGATCCACGCACTGCTACAGCTGTAGATGCACTCATCCCACCCGTTCCTGGACTTGCCATGGGAATGAGGAAGGAGATATCTAAGCTGGCCTGTGCATACAGTAAAACAACAAATTTGACTGGATCTATACTGTTGGAACTCAAACAAGAATTTGGAGAAGTGCAAATTGTAGCGCTCCAAAGTCTTACAACTACAGACTATTTACTGTTAAAACAACATATGGCATGTGAACAGTCCCCAGGAATGGGTTGTTTTAATTTGTCTGATTTCTCTCAGACTGTTCAAGTTCAGTTGGACAATATCCACCATGTCATAGATAAGTTTTCACAAATGCCTAAGGTGCCTAACTGGTTTTCTTGGTTTCACTGGAGATGGCTGGTAATTACAGATATGCTTTGGTTATGTAACTATACTCCTATTATGTTAATGTGTGTGCGCAATTTAAGTAGTCGCTTAAAACCTATTCATGCTGAAGTACTCTACATGAAGATATGCCAAAGAAATAATCAATCTTCCCATGTTTTCTTCCGCCTGCTACTTCTACAGATTTTTTTTCTTCCTTCCTTATTACAACTCTTAAATAGAATTCGTGCCTCGTATCAAATTTATTGAGTATCATAATTCTTCCAAGTGGTAAAGATACCTCAAGACAAATGCTGGGCATAGAAGCCACAGGGCATAAATATGCAAAGATGTAAAAAGCTAACCTTTTCAAACAATAAGGCTTCTCTCTCACTTACCAACTTCACATTTCCCTGTATGGCCCCGGAAGATGACTGGTTAGCCAGAGACGGGTAAGATTCCTCAAGGGAGGAACAACCTAAGACAGGCACAGTCGCAGGGGGGCCATCAGGTGAGAAATTGGGGATCAACAGAGGTGAGGCTTAGAACCTCACCCCCCCTGTTCTGAGAGAAATCTTCTGCATACGTGGATGTTTTATTGCCCTGGTCTAGCTTGGATTAACACATAGTCTACAGGCACACACCTGATCATCTACATTTGCTCTCTTACAACACTAAACTATGTTTTCTACCTTTATCTTGTATCTACCTACCACTTCAGCATTTTATTAAAAATAATAATAATAAAGAGAGAAATGTAGTATCCACACATAAATCAAGTATAAAAACCAAATGAGTATTCATATTTGAACTGACTGTTTAGAGTTCATAATGCATGAGCAAAACTGAAAGTTTCTGTGATGACTGCCCTCTTACTATTCACTAAGTAACTTATTCATTATGTAAGAATTTGTTCTCCATGTAAGAACTTGTTTGTTACGCCTCAGAAGATTGGAGACTGACGAAAATTAGGCTTGGGGTGGATTAATGCTTGTGCATTGAGCATTGACTCCCCTATACAGAATTTTATTGTCGTTAACAATCATTTGATCAATAAATATGAGAGATGCCCTCACAAAAAAAAAAAAAAAAGGACAGACTTCCAATGGTAAAATAAATAAGTAACCGGGATGTAATGTATAGCATAAGGAATATAGTCAAGATAATGTAACAGCTTGGTAGGGTGATAGCTGGAACCTCGAATTATGTATATAAATGTTCTACCACTGTGTGTACACTTGAAACTAATGTAATGTAATACTGTGCGTCAACTACCCTTCAATAAAAAATAATTATTAATTAAAAAAAAAAAAAAAAAAAAGGAAAGAACAGGTGAATAAAGTTGTCATGGTGTACTCACCTCAGGAGGTTGGGAACTTTCAGGAACTTCAGGAGCTCCACACCCTGCCTGGTAATGAAGCTACAAAGCTGCTCACTGTGATATGCACCCTGTCACTCCTTCCTCTTGGCCACCACCAGCTTCCAAATCAACTGTCCCCACGATTGCACCAGGCCAGCCAGAGGGCAGCCTCGCCTAAGGCAGCTACAAGTACACAGCATAGAGGCTCCTCCCTGTGCATGTGGCCTATGGGACCTGGCAGTGGAGGCAGACACTGCAGCTGGGAAGCAGTAAAGGGTACTTTTCTCCCAGCAGAAAGCAGTGCTGCTTGCCTACAACCCCAGCCATTGCTCCAGGGGCTGAGCAGATACAGAAAGTAGAGGTTCTGGGCATTACACAGTGCCACACACAAATAGAAAACATTAAAAGAAACTGGTTCCACACTAAATCCACAAGCACTAGGAAGAGGGCCAAGAGAAACTGAACTCACCAATCTTCCTGAAAGAGATTTCAAAATAAAAATCATAAACATGCTCATAAGGCAACACAAAAATATTCAAGACCTCAGGGAGAAATTCAAAAATAAGAAACTTTGAAAAATACTGTATCCAAAATGAAACATATACAATGGAGGGATTTAAAAGCAGATTAGATGAAGTAGAGGAGATGGTAAATGAAACAGAAATTAGAGAAGCAGAATACAAAGAAGCTGAGGCAGAGAGATAAAAAAGGATCTCTAGGAATGAAAGAATACTGAGAGAAGTGTGTGACCAATCCAAACAAACCAATATTCACTCTATAGGGGATACAACAGGAAGAGAGAGAAAAAGAGATAGAAAGTGTCCTTGAGGAGGTAATTGCTGAAAAATTACCCAATCTGGGGAAGGAGATAGCCTTTCAGGCCATGCAAGTGCACAGATCTCCCAACACAAGGGACCCAAGGAAGACAACAAGACATATAATAAAATGGCAAAGATCAGGGATGAGGAAAGTGTATTTCAAGCATCCAAACAGAGAAAAAAGATCACATACAAAGGAAAACCCATTAGGCTATCATGAGACTTCTCAACAGAAACCTTACAGGCCAGAAAGCAGTGTCATGATATATTTAACACAATGAAACAGAAGGGCTTCAAACAAAGAATATTGTACCCAGCAAGATTATAATTTAAATTTGGAGGGATTAAATGATTTCCAGATAAGTACAAGTTGAAAAAATTTACACCCCCAAGTGTCCCTACAGTATATTTTGGATGGACTGCTACAGATATGTGTCCCCAAGACTAAAGAGCTGTCACCAGAGAAAATAAAACCACATTAAAGAAAGCAGACCAATTAATTACTAATAAACCAACTACCCCTCAAGTCAGTCAAGAGATAAGCAAAGAGTACAGAATATGATACCTAATATATACAGAATGGAGGAGGAAGAAAAAGGAGGGGAAAAAAGAACCTTTAGATTGTGTTTGTAATAACATACTAAGTGAGTTAAGTTACACTGTTCGGTAGTAAAGAAGTTACCCTTGAACCTTTGGTAACCACGAATCTAAAGCCTGCAATGAAAGAAAGTAAATATCTATTGTTAATCACCATAAATATAAATGGTCTGACTGCACCAATCAAAAGACACAGAGTCACTGAATGGATAAAAGAACAAGACCCATTATACTCTGGCTACAAGAGATTCACTTCAAACCCAGAGACAAACACAGACTAAAAGTGAAGGGATGGAAAAAGATCTTTTATGCAACTAATAGGGAGAAAAAAATAAGAGTTGAAGTACAAGTATCAGAAAAAATAGACTTCAAAACAAAGAAAGTCACAAGAGACAAAGAAGGTCATTACATAATGATAAAGGGTGAGTACAACAAGAGGATGTAACCATTATAAATATATATGCACCCAACATAGAAACACCTACATATGTGATACAAATATTAATAGAATTAAAGTGAGAAATAGAATGCACTGCATTGGTTGTCAGAGACTTCAACACTCCAGTAACTCCAAAGGACAGATCAACCAGACAGAAAATAAATAAGGAGACAGAGGCACTGAATGATACATTAGCACAGATGGACCTAACAGAACTCTAAAGAACACTCCACGTAAAAGTAGCAGTATCATACTCTTCTCAAGTGCACATAGTACATTTTCCAGAACTCACCATATACTAGGCAATAAAAAGAGCCTCAGTAAATTCAGAAGGATTGAAATTGTACAAACTAGGTTTTCAAACCAGAAAGGTATGCAATCAGAAATAAACTATTCAAAGAAAACAAAGGCCCACAACACATGGAGGCTTAGCAACATGCTCCTAAATAATCAATGGATCAATGACCAAATAAAAACTGAGCTCAAGCAATATGTGGAGATAAATGAAAACAATAACTCAACACTGCAGGACCTGTGGGACGTAGAGAAGGCCATGCTAAGAGGGAAGTATATTGCAGTACATGCTTATCTAAGGAAAGAAGAACAATCCTGTATAACAGTCTAAACTCACAATTAATGAAACTAGAACAAGAAGAACGAAGGAGGCCCAAAGTCAGTAGAACGTGGGACATAATAAAGATCAGAGTAGGGGGGAGCCAAGATGGTGGCATGAGTAGGACAGCGGGAATCACCTCCCAAAAACATGTATATATTTGAAAATACAATAAATACAACTATCCCTAAAAGAGAGACCAGAAGCCACAGGACAACAGCCAGACTACATCCACAACTGTGGGAACACAGCACCTGGTGAAAAGGGTAAGACAGAAGCCACAGCCCGGCGGGACCAGCGGACCCTCACCCCAGCACCCGGTGGGAGGAGAGGAGTCAGAGCGTGAAGTGAGAGGGAGCCCAGGACTGCTAAACACCGAGTGCTAGCCATCCGCACCAGAGCGCAGACACGGTGTATGCATGGGGTCCTGGATACTAGGGAAAAAGTACAGTAAGACCTGAGAGTGGGTCCCAAAGCTGATGTCCCTGTGACAAAGAAAAGCGAGTGCTTTTTGAAAGTCTTAAAGGGACAGGAACCCCACTGCTGGATGGAAGCATGTCAGGTCACAGTCTAGAAGCTGGAAATTCCAGGGAACTCCAGGCACACTAACCCCCTGGGCAACAGCTCTGAGACCCCTCACGGAGGTAAACAGCCAAACAGCCCCCCGTCCATTACCCCTCCAGGGCCCCGCCATAGGAGAGCAGCATCCTGAGGCTGGCCACGCCCACAGCAAGGGAGCTTCCTCCATACCGGAAGGGCAAGATATGGAGACCCAGCCTACATGCAATTGCCCAACACAAGCCACTAGGGGTCGCAGTTGTCCCAGTAAAGAAAGGACAGGAGCAAGTGGAAAGTCTTAGCTCTCCCAGCTGACAGACGAGTCAATAGCATAACCACTGCACCTATCAAGATGAAAAGGCAAAAAAATTTGATCCAGACAAAATTAACCCAGACAGCTTCGATATCTTCTACATCTTCCCCTGAGAAGTAAACTGGGGAGATAGATTTAGCCAGTCTACCTGAAAAAGAATTCAAAACAAAAGTCATAACCATGCTGATGGACTTGCAGAGAAATATGCAAGAACTAAGGAAGGAGAATTCAGAAATAAAACAAGCTCTGGAAGGACTTCAAAACAGAATGGACGAGACGCAAGAGACCATTAATGGACTAGAAAACAGAGAACAGGAACGCAGAGAAGCTGATGCAGAGAGAGATAAAAGGATCTCCAGGAATGAAAGAATTTTAAGAGAGCTGAGTGATCAATATAAAAGGAATAATATAAGAATCATAGGCATTCCAGAAGAAGTAGAGAGAGAAAAGGGGATAGAAAATGTCTTTGAAGAAATAATTGCCAAAAACTTCCCCAAACTAGGGGAAGAAATGGCCTCTCAGACCACAGAGGTACACAGAACTCCCATGACAAGGGATCCAAGGAGGGCAACACCAAGACACATAATAATTAAAATGGCAAAGATCAAAGACAAGGACAGAGTATTAAAGGCAGCCAGAGAGAAAAAAAAAGATTACCTACAAAGGAAAACCCATCAGGCTATCATCAGACTTCTCAACAGAAACCCTACAGGCCAGAAGAGAATGGCATGATATACTTAATGCAATGAAACAGAAGGGCCTCGAACCAAGACTACTGTATCCAGCACGAATATCATTTAAATATGAAGGAGGGATTAAACAATTCCCAGACAAGCAAAAGTTGAGGGAATTTGCCTCCCACAAACCACCTCTACAGGGCATCTTACAGGGACTGCTCTAGATGGAAGCACTCCTAAAAAGAGCACAGGACAAAATACCCAACATATGAAGACTGGAGGAGGAGGAATAAGAAGGGAGAGAAATAAAGAATCATCAGACTGTGTTTGTAACAGCTCAACAAGTAAGTTAACTTAGACAGTAAGATAGTAAAGAAGCTAACCCTAAACCTTTGGTAACCAGAAACTTAAAGCCTGCAATGGCAATAAGTACATACCTTTCAATAATCACCCTAAATGTAAACTGACTGAATGCACCAACCAAAAGACACAGAGTAATAGAATGGATAAAAAAGCAAGATCCATCCATATGCTGCTTACAAGAGACTCACCTCAAACCCAAAGACATGCACATACTTAAAGTCAAGGGATGGAAAAAAATATTTCATGCAAACAACAGAGAGAAAAAAGCAGGTGTTGCAATACTAGTATCAGACAAAATAGACTTCAACATAAAGAAAGTAATAACAGATAAAGAAGGACATTACATAATTATAAAAGGCTCAGTCCAACAACAGGATATAACCATTATAAATATATATGCACCCAATACAGGAGCACCAACATATGTGAAACAAATACTAACAAAATTAAAGGAGGAAATAGAATGCAACACATTCGTTTTGGGAGACTTCAACACACCACTCACTCCAAAGGACAGATCCACCAGACAGAAAATAAGTAAGGACACAGAGGCACTGAACAACACACTAGAACAGATGGACCTAATAGACATCTACAGAAATCTACACCCAAAAGCAACAGGATACACATTCTTCTCAAGTGCACATGGAACATTCTCCAGAATAGAGCACATACTAGGCCACAAAAAGGGCCTCAGTAAACTTCAAAAGATTGAAATCCTACCAACCAACTTTTCAGACCACGAATGCATAAAACTAGAAATAAATTGTACAAAGAAAGGAAAAAGGCTCACAAACACATGGAGGCTTAACAACATGCTCCTAAATAATCAATGGCTCAATGACAAAATCAAAATGGAGATCCAGCAATATATGGAAACAAATGACAACAACAACACTAAGCCCAACTTCTGTGGGATGCAGCAAAAGCAGTCTTAAGAGGAAAGTATATAGCAATCCAGGCATATTTAAAGAAGGAAGAACAATCCCAAATGAATGGTCTAATGTCACAATTATCAAAATTGGAAAAAGAAGAACAAATGAGGCCTAAGGTCAGGAGAAGGAGGGACACAATAAAGATCAGAGAAGAAATAAATAAAATTGAGAAGAATAAAACAATAGAAAAAATCAATTAAACCAAGAGCTGGTTCTTTGAGTAAATAAACAAAATAGATAAGCCTCTAGCCAGACTTATTAAGAGGAAAAGAGAGTCAACACACATCAAAAGAATCAGAAACGAGAATGGAAATATCACGACGGACCCAACAGAAATACAAAGAATTATTGGAGAGTACTATGAAAACCTCTATGCTGACAAGATTGGAAACATAGGAAAAATGGACAACTTCCTAGAAAAATACAATCTTCCAAGACTGACCCAGAAAGAAATAGAAAATCTAAACAGACCAATTACCAGCAACGAAATTGAAGCGGTAATCAAAAAACTACAAAAGAACAAAACCCCCGGGACAGACGGATTTACCTCAGAATTTTATCAGACACACAGAGAAGACATAATACCCATTCTCCTTAAAGTTTTTCAAAAAAACAGAAGAGGAGGTAATACTCCCAAACTCATTCTATGAAGACAACATCACCCTAATACGAAAACCAGGCAAAGACCCCACCAAAAAAGAAAACAACAGAACAATATCCCTGATGAATGTAGATGCAAAAATACTCAGCAAAATATTAGCAAACCGAATTCAAAAATACATCAAAAGGGTCATACACCATGACCAAGTGGGATTCATCCCTGGGATGCAAGGATGGTACAACATTCGAAAATCCATCAACATCATCCACCACATCAACAAAAAGAAAGACAAAAACCACACGATCATCTCTATAGATGCTGAAAAAGCATTCGATAAAATTCAACATCAATTCATGATAAAAACTCTCAACAAAATGGGTATAGAGGGCAAGATCCTCAACATAATAAAGGCCATATATGATAAACCCACAGTCAACATCATACTGAACAGCGAGAAGCTGAAAGCTTTTCCTCTAAGATCGGGAACAAGACAGGGATGCCCACTCTCCCCACTGTTATTCAACATAGTACTGGAGGTCCTAGCCATGGCACTTAGACAAAACAAAGAAATACAAGGAATCCAGATTGGTAAAGAAGAAGTCAAACTGTCACTATTTGCAGATGACATGATATTGTACATAAAAAACCCTAAAGACTCCACTCCAAAGCTACTAGAGCTAATAATGGAATTCAACAAAGTAGCAGGATACAAAATTAACACACAGAAATCTGTGGCTTTCCTATACACTTACAATAAACTAATAGAAAGAGAAATCAGGAAGACAATTCCATTCACAATAGCATCAAAATAAAGACCTAGGAATAAACCTAACCAAGGAAGTGAAAGACCTATACCCTGAAAACTGTAAGACATTCTTAAGAGAAATTAAAGAGGTCAGTAACAAATGGAAACTCATCCCATGCTCCTGGCTAGGATGAATTAATATCGTCAACATGGCCATCCTGCCCAAAGCAATCTACAGATTCAATGCAATCCGTATCAAAATACCAACAGCATTCTTCAATGAACTGGAACAAATAGTTCAAAAATTCATATGGAAACACCAAAGACCCCGAATAGCCAAAGCAATCCTGTGAAGGAAGAATAAAGTGTGGGGGATCTCACTCCCCAACTTTAAGCTCTATTACAAAGCCACAATAATTAAGACAATTTGGTACTGGCACAAGAACAGAGCCACAGACTAATGGAACAGAATAGAGACTCCAAACATTAACCTAAACATATATGGTCAACTAATATTCAATAAAGGGGCCATGGACATACAGTGGGGAAATGACAGTCTCTTCAACAGATGGTGCTGGCAAAACTAGACAGCTACATGTAAGAGAATGAAACTGGATCACTGTCTAACCCCATACACAAAAGTAAATTCGAAATGGATCAATGAATTGAACATAAGTCATGAAACCATAAAAATCTTAGAAAAAAACATAGGCAAAAATCTCTTAGACATAAACATGAGTGACCTCTTCTTGAACATATCTCCCCGGGCAAGGGAAACAAATGCAAAAATGAACAAATGGGATTATATCAAACTGAAAAGCTTCTCTACAGCAAAGGACACCATCAATAGAACAAAAAGGTATCCTACAGTATGGGAGAATATATTCATAAATGACAGATATGATAAAGAGTTGACATCCCAATATATAAAGTGCTCACACACCTCAACAAACAAAAAGCAAATAATCCAATTAAAAAATGGGCTGAGGAGCTGAATAGACAGTTCTCTAAAGAAGAAATTCAGATGGCCAGCAGACACATGAAAAGATGCTCCACATCGCTTTTCATCAGAGAAATGCAGATTAAAATCACAGTGAGATATCATCTCACACCAGTAAGGATGGCTACCATCCAAAAGACAAACAACAACAAATGTTGATGAGGTTGTGGAGAAAGGGGAACCCTCCTACACTGCTGGTGGGAATGTAAATTAGTTCAACCATTGTGGAAAGCAGTATGGATGTTCCTCAAAATGCTCAAAATAGAAATACCATTTGACCCAGGAATTCCACTTCTAGGAATTTACCCCAAGAATGCAGCACTCCAGTTTGAAAAAGACAGATGCACCCCTATGTTTATTGCAGCACTATTTACAATAGCCAAGAATTGGAAGCAACCTAAATGTCCATCAGTAGATGAATGGATAAAGAAGATGTGGTTCATATACACAATGGAATATTACTCAGCCGTAAGAAAAAAACAAATCCTACCATTCGCAACAACATGGATGGAGCTAGAGGGTATTATGCTCAGTGAAATAAGCCAGGCAGAGAAAGACAAGTACCAAATGATTTCACTCATCTGTAGAGTATAAGAACAAAAGAAAACTGAAGGAACAAAACAGCAGCAGAATCACAGAACCCAAGAATGGACTACTGGTTACCACAGGGAAAGGGACTGGGTAGGACGGGTGGGAAAGGAGGGATAAGGGTGGGGAAAAAAGAAAGGTGGCATGACGATTAGCATGTATATTATGGGGAGCACGGGGTGGCTGTGCAACACGGAGAAGACAAGTAGTGATTTTACAGCATCTTACTATGTTGATGGACAGTGACTGTGAACAGGGATGTGGGGGGAGATTTGGTGAAGGGGGAACCTAGTACACATAATGTCCTTCATGTAATTGTAAATTAATGATACCAAAACAAAATTAAAAAATAAAAATAAATAAATAAATAAATAATAAGATAAATAATATGCAAAAAAAAAAGAGGTGACCAGGGCAGGCGTTACTGGTGGGCGATGTGACCCTCCCTGTGGTGTTTCCAGTCCCAGCATCCACCACCCCTGTGACTGTTGCGTTTCAGTAGGACTGACCAGAAACAGCCGGGCTCAGCATGTTTCTAAAGGGGGGGATGGTTGGGTGCAGGTCACCCCAGGAGGATGTCACAGTGCATTGTGATCAGTTGCTAAATGACGCAAAACACATAACCTGCCTTTCGTGACAGATTTCCTGTTTGAATGCCTGTGTAGGGCATGTCACAGTGATGCCTGCTCCTGATTTTTTTGTTCAAACTACATTTTGAATGGGTATTTTCATATAAGTTTGTGGAATGTAAAAATTTTCAAATAAAGTGGACTTGATTTAGAAGAAAAGAAAAATGGAATGAGATGAAGATGAAAGGGGACACGGGGCCTGGTGCAGTAAGGAACCTTTAGGTCTCTCTAATTGGTTCCCGACCAAGCCAGATGCACTTTTGGAGATGGCCACCAGGGGCCAGTAGCGGGGTCCCAGAGGCCATCAGGGAAAGGCCTGTGACTGGGGCTGGAGGAGACGAGGGCACCCAGCTGCTTTAACTCAGCACCTCTGAGATGGCAGCACCAGGAGATCCCTTGAGGTCCAAGCACTCAACCCCCAGAGAGAGCAGAGATTCATCCTATAATGCATGGGCACCAGGTGGAGGAACAGGGGTGGGCCTCAGAGGGCATCAGATAGAGACCTTTGATGTCACCAGTAATCATTCTTGTTTATTTAATACCTACTATGTTCCAGCTGTTAGAAGCCCTTGGGATGCAGCAGACAATAAACCAACACTGTGTGTGTGTGTGATGCTGAAAAGTTCTAGAGAGAAAAATTAAGACAAGAAGGGGAATAGGGCATGTGGGGATGTTTGCAGTTTTAAATTGGACAGTGCAGGAAAGCCTCCTGAGAAGGGACCTTTAAACAGAGCCCAGAATATGTGGTGGGAGTAAGTCTTGAGGATATCTGAGGGAGGAGGGTCCCTGGCAGACTAACGGCAAGTGCCAATGCCCTGGGGCAAATGCCCAGGAGCCTGCCAAGGTTCAAGGAAAAGTGAAAAAGCCAGAGAGAGGGCTGAGTGGGGGTAAAGAGGACAGAAGGAATAAGACCTTTGTGTGACTGGGATGCCCAGAAGAGGACATAGTATGTAGTGACAGAGGTACACAATGGGAGAGAAGCACAGAGCCGCTCATTAGGCAACTCTAAATTTGTGTCTCATTACCCAACCACACCTCCCGCAGTGCACTATGAATTAATATTTTATATAAATCCTGTAATTATCTTTAATAGCACAATTATATTCCATTGTATTTTGTGTGTGTTAAAAGCAGTCATTTGTTAAATGTAAACATTTAAAATATATAAAAAAAAGATCAGAGTAGACATAAATAAAATCGAGAAGTATAAACAATAGAATCAATGAAACCAGGAGCTGGTTCTTAAAGGAAATAAACAAAATAGATAACTGCCTTGCCAGACTTATCAAGAAAAAAAGAGTCTGCACCCATAAACAGAATTAGAAATGAGAAAGGAAAAATCACTACCGACACCACAGAAAAACAAAGAATTATTAGAAAATACCATGAGAATTTATATGCTAATGTTGTAGAAGAATAGGACAACATTCTAGAAAAATACAGCCTTTCAAGACTGACCCAGGAAGACACAGAAAATCTGAATAGACCAAGTACCAGGAATGAAGTTGAACTGATAATCAAGAAACTATGTAAGAACAAAACTCCTGGACCAGATGAATTCATAGCTCAATTTTACTAAACATTTAGTGAAGACCTAATACCCATCCTCTAGTTTTCCAAAAAGTAGAAGAGGAGTGAATATTTCAAAACTCATTCTATGAGGTCAGCATCACTCTGATACCAAAACCAGAAAAAGACACTACAAAAAAAGAAAATTACAGACCAATCTCTTTGATGAACATAGATGCAAAACAATTAAAAAATATATTAGCAAAATGAAGTAAAAAATAGATCAAAAAGATCATACATCATGATCAAGTGGGACTTATTCCAGGGATGCATGCATGGTACGATATTCAAAAACCCATCAACATTATACAGCATGTCAACAAGAAGAACGTTAAAAATCACATGATCACCTCTACATATGCTAAAAAAGCATTCAACAAAATTCAACATCGATTCTGATAAAAACTCTCAACAAAATGGGCATAGAGGGCAAGTACCTCAACATAATAAAGTCCATATATGACAAACCCACAGCCAACATCATACTTAACAGCGAGAAGCTGAAAGCTTTTCCTTTAAGATCAGGAATAAGACAAGGATGGCCAGTCTCCCCACTTTCGTGGCTAGGAGGACCTAGTCACCGCAATCAGACAACACAAAGAAATAAAAGGCATCCAGATTGGTAAGGAAGAAGTTAAACTGTCATTGTTTGCAGATGACATGATATTGTACATAAAAAAATCCTAAAGAATCCACAGAAAACTACTAGAACTAACAGCTGAATTCAGCAAGGTTGAATTTTACACAATCAATACACAGAAATCTGCTGTATTCCTATACACTAACAATGAACTAGAAGAAAGAGAAATCAGGAAAACAATTCCATTCACAATTGCATCAAAAAGAATGAATTACCTAGGAATAAACCTAACCATGGAAGAGGAAAGACCTATGCCATGAAAACTACAAGACACTCATGAGGGAAATTATAGGAGACACCAATAAATGAAAATACATCCTGTGTTCATGGATAAGAAGAATTCATATTGTCAAAATGGCCACCCTGCCTAAAGCAATCTATCGATTCAATGCAATCCCTATCAAAATATCAACAGCATTCTTCAACTAGACCAAGAGTTCTAAATTCATATGGAAGCACAAAAGACTCTGTATAGACAATGCAATCCCAAGAAGGCAGAATAAAGCTGGGAGGATTATCCTCTCCAACTTCAAGCTCTACTACAAAGCCACAGTAATCAAGGTAATTTTGTACTGGCACAGAACAGACCCATACATCAATGGAACAGAATAGACAGCCCAAATTAAAACCCAAGGATATATGACAAAAGAGCCATGGACATACAATGGGGAAATGACAGCCTCTTCAACAGCTGGTGTTCACAAAATGGAAGAGCTACATGCAAGAGAATGAAACTGGATCACTGTGTAACCCCATACAGAAAAGTAAACTAAAAATGGATCAAAGACCTTAATGTAAGTCATGAAACCATAAAACTCTTGGAAGAAAACATAGGCAATAGTCTCCTGAATATAAATGTAAGAAACTTTTTCATGAACACTTCTCCTCAGGCAAGGGAAACAAAGGCAAAAATGAACAAATGGGACTATGTCAAGCTAAGAAGCTTCTTTCTATACAGCAAAGAACACCATCAGAAAAACAAAAAGAAATCCTACAGTATGGGAGAATATTTATAAATGATGTATCTGACAAGGGGATAACATCTAAAAGAACTCACATGCCTCAACAACCAAAAAGCATATAACCCTATCAAAAAGTGAGTGGAGGATATGAACAGACCCTTCTCCAAAGAAGAAATTCAGATGGCCAACAGGCACATGAAAAGATGCTCCACATCAGTACTTATCAGGGAAATGCAAATTAAAACCACAATGAGGCGGGCGGAGCCAACATGGCGGCATGAGTAGGACAGTGGGAATCTCCTCCCAAAAACATATATACTTTTGAAAATACAACAAACACAACTAGCCCTAAAAGAGAGACCAGAAGACGCAGGACAGTGGCCAGACTGCAGCTACACCAGCGAGAACCCAGCGACTGGTGAAAGGGGTAAGATACAAGCCCCGGCCCGGCGGGACCCGAGCGCCCCTCCCCCAGCTCCCGGAGGGAGAACAATAGGCAGAGCGGGAGGGAGACGGAGCCCAGGACTGCCGAACACCCAGCCCCCGCCATCCGGGCCAGAGCGCAGACACAGTACATGCCAAGGGGGCCCTGGATAGTGGGGGAACAGGGAGTAAGACCTCTGAGCGGGTGCTGAAGCGGATGCCCCTGTGACAAAGAAAAGCGGGGGCTTTTTGAAAGTCTTAAAGGGACAGGGACTTAACAGCTTGACGGAAACAACCCAGGTCACAGTACAGCAGCTGGAAATTACAGGGAAAACCGGGTGCACTAATCCCCTGGGCAACAGCTCTGAGACCCCTCACGGAGGCAAACAGTCAAGCAGCCCCCCCATCCATTACCCCACCGGGCGCTGCGAAAGCAGAGGAGCAGCCTGAGACAAATTCCGCCCACAGAAAGGGAAATTTCTCCCTCCCGGCCAGGCAAGACACAAACACCCAGTCTACACGCAATTACCCAACACAAGCCACTAGGGGTTGCAGTTGCCCCAGTAAAGAAAGGCCAGTAGCAAGTGAAAATTTTGGCCCTCCCAGCTGACAGTCAATAGCACCTCTCAACATGAAAAGGCAAAAAAATATGATCCAGACAAGACTAACCCAGACAGCTTCAGCATCTGCTACATCTTCCCCTGAGAAGTAATCTGGGGAGATAGATTTAGCCAGTCTACCTGAAAAAGAATTCAAAACAAAAGTCATAACCATGCTGATGGACTTGCAGAGAAATATGCAAGAACTAAGGAAGGAGAATACAGAAATAAAACAAGCTCTGGAAGGACTTCAAAACAGAATGGACGAGATGCAAGAGACCATTAATGGACTAGAAAACAGAGAACAGGAACGCAGAGAAGCTGATGCAGAGAGAGATAAAAGGATCTCCAGGAATGAAAGAATTCTAAGAGACCTGAGTGACCAATCGATATGGAGTAATATCCACATTATATGGGTACCAGAAGAAGAAGAGAGAGAAAAAGGGAAAGAAAGTGTCTCTGAAGAAATAATTAATGAAAACTTCCCCAAAATAGGGGAGGAAATGGCCTCTCAGACCACAGAGGTACACAGAACTCCCATGACAAGGGATCCAAGGAGGGCAACACCAAGACACATAATAATTAAAATGGCAAAGATCAAAGACAAGGACAGAGTATTAAAGGCAGCCAGAGAGAAAAAAAAGGTTACCTACAAAGGAAAACCCATCAGGCTATCATCAGACTTCTCAACAGAAACCCTACAGGCCAGAAGAGAATGGCATGATATACTTAATGCAATGAAACAGAAGGGCCTCGAACCAAGACTACTGTATCCAGCACGAATATCATTTAAATATGAAGGAGGGATTAAACAATTCCCAGACAAGCAAAAGTTGAGGGAATTTGCCTCCCACAAACCACCTCTACAGGGCATCCTACAGGGACTGCTCTAGATGGGAGCACTCCTAAAAAGAGCACAGCACAAAACACCCAACATATGAAGAAGGGAGGAGGAGGAATAAGAAGGGAGAGAAATAAAGAATCATCAGACCACGTTTATAATAGTTCAACAAGCGAGTTAAGTTAGACAGTAAGACAGTAAAGAAGCTAACCCTAAACATTAGGTAATCACAAACTTAAAGCCTGCAATGGCAATAAATTCATACCTTTCACCCTAAATGTAAATGGACTGAATGCACCAATCAAAAGACATAGAGTAATAGAATGGATAAAAAAGCAAGATCCATCCATATGCTGCTTACAAGAGACTCACCTCAAACCCAAAGACGCGCACAGACTTAAAGTCAAGGGATGGAAAAAGATATTTCAAGCAAACAACAGAGAGAAGAAAGCAGGTGTTGCAATTCTGGTATCAGACAAAACAGACTTCAAAATAAAGAAAGTAAAAACAGACAAAGAAGGACATTACATAATGATAAAGGGCTCAGTCTAACAACAGGATATAACCATTATAAATATATACGCACCCAATACAGGAGCACCAACATACCTGAAACAAATATTAACAGAACTAAAGGAGGAAATAGAATGCAATGCATTCATTCTAGGAGACTTCAACACACCACTCACTCCAAAGGACAGATCCACCAGACAGAAAATAAGTAAGGACACAGAGGCACTGAACAACACACTAGAACAGATGGACCTAATAGACATCTACAGAACTCTACATCCAAAAGCAACAGGATACACGTTCTTCTAAAGTGCACATGGAACATTCTCCACAGTAGACCACATACTAGGACACAAAAAGAGCCTCAGTAAATTCCAAAAGATTGAAATCCTACCAACCAACTTTTCAGACCACAAAGGCATTAAACTAGAAATAAACTGTTCAAAGAAAGCAAAAAGGCTCACAAACACATGGAGGCTAAACAACACGCTCCTAAATAATCAATGGATCAATGACCAAATCAAAATGGAGATCCAGCAATATATGGAAACAAATGACAACAACAACACTAAGCCCCAACTTCTGTGGGACGCAGCAAAAGCAGTCTTAAGAGGAAAGTATATAGCACTCCAAGCATATTTAAAAAAGGAAGAGCAATCCCAAATGAACGGTCTAATGTCACAACTATCAAAATTGGAAAAAGAAGAACAAATGAGGCCTAAGGTCAGCAGAAGGAGGGACATAATAAACATCAGAGAAGAAATAAATAAAATTGAGAAGAATAAAACAATAGCAAAAATCAATGAAACCAAGAGCTGGTTCTTGGAGAAAATAAACAAAATAGATAAGCCTCTAGCCAGACTTATTAAGAGGAAAAGAGAGTCAACACAAATCAACAGTATCAGAAATGAGAAAGGAAAAATCACAACAGATCCCGCAGAAATACAAAGAATTATTAGAGACTACTATGAAAACCTATATGCTAACAAGCTGGGAAACCTAGGAGAAGTGGACAACTTCCTAGAAAAATACAACCTTCCAAGACTGACCCAAAAAGAAACAGAAAATCTAAACAGACCAATTACCAGCAACGAAATTGAAGCGGTAATCAAAAAACTACCAAAGAACAAAACCCCCGAGCCAGATGGATTTACCTCGGTATTTTATCAGACATACAGGGAAGACATAATACCCATTCTCCTTAAAGTTTTCCAAGAAATAGAAGAGGAGGGGATACTCCCAAACTCATTCTATGAAGCTAACATCACCCTAATACCAAAATCAGGCAAAGACACCACCAAAAAAGAAAACTACAGACCAATATCCCTGATGAACGTAGACGCAAAAATACTCAACAAAATTTTAGCAAACCGAATTCAAAAATATATCAAAACCATCGTACACCATGACCAAGTGGGATTCATCCCAGGGATGCAAGGATGGCACAACATTCGAAAGTCTATCAATATCATCCACCACATCAAAAAAAGAAAGACAAAAACCACATGATCATCTCCATAGATGCTGAAAAAGCATTTGACAAACTTCAACATCCATTCATGATAAAAACTCTCAGCAAAATGGGAATAGAGGGCAAGTACCTCAACATAATAAAGGCCATCTATGAAAGACCCACAGCCAACATTATATTGAATAGCGAGAAGCTGAAAGCATTTACTCTGAGATCGGGAACTAGACAGGGATGCCCACTCTCTCCACTGTTATTTAACATAGTACTGGAGGTCCTAGCCACGGCAATCAGACAAAACAAAAAAATACAAGGAATCCAGATTGGCAAAGAAGAAGTCAAACTGTCACTATTTGCAGATGACATGATACTGTACATAAAAAACCCTAAAGACTCCACCCCAGAACTACTAGAACTGATATCGGAAAACAGCAAAGTTGCAGGATACAAAATCAACACACAGAAATCTGTGGCTTTCCTATATACCAACAATGAACCAACAGAAAGAGAAATCAGGAAAACAACTTGATTCACAATTGCATCAAAAAAAATAAAATACCTAGGAATAAACCTAACCAAAGAAGTGAAAGACTTATACTCTGAAAACTACAAGTCACTCTTAAGAGAAATTAAAGGGGACACTAACAGATGGAAACGCATCCCATGCTCATGGCTAGGAAGAATTAATATCGTCAAAATGGCCATCCTGCCCAAAGCAATATACAGATTTGATGCAATCCCTATGAAACTACCAGCAACATTCTTCAATGAACTGGAACAAATAATTCAAAAATTCATATGGAACCACCAAAGACCCCAAATAGCCAAAGCAATCCTGAGAAAGAAGAATAAAGTAGGGGGGATCTCACTCCCCAACTTCAACCTCTATTATTAAGCCATAGTAATCAAGACAATTTGGTACTGGCACAAGAACAGAGCCACAGACCAATGGAACAGACTAGAGAACCCAGACATTAACCCAGACATATATGGTCAATTAATATTTGATAAAGGAGCCATGGACATACAATGGCGAAATGACAGTCTCTTCAACAGGTGGTGCTGGCAAAACTGGACAGCTACATGTAGGAGAATGAAACTGGACCATCGTCTAACCCCATATACAAAAGTAAACTCAAAATGGATCAAAGACCTGAATGTAACTCATGAAACCATTAAACTCTTGGAAGAAAACATAGGCACAAACCTCTTAGACATAAACATGAGTGACCTCTTCTTGAACATATCTCCCCGGGCAAGGAAAACAACAGCAAAAATGAACAAGTGGGACTATATTAAGCTGAAAAGCTTCTGTACAGCAAAAGACACCATCAATAGAACAAAAAGGAACCCTACAGTATGGGAGAATATCTTTGAAAATGACACATCCAATAAAGGCTTGACGTCCAGAATATATAAAGAGCTCACACGCCTCAACAAACAAAAAACAAATAACCCAATTAAAAAATGGGCAAAGGAACTGAACAGACGGTTCTCCAAAAAAGAAATACAGATGGCAAACAGACACATGAAAAGATGCTCCACATTGCTAATTATCAGAGAAATACAAATTAAAACTACAATGAGGTATCACCTCACACCAGTAAGGATGGCTGCCATCCAAAAGACAAACAACAACAAATGTTGGCGAGGCTGTGGAGAAAGGGGAACCCTCCTACACTGCTGGTGGGAATGTAAGTTAGTTCAACCATTGTGGAAAGCAGTATGGAGGTACATCAAAATGCTCAAAACAGACTTACCATTTGACCCAGGAATTGCACTCCTAGGAATTTACCCTAAGAATGCAGCAATCAAGTATGAGAAAGATCAGTGCACCCCTATGTTTATCGCAGCACTATTTACAATAGCCAAGAATTGGAAGCAACCTAAATGTCCATCGATAGATGAATGGATAAAGAAGATGTGGTACATATACACAATGGAATACTACTCAGCCATAAGAAAAGGGCAAATCCAACCATTTGCAGCAACATGGATGGAGCTGGAGGGTATTTTGCTCAGTGAAACAAGCTAAGCAGAGAAAGAGAAATACCAAATGATTTCACTCATCTGTGGAATATAAGAACAAAGGAAAAACTGAAGGAACAAAACAGCAACAGAATCACAGAACTCAAGAATGGACTAACAGGTACCAAAGGGAAAGGGACTGGGGAGGATGGGTGGGTAGGGAGGGATAAGGGGGGGAGAAGTAGGGGGGTATTAAGATTAGCATCCATAGCAGGGTGGGAGAAAGGGGAGGGCTGTACAACACAGAGAAGACAAGTAGTGATTCTACAACAGGTTGCTACGCTGATGGACAGTGACTGTAAAGGAGTATATAGGGGGGACCTGGTATAGGGGAGAGCCTAGTAAACAAAGTATTCGTCATGTAAGTGTAGATTAATGATTAAAAAAAAAATGCAGTTCCTATGTGATGACCTCTAATGAGTTCTACACAATGATATAAAGGACATACAAAAGTGTAGGCAAAGGGTCTGTTTGTGTTTATACAGAGGATCAAAGCCTAATTTGGCTACCCCGAAAATGAACTAAGATACGATATGAAAAAGAACTTCCAACATCAGCACTCTCGGGAAGACTCATGACAGAAGATGATCAGAAAAAAAAAAAAAAAACTTCAACAAAGATCCACACACTGTCACAGGTGTAGATGCACTCATCCCACCAGTTCCTGGACTTGCCATGGGAAAGATGAAGGAGATATCTAAGCTGGCCTGTGCATGCAGTAAAACAACAAATTTGACTGGATCTATACTGTTGGAACTCAACCAAGAATTAGGAGAAGTGCAAATGGTAGCGTTCCAAAATCTTACAACCACAGACTATTTATCGTTAAAAGAACATATGGGATATGAACAGTCCCCAGGAATGGGGTGTTCTAGTTTATCTGAATTCTCTCAGACTGTTTAAGTTCAGTCGGACAATATCCACCATATCATAGATAAGTTTTCACAAATGCCTAAGGTGCCTAACTGGTTTTCTTGGTTTCACTGGAGATGGCTGGTAATTACAGGTATGCTTTGGTTAGGTAACTATATTCCTATGATGTTAATGTGTGTGCACAATTTATTTAGTCGTTTAAAACCTATCCATGCTGAAGTTACTCTACAAGAAGATACGTCATAGAAATAATCAATCTTCCCAGGTTTTCTTCTGCCTGCTACTTCTGTAGCTTTTCTTCTTCCTACCTAATCACAACCTTTAAATAGAACTCGTGCCACATGTCGAATTTACCGAGTATCATAATTCTTCCAAGTGGTAAAGACACCTCAAGACAAATGCTGGGCATAGAAGCCACAGGGCATAAATATGCATAGAAGTAAAAAGCTAACCTTTTCAAACGATAAGGCTTCTCTCTCACTTACCAACTTAACATTTCCCTGTATGGCCCCGGAAGATGACTGGTTAGCCAGAGACGGGTAAGATTCCTCAAGGGAGGAACAACCTAAGACAGGCACAGTCGCAGGGGGCCATCTGGTGAGAAAATGGGGATCAACAGAGGTGAGGCTTAGAACCTCCCCCCTCATGTTCTGACTGAAATCTTCTGCATCCGTGGATGTTTTATTGCCCTGGTCTAGCGCGGATTAACACATAGTCTACAGGCACACACCTGATCATGTTCATTTGCTCTCTTACAACACTAAACTCTGTTCTCTACCTTTATCTTGTATCTACCTACCACTTCAGCATTTTATTAAAAATAATAATAATAGAGAAATGTGGTATCCACATATAAATCAGGTTTAAAAATCAAATGAATATTCATATTTGAACTGACTGTTTATAGTTCATAATGCATTAACAAAACCGAAAGCTTCTGTGATGACTGCCCTTGCACTGTTCACCATGTAACTTATTCACTATGTAAGAATTTGTACTCCATGTAAGAATTTGTTCGTTATGCATCAGAAGATTGGAGACTGACGAAAATTGGGCTTGGGGTGGATTAATGACTGTGCATTGAGTATTGACCCCCCTATACAGAGATTTGTTGTGGTTAACAACTATTTGATCAATAAATATGAGAGATGCCCTCACAATATATATATATATAAACACACTTCCAATTGTAAAATAAATAAGTAACCGGGATGTAATGTATAGCATAAGGAATATAGTCAAAATATTGTAACAACTTGGTATGGTGATACCTGGTACCTAGAAATATCATGTATATAAATGTTGAATCGCTGTGTTGTACACCTGAAACTAATGTAATGCAATGCTGTTGTCAACTACCCTTCAATAAAAAAAAAAAAAAAAAAAAAAACCACAATGAGATATAACCACACACCTGTTAGGATGGCCTGCATGGAAAAGACTAAGAAGAACAAATGCTGGCAAGGATGTGGAGAAAGGGGAGCCCTCCTACACTGCTGGTAGGAATATAAAGTAGTTCAACCATTGTGGAAAGTAATATGGAGTTTCCTCAAAAAACTAAAAATAGAAATACCATTTGACCCAGGAATTCCACTCCTAGGAATTTACCCTAACAATGTAGGAACCCAGTTTGAGAAAGACCTTTGCACCCCTATGATTATTACAGCGGTATTTACAGTAGCCAAGAAATGGAAGCAACAAAAGTCCATCGGAATGGATAAAGAAGATGCCCACCTCACTGAATTCACAGCCCTGGGTAGGTCATGAGGCTCTGAAGTGGGAACCATCTACTCTCCCCATGCACATTGTTTCCAGGAAAGAGGCATCATGTGACATCATGGAATCTCCAGGTAACAGTGCTGCCCTTGCAAAGTCTACTCTTAGTGGGCAGGCTCTGCCCAGCTGAGGGAAGCTGTAACATCTTGGCAAACATTAGGGATTCTGGCCCATATATATATATGGAGAGTACTGCTATGGCACTTCCAAATATTTGAGCCCCCAGCACTTGCTCGACACACACCTGCGTGCCACCTTGCCTCACAGGCTTCTATTATCCTGGGTCCCGCGGAGGGATCAGAATGATATGGAAAGCGTTCACTCCCAGGGTTCTCATAGGCACTGGGTTAATGTTTTGGATTTGCTCAGGGTGTTATTTTGGGGTGCATGGGTGAGGGTCACGTTTCAGGGGTCATACCTGGGGTTGGGTTCATTTGTGATGGTAATTAGATTTTGGAATTCCCTCCAGGGCTTTGTGATACAGAAGCAGGTAGCATGCTCAGGGTAAATGTGCTTGGGTTATGGTGACAGTAGGAAGGAAAGGGTAAAGGTTAATATTCATTTAGTTGTTAGAGCTAGTCTTAGGCCTGTGGTTTAGGGTACTTGTGTGAGAAATTCCATGTGTGTGTGTTGTGTATTCATTGTGTGTGTTATTCATGTCATTTTGTGTTCTGTTGTGTTTGTTGTGTGTGTTGTATATTGTGTTGGTTGTGTGGTTGTGTGTGTTGGGTATATAGTGTCTAGTGTTTTGAGTGTGCATTATGTTGTGTATGTGTTGAGAGTATGCTGTCTGTGGTTTTTAGTTTTAATTTGTGTCCTGTGTGTGTTGCACGTTTTGTTTATGGTTGTGATATGTGATTATGTTGTGGATGTGGACTGCGTTTAATGTGGTTGGTGTGTTCTTTTGTGTGTCTTAGTTTTGTGTGTATGGTTGTGTCTTGCATTTGGTAGTGTGTTTCTGGCCATTTTTGTGTTTCATTAAGTGTGGTTGTGGGTGTGTGTTGTATGATTCACTGTTAATTTTGGTTGTCGTGTTTTGTGTGCTATGTGGTTCTTATGCAGTGGAGCATCTTGTGTTGTGTGTTTCATTTTGTGTATTAAGGCTTGTGGGTGTAGTAGTGTATGTTGTATTATGTTTAGTGCTTGTTGAGTATTGTTTCTGTGCGGTGTGTGTGTGTTTGTGTGGTTTTCAATGTGTGTGTCAAGTGTATTGTGTGTTGTATTGCATCATTTGCATGGTCTGTTGTGGGTTTTGTTTGTGTTGTCTGGGTTGTGTTGTGTTTGCCTTGTGTGTGTTCTCGGTGTTGCATGTGGTTGACTGATTGGTGTGTGGTTATTTATGTTGCGTGTGTGTGTTGTGTGTTTTCAGTGGATAGTGTGTGGCTATGCATGTTTTGTGAGGTGAGTGTGTTGTGTTGCAAGTTGTGTGTGCTGTTTGTAGGGAGTGTTGTGTGCTGTGTTCTGTGTGATGTGTTTTCTGTGTGTTATGCGTGTGTTGTGTGTGTGTCTGTGTGCTTTGTGTGTTGGGGGTGAGTCTGTGTTTGTGTTAGGGTTAAAGAGACATGTGGGTGAGGCAGTGAGGCTTTGTGTCTGCTGTAGGTATGACAGTAAGGATTATGGATAGTGTTAACCAGTTTTATAATGAGAGGGCCACTTTTAATAGGGAAGTCTCTCTTCTAGTAAGTTACACATGACATGACCAGGGAGACAAATTACAATGTGGAATTCTCTGAGCCTTAGGAAAACTAAATAGGTTGCCTGTGGGTCACAATTACGGTGATCCTGTGCACTGCTGTGTTATGGTTCTATCTTGAATTAGTGTTTGGTAAGTCTTTAGAGTTAAGGTGAACTTCTGTTTTGTTTAAAGATACGGTAGTGGTTTATGTGATGGTTTACGGGTTGAGTCTTTCCTTCAGTTCACATGGAAGATCACATAAGTATGAGGTTAGTGGTATGGGGAGGCTTTGTGTGATACGGAGCATCAATTCATAACTTTACTAGGCGTTAGCATTAGGGGATAGACAGGGTTAGTGACAGGGTTCTGTTTACATCTATGTCATCAGTGATGTTTGGATGTGGCATATAATGTCTGGGGTGAACATGATGTTTAGAGTAAGGATGAGAAGTAGTCTTCAGGCCAACCACTCCCATGCCCACATTCATAAGTATGGTGCTGAGTTCAAAGAGCTGACCTTTGGCATTCTTTCAAGAGCCCCTCTTTTTGTAGGAATGTGGCTACAGTACAGCACATGATCAGCACCCACATTCAGCGGGGTTGGGAAGAACCTGAATGGCTTTCTCCATCAGCCACATGGGTTATTACTATGTCACAGACAAGAAACACACAGTACCAAAATTCAACATTCTTTCATGATAAAGACTCTCAGCAAAATGGGGATAAAGGGCAAGTAGCTCAACATAATACAGACCATATATGCCAAACCCACAGCCAATATCGTACTTCACAGAGAGAAGCTGATAGCTTTTCCCCTAAGGTCGGGAACAAGACAGGGATGACCACTCTCCCCACTGTTATTCAACATAGTACTGGAGGTCCTAGCCACGGCAACAGACAACACAAAGAAATAAAAGGCATCCAGATTGGTAAGGGAGAAGCCAAACGGTCATTCTTTGCAAATGACATGACATTGTACATAAAAAACCCTAAAGGATCCACTCCACAACTACTAGATCTAACACCTCAATTCAGCCAAGTTGCAGGAATACAAAATTAATGCCCAGAAATCTGCCGCATTCCTACAAACAGCAATGAACTAGCTGAGAGAGAGATATTAGGAAAACAATTCCATTCGTAGTTACATCCATGAGAACAAAATACCTAGGAATCAACTTACCAAGGAAGTGAAACACCTCTACCCAGAAAACTACAAGACAGTCTTAAGGGAAGTGAAAGAGGACACCACTAAATGCAAATTCATCCCATGCTCATGGGTAAGAAGATTTAATATTGTCAAAATGGCCATCCTGCCTAAAGCAATCAACAGATCCTGAGAGGGAAGAATAAAGCAGGGGGGATACCACTTCCCAACATCAAGCTCTCCTGCAAAGCCACAGTAATCAAGACAACTTGGTACTGGCACAGAACACACCCAAAGACCAGGGGGACAGAAGAGAGTCCAGATACTAACCCAAGCATATATGGTCAATTAATATACGATAAAGGAGCCATGGATATACACTGGGAAAAGGACAGCTTCTTCAACAGCTAGTGTTGGAAAAACCTGACAGCTACATGAAAGGGAATGGAACTGGACCCCTGCCTAACTCCATGAACAAAAGTAAACTCGCAATGGATCAGAGGCCTGAATGTCAGTCATGAAGCCATAAAAGTCACAGAAGAAAACATAGGCAGAAATCTCTTGGACATAAACATGAGCAACTTCTTCATGAACATATATCCTGGGGCAAGGGAAACAAAAGAAAAAATGAGCAAGTGTGACTATATCAAACTAAAGAGCTACTGTACAGCAAAGGACACCATCAGTAGAGCAAAATGTCACCCTACTGTAAGGGAGAATATATTCATTAATGACATATGTGATAAGGGGTTGACATCCAAAATACATAAAGAGCACATGCACCTCAACAAACAGAAAGCAAATAATCCAATTAAAAAATGCTCAGAGGAGCTGAATAGAAACTTCTAAGAAGAAATTCAGATGGATGATAGGCACATGAAAAGATTCTCTACATTGCTAATCATCATATAAATGCAAAAGAACAATGACCTCACATCTGTCAGCATGGCCAGCATCCAAGAGACGAAAAACAACAAATGTTGGCGAGGTTGTGGAGAAAGGGGAACCCTCCTACACTGCTGGTGGGAATGTAAATCAGGGCAACCACTGTGGAAAGCAGTATGGAGCTTCCTCAAAAACTCAAAATAGAAATACCATTTGACCCAGGAATCCCACTCCTAGTACTTTACCCTATGAATGCCGGAGGCCAGTTTGAAAAAGACATATGCACCCTTATGTTTATCGCAGCACTATTTACAGTACAAAAGAAATGGAAGCAAACTAAGTGTCCTTCAGTAGACGAATGGATAAAGAAGATGGGTACATATATACAATGGAACATTATTCAGCCATAAGAAGAAAACAAATCCTACCATTTGCAACAACATGGGTGGAGGTAGAGGGTATTCTGCTCAATGAGATAAGCCCGGGAGAGAAATAAAAGTATCAAATAATTTCTCTCACTTGTGGAGTATTAGCACAAAGAAAAAACTGAAGAAACTAGACAGTAGCAGCTTTGCCAAACCCAAGAATGAACTAATGGTTACCAAAGGGAAAGTGACCGTGGAGGATAGGTGGGAAGGGAGGATTACGGGGGACAATGGGACATTATGATTAGCACACATGTGTTGGGGGGTTCACGGGGAAGGCAGTATAACACAGAAAAGACCGGTACTGATTCTACAGCATGTAACTAGGCTGATGGACAGTGGCTGTAATGAGGTATGTGGGGTGGACTTGATGATTGGGGGAGTCTAGTATACATACTAATACTCATGTAATTGTAGATTAATGATACCAATAAAATAAATGTGGGTATCACCTCTTGGGGAAAAAAAGAAAAGCTGGATGCGCAGGCTTCACAAAGTAGAATTATAGTACAGAGTACTAGTAAATAAAGCACTGTGACACTGGCATAAAGACACAATTGACCCTTGGACAGCAGGGTGTATGCTCTGCGCAGCTCCACTAAAACAGATTTTTTCCTGCAAATATATTGAAAAATGTTGAGACCATAATTTGATACTTTTGATTTTCTCTAGCTTATGTTACTGTAAGAATACAGCAAATATGTATGATGTACAAAATATATGTTAATCGACTATTTATATTATCGGTAAGGCTTAAACTCCAAATAGAAAATCAGTTTTAGGACAATGCTTAAGTTGTGGGTTAGTCAGATGTAATATGGTGGATTCTGACTCTGTGGGGTGTCAGCACCACTGACCCCCATGTTGTTCAATGGTCTAATGTACATGCAGATGAACACACCTGTATGGAAAGCCCAGAAATGACCATGAATGGTCAATTGATTTCTGACAAGGGTGAACAAACACTAAACTGGGGAAAGAATGTGTCTTTTCAGTGAACGGTGCTGGGCAACTGTCCACATGCAGAGAAATGAATCCTTAATGCACAGCACATACAAACTTTAACTCAAAATAAAGGGCTTAAATGTAAGAGGTAAAACTACAGACTCTAGAGCACATGAGGATAATTGTTCACGACCTTGGATTTAGCCATGGTTTCTCAGATCTGACACCAAAAGACAAACAACAGAGGAAAGCATAAATTAGAGTTACCCCAAATTAACAACTTTTCTGCATCAAAAGTCACCAACAAGAATGTGAAAAAAACATAACAGAATGGAAGAAAATATCTACATATAGTACATCTGACAAGAGCCTGTTATCCAGAAAACACCACAAACCCGTACAGGGCAACAAGACAACATCCCAATTTCAAAGTGGACTAAAGACTCGAGGTAAGACATACAAACACTCAACAAGCACATGAACAGGCATCACACAGCATTAGTTGCCATGGAAATGCAAATTAAACCACAATGACACCCCTGCACACATGGCAGTGGATACACACAGGAAAACTGAAAAATCCTATGTTGCCAAGGACGGAGAGGAATCGGAGCCCCTAAACTTTGCTTGTGGAAATGTAAAACGTGCAGCCGGCATACAACAGCTTGGCTTTTCCTGATAAAGATAAAATACAATTACCTAATTGTGGGTATACACCCACTCCTAGAAAAATACCCCATAGAAATAAAAATGCAGTTCAAACAGAGCTGGGCCCATGAGTTCTCGGCAGCACTGCTCCCCACAGCAAAAAGGCAGAAACAACCCTAATGCCCATCAAGGTGTGAATGGATGGACAAAACGGGGTTGATCCATAAACTGCATTATTCTGCCACAGAATGAAGTAAAAATGGTCCACAGTACTGTGGGGAGGGCATCCTCAGAAACTCAAACATAAAATTAACATAAGATCAGCAATTCCATTTCAACAAGGACATCTGCCCAAAACATATGAAAGCAGCGACTTAGATATTTGCACACCCATGTTCACAGCTGCATGATCCACACCCTCCCCCGCAAAAAAGTGGAGATGACCCAGGTGTCCACAGACAAATGGATGAACAAAGTGTTGTCTCTCCATAGTGGAGTCAACAAGGAAGTCATGGCACCTGCTGCGTGGATGGGCCCTAAAGCCATTAGACTCAGTGAACTGCACCACACGGTGAATTTATTATGCTCAAGTGAAGTGCACCACACGAACAAATATTATGTGATCCCACATGTGTGAGGTCCTGGAGAGCCAATCTGAGTCGAAATTCCAGAACAGTTGCAGGAAAAGGAGGCGGTATCAGAATGGAAAGTTGTGTGCACACAGCTGGGGCAGGAGTGCCAGCTGCAGTGGGCCTGTGCACTGGATGATCATGTGGAGGCCTAGTAAGTCCTTCATTTTGGGTCAGATAGGCGCTCCCTGGAAATGTGTCACTATTTGGGGTAGGGGCCAAGAGCATGTTGTGTGAAACAGTGGGTTTGCTGAAGTGGGAGGATGGAGAATGTGTGTAAAGTGTTTGTACTGACACTGCAAGTTTTTCTGCATGCTTGAAATTGCTGGAACGTAAATTACTTTGAAGAACAACCATGTCAGTCCTGACCAGAAAAGCAGAGCTTACATCACACCCGGTCACAGAGGCCAAGCCCTTCCTGGTCCAGTTCACCTCAGGTGGGGGGGCTACTCACCTTGCAGGGGTTCAGGTGTGATTAGGAGGTACCTGGGAGGACTCCTCCGTTGCCCCTGGGCCTTGGGTGCTGGGATGACCCTAAGTAGAAAGTGGAATTTTTTAATTCCAATATCCACACCACTCCACAAAACACCCGTTAGAACTGAAAAGGGATTCAGTAAACTTGCAGGACACGAAATCAATGTACAAAAGTCATTTGCTTGTGTTCACGAATAACCAACCACTGGAAAGAGAGATTAAGAAAACACTGCCCTTCACATCTGCGTCAAAAAGAATAAAGTACCTAAGAACAAACTCAACCAAGGAGGTGGAGGCCTGAGCTCTGAACACTGTGGACCCTGCGGACGTGGACGGGAAGAGCTAGGCTATTACAAGTCCCCTCCGCCCACAGCACGGTGGAGACTCTGTGCCACCCCCACCGAAATTCCATCCCTACACTAAGCAAACACCCTACAGGCTGGACGGAACCACACGGGACCCCGTCCCCACAGCCGTCCTGGGAAAGCAGACCTAGGGCGTCATGCACGGGCCTCCCGCTACGCCGCAGGGCTGTGGCAACCGAGACCCCGCGTGGCGCCAAAGCAGATGCAGGTGTGGAAAGAGGAAACCAGGCGCCCCTCCGCCCCCAAACCCGCTCTGCCCGAGGAGCCGGCTCACAAAGCCCCGGGGCCCAGACCCGCGGGTGGGGGCCGCCCTGGAGACGCTGGGCTGGGTCAGCGCCACGCTGCGCCCCGGGGGCCTCCCAGGTGGCCCCCCACCCCGGGGACACTTCCCAGGACCCTGCCCCGTGTGCTCGGCGCACAGCAAGCGCTGCGCCCCGGAAAGCGGGCCATTCAGCAACGAAGATCCCTCCACCTCACTCCCGTCTCAGAGCCTCATTAGGAAGGAAGCCTGGAGCCCGGAGGGCGTCCCGCAGGCGCGGCCGGTCCTCCCACCGCACGGGGGCCCGGGGTGCGCGGCGCAGATACACAGGCTCTCGGGGACGCGCTGGGCCCCAAACTCGCCCCGCACACCACGCGCGGCACCCGCGCCCTCCGCACCCCCAAACTCCGCAAGGACCCCGTTCCCCGCCGCGGGCCCTTCCTCTCGGGCCCCTGGAGGGGAGCGCTCGGCAGGGGGCCCTCTCCTCTCCTTTCCCTCCGCAGCTCCTCAGGAAACCGGGCCGTCACTGCGGCCGCGGCCGGCGGTGTCCCGGGGCTGCAGCGGGGCCGGAGGAGTCTCGGCTCTCCTCAGCGTCAGGATGGAAGTCCCGGGGCCTGCCTGCCCGCCATCTGCCGCGCGGGCCCGCAAAGAGGGCACGGTGGCCGGTGCAGGACACGCGCTCAACACTCAGGGAATGTATCGCCGCCTCGTGGCTAAATTGATGAACCGCAAGACTTAGTAAAATCAAACTCAATGCGCATGAATTTCTTGTGTCTTCCAATATGTTGGAGACCTAACGGATGAAATGAACGTAGATACAATCTTTACAACTTCCACAAAAATTCACGCAGTGTTCTCTGTAGACCAATTTTAGGTGCAAAATTAAAAAAATTCTAGGTTAAACCAAGAAAATCTACAAAATCTTGCTAATGACTTAACAACCAACATCAATTGCCTATCTACAAAACAAAAATGATTAATTGTGGGCTTAATGGAATTAAATTTCTACTATAAAAGAACTTGTTCAGAGAACCCAAACACAAGACATACGCTGGGAGGAAATAACTGCAAAATACATATTTGATGAAGGATTTGTGCTCGAGATTTATGAAAATCTATAAAAGAAAAAGGAACCATTAAACCATATTTTACCATTAAAAAGATAAGTCCCACCTTAAGACCCAAGAATTTCATCTCCAGTATTTAGACAACTGCTTTGAAAACTATTTCCCAACCAAAACCACTGTGCTATTTTACACAGGAGCTCTATTCATAATGGCTAAAACGTTAAAAGAAATCAGTATGTGCTTCAGTAGATGATTGCATTAGCAACCTGGGGTACATCCATTACATTTTTGCTATGACTTGTACGATTTGCACACTGAAGCTAGTTCCTTGATCATCACTGGGGCCTATAGAAGGTCTACCCCATGTGAGAAATGGTTTCTAAAACGTACTTTGGGATTATGAAGGCATCCACCTTGGGCCAGCAGAAGACTTCATTCTTCCCTGTGGGGTTAGGACGCAGCACCCCCCACCTCACCCACCAGTACACCATATGGATGTGTTCACCAACCTGCCTTATTATTAACTCCATTTTTATTGCCTCTTTCTCTGGAGAATGGAGGGGTGAGGCTGAAAATTCCCAACTTGTATTCATGGCTTGGGCTTTCTGCCTGTCAAGCACCTGAACAGAGCCCACCCAGAACCACCTACTTACAATTAAAGATGTTGCTATTACCCAGGAAATTCCCAGGGCTACAGGAGCACAGGATCTGGAATGAGGCTCAGACCAATAAACATTTTCTATTGTATTTCTGTGTTCATGGTGGCACATCCAGGAAGAGGTTCAGGAAGTCGTGTTTCTGCTATCCCAGGAGAAGGAGAATTTAAAACAAACACAAAGTTGACTTATTAAAAATGTAATACTGTTTGACCCCAAGGTGTATGGATCAGATTATAACTACAAGGCTGATGTAGCTGTAGAGACAAGTATTAGCTTCCACAGCTATTGGAGGATCTGACTGAGGCAGTTTCTTTACCGGTCCATTTGCAGCTCTGGGTGTTGTGTGTTTTGTTGTCTTGTGTGTGTTGTCTGGGTTGTGCTGTGTTTGTGTGCCTTGTGTGTGTTCTCAGTGATGTATGTGATTGACTGGTGTGTGGTTATTTATGTTGTGTGTGTCATTGTGTTTTCTGTGGATTGTGTTGTGTGGCTATGCATGTTGTGCGAGGTGAGTGTGTTGTGTTGCAAGTTGTGTGTGCTGTATGTAGGGAGTGTTATGTGCTGTGTTCTGTGTGATGTGTTTTTCTGTGTGTTGTGTGTTGTGTGTGTGGATGTGTGCTTTGTGTGTTGCGGGTGAGTGTGTTTCTCTTAGGGTCAAAGAGACATGTGGGTGAGGGGGTGAGGCTTTGTATCTGATATAGGGGTAACAGTAAGGATTATGGATAGAGTTAAGCAGTTTTATAATAAGGGGACCACTTTTAATCAGGAAGTCTTTCTTCTAGGTAACTTACACATGACGTGGCCAGGGAGACAGCATTACAATGTAGAATTCGCTGAGCCTTAGGAAAACTAAATGGGTTGCCTGTGGGTCACAATTACGGTGATCCTGTGCCTGGCTGCATTATGGTTCTTTCTTGAATTAGTGTTTGATAAGTCTTTATATTTAAGGTGGACTTCCATTTTGTTTAGAGCTACGGTAGTGGTTTATGTCATGGTTTATGGGTTGAATCTTTCCTTCAGTTCACATGGAAGATCACATAAGTATGAGGTTAGTGGTATGGGGAGGCTCTGTGTGATATGTTGCATCAATTTATGACTTTGCTAGGAGTTAGCATTAGGGGATAGACAGGGTTAGTGACAGGGTTCTGTTTACATCTATGTCATCAGTGATGTTTGGATGTGGCATATAATGTCTGGGGTGAACATGATGTTTAGAGTGAGGATGAGAAGTAGTGTTCAGGCCAACCACTCCCATGCCCACATTCATAAGTGTAGTGCTGGGCTCAAAGACCTGACCTTTGGCATTCTTTCAAGAGCTCCTCTTTTTGTAGGAATGTGGCTACAGTACAGCACATGATCAGTGCCCACAGTCAGGGGTTTGGGAAGAACCCAAATGGCTTTCTCCATCAGCCACATGAGTTATTACTATGTCGCAGACAAGAAACACACAGTACCAAAATACAACATCCTTTCATGATAAAGACTCTCAACAAAATGGGGATAGAGGGCAAGTAGCTCGACATAATACAGACCATTTATGCCAAAACCACAGCCAACAACGTACTTCACAGCCAGAAGCTGATAGCTTTTCCCCTAAGGTCAGGAACAAGAAAGGATGCCCACTCTCCCCAATTATTCAACATAGTACTGGCGGTCCTAGCCACAGCAACAGACAACACAAACAAATAAAAGGCATCCAGATTGGTAAGGGAAAAGCCAAACGGTCATTCTTTGCAGATGACATGACATTGTACATAAAAAACCCTAAAGGATCCACTCCACAACTACTAGATCTAACACCTCAATTCAGCCAAGTTGCAGGATATAAAATTAATGCCCAGAAATCTGCCGCATTCCTACAAACAGCAATGAACTAGCTGAGAGAGAAATTAGGAAAACAATTCCATTCACAGTTACATCCATGAGAACAAAATACTTAGGAATAAACTTACCAAGGAAGTGAAACACTTCTACCCAGACAACTACAAGACAGTCTTAAGGGAAATGAAAGAGGACACCAATAAATGCAAATTCATCCCATGCTCATGGGTAGGAAGATTTAATATTGTTAAAATGGCCATCCTGCCTAAAGCAATCAACAGACCCACTGCAGTCCCTATCAAAATACAAACAGCATTTTTACATAAACTGGAACAAATTGTTCTCAAATTCGTATGGAACCAGAAATGATCCTGAATAGCCTAAGCAATCCTGAGAGGGAAGAATAAAGCAGGGGGGATACTGCTTCCAAACGTCAAGCTCTCCTGCAAAGCCACAGTTATCAAGACAACTTTGTACTGGCAGAACAACACACCCAAAGACCAGTGGGACAGAATATAGAGTGCAGATTCTAACCCAAGCTTATTTGGTCAATTAATGTATGGTAAAGGAGCCATGGATATACATAGGGTAACCAACAGGCTCTTCAACAGCTGGTGTTGGAACAACCATACAGCTACATGTTAGAGAATGAAACTGGATTATTGCCTAACTCCATGCACAGAGTAAACTCACAATGGATCAAAGACCTAAATGTAAGTCATGAACCCATAAAAGTCATACAAGAAAACAGGCTAAACTCTCTTGGACATATACATGAGTAACTTCTTCATGAACATACCTCCTGGGGCAAGAGAATCAAAAACAAAAAAGAAGAAGCGTGACTATTTGAAACTAAAGAGCTTCTGTACAGCAAAGGACACCATCAGTAGAGCAAAAAGTTATCCTACTGTATGGGAGAATGTATTCATAAATGACATCTGATAAGGGGTTGACATCAAAAGTATATAAATGGCTCACACACCTCAACAAAGAAAAAGCAAACAATCAAATTAAAAAATGAGCAGAGGATCAAAACAGACTCTTTTCTAAAGAATATATTCAGTAGGCCAACAGGCACATGAAAAAATGGTCCACATCACTAGTCATCAGAGAAATGCGAATTAATAACACAATGACATATCACCTCACACCAGTAAGAATCACCACCATTGATATACAAACAACAAATGTTGGTCAGAATGTGGAGAAAGGGGAATGCTCCTACACTGCTTGTGGGATTATAAATTAGTTCAACCATTGAGGAAAGCAGTATGGAGATTCTTCAAAAAACTCAAAATGGAAATACCATTTGACCCATCAATTGCTCTCCTAGGAATTTACCCGAGGAATGCAGCAGTCAAGTTTCAAAAAGTCATATGTAACCTTCTGTTTATTGCAGCACTATTTACAATAGCCAAGAGATGAAAACACTATAAGTTTTCATCAGTGGATGAACAGATAAAGAAGTGCTACAGTCACAGGTCACACAGTATGTACAACATATATCACACCACAGGCAACACACACATACCACACCACACATATTATATGCAACATGAAACACAGAAAATATGTACAACACACTAAACACACAGACCACAAAACTCATATATAGTACATGAAAACACACAACACAGAACTCAATATTTAACAATACAAAGCAGACACAACAGAACTCAAAATTCCAACACAACACGCACAACACAGACAACACACAACACACACAAAACACAACCAATGGAAAATAACCCCATCTCTATACACACAGAACACAGAGAAAACAATACAAAACAATGAATGCACAACACAACGTAACAACACAAGGAAGACACACCATCACACAACAAACATAAAACTCAGTACCATGTACACACAGCGCACACTGCACACAGCCAACACAACACAACCACAACAAAGCACACTGAAAAAATTTCTCACACAGCAAATGGCATGACTCAACAGAATACACACCAAACACATAACACAGCATTGTGCAAACACAGAAAGCAAACACCATAGCAAACACACATATAAACACAATCGCTACACAACACATCCCAAAAACGTGTATCGCTGACATCAACACACTCTGAATAATGCACAATAACACAGATGCTACAAATTTCACAACAGACACAAAATCACACAAGGAAATCAATACACAAGCACACACAACACAGAGTACCTCATGCAAACTACACACAACACATGGGAAACCACTCAAGTTACCCACAAACCACAACAATGAAAACAACGCATGCAACACCCATTTCACACAGTACACACAATACACCACCAGACACATACACAGAGTACACACAAACCCAGACCCAGCTAGCACATGGCAAACACACAACGCACAAACAACAAACATGACAAAACAGGTTCAACATAAGTAACATCACACAACATGCAAAATACACAGACAACCCAACACAGATGATACACCATAGTCAGAAAATCATATGCACAACACTAATATAACCCTGAACACAATACATAACAGAAAAAACAACACAAAGGATACATCACACACTACACGTGACCCAGAGAACCACCCACAAAACTTAGAACACCATGAATACATCACACAACACAAAATATGCAAAACATACAACATACAAAGACACACTCAGTGAACACAAGTAAACAACAGAAAGCAACACGCAAACACACATGTCACACACAACACTCCTTAGAGAACACATACAGAACAACACAAAGCAAAGAACAAGGAAATCTATGCACACATATCACATACACAACACACACAAAGACAACAACCAACAAGAGAAAGCATAGAAACCCAGAGATTACAGACAACACGACTCCAAATACACAACCCACAGCTCATACCACATAGCTCAACACAGGATACACACACACCAATACAGAACAAATGCCACGATTCACTCACCACCATATAAACACAACATAAACCGCAGTACTCACACAAAAGAGAACCACCAGACACATCTAAGGTCCCACCCACATCACACACCCAAAAACAAACACATAACACACAAAAGAAACAACACAGAAACAGCATAAAGCACAACACACACAACAGACCACACAAAAAGAAACATCACAACCTTTACACACACAACACACACAGCCACACATAAAAACGAATGTGCCACCACAACACACAAAAACAGATGCCAATATCCACAAAATGCACAATCACACAGAGAACACAACCTTTCAACACACAGCATGTCACACTAATCAACACGCATCACGCATATCAAATCACATAACTGCACAGAATACACATCAATTGCTTTTCACAGAGTATGCAAAGAACAAACAATGAGGCTCACTACAGAAGCACAAGCACACAGTCAACACACTTCAGATGACCCACATAAGTCAAGTAACCAAATATAAACAACCACTCAAACACAAACACAAATCAGTTACACATGCAAAACACAAAATACACATACAAAACCACACGCAAAGAAGACACAAGGAATGAAATTACACATGCAGCACACATTTCCCACACTACACCCAAGAAACCCAAGCACACATCAACACACAAAACACATCAGCACACATTCAGTACAACACAGAACACAATGCACACACACAGCACACAAGACAAAATCTGTCAGACACATTACATACAAACATCACACAACATGCAACATGCACATACCACTTAACAGGCACAGCATACACAACACAGAACATACACAGAAAATATGGAAAACAACACACAGACCACAAAACTCACACAACATACACGAAACATAACACAGACAAAATGGAACACAATACATAACAACACTTAACAAACAGGCACAACAGAACCCAAACCTCAAACCCAACACACAGAACACAGACAACACGCAACACACACAAAACACAAACACAGAAAAGCAACCCCATGTCTTAACTCATGGAATACAGGAAAAATAACATAAAACAAGAACATACACGACATGACAACACGGAGAAGACACACACCATCACACAACAAACATAAAACTCAGTCCCATATGCACACAGCACACACTGCACACAACCAATACAACACAAATACAACGAAGAACACTCAAACAAATTCTCACACAGCAAACACAGCATAACTCAACAGAATACACAGCCCACACAACACAATATTGGCCAAACACAGAAAGCAAGCATCACAGCAAACACACATATAAACATAATCCTTATACAATGTATCCCCAAACAGCAAATCATTCAAATCCACGCACAACACACACAATGAATAATGCACAATAACACAGATGACACACATTTAAAACACAGACAGAAAATACAACCAAATCCATACACAATCACACAAGGCACAGTACCACATGCAAAACACACACAGCAGATAGAAAATCACTCAAGTCACACAATCCACAATGCAATGAGAACAGCACACATGCAACACACATTTCACACACTACACACAATACAACACATACCACATAGAGTACACAAAGCCAGACCCAGGCAGCATATGGCAAAACACATAACACACACATAAAACACACCACAAAACAGGTTCAACACAAGTAACATCACAAACATGCAAAATAGACAATCTACCACACACCATACACCACAATCAGAAAAGCATACACAGAACACCAACATAACCGAGAGCACAATACATAACACACAACACAAAGCACAGGCACATCAGACACTACACATGACCAAGAGAACCACACACCAAACACAACATACACAACCATGAATACAACATGCAACCCAATAGATGCAACACATATGACATACAAAGACCCAAACAATACACCCAACACACAACCACATATTTCACATATAACATTCCAAAGAGACACACACAGAACAACATAAAAAATGAACAACAAAGTATCTTTACCACACACTTCTCATACAAAACTCACACAGGCAACACACACAGAAACCACACAAAACCCACACACCACACAGCACAAACAGAATGCACACACAAGGACACAACACCACAAAGCATTCACTGCCATATTCACACTACACAAACACTACACCCATAACATAGAACCCATCAGACACAACATAGAACATACACAACCACACACACAGAAACTCATATGATGCACAACAGACAAAATATGGAAACAACACAATGCACAAAACAACATCACACACAAAAGTAAACGTCACAACATTTAACACACACTATACATAATGTGACACCCAGCAAATCCTGACTGAGCCACCATGCCAACAAAAAGCAGATAATGCACAGAACCTCTCAGCAAACAAACAGCACCACACAGATCATAGCACATAACTGCACATAATAAACAGGAACCGCTTTTCACAGAGTACACTCAGCACAAACAGTGATGGTCACTAAACAGGCACAACCACACAATTAACACACTTCCCATTACACACTTAACCCCTAAAAGCACAACCACTGACAGTCAACATGTTTCTCATTACCCACACAAATAAAAAACCAAACACAGACAACCTCTCAAAGACAACCAGACGCAAATCACAATCAAACACACAACACTCACACAACACAAACAAAACCACATGAAAAGCACACACAAACAAGGATATAACACATGCAACACACACTTTCCACACTATTCAAAAGACATGCAAACACATGCACACATAAAACATGCAAATCATCAGCCACAGGTCACACAATATACACAAATAATATCACACACCACGTGCAACACACCACACATCACACAGAGCATATGCAACACAAAACATACACAACAAATATGTACAATACACAAAATACATAGACCATAAAACTCACACACCATACACGAAACACAACTCACACAACATAGTACACAATATATAACTCAGCACATAAAAACAGACACTACAGATCCCAAACCTCAAACCCAACATGCACAACACACAACACACAGGAAACAACCATGGAAAAACAACCCCATCTCTAAACATGGAACACAGAGAAAACAATACAAACAACGACAGCATCCACAATGTGACAACAGTGAAGACACACACAATCACACCATGAACATAAAACTCTGTACCATATGCATGCAGCACACAATACAGACAGCAGACACAACACAGTGCCCAACAAAGACCATTCAAACACACAAATTCTCACAGCATACACAACATAACAGAATACACATAATGCCACATTGAACAAACACAGAAAGCAAACAACACTGCAAATGCACATATAACACTCTCCCCACCCAATACATCCCATAAAATAATATCAGTCAACACACAACACACAATGCGAATACTGCTCACATGCCACATGTTTCACGACACAAAATTCACATAACCAAACCCACACACATGCACACACAATGCACAGTACCACATGCAAAACACACACAACACATAAAGGGCCCCTCAAATAACACAATGCACAACACAATGAAAACAATTCATGCAATGCACATTTCCCACACTCCACACAATACACTACCAGACACATGCAACATAGAACACACACAAAGCCATACACAGCTTGCACATGAAAAACAGCACTCACACAATGAACACACACCAGTTTCAACACAAGTAACATCACACACAGCATGCAAAATACACAGACAACCCAACACACACAATATACTGCAGTCTGAAAAACATACACAGAACACTAACACAGCCCAAAACACAATACATAACACAACACACAACCCAATGAGCAGATGCTTCACACACTACACATTACCCTGAGAACCACCCACAGAACACAACATACAACAGCATGAACACAACACAGAACACAAAAGGTGCAAAACATACAGACACACTCAACACACACATCACACAACACAAAACAATGCCCAGCCACACATCACACACAACACTCCACAAAGAATACACACAGAACATGAAAAACAAACAAGGAAACCTAAGCACACACATCACATACTCAGCACACCAAGACAACATACAACACAAAGAAAATACACAAAACCTAGAGATCACAGACAACACGGCACCAAACACACAATAACCCACAGCACACACAACGTAGCAAAATACAGAATACACACACAATTACAGAACAAATGCCACAAATCACTCACTACCATATAAACAACATCTACAACACAATACATACAACACAAAACCCATGAGACACAACATACATCACACACACCACACACACACACAAATAACACACAACAGAAGAAACAGGGACAGCTTGACACACAACACACAACATATCACAGACAAAAAGTAACTATCGGACTGACAGACTAACTAATGGACTGAAGGACTGACTGACACACAGTTGGATATACTGACTGACAGAAGGAGTGAGTGATGACTGACTGATCCAGTGATGGACTGACAGCCAGACTGAAAGAATGACAGATTTTCTGTCGGATTAAATGTCTAACTGACGGACTGGTGGCATGATGACTGATGGACAGACTGACGGACTGACTAACTCACAGATGACTAATGACTGACTGACTGCTGGATGGATGGACTGACTGAGAGACTGACAGACGAACTTAAGGTGTGACTGATGGAATGATTGAATGATGGACTGATTGAAGGATTGACAGACTGATGGACTGACTGAGGTATTGACTGACCTCACAGACAACATGACAACTGAGAGACTGATTGATGGACTGCCTGGTGGACTGATGGTCTGATGGACAGTTGGCCTCATTACTGACAGACTTATGGACTGAGGACTGATAGACTGATGGAGTGACCAACTGACAGCCTGAGTGACTGACTGAATGATTGAATGATGGACTGATTGATGGATTGATGGACTGATAGACTGATTGAGGTACTGACTGAGAGAGTGATTGATGGACTGCCTGATGGACTAATGGACAGATGGACTGATAACTGACAGACTTGTGGTCTGAGGACTGATGGGCTGATGGGCTGATGACAGACTGTGTGCTGATGGAGTGGCTGATTGCTGGACTGACTGACTGGTGACTGACTTGCTGACTGACTGACGGACTGACTGATGGACTGAGGGACTGACTGACAGACTACCGACTGACTGACTGATGACTGACGGACTGAAAGTAACTTAGCGACAGACCAACTGACAGACTGATGGACAGTATGAATGATGGAATGACGGATCATCAGACTGATGACTGACGGAATGATGGACTGATGATGGACTGACTTATGACTGCCTGACACCTGACTTACAGACCAACTGATTGCTGACTGAATAACTGATGACTCACTGATTACTTACTGACTAATGTACTGATGACTGATGGACTGAAGGACTGACTAATGACTGACTGACATGCTGATGGACTAACTGATTGATGTCTGATGACGGACTGACTGCCTGTCTGCTTGACTGACTGACTGATGGACTGACTGACTCACTGACGGACAGCCTGATGAGCAGACTGACTGATGACTGACTGACGACTGACTGACTGATGGACTGCCGTTTGGACTATCAAATTGAATGTCTGACTTATGGACAGACCGAATGATGACAGACAGACAGACTGACAGATTGACAATCTTGCTGATGACCAATTACTGACTGATTGACGGGATGACTGATGCTGACGGACTGATGGACTGACTGAATGAGTGACGGACCGGCTGATGACCTGACAGACTGATGGAGGGATGGGCTGACTGCCAACAGACAGACTCACTGATGACTGACTGATGAAGGACTGACTGATGGAAAGATTGATGGAATGACTGCCTGTAGGACTGACTCCCAGGCGGACTGACGACTGATGGACTGACAGACGGATGACTGATATACTGACAGCTGAGGAATTGACCACTGACTGATGACTGGTGGATTGACTGACTGAGTGATGGACTGAATTATGGACTGTTTGATGGACTGACAGATTGACGACTGATGGAGTGACAGACAGATGGACTGACTCACTGAAAACTGACCACTGATGACTGAAGACTGACTGATGACTGATGGACTGCCAGAATGACTGACTGAGGAAATGACTGATGTACTGACTGATGGAGTGAAGACTGACTGACAGACTGATGGACTTATGGACTGACTGACTGATGAATGATGGACTGATGAAATGAGGGAATGACTGACTGACTGTCGGACAGACTGACGGTCTGAAGGACTGACCGACAGACAGACTGACAGAGTTACTGAGTGAGTGACAAATGACATACTGACTGACTGACAACAGCAGACTCATTGAACCAAAACTTGACTAACAGTTAACAAAAGGAAAGGTCCTGCAATGGACGGGTTGGAATGGAGGGTTAATTGGGGGGAAACAAAAAGGGCATTATGATTAACATGTATTTTGTGGGGTGGCATAGGGAGGGCTGTGCAGAGAAGACAAGTAGTGATTCTACAGCATCTTATGATGCTGATGGACAGTGACTGCAGTGATGTATGTGTGGGAAACTTGTTGATGGGGCTTGATAGAAACCATAAAGTTCTTCATCTAATTGTAGATTAATGATAGCAAAATAAAAAAAACTAAGAAAATGGAATGCAGCATCCCCATTTCAAAAAGACATATGCAACCGTATGTTTACACACAGCTATTCACAATACGCAAGCTAAGTGTTCATAAGTAGACGAATGGCTGAAGAAGATGTCTTATATATACTCAGTGTAATATTATTCAGCCATAAGGAGAAAACACATTCTACCATTTGCAACAAGACAGATGGAGGTAGAGGATATTATACTCAGTGAAATAAGCCAGGTAGAGAAAGACAAGTATGAAATGATTTCACTCTTCTATGGAGTATAAACAAAGGAAAAACAGAAAGGGCAAAACAGCAGCAGACTCACAGAACCCCCAAATGGACTAACAGTTACCAAAGAGAAAAGGACTGGGGAAGATGGGTGGGAATGGAGGAATAAGGGAGGGAAGAAAGGGGGCATTATGATTAGCATGGATAATGTGGGAGGGGGGACATGGGGAGGGATGTACAACACAGAGAATACAAGTAGTGATTCAACAGTATCTTGCTATTCTGATGGACAGTGACAGCAATGGGGTATCTGGTAGGAACATGGTTATGGGGAAGTCTAGTAAATGTAATGTTACACATGTAATTGTATGTTAACGATTGATAAATAAATAAATGTGTGTAATAAATAGTAAATAAATAAATAAAAGGGTACAGCAGCCTAGTTTTAAAAAGTCAAGCACCCCAATGTTTATCATAGCACTACTCACAAAGGCAAACTAAGTGTACATCAGTAGATGAGTGGTAAAGAAGATGTGGTACATATACACAATGGAATATTCAGCCACAAGAGGAAAAATAATCCTACCATACGCAACAACATGGGTGGAGTTAGAGGGTATTATGCTCAGTGAAATAAGCCAGACAGAGAAATACAAGTATCAAATGACTTTACTCATCTGTTGAGAAGGAGAACAAAGAAAAAACAGAAGTAGCAAAACAGTAGATTCACAGAACCCAAGAATGAACTAACAGTTAACAAAGGGAAAGGGACTGTGGTGGATGGGTGGTAGTGTAGGGATAATGGGGAGAAAAAAGGGGGGCATTACGATTAGCCTGTATATTGTGTGTGGGGGGTGGCACAGGGATGGTTGTACAGCACAGAGAAGACAAGTAGTGATTCTACAGCATCTTACTACACTGATGGACAGTGAATGCAATGGGGTATGTGGGGGAAACTTGTTGATGGGGAACTCTAGTAAACAATGTTCCTCATCTAATTGTAGATTAATGATACCAAAATAAAATCAATAAACAATATTAAAACATGAATGCAGCAAACATGTTTGAAAAAGACAAATGCATCCCTGTTTACACAGCACTATTCACAATAGCCAAGCTAAGTGTCCATCAGTAGACGAATGTATGAAGAAGATGTATGGACAGTGGAGTATTATTCAGCTGTAAGGGGAAAACAAATCAAACCATTTGCAACAACACAGATTGAGCTAGAGGGTATTAAACTCAGTGAAATAAACCAGGTAGAGAAAGATAAGTATGAAAAGATTTCACTCATCTTTGGAGTATAAGAACAAAGGAAAAACTGAAGGAGCAAAACAGCAGCAGAATCACAGAACCCAAGAACGGACTGACAGTTACCAAACGAAAGGAACTGTGGTGGATGGGTATGAATAGAGCGAAAAGGGTGGTAAAGGAGAGGAATATTAAGATTAGCATGTATAATGTGGGAGGTGGGTACCAGGAGGTCTATACAACACAGCGAATATCAGTAGCCCATCTACTGCATATTACTGGGCTGACAGACAGTGACTCTTATGGCATATGTGGTGGGGAATTTATAAGACAATGGGGGGAGTCTATTATCCATAATGTTGGCCATGAAAATGTTTAGTGCTGACCTGAAATGAAAGGAAACCGACAGTACGTTGGAACTGGTTTTCATTTTCCCTGATACTGTCAAGGTGGTCAGTGCCCACCTCAGTGAAATCATAACCCCATCTAGGGCATCAGACTCTGAAGTGGGAACCTACTCCCCTCAGCAAACACGTTCTGTCTCTAGGAAATAGACACCCTGTGACATAATGGAATCTCCAGGCAACAGTGCTGTTTTTGCAAACTACACTCAATAGACGAATGGATAAAGAAGACGTAGTACATATACACAGCGAAATATTATTCAGCCATAACAAGAAAACATATCCTACCATTTGCAACAACATGGATGGAGCTAGAGGGTGTTATGCTCAGTGAAATAAACCAGGTGGAGACAGACATATATTGTGTCCCTATAATGATTAAAAGATTGATCACATAATATTTGGAAAACTTGTAAAACTGCTTCTAATTCTACCTTTTGTGCTGATTTATCTAAGGTTTGTAATATTCCCTCTTTTCCATTTATTATATAAGACACTTTTCCTAAAGAGGAGCCAACAGTAAAAACCAAAGCCAGAGGTGCAGGTAAGGGCAAGGAGCTAATTATCTTAGGTAATATAAAAGCAGTATGTTTTGCCAAACGAAGTAACAGATTATGGGGAGATGATATTCAGTTTTCCCTGCAAGTGATTGTAAATGCTATTTGCCACCAATCATCTGTCTGGTATAAATAATCTACCTGTTCCCTGTTATATATGGTGTTATTAAAATTTCAAATTCTTTCCCAAACAATACTGTACTCCTTAATCTAGCTTTACTATAATGAAACATAAGATGTTACTATGTTCTTAGAAGGTACTGGTATCCATTCTAAACGTCTCTCTTGCCACAGTACCCCTGTTGGAGTATATGCTGTTGGTAAAATAATAAATGCCCGTTCTTTATTATAATCTAGCCTATACAGCTGTTGACTAGTTATGGCCTGTTCTACCAACTCTAAGGCTTTCCATGCTTCAGAAGTTAGCATTCTGGATGAATTAGGATGTGAATCTCCTCATAAAATGGAAAATAAAGGAGCAAGGTATCATTATCCAATTAATATCTCCTAAAAGCTTTTGAAAATCTTTCAAAGTATTTCATTTATCTAATCGGAATTGTAATTTTTGAGGAGAAACCTGGGTTTGTTTAATAATTCTTCCTAAATAATTAAAGGGTGGGTTAGTTTGAATATTTTCTGGGGCCACTATTAAATCATACTCTGATAAGCAGAAAATTAAATCCTGCAGGTCTTGGGACAGTTTCCAAATATTTTTGTGGCTAATTAATATATTGTCCATATAATGTATGAAATAAATATTATTATATTGAAATCTAAATTTTATTAAGGATCTATCCACAAACTTTTGGCATAGTGTACGATTATTTTTCATTCCTTGGGGTAAAACTTTCCATTAATACCTTTGATAGAGTCTGAAAATTAGAAGAAGGAACCCTAAAACAAATCTCTTCCCATCCTCTGGAAACAAAGGGATGGTAGAAAATCAGTCCTGTAAATCAATTACTACAATATGTTCACCCTCAAGAACAGCTACAGGAGAGGGTAGCCCCAGTTGCAGGCTTCCCATGATTTCCATGGTTAAATTAATCGCTCTTAAATCTTGTAGCAATCTTCATTTTCCTGATTTCTTTTTTATGCAAAATATGGGTGAATTCCAAGGACTACTTGATGGCTCTATATGTCTGTTTTCTAATTGTTCTTTATCAAGATCAGTCACAGCTACTAATTTCTCATTAGTAAGGGGCCACTGTTCTTCCCATACGGAATCATTATTTTTCCATGTTATAGCATCAGCTGTGACTTGCACAGTGGCCCCTATGTTAAATTTGCCTCATTGGAATACCCTGTCCCTGCCCTATATCTTTTAATTAGAACCTGGACTGGTTTAGTTCTACCCTATTCTTTCCAGTCCTTTAGTAGGATTAAATCCCATCTCTCATTTGGTTTGTTACTATTTCACTAGGGCTATATAATAATATCCCCTTTTGAGATAAAATATCTCTTCCCAATGATGTCAGAGGCAAGGTGGGTATTATATAGGACTAGAAAGATACAGTGCTTTCCCCTTCTGTCCATGTAAGAATTTTTGAACTTTTAGCTACATTACTAGCAGACCCCCAATCAGTCAAGGTTGAAGGAGTATATGTGGTCTGTCACCCACTGGGCCAATCTTTTCCTGCTATACATGTCACATCAGCTCCTGTATCTATAAGGCCCTCTATTGATGTGCCTTGTACTTTTAAAATTTTTGTGGGCTTGGTGATTTGGATCTGCTGTACCCAAAATTCCATATCAAACCCTCCTTGTACTCAAGGAGCTTCTGTAACTACTGAAGAAGGAAAAACCATTAAGGGTAACAACAAAAGTTGTGCTATGCGTTGTCTGGCATGTGCCTGGATGGTTCTAGTTGGGGCCTCATGCATAATGTTTATTTCACCGGTATAGTCAAAATCTATAACCCTGGAATAACTTTAATTCCTGGCATAGATGTGCAACTTTTCCTAATATTATTCCTACTGTCCCTGGGGGAAAGCCCAAAAGTACCTGTGGAGACTAAAACACTAGAGTGTTCTGGGGCTAATAAGATTGAGGAGGAGGAACACAGCTTCAATCCGGCATTCCCGTTGGTTTTGTGAGGTCAGAAATAGTTTTCTGGGTGCAAAGGGATTGTTGCTGTTCTCCCCAGTTGTTTGAGGGGCCTGGGTCAGGCCCTGCACCCAGTTTCCCTGCTGTGATGGACTAACGTGTTTCTGGGATATTCCTGGAGCATTAGAAGTCAGTGAGGAGCCGTCTTTATGAAATCTAGAACTGCAGTCACGGTCCCAGTGAAAGTCCTTGTTACGTCTAGGGCAGGGAATCAGTGGAATGCCTCGAGGGCTGGGGGAGGGGCTGTCTGCGTGGGTTTGTTTGGACAGGATTTGCTAAAATGACTCACGCCTCCACGGGCAAAACAGTTCATTTCCCCACCTTTCAGGTAACTTGATATTAGTCTGACTATTTTTGATAAATATTGTGGGCTATTTTGTACCTGCATGGCAGCCACCATGGCTAATCCTTGTAAATAATAGGGGTAAGGTCAGAGCAAACTTTGACAAAATCGTTTAAATTTCCGGTTTCCCTGACAGGCCTTAACAAGGCCTGACAGGTGGAACTCACATTTTCAAAAGCCAGTTGTTCAATTAAAATTTGGGCGGTCTCATCATTAGGGATATGTTTCTCTACTGCATCAATTAATTTTGCCAAAAAATCCGAAAAGGGTTCTTCAGGACCCTGTCTTATTTTAGTAAGACCAGTAGTGGTTAAGTCTTTGGTTGGTAATTTTCTCCAAGCACTGCTGGCAGAACTGGAGCACAATCTAAGGGCTCTCGGGGGAATGGTAATCTGATCAGCAGCATGAGCCCATTCCTCTCATCCCATTAGCATATCCATCGATATATCCCTCCTGCCCGATTTTCTGTTTGTTGCCACAATCTGTAGAGGGAACTCTTCATAATCTGCTTTCCAAAGGAGGAAAAGGCCCTCAGAAAGGCAGGACCTAGCAATTTGGTGACAATCATAAGATGCCATCCATTTACTCGCAACCTTGTCTAACAACATATACGGGGATGTGGAGCCATAGTCAGTTACCGATTTTTTCAATACTTTTAGGACTTCATAAGGTAAAGTTTCCCACTGAGGATCATCCCACTCATCATCATAAAAGAATGGATAGCATCCCAAAGTGGTATCACCATCCTTTAATGCTTCGCATACTGCCCCTTTAAATTCTATTTCAACCTTCTGGTGGTAATGTTTTTTGTTTCGCATTCATTTTGGCAGTAGGGCAAGACGTTTTTATTGTCCCTTATGATTTGTTAATATTTCTAATGGGGAATTTCCAATCTGGATTACTATATTTGGCTGTCTTTGTCTTGTTACTGATCTTGGAGGTAAAGCTTTCATATTTTTACATTGTTGATGATGTTAACTCTTGTCTTAACACATACGACATTTATTATGTTGAAGTATATTCCCTCTATAGGTACTTTGTTGAGAGTTTTTGTCATGAATACATGTTGAAGGATTTCTGAAATGCTTTTTCTGTGTCTTGAGATGATCATGTAATTTGTTTTGCTTTTCTCAAAAATTTTTATTAAGGTTGTATTGATGTACACTCTTATGAAGGTTTCACATGAAAAAACAATGTGGTTACTACAGTTTACCCATATTATCAAGTCCCCACACATACCCCAATGCAATCACTGTCCATCAGTGCAGCAAGATGTCACAGATCACTATTTACCTTCTCTGTGCTGCAGTGTTTTCCCCATGATCCCCCACCACATATTTACTAAGCATAATATCCCTCTATCCCCTTCTCCATCCCCCCCAACAAGCTCACCCACACCCCTCTCCTCTGGTAATCACTAGTGTCTTGGAGTCTCAGAGTCTGCTGCTATTTTGTTCCTAGAGTTTTGCTTCATTGTTATATTCCACAAATGAGGGAAATCATTTGGCACTTGTCTTTTTCCACCTAGCTTATTTCAATGAGCATAATACCCTCCAGCTCCATCCATATTGTTGCAAATGGTAAGATTTGTTTTCTTCTTATGGCTGAATAATATTTCATTGTGCACATTTAGCACATCTTTATGCATTCATCTACTGATGGACACTTAGCTTGGCTATTGTGAATACTGCTGTGATTAACGGGTGAATATGTCTTTTTCAAATGGGGTTGCTGCCTTCTTTTACTTTATTTCTTTACCTATTTATTTAACTTGCTATCATTAATCTACAATTATGTGAGGAACATTACGTTTACTAGAATTCTCCATTACTACATTCACCTCACTTACGCCACTGCAGACACTCTCCATCAGCAGAGTAAGATGCTGTAGATCAGTGCATGTCTTCTCTGCTGTACAGCCCTCCTTGTGCCGACCAATGTTATACATGCTCATCAAAATGCCCCCTTTCTTTCCCCCCCTTAACCCTCCATTCCCACACATCCTCTCTTCAGTTTCGTCTTGGTTCTCCTTCTCCACATATGAGTGAAATCATTTGATACTTGTCTTTCTCTACCTGGCTTATTTCACTGAGCATAATGCCCTCTAACTCCATCCATGTTATGGCCAAAGGTAGGTAGGATTGGTTTTCTTCTTATGGCTGAATCATATTCCATTGTGTATATGTACCACATCCCCTTTACCCATTAATCTACGGTTGGACAATCAGTTTGGCTATTGTGAATAGGCTGTGATAAACTTAGGGGGAGCATATGTCGCTTTTTAACTGGAATGCAGCATTCCTTTTATTAAATAATTTATTTATTAATATATTTATTTATGTATTTTCTTGCTTTTTTATTAACAATTAATCTACCATTACATGAGTAGCATTATGTTTATTAGGCTGCACCCATCTCCAAGTTCCCCCGAGATAAGCCATTACCATCACTGTCCAACAGCATAGTAACATACTGTAGAATCACTACTTGTCTTCTCTACAGTGTACAGCCCTCCACGTGCCCCCACTCACACATTATATATGCCAACTGAAATGCGCCCTTTCTTCCCCACTCCTTTATCCCTCCATTCCCATCCATCCATCCCACACTCTTTCCCTTTGGTAGCTGTTAGTCTATTCTTGGTTTCTGTGATCTGCTGCTGTTCTGCTCCTTCTGTTTTTTCTTTGTTCTTATACTCCAATGATGAGTGACATCATGTAATATATATGTGTAGGCCAGAAACACTGATGTTTGCTAAGATGATGCAACTACCCACGGCTGGGCACAGCCCGCCGTCTGTTGGTAGAGTTTGTAGGAGCAACACTGTTGCCTGGAGGTTACATGATGACACAGTGGGGTCTCTTCCCTAGAGACAGAATGTGGATGCGGAGAGGAGCAGCTTCTCACTTCAGAGCCTGGTGCCATAGACGGGGGTTTGATTTTGGTGAGGTGGGTGCTGACCACCTTGACAGCATTAGGGAAAATGGAAACCAGATCCAAGGTACTGTGTGTTTCTTTCTATTTTGGTGTCAGTACTAAACAGTTGCATGAGCAACATTGTGGTTACTAGGCAACCCCGATTATCAAATCCCCAGCACATACCACATAAGAGTCACAATCCATGAGCCGGTAATATGCTGTAGGAGCACTACTGATCTTCGCTGTGTTACACTGCCTAACTCATGCCCGCCTCCTGCCCACTTATGTGCACTACTCATAATGCACCATTTTACCTCTTTCCTACCTCCAAGGCATCCTCGTAAGTTACTTTCCTTCTGGTAACCTTCAGTCCACTCTTGGGTTTGGTGAGGCTGTTACTGTCCTGCTCCTTCACTTTCTTTCCTTTTTCTAATACTCTCCAAGTGAGTGAAATCATTTGACACTTTTCTTTCTATGATTGGTTTATTTCACTAAACATAATATGGTCTAGCTCTGTCCATGTTGTTGTCAATGGAAAGATTTTTCTTCATATATACAGGTACTTTTTAAAATTTCATTATCATTAATCTACAATTACATAAGAAACATTATGTTTACTAGACTCCACTGATCACCAAATTCCTCCGAGATACACCATTGCCGTCACTGTCCATCAGTGTAGTAAGATACAGTGGATTCACTACATGTGGACAATGTGTTGTACAGCCCTCCCTGTGTCACACATCCAACATTATGCATGCTAATGGTAATGAGCCCTTTCTTTATCGATTCCCTTTTGCCTCCATTCCCACCCATCCACCCCAGTCCCTTCTCGTTTGTTAACTGGTAGTCCTTTCCTGGTTTCTGTGACTTTGTTGCTTTTCACTCCTTCTGTATTTTTCTTGATCCTATCCTTCACTCATGAGTGAAATCGTTTGACACATTCCATACTTTGCCTGGCTTATTTCAGTGAACATAACAACCTCTAGCTCCATCCATGTTGTTGTAAAGGGAAGGCTGAATAATATTCCACTGTGTACATGTACCTCAGCTTCTTCATCCAGTCATGTACTGACAGACATTTATCCTGGCTTTTGTGAAAAGTGGTGTGATAAATATCGGGGTGCGTTTTTTTTCTTTATCAGGGGTGCTGCAATATTTTAATTAATTAATTATCATATATCTCTAATTACATGAGTAACAGTATGTTTACTAGATACCCCTAACACCAAGATTCCCCAGGATACCCGAATGCATTCACTGTCAATGACAACAGTGAGATGCTGTTGAATAATTTCTTGTCTTCTCTGTGGTGTACAGCCCACCCTGTGCAAACCCCCATGTTATGCATACTAGTCATAATGTGCCCTTTCTTTACCCCCTTCTTATCTCTCCACTGTGACACATCTACCACAGTCTCTTTCCCTTTGGTAACTCTTAGTTCATTCTTGGATTTTGTGAATCTTCCACTGTTTTTCTCATTCAGCTTCTTCTTAGTTCTCAACCACAGATGAGTGAAATAATTTGATACATGTCTTTCTCTTCCTGCCTTATTTCACTAAGTGTAATGCCCTCTGGCTCCATTGATGTTATTGCAAATGTCAGAATTTGTTTTCTTCTTATTACTGAATCATATTCCATTGCGTTTATGTACCACATCTCCTTTACCCATTATTCTAGTAATGGACACTTAGCTTGGCTACTGTGAATAGGTTGTGATGAACACAGGGGTGCAAATGTCTTTTTATCCTGGGCTTCTGTATTCTTTTAATTAATTAATTATTCATTTATTTATTGATATGATTATTTATTTATCATTAATCTGCATTTGCATGAGGAGCATAATGTTTATTATTCTCTCCCCATCACCCAGTTCCCCCCGGATACCCCATTTCCATCACTGTCCATGACAGTAGTAAGATAATGTAAAATGACTACTTGTCTTCTCTGTGTTGTACAGCCCTCCACATGACCCCACTGCCACATGATATATGCTCCCTAAAATGCACCCTATCTTCCCCACCCCCTTATCCCTCTATTCCCGACCATTCATCCCATACTCTTTCCCCTTGGTAGCTGTAATTCTATCATTTGGTTCTGTGAGACATCTGCTGTTTTGCTCCTTCAGTTTTTTGTATGTTCTTATACTCCAATGATGAGTGGCATCATTCTATACACATATATGTATATGTAGGCCAGAACCACATAAGTTTGCTAAGATGATGCAGCTCCCCATGACTGGGCTCTGCCTGCTGTCTGCTGGTGGATTTTGCTGGAGCAGTACTGGTGCCTGGAAATTCCATTATGTCACAACTGTGCATCTTTCCTAGAGACAGAATGTGTATGCTGAGAAGAGCAGGTTCCCACTTCAGAGCCTGCTGCCCTAGCTGGGGGTGTGATATCAGTAAGGTGGGTGCTGACCACCTTGACAGCATCAGGGAAAATGGAAACCAGCTCCAAGGTAATGTGTGTTTCTTTTTATTTTTGTGTCAGTACTTAACAGTTACATGAACGGACTTATGGTTACATAGACTATCCCCTTTATAAAATCCCCACCACATACCCCATAAGAGTCACAGTCCATGAGCCCAGTAATATGCTATAGAAGCACTATTGATATTTGCTTTGCTATATGCTGCCTACCTTGTGCCTGCCCCCTGCCCACATATGTGTGCTACTCATAATGCCCTGTTTTACCTCTCTTCCCTCCCTTCCAAGCCATACTCTTCGGTCACTTTCCCTTTGGTACCCTTTAGTCCATTCTTGGGTTCGATGAAGCTGCTACTCTCTTGCATCTTCACTATTTTCTTTTTCCTAAAGCCCCACATGTGAGTGAAATCGTTTGACACTTTTCTTTCTCTGCTTGGCTTATTTCACTGAGCGTAATACCCTCTATCTCCATTCATGTTGTTGTAAATGGTCGGATTTATTTTTTCATAAGGCTGAATAATACTTCACTGTGCCCATGTACCATAGGCTCTCCATACAGTCATAAACTGATGGACACTTAGCTTGGCTATTGTGAATAGTGCTGTAATAAAAGAAAGGGGTGCACATGTCTTTTTAAACTGGGCTTCTCCTTTCTCTAATTTATTTGTTTATTTATTTACTATTAACTTATTTACTGTATTTATAATTTATTTATGTACAATTACACGAGTTACATTATGTTTACTAGACTCCCCCATCACCAAGTTCACCCCACATACCTGATTTCAGTCACTATCCATGAGCATAGTAAGATACTAGAACCACTACTTGTGTTCTCTCTGTTCTACAGCCCTCCCCATGCCCCCTCTCACACTATACATGCTAAGCATACTACACACTTTCTTACCCCACCTTATCTATCCATTCCCACTATCCATCCCAGCCCCTTTAGCTTTTTTAGCTGTATGTCCATCCTTGGGTTCTGTGAATCTTCCATTGTTTTGCACCTTCTGATTTTTCTTTGTTCTTATACTCCACGGATTTGTAAAATCATTTGATACTTGTCTTTCTCTGACTGGCTTATTTCTATTAACATAATACCCTCTAGCTCCATGCATGTTGCAAATGGTAGGATTTGTTTTCTTCATATGGCTGAATAATATTCCACTCTTTATGTGTACCTTGCCTACTTTTTCCATTCATATACTGATGGACACGTAGTTTGGCTACTGTGAATAGTGCTGTGATAAACACAGGAGTGCATATGACTTTTTGAAACAGGTCTGCTGAATTCTATTCTTTATTTGTTTTTTTGTTTGTTAGTTTTGTCATCATTAATCTACAATTACATGAGTGACATTATGCTTACTAAAATCCCCCCATCATCAAGTTACCCCCATATACCATTTTTCAGTCACTGTCCTTCAGTGTACTAAGATACTGTAGAATACTACTTGCCTTCTCTGCATTGTACAGTCCTCCCTGCATCCCCCCACTATGTACATGCTAATTATAACGTCACCTTTCTACCCACCACTTTATGCTTCCATTCACACCCATCCTCCCCAGTCTCTTTCCTTTTGTTAAACTGATAGTCCATTCTTGGTTTCTGTGATTCTGCTGTTTAGGTCCTTTGGTTTTTTTTCTTGTTTCTTTTTTTATATTTCATTATCATTAATCTACAATTACATGAAAAACATTATTTTTACTAGACTCCACCCATCACAGAATTCCTCCGAGAAACTACATTTCATTCACTATCCATCAGTGTACTAACATACTGAGGAATCAGTACTTGTCTCCTCTCTGTTGTACAGCCCTCACCGAGTCCCCTTCCCACATCATACTTGCTAATTATAATATGCCCTTAAATTTCCAACTCCCTTATGACTCCATTCCCACACACCCGCCCCAGTCCCTTCCCCCTTGGTAACTATTAGTCCATTCTTAGGTTCTGAGAGTTTGCTACTTTTTTGCTCTTTCTGTATTTTCCCTTTTCCTATCCTACACAGATGAGTGAAATCATTTGACACTTTCCTTTCTCTGCCTGGCTAATTTCACTGAGCATAATATCCTCTAGCTCCATCCATGTTGTTGTAAATGGAAGGATTTGTTTCATTCTTGTGGATGAATAATATTCTACTGTGTATATGAACCACATCTCCTTTGCCCATTAATCTACTGATGGACACTTAGCTTTGCTATTGTGAATGGTGATGATAGAAATATAGGGGTGCATATGCTTTTTAAAACAGGTCTACTGCATTCTTTTAATTAATTAATTATCATTAATCTACAATTATGGGAGTAACATTATGTTTACTAGACTCCCCCAATCACCATCATCAGCCTAAATACCCTAATGTAGTCACTGTCAGTGCTCACAGTGAGATAATGTAGAAGCAGTTCATCTCTGTGATATACAGTTCTCCTGATAACACCCCCAGCATTATACATGCTAAATGCAATGAGACTTTATTTTGCCCCCTCCTTATCCCTCCATACCAACCTATCCACAACAGTTCATTTCCCTTTGGATACTCTTAGTCCAATCTTGGTTTTGTGAATCTGCTGCTCTTTTGCTCCTGCAGTTTCTTCTTGGTTCTCCTCCACATATGAGTGAAATCATTTGATACTTGTCCTTCTCCACATGGCTTATTTCACTAAGCATAATACCCTCTAGCTCCATTCGTGTTATTGCAAATGGTAGGATTTGATTTCTTCTTATGGCTGAATCATATTCCATTGGGTATATGTATCACATTTACTTTACCCATTAATCTACTGATAGACACTTAGCTTGACTACTGTGAATAGGAAGTGATAAATGCAGGGGTGCATATAACTTTTCAAATCTGGGCTACTGCCTCCTGTTAATTAATTAATTAATTATTCATTTATTTATGTACTTATTTCTTTATTTATCATTAATCTGCAATTACATGAGTTGCATCTTGTTTATTACTCTCCCCCATCACAAAGTTCCCCACAGATACCCCATTGCTGTCACTGTTCATCAGCATAATGAGATACTGTGGAATCACTACTGGTCTTCTCTGTGTTGTACAGCCCTCTGCGTGCCCGCACTCCCACATTATATAAGCCATCCAAAATGTGGCCATTCTTCCCCCCCTCCTTTAGCCCTCCATTCCCAGCCATCCATCCCAGACTCTTTTGCTTTTGTAGCTGTCAATGTATTCTTGGGTTCTGTGAGACTGTTGGGTGCTCTTTTTCTCCTTCAGTTTTTTGTTTGTTCTTATACTCCAATGATAAGTAGACATCATTTTATATATATATGGAGGCCAGAACCACTCATGTTTGCTAAGATGATGCAGCTATCCACTGCTGGGCTCTGCCTGCCATATGCTGGTGGAGTTTGCAGGAGCAACACTGTTACCTCCAGCTCTATGATGTTGCAGTGGAGCCTCTTTCCTAGAGACAGAATGTGTATGCAGAGAGAAGCATGTTTCCACTTCAGAGCCTGGTGCCCTAGACGGGGGTGTGATTCTGGTGAGCTGGGCACTGACCACCTTGACAGCATCAGGGAAAATGGAAACCAGATACAAAGTACTGTGTGTTCAATGGAATATTACTCGGCTATAAGAAAAAAACAGATTCTACCATTTGCAACAACATGGAAGTAGTTAGAGGGTATAATGCTCAGTGAAATAAGCCAGGCAGAGAAAGGCAAGTACCAAATGATTTCACTCATATGTGGAGTATAAGAACAAAGGAAAACTGAAGGAACAAAACAGGAGCAGAATCACATAACCCAAGATTGGACTAACAGTTACCAAAGGGAAAAGGGACTGGGGATAGTGCGTGGGAAGGGAGGGACCAGGGCAGGGAAAAAGAAAGGGGGCATTACGTTTAGCATGTATAGTGTGTGTGTGGGGCGTCACGGGCAGGGCTGTGCAACACAGAGAAGACAAGTAGTGATTTTACAGCTTCTTACTACGTTGATGGTCAGTGACTGTGAAAGGGTATGTGGGGGGACTTGGTGAAGTGGGGAGCCTAGTAAATATAATGTCCCTCATGTAATTGTAGATTAATGATACCAAAAAACACACACAAAGTACTGTGTGTTTCTTTTTATTTTAGAGTCAGTACTAAACAGTTACATGAGCAATACTATGGTTACTATGCTACCCCCATTATCAAATCTCCACCACATAGCCCATAAGAGTCACTGTCCATGATCCCAGTAATCTGCTGTAGAAGCACTAGTGTTCTTTGCTCTGTTATACTGCCAACCTCATGCCCGCCCTCTTCCCACATATGCACGCTACTCTCAGTGCCCCATTTTCCCTCTCTTCCCTTCCTTCCAACCCATACTCCTCAGTCACATTCCCTTTCATAACCGTTAGTCCACTCTTTGGTTCGGTGAGGCTGCTACTGTCTTGCTCCTTTGCTTTGTTTCTTTTTCTAATACTCCACAGGTGAGTGAAATAATTCGACACTTTTATTCCTCTGCTTGGCTTATTACACTGAGCATAGTACCCTCCAGCTCCAGCCAAGTTGTTGTAAATGGTCGGATTTATTTTCTTTGTATGACTGTATAATATTCCACTGTGTAGACATACCACAGCTTCTTCATCCAGTCATGTACTGATGGACACTAGCTTGGCTATTGTGAATAGTGCTGTGATAAAAGAAAGGGATGCACATGTCTTTTTAAACCAATTTTCTGCCTTCAATTATTTATTTATTGTGTACTTATTTACTGTATTTTTATTTATCATTAATCTATAATTACACGAGTAACATGTTTACTAGACTCCCCTATCACCAAAATCCCCCCAGATACCCGATTGCAGTCACTGTCCATGAGCATAGTAAGATACTGTATAAACACTACTTATCTTCTCTGTGTTGCACAGCCCTCCCTATGACCCCATCTCCCAATATACCTGCTAACCATAAAGCAAACTTTCTTGCCCCACCTTATCTCTCCATTCCCACCTATCAACTCCACGCCCTTTCCCTTTGTTAACTGTTTGTCCATTTGGGTTCTGTGAATCTGCTGCTGTTTTGCTCCTTCTGTTTTTCTTTGTTTTCATACTACACTGATGTGTAAAATCATATGATACTTGTCTTTCTATGCCTGGCTTATTTCACATAACATAATACCCTCTAGCTCCATCCATGTTGCAAATGGTAGGATTTGTTTTCTTACGGCTGAATAATATTCCAGTATCTATATGTACCATAGCTCCTTCATCCATTCATCTACTGATGGACAGTTAGCTTGGCCGTTGTGAATAGTGCCGTGATAAACATTGGAGTGCATATGTCTTTCTGAAATGGAGCTGCCTCATTCTATTATTTATTTGTTTGTTTGATGGTTTTGTTGTCGTTACAATTACATGAGTAACATTATGTTTACTAGAGTACACTCATCATCAAGTTCACCCCAGATACCCCTTTGCAGTCACTGTCCATCAGTGTACTAAATTACTGTAGAAGCACTACTTGTCTTCTCTGTGTTGTACAGTCCTCCTTGCATTACCCAACTATATACATGCTAATCATAATGTAGCCTTTCTTCAGACCACCTTATGCCAATATTCACACCCACCTCCCCATCCACTTTCACTTTGGTACCTGTTAGTCAATTCTTGGGTTCTGTGGTTCTGGTGCTGTTTTGCTCCTTCAGTTTTTTCTTGGGTTTTTAAAATTTCATCATCATTAATCTAGTTATATGAGAAAAATTATGTTTACTTGACTCCACACATCACCAAGTTCCTCCGATATACACCATTGCCATCACTGTCCATCAGTGTAATAAGACACTATGGTATCACTACTTGTCTCCTGTGTGTTGTACAGCCATCCCTGTGTCCCCCCCTCCCACATTATACATATTAATCCTAAACTGCCCTTTATTTCCCAACTCCCTTATGCTCCATTCCTTCCCATCCACCCCAGTCCTTTCCCATTTGGTATCTGTTAGTCCATTCATGGGTTCTGTTTGTCTACTGCTTTTTTGCTCCTTCTGTATTTTCCTTGTTCCTATCCTATAGGGATGAGTGAAATCATTTCACACTTTCCTTTCTCTGCCTGGTTTATTTCACTGAGCATAATACCCTCTACCTCCGTCCATGTTACTGAAAATGGTAGGATCTCTTTTCTTATGGCTGAATAATATTCCATTGTATATATGTACCACATCTTTATCCATTAATCCTACTGATGAACACTTAGGTTACTTCCATTCCTTGGCTATTGTTAATTGTGCTGTGATAAACATAGGGGTGCATATGTCTTTTTAAACATGGCCGCTCAATTATTTTTATTATTTGTTTAATTAAAATTTTATTTATTTATTTAGTTCTCATTAATCTACATTTACAAGGGTTGCATTATGTTTACAAGACTCCCACTGTCACCTAGATCCCCCCAGATACCTCATTACAGTCACTTTCCATGAGTGTAGCAAGGTACTGTTGAATCACTACTTGTCTTATCTGTGTTCTGCAGACATCCCCTTGAACCCTCCCACATTGTGCATGCTAATTGTAATGTGCACTTTCTTTCACACCCTTATCCCTTCTTTCCCAGTTCCTTTCCCTTTGTTAACTGTTAGTCCATTCCTGGGTTCTGTGAATCTGCTGCTGTTTTGCTCCTTCAGTTTTGTCTTGGTTCTTCTCTACAGATGGGTGAATTAATTTGATGCTTGTCTTTCTCTGCCTAGCTTATTTCACTGAGCATAATTGCCTCCAGCTCCATCCATGTTTTTGCAATTGGTAGGATTTGTTTTCTTCTTATGGCTGAATCATATTCTGTTGTGTATATGTACCACATCTCCTTTACCCACTTATGTACTGATGGACACTTAGCATGGCTATTGAGAACAGTGCTGTGATAAATACAGGGATGAACATGTCTTGTTTAAACTGAGGTGCTGCATTTTATTTTTATTTATTTACATATGTATGTATTTACTTCTTTATTCTTTTATTTATTAACTTAATATTTTATTATCAATAATTAACAATTGCATGAGTTACATTACGTTTACTAGACTCCCCCATCACCAAGATCCCCCCAGATACCCCATTGCAGTCTCTGTCCATGAGCACAGTAAGAAACTGTATAGTCACTACTTGTCTTCCTGGTGTTGTACACCCCTCCCCGTGGTCCCCTCCAACATTGTGCATGCTAATCATAACGTGCACCTTCTTACCCCCTCATCTCTCCAATCCAACCTATCCACCCTGTCCCCTTTCTCTTTGGTAACTGTTAGCCATTCTTGGATTTTGTGAGTCTGCTTCTGTTCTACTCCTTCAGATTCTTCTTGATTCTCCTTCTCCACAGATGAGTGAAATCACTTCATACTTGTCTTTCTCTGCCTCGTTTATTTCACTGAGCATAATACCCTCTAGCTCCATCCATGTTATTACAAATGGTAGATTTTGTTTTCTTCTTATGGCTGTATTCCATTGTGTATATGTATGACATCTCTTTTCCCAATTAATCTTCTGATGGACACCTAGCTTGGCTATTGTGAATACTGCTGTGATAAACATAGGGGTGCATATATCATTTTTAAAATGGGCTGCTCAATTCTTTTTATTAATTAATTAATTTATTATGTACTTATCTTTTTATTTATCATTAATCTACAATTGCATGAGTAACACGTTTACTAGTATCCCCCATCACCAATTTCACCACAGATGACCCATTGTAGTCACTTTCCTTCAACGTAGTATTGTTGAATCACTGCTTCTGTTCTCTGTGTTGTAGAGCTTCCCCTATTGTCCCCCCCCACATTATACATAATAATCATAATGCACAATTTCTTTCCGTCTCCTCATCCCTCCATTCGCCCCTATCCAACCCAGTACATTTCCTTTTGTTGACTGTTTGTCCATTCATAGGTTCTCTGAATCTGCTGTCGTTTTAGTCCTTCAGTTTCTTCTTCACAAAAAGAAAACAAATTCTATCATTTACTACAACATGGATGGATCTAGAGGGTATTATGCCCAGTGAAATAAGCCAGGCAGGAAAAGAAAAGTGGAAAATGATTTCAGTCACCTGTGGAGTATTATAAAAAGAAAAAAAGTGAGGGAACAAGACAGTACCAACATCACCAACCCAAGAAATTACTAACGGTTACCAAAGGGAAACTGAGGAGTATGGTTTGTAAGGGAGGGAAGAGAGGGAAAATGAGGCATTATGAGTACCACACATAATGTGAGCAGGGGGTGGTCATGCAAGGGAGGAGTATAACACACCAAAGATCAGTAGCACTTCTACAGCATACTACTGGTCTGACGGTCAGTGACTCTTATGGGGTTTGTGGTGGAGTCTTGAAAATGAGGGTAGTTTAGTAAGCATAATGTAGCTCATGTAACTGTAGTATTGACACAAAAATAAAAAGAAACACACAGTACCTTGGATCTGGTTTCCATTTTCCCTGATTCTGCCAAGGTGGTCAGCACCCACCTCACCGAAATCACAACCGTGTCTAGGGAAAAAGGCTCTGAAGTGGATACCTGTTCATCTCAACATACACCTTCTGTGTCTAGGAAAGTGGCACCACTGTGACATCATGGAATCTCCAGGCAACAGTGTTGCTCTTCCACACTCCATCCCCAGATATTGGGCATGGCACAGAGGTGTGGAGATGCATGCATCATCTTAGCAAACACTATTGGTTGTTGCCCATGTATATATATATATATATATATACATATATATATATATATATATGTATATATATATATATGATTTCACTCATCATTGGATAATAAAACAAAGTAAAACTGAAGGAGCAAAACAGCAGCAGAATCACAGAACCCAAGAATGGACCAACAGTTACCAAAGGGAAAGAGACTGGGCAGATGGATGGATAGGGGTGGGGAGAATGAATTGTGCATTAGAATTAGAATATATATAATGTGGGAGGGGTCAAGGGGAGGGCTATACAAAACAGAATACAAGTCGTGATTCTACAGTGTCTCACTACCCTGACAGACAATGAGGACAAAGGGATATCTGGGGTGAGCTTTGTAATGGGGTATTGTAGTAAATATAATGTTACCCAGGCAATTGTAGATTAATGATAAATAAATAGATTGATATACATAGATAGATATAGGTACATAGATGATAGAGAAAGATGAATATGATAGAAAGATAGAGATATAGATAGATTAGAAAGATAATGCAGATAGATGATACATAAATGATAGACTAGATTGATTGATATATTAGATCATATAGATAAATGATAGATGAAAGATATAGATGGATAATAGATGAAAGATACATAGATATATGACAAAAAGATAGATACATAGATGGATAGAAAGATGATAGATGATGATGATGATAGATAGATAGATAGATAGATAGATAGATAGATAGATAGATAGATAGATAGATAGATAGATAGATAGAATAATGCAGTGGCCCAGTTTAAGAAAGTAATGGGCACCCCTATGTTCATCAAATCACTTTTCACAATAGCCGAGCTAATTAGATGAATGGATAAAGAAGATGTGGAATGTATATGCAATGGAAAATTATTCAGCAGTAAGAGAAAAACAAATTCTAGCATTTGCAATAACATGGATGTAGCCAGAGGGTATTATGCTCAGTGAAATAAGCCAGGTGGAGAAAGACAAGATTTGACCCATCTATGGAGATGGAGAACCAAGAAAAAACTGAAGGAAATAAGCAGCAGTCTCACAGAACACAAGAATCATCTAAAAGTTACAAAAGGCAAAGACATGGAGTTGAAGGGCGATGCTGAAGGATAAGAGGGTGGAAGAAAGGGCACATTTTGATTAGCATCTTTAATGTGGTTTGAGTGGCACAGGGAGGTCTGCACAACACAGAGAAGACAAGTAGTGATTCTACAGTACCTTACTATGCTGATGGAAAGTGACTGCAAAGGGTATCTGGGGTAACTTGGTGATAGGCAGAGTCTGGTAAATATGTTACTCGTGTAATTGTAGATAAATGATAAATAAATAAACAAACAAATAAATAAATAATTATGTAAATAAATAATTTCATAAAACGAATGAAGCAGCCTAGTTAAAAAATCATATTCACCACTATGTTTATCACAGCACTATTCACACTAGCCAAGCCAAGTGTCCATCAGTAGATTAATGGGTGAAGAAGATGTGGTACATATACACAATGAAATATTATGAAACCACAAGAAGAAACAAATCCTAACATTTGCAAAAACATGGATGGAGCTAGTGGGCATTATGCTCAGTGAAATAAGCTGGAAACTGCAAGACAAGTATCAAATGATTTGACCCACCTGTGGTGAAGGAGAACCAAGAAAAACCTGAAGGAGGAAAACAGTGGTATGTTCACAGATACCAAGAATGGACTAAGAGTTACCAAAGGGAAAGACACTGGGGTGGACGGGTGGGAATGGAGGTATAAGGAGGGTGGAGAAAGGGTGCATTATTATTAGCATGTGTAATGTGGGAGGTGGAAACTGGGAGTGCTGTACTACACAGAGGAGACAAGTAGTGATTCTACAACATCTTACAATTCTGATGCACACTGACTGCAATGTGATATCTGGGGGAAATTCATGATAGGCAGAGTCTAGTAAACATAATGTTACACATGTAATTGAAGATTAATGATATAAATAAGTAATACATACATACATACATACATACATACATAAAGAGAATGCAGCAGCCCAGTTTCAGAAAGATATATGGACCCATATGTTTATCACAGCAGTATTCACAACAACCAACTAAGTGTCCATCAGTAGACAAATGCTTAATGAAGATGTGGTACATAAACACAGTGGAATATTAATCAGACACAATAAGACAACAAATCCTACCATTTTCCACAACATTGATGAAGCTAGAGGTTATTATGCTCAGTGAAAGAAGGCAAACGAAGAAAGACAAGTATCAAATGATTTCACACACCTGTGGAGAAGGAGAACCAAGAGAAAGCTAAAGGAGCAAAACAACAATTCACAGACCCCAAGGATGAACTAACAGTTACCAAAGGGGAAAGGGACTGGGGTGGATAGTTGGAAATGGTGGGAGAAAGGTGGGGGGAAAGAAAGCATGCATTAAAATTAGCATACGTAATGTTGGAGTGGAGAAACTGGGAGGACTGTACAACACAGAGAAGACAAGTAGTTATTCTAAAGTATCTTACTTTGCTCATGGACAGTGACTGCAATGGAGTATCTGGGGGGAGATTATGTTGTAATACTAGTAAACATAATGACACTCATGTAATTGCAGATAAATGATAAATGAATTAATGAATGAATCAATGAATCAATGAGGGAATGAATAAGTAAGTAAATAAACGAAGAAATAATAAAGAGATAGAATGAAGCAGCTCAGTTTTAAAAAGGCATGTTCACCCCTCTTTATCGCCACAGTGTTAACAAGAGCCAAGCTAAGTGACCATCGGTAGGTGAACAGTGGAATATTATTCAGTCATATGAAGAAAAAAATCGTACCATTTGCAACAACATGCATGGAGATGTAGGGTATTATTCTCAGAGAAATAAGCGTTGCAGACAAAGAAACATGGGAAATTATTTCACTCACTTGCAGAATATTAGAAAAAAGAAAAAAATGTGAGGGAAAAAAACAGTAGCAGTTATGCCTAACAGAAGAATGGACTAACAGTTACCAAAGGAAAGAGACTGAGGCGGTTGTGTGGTAATGGAGGGATAAGGGCAGGGGGAAGAAACGGTGCATTAGGATTAGCATATATAGTGTTGGAGGGTTGGCACGTGGAGGGCTATCCAACACAGATAAGACAATAGTGATTCTAAAATATCTTACCTCACTGAAGGACAGTGAATGCAATGGGGTATCTGGGGACATCTTGGTGATTGCTGGAGTCTAATAAACAATGTGTACTCATGTAATTGTGGATTAATGATAAAAGATAAATAGATACAGAGATGATAGTTATAGATAGATGATTGATAGATGATAGAGATAGATGATGATGATAGATGAAAGATACATAGATGATAGGTAGTAGAAAGATCTGTTAGGCAGACAGATGACAGATTAGATAAACAGTTGCTATATTAGATATATAGTTATATGGTAGATAAATAGATAGATTTATACCTATAGATTGATACATACATACATGATAGACAACAGTATATAGAAAGTTACATAGATTGGTTGATAGATTATAGATATATAGACAGATGTATAGAGAGATAGATGAGTAGATAGAATGCAGTGGCCCAGTTTTAAAAAGATATGTGCACCCATTTGTTTATCACAACACGATTCACAATAGGCAAGCTGTGTCCATCAGTAGATGAATGGACGAAGAAGATGTGGTACATAAGCACAATCTATTATTCAGACATAAGAAGAAAACAAATCCTAAAATTTGCAACAACATGGACGGAATTAGGGGGTATTATGATCAGTGAAATAAACCAGGAGGAGAAACAAAAGAATCAAATGAGCTGACCCATCTGTGGAGATGGAAAACCAAGAAAAAAACGGAAGGAACAAAACAGCAGCAGAATCACAGGACCAAAGAATATACAAAGTTCAGAAAGAGAAAGAGAGTGGAGTGGACCTGTGGCAATGGAGGGATAAGGGGGATGGTGAAGAAAGGTCACATTACCAATACCATGTATAATGAGGTTGGGGGCATGGGGAGGGCTGTACAATACAGAGAATACAAGTAGTGATTCTACATTATCTGACTATGCTCATGAAGAGTGACCACAATGGAGTGTATAGGTGGATCTTGGTGATGGGTGAGTCTAGTAAAGATAATGTTACTCATCTAATTGTAGAGTAATGATAAATAAATAAACAAATAATAAATACTTGACAGATGATAGATGAACGATGATAGATAGATGGATACATATATAGATGAATATATATTTGATAGATTGAGAGGAACATACAAAGATGATAGATAGATAGATGATAGATAGATAGATAGATAGATAGATAGATAGATAGATAGATAGATAGATAGATAGATAGATAAATAGATAGATAGATAGATAGATAGATGATGGATGGATAGATAGATAGGAAAGATTAGACAGATAAATGGAAGATAGATTAGATATATAGATAAGTAGATAGATAATCTATTACACATATAGTTAGATGGTAGATAGATGATATAAATACATGATAGGTTATAGAAAATAGAAAGATACATGTACAGATAGATTGATCGATATATGACAGATGATAGATGGAAACATAGATGATAGATTGATTTATTGATCGAACACAGTGGCCCAGTTTAAAGAAGACCTGTGCACCTCTTTGTTTATCAGAGCACTATTCACAGTAGTCAATCCATGTCCATCAGTAGATGAATAGATAAAGAAGATGTGGTACATATACACAATCAATTATCATTCAGCCATAGGAAGAAAACAAAACCTGCCATTTACAACAACATGCATGAAAGTAGGGGGTATTATGCTCAATGAAATAAGTCAGGAGAAGGACAAGAATCAAATAATTTGACCCATCTGTGGACATGGAGAACCAAGAAAAAACTGAAGGAGTAGAACAGCAGCAGACGCACAGAAACCAAAAATGAAGTAACAGTTACCAAAGGGAAAGTGACAAGGAGGACATGTGAGAATGGAGGGATAACAGTGTGGACAGAAAGGATGCATTATGATTAGCACGTGTAATGTTTCTAGGGGTGCACGGAGAGGGTTGAACCAAACAGAGAAGATAGTGATTCTACAGTGCCTTGCTCTGTTGAAGGAAGTGGCTGCAGTGGGGCATTGGAGGGATCTTCGTGATGGGGGGAGTCTAGTACCTGTAATGTAACACACGTAATTATAGATTAATAATAATTAATTACTTTATCCAGCAAAACAAATACAGTAGCCCAGTTAAAAAAGACAAATACATGCCTATGTTTATCACAGCACTATTCAAAGTAGCCAAGCTAATTGGTCATCAGTAGATTAATGGCTCAAGAAGATGTGGTACATATACACATGGAATATTACTCAGCCATAAGAAGAAAACAAATCTTATCATTTGCAACAACATGGATGGAGCTAGACGGTATTATGCTCAGTGACATAAGTGAGGCAGAGGAAACAAGTATCAAATGATTTGACCCATCTGTGGAGATGAAGAACCAAGATAAAACTGAAGGAGCAAAACACCAGCAGATTCACAGAACCCAAGAGTGGGGTAACAGTTACCAAAGGGCAAAGACTATGGTGGATAGGTGGGAATGCAAGGAGAAGGGCAGGTGTGAGATAGCACAGTTTTTGCTTAGCATTATTGTGGCTGTGGGGCATGGGGAGGGCTGTACAACACAGAGAAGACAAGTAGTGATTCTACAGTGTCTTACTATGCTCCTGGACAGTGACTGCAATGGAGTATCTGGAGAGAACTTGGTTACGGTGTGGTTCTAGTAAAGTTAATGTTTCTCATGTAATTGTAGATTAATGATAAATAAATAAATGAGTAAATAAATAAACAATAAAGATATAGACATAATGCAACAGCCCAGTTATAAAAGAAGATGGCTCACCTCTGTCTCTCACCACACTATTTACAATAGCCAAGCTAAATGTCCATCAGTAGATGAGAAGTAGAATATAATTCAGCAGTATGAAGAAAACAGATCCTACCATTTACAACAACATGGATGGAGCTAGAGGGTATTGTGCTAAGTGAAATAAGCCACACTGAGTATGTCAAGTGGCAATTGATTTCTCTCAACTGTGGAGTATTAGAAAAAAGAGAAAAGATGTAGGAATAAGACAGTAGCTGCCTCACCGAAATCAAGAGTGGACTAATGGTTACCAAAGGGAAAGTGACTGAGGAGGATGGCTTGGAAGGGAGGGAAGAGAAGTAAAATGGAGCATTACGTGTAGCACACATGTGAGCAGGGGGCGGGCACAAAGAAGGCAGTATATCAGCAAAGAACAGTACTCTTTCTACAGTGTATTCCTGGGCTCATGGACAGTGACACTTATGGGGTATATGGTGTAGATTTGATAATGGGGGTAGTTTAGTAAACATAATGTTGGTTATGTAACTGTCTTGTATGGACACGGAAATAAGAAACACTGTATCTTGGGTCGGGTTTCCATTTTCCCTGATGCTGTCAATGTGGTCACCGCCCACCTCAACAAAATCACACCCCGTGTAGGGCCGCAGGCTCTGAAGTGGGAACCAGCTCCTCTCAGCATACACATTCTGTGTCTATGAAAGAGGCCCACTGTGACATCATGGAATCTCCAGGCAACAGTGCTGTTTCTGCAAACTCCACTAGCTGATGGTGTTCAGAGCTCAGCCTTGGGTAGCTGCACCATCTTAGCAAACATAACTAGTTCTCGCCTACATATATATGTAAAATGATGTCACTCATCATGGAGTATAAGAACAAAGAAAAAACTGAAGGAGAAAAACAGCAGTCTCACAGAACACAAGAATAGACTAACAGTTAACAAAGGGGAAGACACTGAGATAGATGGTTTGGAATGGAGGGATAAGGGGGTGGGAAGAAAGGGTGCACTTCAGTTAGCATATATAATGTGGGAATGGCTGCACGTGCAGTGCTGTACAACAGAGAAGACAACTAGCGATTCCGCAGTACATTGCTGTGGTGATGGAAGTGACTGTAAGGGGGTATTGGGCGGAACGTGGTAATGGGAGTCTAGTAAATACATTACACATATAAATGTAGATAAACGGTAAGTAAACAACTCAATAATAAACTCATATCAATAAATCCAATGCAGCAGCCAAGTTTAAAAAAAAGGCGTATACATCCATAGGTTTATCAGCAGTATTCACAGTAGCCAAAGTAAGTGTCCATCAGTAGATTAATGTGTAAAGAAGTTGTGGTACATATACAGAATTGAATATTACTCAGCCATAAGAAGAAAATAAATCCTAACATTTGCAACAACTTGGATGAAACTATAGGGCATTATACTCATGAAATAAGAGGTGGAGAAAGACAAGTGTCAAATGATTGGACGCATCTGTGGAGATGTAGAACCAAGAGAAAGCTGAATAAGCAAAACATCAACAGATTCACAGAACTGAAGATTGGACTAAGAGATTCCAAGAGGAAAGGGACTGTGGTGGATAGGAGGGAATGGAGGGTGAAGGGTGGAAGTAAAGAAAGCGTGCTATATGGTTAGCATGAATAGTATGGGTCGGGGTTACAGGGATGGCTGTGCAACACAGAGAAGACAAGTAGTGATTCTACGGTATCTTACTTTGCTCATGGGGAGTGACTGCAATGGAGTATCATGGGGTTCTTTGTAATGGGCGCATTCTAATAAACAATGTTACTCATGTAATTGTATATTAATGTTATATAAGTAAATGAACAAATGAATGTTTTTATGAATAAAATAAATAAAGGAAAACAGAATGCAGCATCCCAGTTTAAAGAAGACATGTGCACACCTATGTTTACCAGTACAGTATTAACTATAGCAAAGCTAAGTATCCATCAGCAGGTGAAGAGTGGAATATTATTCATCCATATGAAGAAAAGAATTCCTACAATTTACAACAACATGCATGGAGATGCATGGTACAGTTCTTAGAGAAATAAGTGTTGCAGAGAAAGGAACGTGGGAAGCGACTTCACTCGCAGAGTATTAGAAAAAAGAAAAAAAAAGTGAAGGAACAAAGCCATAGCAACCACTCTGAACAAAAGAATGGACTAACGGTTATGAAATGAAAGAGACTGGGGCAGTTGTGTGGTAATGGAGTGATAAGTGCAGGGGGTAGAAATGGTGTATTAGAATTAGTATATATATATTTGGATGTGGGCACGTGGAGCACTATACAACACTGAGAAGACAAGTAGTGATTTTTACATTATCTTACTACCCTGAAGGACAGAGAATGCAATGGGGTATCTGGGGATATCTTGGTAATGGGTGAGGTCTAGTGAACAATGGTACTCATGTAATTGTTAATTAATGAATAAAAGATGGATAGATATAGATATGTATAGATAGATAAAGAGATGATAGGCTTAGTTAGATAATACGTGATATAGATTATAGATGATAGATAAATAAATGCATAGATAGATACATTTGTTAGATTAGGCAGATAGATGAAAGACAGATGATAGATTAGATTAGAAAGATAGGTGGTATATTAGATATGTTCTTTGATAATAGATAAGTCAATAAATAGATTATACCTACAAATCGATACATAGATACATCACAGATGATAGTTACAAAGATAGATTGGTTGATAAATGATAGACAGCAGGTAGATTTATAGACAGATGTATAGAAAGATAGATAAGTAGATAGAATGCAGTTGCCCAATTTAAAAAAGAAATGGCACCCCATGGTTTACCACAGCACTATTCACAATAGCCAATCTGTGTCCATCAGTAGATGAATGGATGAAGAAGATGTGGTAGATATGCACAATCTATTATTCAGCCATAAGAAGAAAACAAATCCTACCATTTGCAACAATATGGATGGAACTAGGGGGTATTATGCTCAGTGAAATAAGCCAGGAGGAGAAATACAAGTATCAAATGATTTGACCCATCTGTGGAGATGGAGAACCAAGAAAAATCTGAAGGAGCAAAACAACAGCAGAATCACAGTACCAAAGAATATACAAAGTTCACAAAGAGAAAGAGAGTATGGTGGACATGTGGGAATGGAGGGATAAGGGGGTGTGTGTGGAAGAAAGGTCGCATAATGAATACCATATACAATGTGGTTGGAACACAGGGAGGGCTGTACAATACAGAGAATACAAGTAGTGATTCTACATTATCTTACTATGCTCATGGAGTGTGACTGCAATGGAGTGTCTGGGTGTATCTTGGTGATGGCGGAGTCTAGTAAAGATAATGTTTCTCATGTAATTGTAGATTAAAGATAAATAAACAAATAAATATTTGAGTGATGATAGATGAATGATTAACAGATAGACAATAAATAGATGGATACATATGTAGGTGGATACATAGATAATAGATTGATCGATATTTAGAAATAGATAGATAGATAGGAAAGATGAGGCAGATAGATTGAGGACAGATTATATATTAGATTAGATAAATAGATAACTAGACAGAAAGATGAAAATATATAGTTAGATGGTAGATAATATATATATAGGTAGAGTCATGAGAGGTTATAGAATGTAGAAAGATACATATATACATTGAATGATATATGATAGATGATACATTGAAACATACATGATAGATTGAGAGAGGTAGATAGATGATGGATAGATAGATAGATGATAGATAAATAGACAGATTGATTGATCGATTGATAGAATGCACCATCCCAGTTAAAAAAGACATGTGCACCACTTTGTGTATCACAGCAATATTCTCAATAGCCAATCTGTATACATCAGTAGATGAATGGATAAAGATGTGGTACATATACACAATCAATTATCATTCAGCTATAAGAAAAAAACAAATCCTACCATTTTCAACAAAATGGTTGGAACTAGGGGTTATTGTGCTCAATGAAATAAGAAAGGAGAAGTACAAGTATCAAATGATTTGACCAATCTGTGGAGGTGGAGAAGCAAGAAAGAACTGAAGGAGCAAAATAGCAGCAGTCACACAGAATCCAAGAATGAACTAACAGTTACCAAAGGGAAAGTGACTAGGGTGGACATGGGAGAGTGGAGGGATAACAGTGGGGAGAGAAAAGATGCATTATGATTAGCACATGTAATGTTTTTGGGGGTGCTTGGGGAGGGCTGAACCAAACAGAGAAGACAGGTTGTGATTCTACAGTACCTTGCTCTGTTGATGAAAGTGACTGCAGTGGGGCATAGGGCAGATATTCATGATGGGGGTGTCTAGTAAATATAATGTTACAAATGTAATTATAGATTAAAATTAGTTAACTAATTAATCCAATAAAGCCGATGCAGCAGCACAGTTAAAAAATATGAATACATCCCTATATTTATCACAGCACTATTCAAACTAGCTAAGCTAAATTGTCATCAGTAGATTCATGAGTAAAGAAGTGGGGTACATATACACAATGGAATATTACCCAGCCATAAGAAGAAAACAAATCATAACATTTGCAACAACTTGGGTGGAGTGAGAGATTATTATGCTCAGTGAAATAAGTGAGGTGGAGAAAGACAAGTATCAAATGATTTGACCCATTTGTGGAGACGAAGAACCAAGAAGAAACGGAAGGAGCAAAACATCAGCAGGTTCACAGAACTGAAGATTGGACTAACAGATACCAAAAGGAAAGGGCCTGGGGTGGATAGGTGGGAATGCAGGGAGAAGGGTAAGGGTAAAGGAAGCACGCTATATGATTAGCATTGAAATGTGGGTGAGGGATACAGGGATGGCTGCACAATACAGGGAAGAGAAGTAGTGATTCCACAGTATCTTACTTAGCTAATGGAGTGTGACTGCAATGGAGAATCTGGGGGTTCTTTGTGATGGGGGGATTCTAGTAAACAATGTTACTCATGTAATTGTACTTTAATGGGTAATAAGTAAATGAATGAATGAATAAAAATATAAATAAAGAGATACACAGAATGCAGCTGCCCAGTTTAAAAAAGACATGTGCACACCTGTGTTTATCACCACAGTATTAACAATAGTGAAGCTAAGTGTCCATCAGTAGATGAAGAGTGGAATGTTATTCAGCCATGTGAAGAAAACAAATCCTACCATTTACAACAACATGCATGGAAAAGGAGGGTATTATGCTCAGTGAAATAAGAGAGGTAGAGAAAGAAAAGTGGAAAACTATTTCACTCACTTGCAGAGTATTAGAAAAAGAAAAAAGGGAAGGAACCAAACAGTAGCAGCCACGCTGAACAGAAGAATGGACTAACAGTTAGCAAAGGAAAGAGACTGGGGCAGAAGGGTGATAATGGAGTGATAAGGGCAGGGGGAAGAAACGGTGCATTAGAATTAGTATATGTAATGTTGGAGGGGTGGCACAGGGAGGGCTATAAAACAGAGAAAACAAGTGGAGATTCTACATTATCTTACCATACTAAAGGACAGTGAATGCAATGGGGTATCTGGGGACATTTTGGTGATGGAGGGAGTCTAGTAAACAATGTTATTCATGTAATTATAGATTAATGATAAATAAAAGCTAGATAGATATAGGTAGGTATAGACAGATACAGAGGTTATAGGTATAGATAGATGACCGATGATAAAGATAGATAACGTTGATAGATAGATGATACATTTGATAGATTAGGCAGATAGATGAAAGTTAGATGATAGATTATATTAGATAGATAGGTAGATAGAAAGACATGATATGTTATATATATAATTAGATGGTAGATAGATTGATAGATATATTATACCTATAGATAAATATATAGATACAAGATAGATGAAAGTAGATAGGAAGATACATAAATAGATTGATAGATGATAGATATATAGTCAGATGGACAGAAAGATAGGTAGATAGATAAGTAGATAGAATGCAGTGTCCCAATTTAAAAAAGACATGTGCACCCCTTTGTTTATCACAGCACTATTCACAATAGCTAAGCTGTGTCCATCAGTAGATGAATGGATGAAGAAGATGTAGTACATACAAGCAATCTATTATTCAGCCACAAGAAGAAAACAAATCCTACCATTTGCAACTTGGATGGAGCTGGAGTGTATTATGTTAAGAGAAATAAGCCATGTGGAGAAAGACAAGTATCAAATGATTTTACACATATCTGGAGTATAAGAACAAAGGAAAGCAGAAAGAGCAAAGCAGCAAAACATTCACAGAACCCAAGAATGGACAAATAGCTAAAAATGAAAAGGAACTGGACTGGATAGGTAGGAATGGAGACATAAGGTGGGATAGGAAAGTGTGCATTAACCTTACCATGTATACTGTGAGATGGGGGGATGGGGAGGGCTGTAAAACTCAGGGAAGACAAGTAGTGCTTCTACAGTATCTTACTATGCTCAACTATGGTGACTGCAATTGGGTATCTGGGGGCATCTTGGTGATGTGAGGGGCCTAATAAACATAATGCTAGTCATGTAATTGCAGAATAGTGATAAAGAAATAAGAAAGTAAATACACTTTAAAAATCAATGAATAATAAATAAATAAATTACTAAAAAAAGATGCAGCCCAGTTTTAAAAAGACATACTCACACCTTTGTTTACCACAGCCTATTCACAGGTAGCCAAGCTAAGTATCCATCAGAAGATTAGTTGATAAAGGAGATGTGGTACATATATACAATGGAATATGATTCAGCCATAAGAAGAAAACATATCCTACCATTTGCAATAACATGGATGGAGCTATACTGCACTATACTCAGTGAAATAAGCCAGGTTGGAGAAAGACATGTATAAAATGATTTCACTCCTCTGTGGAGAAGGAGAAGCAAGAAGAAACTGAAGGAGAAAAACAGCAGCAGATTCACCAAAACCAAGAATGGACTAACAGTTAACAAAGGGAAAGAGACTGTGGTGGATAGGTGGGAATGGAGATATAAGGAGGGGAGGGAAGAAAGGGTGCATTTTTATTAGTACATATAATGTGGGGAGGCACATTGAGGGCTGTACATCACAGAGAAGACAGGAAGTGATTCTAAATTATCATTGACAGTGACTGTATTCTGGTATCTTGTGGGAATTTGGTGATGAAGGAAGTACAGTAAATGATGTTACTCATGTAATTGTAGATTAAAGGTAATTAATTAATTAATTAATTAGTTAAAAGGCAGAAGCCCTGTTTAAAGAAACATATGCACACCTATATTTATTACAGCACTGTTCACAATAGCCAAGCTAAGTGTTCATCAGTAGATTAATGGGTAAAGGAGATGAAGTACATATACACAATAGAATATTACTCTGCTATGAAAAGAAAACAAATCCTACCATTTGCAACAACATGGATGGAGCTACATGGAATTACGCTCAGTGAAATAAGCCAGGCAAAGAAAGGAAACTATGAAACAATTTCACTCATCTGTGTATGATAGGAACAAGGAAAATACAGAAGGAGCAAAAAATCAGCAGACTCACAGAACCCAAGAATGTAATGACAGTTACCAAAGGGGAAAGTGACTGGAGAGTATGGGTGGGAATGGAGGCATAAGGGAGTTTCTAAAGAAAGGGTGCATTAAGATTAGCATGTATAATGTGGGAGGGGGACATGGGGAGGGCTGTACGACAGACAGGAGACATGTAGTGATTCCACAGTATCTTATTATGCTCATGGACAGTAACTACAATTGGGTATCTGGGGTATCTTGGTGATGGGAGAGTCTAGTAAACATAATGTTACTCAAGAAATTGTATATTAATGATAAATTATAAAAACAGTAAATAAGTAATTTAAAAAATAAATAGATAAAAAATGCAGAAGCCCAGTCTAAAAAGACATGTGTATCCCTTTGTTTATCACAGCAATATTCACAATAGCCAAGCTAAGTGTCCATTAGTACATGACTGGATGAAGAAGCTGTGGTACATGTACACAGTGGAATATTATTCAGTCATAAGAATAAAACAAATCCATTTACAACAGCATGGATGGAACTAGAGGGTATTATTCTCAGTGAAATAAGTCAGGCAAGGACAGGAAAGTGTCAAACGATTTCAATCATCTGTGTAGGATAGGAACAAGTAAAATACAGAAGGAGCAAAAAAGCAGCAGACTCACACAACCCAAAACTGGACAAACAGTTACCAAAGATTAATTGGTGGAAGGGTGGTAATGAAAGCATAAGGGAGTTGGGAAAGACAGGGCACACATTATGATTAGCATGTACAATTTGAGGGGAGGGACGCGGGGAGGGCTGTACAACAGACAGGAGACAAGCAGTGATTCCACAGTATCTTACTACACTGAGGGACAGTGACTGTAATGGGGTATCTCGGAGGAATTTGGTGATGGGTGCAGTCTAATAAACATAATGTTTCTCATGTAATTGTAGATTAATGATAATGAAATAAAGAAAGAATCAAGGAAAAACTGAAGGAGCTAAACAGCAGCAGAATCACATACCCCAAGAATGGACTAAGAGTTATCAAAGAGAAAGGGACTGTGGAGGATGTGTGTGAATGGAGGTATATGGTGGTTGGAAGAAAGTTGACATTCTGATTAGCATGTATATAGTGGGGGCACACAGGGAGGCGTGTACAACAAAGAGAAGAGAAATAGTGTTTCTACAGTATCTTAGTACACTGATGGACAGTGACTGCAAAGGAATATCTGGGGGGAACTTGATGGGGGTAGACTAGTAAACAATGCTATTCATGTAATTATAGATTAATGATATCAAACAAACAAACAAATAAATAAATATAGAATGCATCATCCCAGTTTCAAAAAGGCATATACACTGCTGTGTTTATCACAGAAATATTCACAGTAGACAAGCTAGGTGTCCATCAGTACATGAATGGATAAAGAAAGAATGGTCCATATACAGAGTAGAATATTATTCAGCCACAAGAAGAAAACAAATCCTACTATTTGCAACATGGATGGAGATAGAGGGTATTATGTTAAGTGAAGTAAGCCAGGTGGAGAAAGACAAGTATCAAGTGATTTTACACATCCATGGAGTATAAAAACAAACAGAAAAAAAGACCGGAAGGAGAAAATCAGCAGCAGATTCACTGAAACCAAGAATGGACAAACAGCTAAAAATCTGAAAGGGACTGGGATAGATAGGAGGGAATGGAGAGATAAGGTGTGGTAAGGAATCATGCATTATGCTTAGAATGTATAATGTAAGTGGGGGCACAGGTAGGGCTGTACAACACAAAGACAAGTAGTGATTCTACCATACCTTACTATGCTCATGGACAGTGATAGCAATTAGGTTTCTTTGGGGGTCTTGGTGATGGGGGAGTGTAGTAAACTTAATGTTACTCCTGTAATTGTAGATTAATGATTAATGATTAATTATAAATACAGTACATAAGTAATATATATATATATATATATATATATATATATATATATATATATTTATATATATATAATAGAATGGAGAAGCCCAGTTTTAAAAAGACATGTGCACCCCTTTGTTTATTGAAGCACTATTCACAATAGTCAAGTTAAGTGTCCATCAGTACATGACTGGTTAAAGAAGCTGTGGTACATATACACAGTGGAATATTATACAGCCATATGAAGAAAACGAATCCTTCCATTTACTAAAACAGATGGAGCTAGAAGGTATTATGCTCAACGAAATAAGCCAAGCAGAGAAAGAAAAGTGTCAAATGATTTCACTCACTTTTGGAGTATTAGAAAAAGGAAAAAAGTGAAGTTGCGAGACAGTAGCAGACTCACCAAACCTGAGTAGACTAATGGCTTCCAATTGGAAAGTCACTTAGTTATATGGCTTGGAAGGGAGAAAAGAGAGGTAAAATGGGCATTATGTGTAGTGCACATATGTGGGCAGAGGGCAGGCATGAGGAAGGCAGTATAACACAGCGAAGATCAGTAGTGCTTTTACAGCATATTACTGGGCTCATGGACAGTGACTCTTATGGGGTATGTGGTGGGGATTTGATAATAGGGGTAGTGTAGTAACCATAATGTTGCTCATGTAACTGTTTGGTAGTGATACCAAAATGAAACGAAACACACAGTACCTTCGTTCTGGTTTCCATTTCCCTGATGCTGCAAGGAAGTCAGTGCCAACTTCACCAAAATCACACCCCCATCTAGGGCACCAGGCTCTGAAGTGGGATCCTGCTCTTCTCAGCATACATATTCTGTCTCAAGGAAAGAGGCACAACTGTGACATCATGGAATCTCCAGGCAACAGTGCTACTCCTGCAAACTCCACCAGCAGACGTTGGGCTGAGCCCAGCTGTGGGGAGCTGAATCATCTTAGCAAACATAAGTGGTTGTGGCCTACACACACACACACACACACACACACACACACACACACACACACACACACACATATAATGATGTTACCATCATTGGAGTATAAGAACAAAGTAAAAACTGAAGGAGCAAAGCAGCAGCAGTTGCACAGAACCCAAGAATACAATAACAGTGACCATAGGGAAAGAGTCTGGGATGGATGGGTGGGATGGAGGGATAAAGGGGTGGGGAATAAAGGGCGCATTTCAGTGAGCATATATAATGTGGGATTGGGGGAACATGGAGGGCAGCACAACAAAGAAGACAAGTAGTCATTCTACATTATCTTACTCCTCTGATGGACAGTGATTGCAATGGGGTATCTGGGGGGGGAACTTGGTGATAGGGAGAGCAAAATAAACATAATGTTACTCATGTAAATGTAGATTAATGAAAAATATATAAATGAATGAATGAATAATAAATAAATTAATTAAAAGTATGCAGCAGTCCAGTTTAAAAAAGACATGCACCCCTATGTTTATCACAGCCTATTCACAGTAGCCAAGCTAAGAGTCCATTAGTAGATCAATGGGTAAAGGAGATGTGGTACATAAACACAATGGAATATGATTTAGCCATAAGAAGAGAACAAATCCTTCCATCTGCAACAACATGGATGGAGCTAGGGGGTATTATGCTCAGTGAAATAAACCAAGCAGAGAAAGACAAATACCAAATGATTTCACTCATATGTAGAGTGTTAGAACAAAGAAAAACTGAAGGAACAAAACAGCAGCAGAATCACAGAACCCAAGAATGGACTAACAGTTTCCAAGGGAAAGGGAATGTGGTTGAAGGTGGGAATGGAGGGATAATAAGGGAGGGAAATAAAGGGCTCATTATGATTAGTATGTATAATGTGGGTGGGCATGGGTGGTCTGTACATCACAGAGAAGACAAGAAGTGATTCTACAATATCTCACTGTGCTGATTGACACTGACTGCATTCGGGTATCTTAGGGGATCTTGGTGTTGGAGTGAACATAATGTTACACATGTAATTGTAGATTAATGATAATTAATTAATTAATTAAAAGAATGGAGTAGCCCTGGTTAAAAAGAACATAAGCATCCCTATATTTATCACAGCACTATTCACAATAAGCCAAGCTAAATGTCCATCAGTACATGAATGGATGAAGAAGCTGTGGTACATGTACACAGTGGAATATTATACAGCCATAAGAATAAAACAAATCCTTCCTTTTAAAACAACATGGATGGAGCTAGAGGGTATTATGCTCAGTGAAATAAGCCAGGCACAGAAAGGAAAGTGTCAAACGATTTCACTCATCTGTGTAGGATAGGAACAAGTAAAACATAGAAGGAGCAAAAAAGGACCAGACTCACAGAATCCAAGAATTCACTAACCTTTACCAAAGGTGAATGGATAGGTGTGGATGGGTGGGAATGGAGGCATAAGAGAGTTGGAAAAGAAGGGTCACATTATGATTAGAATGTATAATTTTGGAGGAGGGACACAGTGAGAGCTGTACAACAGACAGGAGACAAGTAGTGATTCCACAGTATCTTACTATACTGAGGGACAATGACTGCAATGAGGTATCTTGGAGGAACTTGGTGATGGGTGAAGTCTAGTAAACATAATGTTTCTCATGTAATTGTAGATTAATGATAATGAAATAAAAATATAACCAAGAGAAAACTGAAGGAGCTAAGCAGGAGCAGAATCACAGAACCCAGGAATGGTCTAACAGTGACCAAAGAGAAAGGGGCTGTGGTGGATGGGTGTGAATGTAGGCATAAGGTGGTGGGAAGAAAGGCGCTATTATGATCAGAATGTACATAGCAGTGGGACAAAGGTAGGACTGTGCAACACTGAGAAGACAAGTAGTGATTCCACAGTACCTTAGTACACTGGTGGACAGTGAGTGCAAAGGAGTACCTTGGGGGAACTTGATGATGGGGGGAGTCTAGTAAACATAATACTACTCATGTAATTGTAGAGTAATCATAACAAACAAATAAACAAATAAATAATAGAATGCAGCAGCCCGATTTCAAAAAGGCATATGCACTCCTCTGTTTATCACAGCATTATTTACATTATCCAAGCTACATGTCCATCAGTAGATGAACAGATAAAGTTGTGGTACATATGCAGAGTGCAATATTGTTCAGCTATAAGAAGAAAACAAATCCTAACATTTGCAACATGGACATAACTAGAGGGTAATCTGTTCAGTGAAATAAGCCAGTTGGAGAAAGACAAGTATCAAATGATTTTACACATCCATGGAGTATAAGAACAAAACACAAAACAGAAGGAGCAAAAAAGCAGTAGATTCACTGAACCCAAGAATGGACAAACAGCTGAAAAAGGGAAAGGGACTTGGGTGGATGGGTGGGAATGGAGAGATGACGTGGGTAAGAAATTGTATCTTATGCTTAGAAAGTATAATGTGTGAGGGGGTTTACGTGAGGGCTGTACAACACAGAGAAGGCAAGTAGTGCTTCTACAGTATCTTACTATGCTCATGGACAGTGACTGCAATCGGGTGTCTGGGGGATCTTGGTGATGGGGATTCTAGTAAGCATAATGTTGCACATGTAATTGTAGATTAATGATAAATTATAAATACAGTAACTAGGTAAATAAATAGTAGAATGCAGAAGTCCAGTTTAAAAAATATATGTGCACCCCTTTGTTTATATAGCACTATTCACAATAGCCAAGCTAAGTGTCCATCAGTACATGACTGGATGGACAGCCTGTGGTACATGTGCACACTGAAATATTATTCAGTCATATGAAGAAAACAAATCCACCATTTGCAACAACATGGATGGAGATAGAGGTTATTATGCTCAGTGAAATAAGCCAAGCAGAGAAAGAAAAGTGTTAAATGATTTCACTCACCTGTGGGGTATTGGAAAAAGAAAAAATGAAGGTGCAAGGCATTAGCCTCACTGAACCCAAGAGTGAGCTAAGGGTTACCAAAGGGAAAGTGACTTAGGTATATGACTTGGAAGGGAGGAGAGTTAAATTGGGGCATTACGAGTAGTGCACATATGTGGGCAGAGGGTGGCATGAGAATGGCAGCATAACAGCAAACATCAGTAGAGCTTCTACAGCATATTACTGGGCTTATGGACTGTGACTCTTATGGGGAATATGGTGGGAATTTGATAATGGGGTAGTCTAGTGATCATAATATTGCTCATTCAACTGTTTAGTACTGACATCAAAATAAAAAGAAACACACAGTACTTTGTATCTGGTTTCCATTTTCCCTGATGCTATCAAGGTGGTCAGCACCTACCTTACCAAAAGCACACCCCTGTCTAGGGCACCACCCTCTGAAATGAGAAGCTGCTTTACTCAGCTTGCACGTTCTGTCTCTAGGAAAGAGGTACAACAGTGACATCATGGAATCTCCAGGCAACAGTGCTGCTACTGCAAACTCCACCAGCAGACAGCAGGCAGAGATTATCCATGGGGAGCTGCATCATCTTAGTAAACATAAGTGGTTCTGGCCTATATATATATATGATGTCACTCATCACTGGAGTAAAAGAACAACAAAAACACGAGCAAAACAGCAGCAGTTTCAGAGAAACCAAGAATTTCCTAACAGCTTCCAAAGTAAAAAAGCCTGGAATGGATGGGAGGAAATGGAGGAATAAGGTGCTGGGTTTGCAAGGGTCCTTTTTGGTTAGCATATATAATGTGGGTGTGGGGTCACGCAGAGGGCTGTACAATACACAGAAGGCAGGTATTCATTCTACATTATCTTACTACACTAATGGATAGTGACTGCAATGGGGTATCTTGGAGGAACTTGGTGATGGGTGGAGTCTAGTAAACATGTTTCTCATGTAAAGGGAGATTAATGATAATGAAATTTGAAAAAGCATCAATAAAAACTGAAGGAGCTAAACAGGAGCAGAATCACAGAACCCAAGAATGAACTAGTAGTTACCAAACAGAAAGGGACTGCAGAGTGTGGTTGTGAATGTAAGCATAAGGTGGTGGGAAGAAAGGCAACGTTATGATGAGCATGTATATAGTGATGGGGTGCAAGGAGGAGTGTACAACACAGAGAAGACAAGTAGTGATTCTACAGTGTCTTAGAACACTGATGGACAGTGACTGCAAAGGGATATCTGGGGGGATCTTGATGGGGTGAGTCTAGTAAACATAATGTTACTCATGTAATTGTAGATAAGTAACAAAACAAACAAACCTTTAAATAAATGATAGAATACAGCAGCCCTGTTTCAAAAAGACATGTGCACTCCTGTGTTTATCATAACACTATTCACAGGAACCAAGCTAAGTGTCCATCAGTAGATGAATGGATAAAGAAGGTATGGTACATACACAGAGTGGAATGTTATTCAGCCATAAGAAGAAAACAAATCCTACCATTTGCAACATGGATGGAGCTAGAGAGTCTTATGTTAAGTGAAATAAGCCAGGTGGAGTAAGACAAGTATCAAATGTTTTTACACCTCCGTGGAGTATAAGAAAAATGAAAAAATAAGTAGCTACCAAAGGGAAAGGGACTGGGGAGGATGGGTGGGGAGGGAGGGATAAGGGCAGGGAAAAACAGAGGGGCATTACGATTAGCATGTGTAGTGGGGGGGGGGCATGGGAGGGCTGTGCATCACAGAAAACAAGTAGTGATTTTACAGCATCTTACTATGGTGATGGACAGTGACTGTGAAGGGGTATATCTGTTGGGCTTGGTGAAGGGGGGAGCCTAGTAAGCATAATGTTCTTCATGGAATTGTAGATTAATGATACAAAAAAAGGACATGTTTCAAAACAGCAGCAGATTCACTGACCCCAAGTATGGACAAAAAGCTAAAAAAGGGAAAGGGACTTGGGTGGATAGGTGGGAATGGAGAGATAAGGTGGAGTAAGGAAGTGTGTATTATGCTTAGCATGTATAATGTGAGAGGGTGGTATGGGGAGGGCTGTACAATATAGACAAGTAGTGTTTCTACAGTATATTATTATGCTCATGGACAGTGACTGTAATCAAGTATCTTGGGTCATCTTGGTGATGGAGGAGAGTAGCAAACATAATGTTACTCATGTAATTGTAGATTAATGATAAATAATAAATACAGTAAATATGTAAATAAAAATAAAATATAAATAATTAAATAATACAATGGAGAAGCCCAGTTTTAAAAAGACATGTGTACCCCTTTGTTTATCATAGCACTATTCACAATAGCCAAGTGTCCATCAGTACATGACTGGATGAAGAAGCTGTGGTACACATACACAGTGAAATATAATTCAGCCATATGAAGAAAACAAATCCGTCGATATACAACAACTTGGATGGAGCTAGAGGTTATTATGCTCAGTGAAAGGAGCCAAGCAGTGAAAGAAAATGTGAAAAGATTTCACTCATCTGTGGAGAATTAGAAAAAGAAAAAAAGTGAAGGGCAAGACAGTAGCAGCCTCACCGAACCCAAGAGTGAACCAATGGTTACCAAAGTGAAAGTGACTTTGGAGGATGGTTTGGAAGAGAGGAAAGAGACATAAAATGGGGCAATATGAGTAGAACACATATGTGGGCAGAGGGCATGCACAAGGAAGGCAGTATAACAGTGAAGATCATTAGTGCTTCTACAGCTTATTACTGAGCTCATGGAAAGTGACTCTTAATGGTGTTGTTGTTGGGATTTGAAACTGTGGGCAGTCTAGTAACCAGAATGTTGCTCATGTAACTGTTTAGTTCTGACATCATAATAAAAAGAAACACCCAGTACCGTGGATCTGGTTTCCATTTTCCCTGATGCTGTCTAGCTGGACAGCACGCACCTCACCAAAAACACAACCACATCTAGGGTACCAGGCTCTGAAGTGGGAACCCGCTCTTCTCCACATACACATTCTGTCTCTATGAAAGAGGCACAACTGTGACATCATGGAATCTCCATGCAACTGTGCTGCTTCCACAAACTCCACCAGCAGAAGGGCATAACAAAACCATGGGGAGCTGCATCATCTTAGCAAACATAAGTGGTTCTGGCCTACACATATATATAAAATGATGTCACTCATCACTGGAGTGTAAGAAAAAAGAAAAAACTAAAGGAGCAAAACAGCAGCAGTCTCACAGAATGCAAGAATAGGGAAAGAGTCTTGGATGGATGGGTGGGAATGGAGGGATAAGGGTGTGGAGAAGAAAGAGTGAATTTAAGTTAGCATATATAATGTCATAGTCAGGGCATTCAGAGTGGTTTACAATGCAGAGAAGACAAGTAGTGATTCTGCAGTATCTTACTATATTGATGATCAGTGACAGCAATGGGGTTTCTCGGGGGAACATGGTGATGGGGGGAGCCTAGTAAAGATAATGCTACAAATGTAATTGCAGATTATTGATAAATAAATAAGTAAATACATAAATAAATATATGAATAAATAATAAATTTATTAATAAGAATGCAGAAGCCCAGATTAAAAGAGACATACGCTCCCCTATGTTTATCACAGCCTATTCATAGTAGCCAAGCTAAGTGTCCATCAGTACATTAATGGATAAAGGAGTTGTGGTACATACACCCAATGGAATATGATTCAACCATTAGAAGAAAACAAATCCTACCATTTCCAATAACATAGATGAATCTAGAGGGTATTATGGGCAGTGAAATAAGCCAAGCAGAGATAGACAAGTATCAAATGATTTCACTCATCAGTGGGGAAGGAGAAACAAGAAGAAACTGAAGGGAGGATGTGTGGGATTGGAGAGTTAAGAGGGGCAAAAAAGATAGGGGGCATTTTGATGAGTATGTATAAAATGATTCAGCACAAGGAGGGCCGTACAACACAGAGAAGACAAATAGTGATTCTACAGCATCTTACTATGCTGATGAAGAGTGAATGCAATGGCATAAGTGGGGCAAATGTAGTGATGAAGGAGTCTAGTAAACATAATGTTCCTCATGTAATTGTAGATTAATGATAGCAAGTTAAAAATATAGGTAAATAAATAAAATAAAATAAAAGAATGCAGAGGAGGTGAGCCAAGATGGTGGCATGAGTAGAGCAGTGGAAATCTGCTCCCAAAACCACATATATTTTTGAAAATACAACAAAGACAACTCTTACTAAAGGAGAGACCAGAAGACACAGGACAACATCCAGACCACATCCACACCTGCGAGAACCCAGTGTCTCACAAAGGGGGTAAGATACAAGCCCCAGCCCTGTGGGATCCAAGCGCCCCACACCCTAGCTCCGGGTGGGAGGAGAGGAGTCGAGCAGGGAGAGAAAGGGAGCCCAGGACTGCTGAACACTCAGCCCCAGCCATCCGCACCAGAGTGCAGACACAGTGCATGCATGGGGTCCTGGATACTACGAAAATAGGACAGTAAGAACTGTGAGTGGGTCCCTGCAGCTGGCGCACTGGGGACAAAGAAAAGCGAGAGCTTTTTGGAAGTCTTATAGGGACAGGGACCCCACAGCCAGAAGAAGCATCCTGGGACAATTAGTCCAGCAGCAGGGAACTCCAAGCACCCTAAACCCCTGGATAGCAGGGCAGCTCAGAGGCCCCTCATGGAGAAAAAAGGCATCCCGACCGTTACCCCTCCAAAAGGGCTCCACCATATTGGAGCAGCAGCTCGAGGCAGGCCACGCCCACAGCAACAGGGGAGATAAACGCCATAGCAGCTGGGCAAAAAACAGAAGCCCAGTATGCACGAAACTGCCCAGCACAAGCCACTAGAGGTCACTGTTCTCCCAGGAGAGGAGGGCCACAAACTAACAAGAAGGGAAGTTCTTCCAGCCATCACTCATGCCAGCTCTGCAAACTATCTCTATCACCATGAAAAGGCAAAATTTGAGGCAGACAAAGATCACAGAGACAACACCAGAGAAGGAGACAGACCTAACCAGTCTTCCTGAAAAATAATTCAAAATAAAAATCATAACCATGCTGAAGGAGATGCAGAGAAACATACAAGAGCTAAGTGATGAAGTTGGGAGGGAGATTACTGACGTCCAGAAGGAGATTACAGAAATGAAAAAAAACTGTGGAAGGATTTGTATGCAGAATAGATAAGATGCAAGAGGCCACTGATGGCATAGAAATCAGAGAACAGGAATGAATAGAAGCTGACACAGAGAGAGATAAAAGGATCATCAGGAATGAAACAATATTAAGAAAACTGTGTGACCAATACAAAGGGAATAATATCCGTATTATAGGGGTATCAGAAGAAGAAGAGAGAGAAAAAGTGACAGAAAGTGTCTTTGAAGAAATAATTGCTGAAAACTTCCCCAAACTGGGGGAGGAAATAATCGAACAGACCCTGAAATACACAGAACTCCCAGCAGAAAGGACCCAAGGAGGAAAACACCAAGACACATAATAATTAAAATGGCAAGGATCAAGGACAAGGACAGAGATTTAAAGGCAGCAAGACAGAAAAGGTCACCTATAAAGGAAAACCCATCAGGCTACCATCAGACTTCTCAAAAGAAACCTTATAGGCCATAAGAGTATGGCATGATATAGTTAATGCAATGAAACAGAAGGGCCTTGAATCAAGAATACTGTATCTAGCACAATTATCATTGAAATATAAAGGAGGGATTAAACAATTCCAGACAAGCAAAAGTTGAGGGAATCTGCCTTCCAAAAACCACCTCTACAGGGTATTCTAGAGGGATTATTCTAGACGGGAGCACTCCTAAGACTAAATAGATGTCTCCAGAGAAAATAAAATCAAAGCAAAAACAGCAGATGAACCAAATACTAATTAAAGGCAAAAAATAAAATCAACTACCCACTAAAAGCAGTTAAAGGAAACACGAAAGAGCACAGAATAAAACAACCAACATATAAAGAATGGAGGAGGAGAAATAAGAAGGGAGAGAAGAAAAGAATCTCTAGACAGTGTATATAACAGCTCAATAAGTGAGCTAAGTTAGGTAGTAAGATACTAAAGAAGCTAACCTTGATCTTTCGGTAACCATGAATCTAAAGCCTGCAGTGGCAAAAGGTACAAATCTTTCAATAGTCACCCTAAATGCAAATGGACTGAATGCACCATTCAAAAGACACAGAGTAATAGAATGGATAAAAAAGCAAGACCCATCTGTATGCTACTTACAAGAAACTCACCTCAAACCCAAAGACATGCACAGAATAAAAGTCAAGGGATGGAAAAACATATTTCAGGCAAATAACAGAGAGTGGAAAGCAGAGGTTGCAGTACTAGTATCAGACAAAATAGACTTCAAAACAAAGAAAGTAACAAGAGATAAAGAAGGACACTACATAATGATAAAGGCCTCAGTACAACAAGAGGATATAACCATTCTAAAAATATATGCAACCAACACAGGAGCACTAGCATATGTGAAACAAATACTAATAGAACTAAAGGGAGAAATAGATTGAAATGCATTCATTTTAGGAGACTTCAACATGCCACTCACTCCAAAGGATAGATCCACTGGACAAAAAATAAGTAAGGACATGGAGACACTGAACAACACACTAGAACAGAGGGACCTAATAGACATCTATAGAACCCTACATCCAAAAGCAACAAGATATACATTCTTCTCAAGTGCACATGGAACATTCTCCAGAATAGACCACATACTAGGTCACAAAAAGAGCCTCAGTAAATTCCAAAAGATTGAAATTCTACCAACCAACGTTTCAGACCACAAAGGTATAAAAGTAGAAATAAATTCTACAAAGAAAACAAAAAGGCTCACGGACACATGGAGGCTTACAACATGCTCCTAAATAATCAATGGATCAATGACCAAATTAAAATAGAGATCAAGCAATATATGGAAAGAAATAACAACAACAACACAAAGCCCCAACGTCTGTGGGACACAGAGAAAGCAGTCTTAAGAGGAAAGTATATAAGGCATACTTAAAGAAGGAAGAACAATCCCAAACGAATAGTCTAACATCACAATTATCGAAAGTGGAAAAAGAACAAATGAGGCCTAAGTCAGCAGAATGAGGGACATAATGAAGATCAGAGAAGAAGTAAAATTGAGAAGAATAAAACAATAGAAAAAAAATCAATGAAACCAAGAGCTGATTCTTTGAGAAAATAAGCAAAATAGATAAGCCTCTAGCCAAACTTATTAAGAGAAAAAAGAGAAGCAACACACATCAACAGAATCAGAAATAAGAATGGAAAAATCACGACAGACCCCACAGAAATACAAAAAAATATTGAAGACTACTATGAAAATCTATATGCTAACAAGCTGGAAAACTAGAAGAAATGGACAACTTCCTATAAAACTACAACCTTCTAAGAATGACCAAGGAAGAAACACAAAAGTTAAACAAATCAATTACGAGCAAAGAAATTGAAATGGTAATAAAAAACTACCCAAGAACAAAACCCCTGGGACAGATGGATTTACATCAGAATTTTATCAGACATAGAGAAGACATAATACCCATCCTCCTTAAGGTTTTCCAAAAAATAGATGAGGAGGGAATACTTTCAAACTCATTCTATGAAGCCAACATCACCCTAATACCAAAACCAGGCAAAGATCAAACCAAAAAAGAAAATTACAGACCAATATCCCTGATGAATGTAGATGTAAAAATACTAAATAAAATAGTAGGAAACTGAATTCAAAAATATATCAAAAGGTTCATACACCATGATTAAGTGGGATTCATCCCAGGGATGCAAGGATGGTACAACATTCAAAAATCCATCAACGTCATCCACCACATCAAAAAAAGAAAGACAAAAAACACATGATCGTATCACTGATGCTGAAAAAGCATTTGACAAAATTCAATATCCATTCATGATAAAAACTCTCAGCAAAATGGGTATAGAGGGCAAGTACCTCAACATAATTAAGGTCATATATGATATACCCGCAGCCAACATCATACTGAACAGTGAGAAGCTGAAAGCTTTTCCTCTGATTTCGGGAACAAGACAGGGATGCCCACTCTCCCACTGTTATTTAACATAGTACTGGAGGTCCTAGCCACGGCAATCAGACAAAACAAAGAAATACAAGGAATCCAGATTGGTAAACAAATTAAACTGTCACTATTTGCAGATGACATAATATCGTACATAAAAAACCCTAAAGACTCCACTCCAAAACTACTAGACCTGATATCAGAATACAGCAAAGTTGCAGGATACAAAATTAACATACAGAAATCTGAGGCTTTCCTATACACTAACAATGAACCTATAGAAAGAGAAACCAGGAAAACAACTCCATTCACAATTGCATCAAAAAAAATAAAATACATAGGAATAAACCTAACCAAAGAAGTGAAAGACTTATATTCTGAAAACTACAAGCACTCTTAAGAGAAATTAAAGGGGACACTAACAAATGAAAACTTATCCCATGCTCTTGCCTAGGAAGAATTAATATCGTCAAAATGGCCATCAAGCCCAAAGCAATATACAGATTCAATGCAATTCCTATCAAGTTACCTTCAACATTCTTGAATGAACTGGAACAAATAGTTCAGAAATTCATATGGAAACACCAATGACCCCAAATCGCTACAGAAATCCTGAGAAAGAGGAATAAAGGGTGGGATCTCACACCCCAACTTGAAGCTCTACTACAAAGCCACAGTAATCAAGACAATTTGGTTCTGGCACAGGAACAGAGCCACAGACCAATGGAACAGAATAGAGACTCCAGACATTATCCCAAACATATATGGTCAACAAATATTCGATAAAGGAGCCATGGACATACAATGGGGAAATGACAGTCTCTTCAACAGATGGTGCTGGCAAAACTGGACAGCTACATGTAAGAGAATGTAATTGGATCACTGTTTAACCCCATACACAAAAGTAAAACTGAAATGGATCAAAGACCTGAATCTAAGTCATGAAACCTTAAAACTCTTAGAAAAAAACATAGGCAAAAATCACTTAGACATGAACATGAGTGATCTCTTCTTGAACATATCTCCCCGGTCAAGGAAAACAAAAGCAAATATGAACAAGTGGGACTATATTAAGCTGAAAAGCTTCTGTACAGCAAAAGACACCATCAATAGAACAAAAAGGTACCCTACAGTATGGGAGAATGTATTTGTAAATGATAGATTCTATAAAGGCTTGACATCCAAAATATATAAAGAGCTCACCCACCTCAACAAACAAAAAACAAATAATTCAGTTAGAAAATGCACAGAGGAACTGAACAGACAGTTCTCCAAAAAAGAAATTCATATGGCCAACAGACATATGGAAAGATGCTCCACATCATTAGTTATCAGAGATATGCAAATTAAAACCATATGAGATATCACCTCACACCAGTAAGGATGGCTACCATCCAAAAGACAAACAACAACAGATGTTGGTGAGGTTGTGGATAAAGGGGAAACCTCCTACCCTGCTGGTGGGAATGTAAACTTGTTCAACCATTGTGGAAAGCAGTATGGAGGTTCCTCAAGATGATCAAAATAGACTTACCATTTGACCCAGGAATTCCACTCCTAGGAATGTACCCTAAGAATGCAGCACTCCAGTTTGAAAAAGACAGATGCACCCCTTTGTTTATCACAGCACTATTTACAATAGCCAATAATTGGAATCAACTTAAGTGTCCATCAGTAGATGACTGGATAAAGAAGATGTGGTACATATACACAATGGAATATTATTCAGCCACAAGAAGAAAAAAAATTTCTACCATTTGCAACAACATGGATGGAGCTAGAGCGTATTATGCTCAGTGAAATAAGCCTAGGAGAGAAAGATAAATACCAAATGATTTCACTCATCTGTGGAGTATAAGAAAAAAGGAAAAACTGAAGGAACAAAACAGCAGCAGAATCACAGAACCCAAGAATGGACTAACAGGTACCAAAGGGAAAGGGACTGGGGAGGATGGGTGGGTAGGGAGGGATAAGGGGGAGGAAGAAGAAAGGAAGTATTATGATTAGCATGCATAATGTAGGTGGTGGGAGAAATGTGAGGGCTGTGCAACACAGAGAAGACAAGTAGTTATTCTACAACATTTTGCTATGCTGATGGACAGTGACTGTAATGAGGTTTGTGGGGGGGGGTGACTTGGTGAAGGGGAGAGCCTAGTAAACATAATATTCTTCATGTAACTGCAGATTAATGATAACAAAAAAAAGTAAGAAAAGGAGGAATACTCTCTGATAGGATAAAACTAACTGCAAATCAATGATTAATACATGCTTTACATATCCTTAATTTTGATCTTTTAACGGGTGTCAGATGATCAGCTAAGAAAGTACATTTTTCTGATTATATTCCTTTTTTCTTAAAAAAAAAACAGCAGTTCCTATGTGGTGATCTCCAATAGGTTCTTCACAGTGCTATAAAGGTCATGTTAAAGTGTGGGCAAAGGGTTTGTTTGTGTTTATACAAAGATCAAAGCCTAATTTGGCTACCCAGAAAACGAATTAAGATATGATATCAAGAAGAGCTTCCAACAATAACATCCTCTGTAAGAGTCATTTCAGAAGATGAACATCAAAAAGTTCAACAAAGATCCTGGCGCTGTGGCAGTTGTAGCATCATTCATCCCACCAGTTCCTGGACTTGCCATGGGAATGAAGAAGGAGATATCTAAGCTGGCCTGTGCATACAGTAAAACAACAAATTTGACTGGATCTATACTGTTGGAACTCACCCAAGAATTAGGAGAAGTGCAAGTTGCAGTGCTCCAAAATCGTGATACTCTAGACTATCTACTGTTCAAAGAACATATGGGATGTGAACAGTTCCCAATAATGTGTTGTTTTGATTTGTCTGATTTTTCTCAAAGTATTCAAATTCAGTTAGACAATATCCATCATATCATTGGTAAGTTTTCACAAATGCCTAGGGTGCCTAACTGGTTTTCATGGTTTCACTGGATATGGCTGTTAATTGTAGGTCTGCTTTGGTTATGTAGCTGTATTCCTATTATGTTAATGTGTGCACGCAATTTAATTAGTGGCTTGTTAAAACCTATACATGCTTATGCTACTCTACAAGAAGATATGTCAAAGAAATAATCAATCTTCCCATGTTTTCTTCCGCCTGCTACTTCTATAGCTTTTCTTCTTCCTTCCTAATTACAACCCTTAAATAGAATTCGTGCCTCATATCAAATTTACCGAGTATCATAATTCTTCCAAGTGGTAAAGGTACCTCAAGACAAATGCTGGGCATAGAAGCCACAGGGCATAAATATGCAAAGAAGTAAAAAGCTAACCTTTTCAAACAATAAGGCTTTTCTCTCACTTACCAACTTTACATTTCCCTGTATGGCCCTGGAAGATGACTGGTTAGCCAGAGACGGGTAAGATTCCTCAAGGGAGGAACAACCTAAGACAGGCACAGTCGCAGGGGGGCCATCAGGTGAGAAATTGGGGATCAACAGAGGTGAGGCTTAGAACCTCACCCCCCCTGTTCTGAGAGAAATCTTCTGCATCCGTGGATGTTTTATTGCCCTGGTCTAGCTTGGATTAACACATAGTCTACAGGCACACACCTGATCATGTACATGTGCTCTCTTACAACACTAAACTATGTTTTCTACCTTTATCTTGTATCTACCTACCACTTCAGCATTTTATTAAAAAATAATAATAATAATAATAAGGGAGAAATGTGGGATCCACATATAAATCAAGTATAAAAATCAAATGAATAATTATATCTGATTTGATTGTTTATAATTCATGATGTGTTTTCAAAACTGAAAGTTTCTGTGATATGACTGCCCTTGTACTGTTCACCATGTAAGAATTTATTCACTATATAAGAACTTGTTCACCATGTAAGAACTTGTTCATTATGTTTCAGAAGATTGGAGACTGTTGAGAATTAGGCTTGGTGTTGATTAATGATTGTGCATTGAGTCCCCTATACAGAATTTTATTGTTGTTAACAACCATTCGATCAATGAATATGAGAGATGCCCTCTCAAATAAATGGCAAAAACAATTAAATTATACTTTAAAAAATAAAGTTTAAATTAACCCTTAAAATTAAATATAATTTAATGAAAAGAGAGCTAATAAACACTAAAAACCAGAAAAAAAAGAATGCAGCAACATCATTTGAAAAAGACATATGCACCCCTATGTTTATCACAGCAGTATTCACAATAGCCAAGCTAAGTGTTCTTCAGAAGTTGAATGCATAAAGATGTGCTACATATACATAATTAAATATTATTCAGCTATAAGAATAAAACAAATCCTACCATTTGCAACAACATAGATGAAGCTGGATAATATTATGCTCAATGAAATAAGCTAGGGGTAGAAAGACAAGTGCCAGATGATTTCCTTTATTTTTGGATTATAACAACAAAGACTAACTGTAGGAACAAAATAACAGCAGACTCCAAGACTCCAAGTAGACATTAGTGATTACCAGAGATGTGTGGTCGAGCTTGTGGGGAGGGAGGGAGAAGGGGATGGAGGGGTATTATGCTTAATATACATGTTCTGGGGGATCATAGGGTAAAACACTGTAGTACAGAGAAGGTAAATAGTGATCAGTGACATCTTGCTGCACTGATGGACAGTGACTGCATTGGGATATGGGTGGGGACTTAATAATATGGGTAACTGTAGTAAGCACATTGTTTTTTCATGTGAAACCTTCATAAGAGTGTACATCAATAGAAGCGTAATAAAAATTTTTGAAAAATATCTAAGAAAAAGCAAAAAGATCACATGATCATCTCAAGAGATGCAGAAAAAGTATTTGAGAAATCCTTCAACATGTATTGACAAAAACTCAACAAAGTATATATAGAGGGAATATACTTCAACATAATAAAAGTTATATGTAGTAAGACAACAGCTAACATCATCAACAATGTGAAAAACTGTGTTTTCTTCTAATATCAGGAAAAGTCAAGGGCAGCCAAGTATAGTAATCCAGATTGAGAATTCCCCATTAGAAAGATGAACAAATCATATGGGACTTTAAAAACGTCTCACCCTACCGCCAAAATGAAAGTGAAACAAAAGCCATTATCACCACAGAGGGTTGAAATAGGATTTAAAGGGGCAGTATGCAAAGCATTTAAGGATGGTGATACCACCTTGGAGTGCTATCCAATCTTGTATGATAATAAATTGGACGATCCTCAGTGGGAGCCTTTACATATAAAGTCTTAGAAGAATTGAAAAAATTGGTAACTGACTATGGCTCCACATCCCCGTATATGTTACAATTGATAGACAAAGTTGCCAGTAAATGGATGACTCCTTATGATTGTCACCAAACTGCTAGGTCCTGCCTTTCTGAGGGCCTTTTCCTCCTTTGGAAAGCAGATTATGAAGAGTTCCCTCTACAGACTGTGGCAGCAAACAGAAAATCGGGCAGGAGGGATATATCCATGGATATGCTAATGGGATGAGAGGAATGGGCTCATGCTGCTGATCAGATTACCATTCCCCCGAGAGCCCTTAGATTGTGCTCCAGTTCTGCCAGCAGTGCTTGGAGAAAATTACCAACCAAAGACTTAACCACTACTGGTCTTACTAAAATAAGACAGGGTCCTGAAGAACCCTTTTCGGATTTTTTGGCAAAATTAATTGATGCAGTAGAGAAACATATCCCTAAAGATGAGGCTGCCCAAATTTTAATTAAACAACTGGCTTTTGAAAATGTGAGTTACACCTGTCAGGCCTTGTTAAGGCTTGTCACAGAAACTGGAAATTTAAACGATTTTGTCAAAGTTTGCTCTGACCTTACCCCTTATTATTTACAAGGATAAGCCATGGCAGTTGCCATGCAGGGACAAATTATCCCACAATATTTATCAAAAATATTTCAAACTAATACCAAGGGAACTGAAAGGTAGAAAATGAACAGTTTTGCCTTTGAAGGCATGAATCATTTTAGCAAATCCTGTCTAAACAAACCCAAGCAGACAGCCACTCCCTCGACCTTTGAGGCATACTACTGACTCCCTGCCCTAGATGTAACAATGGCTTTCATTGGGGCCATGACTGTAGGTCTAGATTTCATAAAGACAGCTCCCCAATGACTTCTAATGCTCCAGGAATATATCAGAAAACCGTTAGTCCCTCACAGCAGGGAAACTGGTTGCAGGGCCTGACTCAGGCCCCTCAAACAACTGGGGAGAACAGCAACAATCCCTTTGCACCCAGAGAACTATTTATGACCTCATAAGAGCAACCAAAGGGAGTGCTGGATTGACTTGTGTTCCTCCTCATCAATCGTATTAACCCCAGAACACTCTAGTGTTATAGTCTCCACAGGTATTTTTGGGCCTTTGTCCCCCAGGACAGGAGGAATAATATTGGGAAGTTGAACATCCATGCAGGGAATTAATGTCATTCCAGGTGTTATAGATTTTGACTATACCAGTGAAATAAAAATTATGCTTGAAGCTCCAACTAGAACCATCCAGGTACATACCAGACAATGCATAGTACAACTTTTATTGTTGCCCTTAATGGATTTTCCTTCTTCAGTAGTTACAGAGGCTCCTTGAGGACAAGGAGGGTTTTGATCTAGTGATATGGAATTTGGGGAACAGCAGACCTGAATCACCAGGCCCTCAAAATATTTTAAGTACAAGGTGTAAGGCAAAATTGATCCAAAATGACCAGGTGAGGAAGCTACAAAGGAGCCAAAAGTTTAATAGGGAATAATTCCAGGTGATGGTCACCAGTCTGATAAGTCACAGACCAGTGGGTTTGCTCCCAGCACGGCAGGCAGCAAGTTTTTAATGAAGGTATAGGGAGGGAGAGCATAGGATTACAGTGGCAATAGAATTGACTAGCCTGAGGCACCTTTTTCAGGTTGGAATGGGGCAGCAGCTGGGACTTTGGCACATCAACATTGTATGACATGCTCACCCCTCCCTCTGGGGCCTCCAGCCTTACATTCTGGCCTTTTTGTCATAATGGCTGCCTACTCGATCTGGCTACTTCCAGCTGAGGATGGGCAGCATGGGCAGGGTTGAGGCTGTTGGGAGGCCAGAGTAGGCTTGGAGGGAAAGGGTGAGTACTGATATACTCACATGGTCTTGTGCACTTCTAGTGTCCTACTTCTCTATCGGAGGCCAGAGGTTCCAGCAGATATGCTGTCTTCATCTCTCAGGACAGATATATCTAGCATTATTACTTAGGCTTTGCCCCATCTTGTACCGTTGTCTGGATGATGAGAGACAGACTGAGGTTTATCGTAGCAGGAAACCTGTTACAGAGTCAGTCTGCTAGAGCTAGATGGGTCATTGTGGCCAGCACTAGTGTGAGTAAGGTGCAAACAGAGGGGCCCTGTCTCTCTAGAGCTCTACTTATCATGACTGGGCACTTGTTTAAGCTTGGAGATGTGGTACTATGGGGAGTGTACCAATAGCTTGCAGCCACAGGAGTGGTAAGGATCACCGGGTATGGTCCTGTCCACCATGGGTGGAGTTACGAAGTTTGGAGTTCTTTAAGAAGGATTTCATCTCCCAGCTGTAGAACTTCCATGATTCTTGGATCTGAGGGGAGGTGGGTTGAGGCAGGAACTGGTCTGCATGTTTCCTGAGGATATGTCTTATGAGAATTAAGGTAGATAGGAGAGGTGTCTGCAGGAACTTGAGACAAGAGAGCATAAGTTTAGGGACGACTGGGTGAAGAGGGACTACCATCTTGTTGGTGAGCCAGTAGGCCCCCAATGGCTTCTTGACTGGAAGGATTGGAGTGTTACAGGGAGTATTAGTTGGTACCAGAAGCATTTGAGAAAGAAGATGGTTAATGATAGGTTGGATGCCCTTGCAATGAGCTTTGGAAATTGGAAATTAAGGTCTAGAAGGAGAGGAGGATGAGTCCTTGAGGTGGATGAGGACTGGAGCATGATGGCTCAACACTACAGGAGTAGAGGTGTTTCAGACAATTGGGTTAACACTGTTTGATGGTACAGGATGGTCCATGGAGGCCTCAGGGTCAGAACTTATACAGGCTAAGAGAAAAACAACTCAATCTCTAAACACATGTAACAGAAAAAACAATACAAAACAACAACAGAACACACAACAAGACAACACAGTGAAGACACACAGAGCACAACAAATGTAAAATTCAGTGCCATGTGCACACAGCACACACTGCACACAACCAACACAACACAACCACAGCAAAGAACACTCAAACACACAAATTCTCACACAGCAAACACAGCATAACTCAACAGAATACACACCACACAGATAACACAATATTGGGAAAACACAGAAAGAAAACATCACAGGAAACACACATATAAACACAATCCCTACACAACGTATCACAAAACAGCAAATCATTCAAATTCACACACAACACACACAATGAATAATGCATGATAACACAGAAGCCACACTTTTCACAATAGAAACACAAAATACAAACAAATCCATACACAAGCAAACAACACACAGTAACACATGCAAAACACACACAACCGATAGAAAATCAATCATCACACAAAATCCACAAAATGAAAACTGCACACATGCAACACATTTAACACACTACAGACAATACAAAAGACACATGCCACATAGAGCACACACAAAGCCAGATCCAGCCAGCACAAGGCAAAACACACAATATACACAAAACAAACAAATAAAACAAGTTCATCACAAATAACATTTCACACAACAGTCAAAATAAAAAGACAACCCACCACACACCATACACCACACTCAGAAAAGCATACACAGAACACCAACACAACTGAGAGCACAACACATATCACACAATGCAAATCACAGACATATCACACACTAGAAGTGACAAAGAGAGCCACACACCACCCACAACATACACAACCACAAACACAACATGCAACACAATAGATGTAACATGTACTACATACAAAGACACACCACACACCCAACACACAACCACTTATTTCACACATAACACTCCAAAGAACACACACAGAAAAACATACAAAATGAACAACAAAGTATGTTAACCACACACTTCTCATACAAAAGTCACACAACACAGGCAACACACAACACAGAGTAAACACAAAGCCCAGAGATAAGACAACAAGCACATAATAATGCACACCACACAGCACTAAACAGAATGCACACACAATCACACACCACAAATCACTCACTGCCATATTAACAGTACACAAACAACACACCACACAAACAACATAGAACCTATCAGATACAACATAGAACATACACAAACAACCACAAAAACAAACACATAACACACAACAGACTAAATAGAAACAACACAACACATCACACACAAAAGTAAACATCACAACATTTAACACACAACACATGCAGAAACACAAAAAAAATCCTGTCTGCACCAACATGACAACAGAAAACAGAATCCACACAACCTCTCAGCAAACAAACTTATGAACACACACCATGCACATCATAGCATATAATTGCACACAAGAAACATGAACCACTTTTCACACTGGAAAGCACACACAAACTAGGAAATAACACACACAACATACATTTCCCAAGCTATACAAAATACACACAACCACACGTACATAAACAACACAGATATCCACATACAGGCAGTACAATGCAGAATACACAACACACAAAACATCTGTCAAAGTCACAAAATATGCACAAATATTATCACACACCACATGACACACACACCACACATCACACAGTGTATACACAACATAAAGCATACACAAAAAATATGTACAACACACAAAACACAAGACCAGAAAACTCACACACCATACACAAAACAACACACACAACACAGTACAAAATATACAACTCAGCATATAAAAACAGAAACAACAGAGCCCAAACCTCATACCTAACACACACAACACAGAGAACACACTACACACACAAAAGACAAACACAGAAAAACAACCCCATCTCTAAACACATGGAAGACAGAAAAAACAATACAAAACAACAGAACACAATGAGACAACACAGTGAAGAGATACAGAATCACAACAAACATAAAACATAGTGCTATAGGGAACACAGCACACACTTCACACAACAAACACAACACAACCACAAAAAATAGCTTCCAAACACACAAATTCACACTCAGGAAACACAGCATAACTCAACAGAATACACACCACACACACATAACAACATTGGGCAAACACAGAAAGCAAACACCACAGAAAACACACATACAAACACAATTTCTACACAACATAACACAAAACAGCAAATCATTCAACACCGCACAGAACACACATAACTAATAATGCACAATAATACAAATGCCACACATTTCACAACAGAGACATAAAATACACACGATGAAATCCATACACAAGCAAACAAAACACAGAACCATATGCAAAACACACAGAACCAAAAGAAAATCACTCAAGCCACGGACAATTCATACACAATGAAAACAGGACACATGCAACACATTTCACACACTATGCACAATACAACAGACACATACCAAATAGAGCACACACAAAGGCAGACCCAGCCAACACATGGCAAAACACAAAACACACACACAAAACAGGTTCATCACACTATAACATCTCACACAAATGTCAAAATAAACAGACAACCCACCACACAACATACACCACACTCAAAAAGCATACACAGAACACCAACACAACTGAGAGCACAACACATAAAACACAAGACAAAGCACAGACACATCACACACTACATGTGACCAAGAGAGCCACACACACAAAAACAACATACACAACCACGAACACAACATCCAACACAATAGATGGAACACATATGATATAAAAAGACCTACACCACACCAACCCACAACCACATATTTCACACATAACTTTCCAAAGAGAACACTCACAGAACAACATACAAAATGAACAACAAAGTATGTAAACCACACACTTCTCATACAAAACTCTCACAACACAGGCAACACACAACAGAGAGAAAACACACAAAACCCAGAGATAAAAGAAAATACAAGCACACAATAACACACACCACACAGCACAAAACACAATACACATGCTATCACGGAACACCACAAATCTCTCACTACCATATTCATACCACACAAACAACACACTACAGCCACATCACAGAACCTGTAAGACCCAACACAAAGCGTACACACACAACACACACAAAAACAAACACATAATGCTCAACAGAGAAAACACAGAAACAACACAACTCGCAAAACACAACACATCAAACACAAAACAAATATAACGTAATGAACAACACATGCATCAACACACTGCGAGTTCTTACTACACCACAATGACAACAAAAATACAGAGAATGCACACAACCTCTCAGGAAACAAACAACACTTCAAACTAATCAACACACACCACACACATGATAGCACATAACTTCAAATAGTAGACATGAATCACTTTTTGGAGAGTACACTCAGAACACACAGTGAGGATCACTAAACAAGCACAACCACACAGAGTCAACACACTTCCATTACACACATAACCCAAAAAAGCACAACCACCCACAGTCAACACATTTCTCATTAAACACATAAATCAAAAACCAAACACAGACAACCTCTCAAAAGCAACCAGACACAACTCACAATCACCCACACAAAACTCACACAACATGTACAAAATCACATGCAACACACACAGAAACAAGGAAATAACACATGCAACACATTTCCCACACTATGCAAAAGACAAACAACCACAAGCAGACACACAACAGATATACACATACAAGCAATACAACACAAACACACAACATGTACACACAACATACAAAAATATAGGTCACAGTCACACAATCTGCACAAATAATATCACACACCATATGCAATACACTGCACATCATGCAGAGCATAAGGAACATAAAGCATACACAACAAATATGGACAGCACACAAACACATAGACCAGAAAAATCACACACCATACCCAAAACAGAATACACACACAGAGAACACATACATAACTCAGCACATAAGAACAGAAACAACAGAGCCCAAACTTCATACACAATATGCAGAACACAGACAACACAAAACATACAGAAAACACAACCACAGAAATAAACTTCATCTCCAAACACATGGAACACAGAAAAAACAATACAAAACAACAACAGCACACACGATGGGATAACAGTGAAAACACAGCAGCAGAAAAAACGTAAAACTCAGTGCTATATGTACACAGCACACACTGCACAAAACCAGCACAACACAACCACAACAAAGAACACACAAATCACACAAATTCTCACACAGCAAATGCAGCACAACTCTACAGAATACACACAACACACATAACAATATTGGCAAACACAGAAAGCAAACATACAGCAAATACACACACACACACACACACACACACACACACACACACACACACACATATATATACATACACAATTCCTATGCAACATATCCCAAAACGTCAAATCATTCAAATCCACACACAACACACACAATGAATAAGGCAAAACAACAAAGAAGCAACACTTTTCACAATAGAAACACAAAAGACACAAAAAACAAATCCATGTCAAAGCATGCAATGCACAGTAACACATGAAAAACACAGACAACAGATAGAAAATCACTCAAGTCACAAACAATTCACAACACAATGAAAGGAGCATACATGCAATGTACATTTCACTAACTATGCACAATACAAAAACAGACATACCACATAGAGCACACACAAAGCCCGACTCAGTCAGCACATGGAAAACACAAAACACACACTAAACAGGTTCAACACAAGTACCCATGCACAAAAGGCAAAATAAACAGAAAACACACCACACAACATACACCACACTGAGAAAAGAATATACAGAACACCAACACAATGGAGAGCACAGTACAAAACACACAATGTAAAGAATGGACACATCAAACACTACAAGTGACTAAGAGGGTCACAGACAAAACACATCACACACAACCATGAACACAACATGCAATCCAATAGATGCAACACATACGACATAAAAAGACCTACACCACACACCCAACACACAACCACATATTTCATACATAACACTCCAAAGAGAACACACACAGAACAACATACAAAACAAATAAAAAGGTATGTTAACCACACACTTCTCACACAAAACTCCCACAACACAGGCAGCACACAACATGGAGAAAACACACAAAACCCAGAGTTAGAAGAAAACACAAGCACACAATACTGCACACCACACAGCACAAAACAAAATACACACACTATCAAACAAAACCACCACAAGTCACTCACTGCTGTATTCACACTACACCCACAACACAGAACCCATCAGATGCAACATAGAACAAACACACACTACACAAACAAAAGCCCACACATAAACCTCAACAGAGAAAACACAGAAACAACACAAAACACAAAACACAACACTTCAAACACAAAAGCAAACATCACATTTAACAAAAAACAAGCAGTTACACACAACAAATCCTGACTGGACCACAATGACAACAAAAAACAGAATGCACACAACCTTTCAGCAAACAATGGTTCACAGTAATCAAGACACACCACACACTTCATAGCACATAACTGCACATAATATACATAAACCACTTTTCACAGAGTACACTCAGAACACACAATGAGGATCAATAAACAAGCACAACCATAGAGTCAACACACTTCATATTACACACATAACCTGAAAAAGCACCATCACCCATATTCAACACATTTATCATTACATACATAAATCAAAAACCCAACAGAGAAAAACTCAAAACAACCAGATGCATAACACGTCAAAAAACAAAAAACTTACACAACACATACAAAACCAAATGCAAACAACACACAATCAAGGAAGTGAAACATACAACACACATCCCACAATATGGTAAAGACATACAACCATGTGTAGAAACACATATCCACATATAGGCAGTACAATGCAGAACACACAACACAAATACAAAACACACACAAAAATATTGGACACAGGTCACACAGTATGCACAACAAATATCACACACCACATGCAGAACACACATAGCATATATGCACAGCATATGCAACATAAAACTTACACAGTAAATATGCACAACACACTAAACACACAGACCACAAAATACACACCATACACAAAATACAAAACAGACACAAAACAGAACACAACATTTAACACAACACATAACAAACTGACACAACAGAGCTCAGACCACCAACCCAACATGCACAACACAGACAACACACAACACACACAAAACACAACCATGGGTAAACAAACCCATTTCTAAACACATGGAACAGAGGAAAAACAATACAAAAAAATAACAGCACACACAACATGACAACACAGTGAAGACACAGCATCACACAACAACCATAAAACACAGTGCATATGTACACAGCACACAACCAACACAACAACAAAGTACACTCAAAACACACAAATCCTCACACAGCAAACACAGCATAACTATACAGAATACACACAACACACATAACACAATATTGGGCAAACAAAAAAAGCAAATATCATAGCAAACACACATATATACACAATCCCATATATCTCCAAACAGCAAATTGTTCAAATCCACACACGAAACACACAACGAATAATGCACAGTAAAACATATGCTGCACATTTCACAACAGAGACACAAAATACAACCAAATCCATACACAAGCACACAACACACAGTACCACATGCAAAGCACACATGAGATAGAAAATCACTCAAGTCACTCACGATCCACAACACAATGAAAACAGCACACATGCAAAACATATTTCACACACTATGCATAATACAAGTCAGACATATACCAAATAGAGCTCACACAGTCAGACCCAGGCAGCAAATGGCAAAACACACAACACACACACAGAAAACACACACCTAACAGGATCAACACAAGTAACATCACAAACAGACAAAATAAACAGACAACCCCCCACCACACACCATACACCACACTCAGAAAAGAATACAGAGAACACCAACACAGATGAGACCACTATACATAACACACAATGCAAAGCACACATCACACACTACAGGTGACCAAGAGCCACCCATAAAACACACAACATACACAACCATGAACACAAAAGTAAACCCAATAGATGCAACACATATGATATACAGAGACCCACACAACACACCCAACCAACACACAAACACATAACACTCCAAAGAGAACAAACAGAAAAATGTACAAAATGAACAACAAAGTATTTTAACCACACACTTCATGTACAAATATCACACAAAAGAGAGAAAACACACAAAACCCAGAAAAGGAAAACACAAGCACACAATAATGCACACCACACACCAGACAGCGTAAAACAGAATACACATGCAATCACAACAACACAATCACACACTGCTGTATTCACTCTACACAAAAACACACTACACCTACAATGAAGAACCCCTCAGACACAACATAGAACATACACATACCACAAACATATAACACAGAACAGAGAAAACACAGAAAACAACACAACACACAAAACACAACACATCATACACAAAATGAAACGTCACAACATTTAACACACAACACACACAATGACACAAAACAAATCCTGACTGGGACACCATGAAAACAAAAAACAGAGAACACACACAAACTTACACCAACAGCTCTTCACACTAATCAACACACACCACACACATCATTGCACAAAACTGCACATAATATACATGAACTACTTTTCACAGAGCACACTCAGAACACACAGTGAGGATCACTAAACATGCACAACCACAGAGTCAACACACTTCACATTGCACACATAACCCGGAAAAGCACAACCACCCATATTCAACACATTTCTCATTACACACATAAATAAAAAACCCAACAGAATAACTCTCAAATACAACCAGATAAAAATCACATCACACACACAAAACTCACACAGTACATACAAAACCATATGCACAGCACACACAAGCAAGGAAATGACACAGGCAACCCTCATATCCCACACTGGAAAAGACACACAACCACACATAGAAACACATATCCACATAAAATCAGTACAATGCAGAAAGTACAACATTCATGCACAACACACACAAATATATCGATCACAGATCACACAGTATGCAAAACAAATATCACATAACACATGAAACGCACACATAGCACATATGCACGCACAGCACACCCTGCACACAACCAACAAAACACAATGACAACAAAGTACACTTGAAACACACAAGTTCTCACACAGCAAACAGCATAACTCTACAGAATACACACCACACACATAACAAATATGGGTCAAACACAGAAAGCAAACATCACAGCAAACACACATATAGACACAATCCCTACACAACATATCCCAAATCAGCAAGTCATTCAAATCCACACACAACACATGCAATAAGTTATGCACAGGATCACAGATGCCACACTTTTTACAATAGAAACACAAAATACACAAAAACAAATCCATGCACAAGCACACAACACACAGTAACACATGCAAAACACACACAACAGATAGAAAATCACTTGAGTCACACACAATCCACAACACAATGAAAACAGCACACATGCAACACACCTGCAACACACTATGCACAACACAAAAACAGACACATACCACATACTGTACACACAGAGAAGACCAAGCCATCACATGGCAAAACATACAATACACACACAAACACACACAAAACAGGTTCAACACGAGTAACATCACACACAACAGCCAAATAAAGGACAACCCACCACACACCATACACCATACTCAGAAAAGCATACACAGAACACCAACACAACCGAGAACACAACACATAAAACACAATGCAAAGCACAAACATATCATATACTACATGTAACCAAGAGAGCCACACACAACATACACAATCACGAACACAACATTCAACCCAATAGATGCATCACATACAACATACAAAGACCCACACAACACAGCCAACACCTAACCATGTATTTCACACGTAACACTCCAGAGAGAACACACACAGAACAACATACAAAACAAACAACAAAGTAGGTTAACCACACACTTCTCATACAAAACTCACACAACACAGAAAACACACAAAACCCAGAGATAAATGAATACACAAACACACAATAATACACACCACACACCACACAGCATAAAATACAATACACACACTATCACACAACACAACAAATCACTCACTGCCATATTCACACTACACAAACACACACCTACAACACAGAACCCAGCAGACACAACATAGAACATACACATACCACATACACAAAAGCAAATATAATGCACAACACACAAAACACAGAATATCACACACAAAAATAACATCACAACATTTAACACACATGACACATGCAGCGACACAACAAATCCTGACTACACCACCATGACAACAAAAAACAGAGAATACACACAAGCTCTCAGCTAATGGACAACACTTCACAGTAATCAACACACACTGCACATCATAACACATACCTGCACATAATAAACATGAACCACTTTTCACAAAGCACACTCAGAACACAAAGTGAGGATCACTAAACAAGCACAACCACCCAGTCAACACACTTCACATTACACACATAAACCAAATAAGCACAACCAACCACATTCCACACATTTCTCATTACACACTTAAATCAAAAACCAAACACAGTCAACCTCTCAAAAATAACCAGACACAAATCACAATCACACACAAAATCTCACTCAACACATGCAAAACCACATGCAAAGCACACACAAGCAAGGAAATGACACACACAACACACATTCCAAACAATATAGAAAAGGCACACAACCACACCTAGAAACATGTATCCACATACAGGCAGTACAACACAGAACATATGACATGCATGCACAATACACAAAACATGTCAGTCACAGGTCACACAGTATGCACAGGAAATATCACACACTACATGCAAAACACACATTCTACACATGCACAGCATATGCAACATAAAACACACACAGAAAATATGTACAACACACGGAACACACAGACCCCAAAGTCACACACCATACACAAAATACAAAACACACACAACACAGCACACAATATTTAACACAACACGTAACAAACAGACACAACAGAGCTCAAAACACAAACCCAACATGCACAACACAGAAAACACACAACACACACAAAACACAAGCATGGGTAAACAACCCCATTTCTAAATATATGGAACACAGAAAAAACAATAAAAAACAACAGCACACACAACATGACAACACAGTGAAGACACACAGCAACACACAATGAATGTAAAACTCATTACCATATGCACACAGCACACGCTGCACACAACTAACACAAAACAACCACAATAAAGAATATTAAAAATAAGCAAATTCTCACACAGCAAACACAGCATAACTGAACAGAATACACACCACATACACATACACTACCTGCAAAAAAAACACAGAAAATAGAAAATCACTCAAGCCACACACAATCCACAATGCAATGAAACCAACACACATGCAACACATATTTCACACACTATGCACAATACAAGAACAGACACATACCACATAGAGCACACACAAAGCCAGACCCAGTCAGCACATGGAAAACACACAACACACACACAAAATGCACACACAACACACGTTCAACACAAGTAATATCAAGCTCAACAGGCAAAATAGACAACCCACCACACACCAAATACCACACTCAGAAAAGCATACACATAACAGAAACACAACCAAGAAGCACAATACATAACACACAGTGCAAAGCACACATCACACACTACAGGTGACCAAGAGGCACCTATAAAACACACAACATACACAACCATGAACACAAAAGCAAACCCAATAGATGCAACACATATGACATACAGAGACCCACACAACACACCCAAACACAACCACATATTTTACACATAACACTCTGAAGAGAATACACACAGAATGACATAAAAAATGAATAACAAAGTACATTAACCACACACTTCTCATACAAAACTCACACAACACAGGCAACATACAACACAGAGAAAACACACAAAACTCAGAGGTAAAATAAAACACAACAAGCACACAATAATGCACACCACACACCACTCTGTGTGAAACAGAATACACACACAACCACACAACACCACAAATCACTGCCATGTTCACACTACACAACACACTAGACCCACAACATAGAACCCAGCAGACACAACATAGAACATACACACAAAAAAGACACAAAAACAAATGTAATGCACAACAGACAAAATACAGAAACAACACAGCACATTACACACAATAGTAAACGTCACGACATTTAACATACACAATACACACAGCAACACACAACAAATCCTGACTGTGCCACAATGACAACAAAAACAGAGAATGCACACAAGCTCTCAGCAAACAAACACTTCACACTAATCAACACACACCACACACACCGAAGTAAATAACTGCACATAATAAATATGAACCACTTTTCACAGAGTACACTCAGAACACACAGTGAGGATCACTAAACAAGCACAACCACACAGTCAACACACTTCACATTACACACATAATCCAAAAAAGCACAACCACCCACAGTCAACACATTTCTCATTACACACATAAATCAAAAAGCAAACACAGACAACCTCTGAAAAACAACCAGACACAAATCCCAATCACACACACAAAACTCACACAACACATGCAAAACTACATGCAAAGCACATACAAATAAGGAAGTTACACACACACAACCAACACAACACAAGCACAACACACTTCTCATACAAAACTCACACAACACAGGTAACACAGAACACCGACACAACCGTTGTTGTTACCTATTGTATTCTTCATCACTGTCTCTTCTCTCCAACCAATAAAATACATTACTTCTGTCATTCAGAAGGCTTTGTCAGCAGAAATACTTCAGATAAGAGTCCGGCTTCAGGTTTACAGCAACGAGTAAATGTCAGTGACTAGTGGAAGGTGGGGTGTCTGCCGCCAAAGCAAATGTGAGAATCCAAGAATGGGAAGGGGCTTGTGTCAGGACAGCCACTCTGAGATTCATGCGGTGTCCTAGATGGTCATTGTGGGTAAAATTGTAGTATTTCCAGAATATCTCACCTGGCTTTAGTACATCTGCATATCAATAGGCGTTCAGAGGTGGAAGAAGTATGGCTTTAGTGCATTTGCATCATTCGTCAGGGGTGGAGAGAAGTTCATATCCGTATCAATGGGTAATTACCTGGGCAACAGAGGGCTTATCTGTACCTGAGAGATAAGAGGGAGGGCTGTTTTTACTTCTGCTGGAGCAGGAAAGAGAGAAGGGCCCGGACTGCAGTTTGTAAGCAATAAATCGATTTTAAACTTTATTTCTCCTTTTGACTGATTCCAGTTTTTAGAGGTACTTTGCCCCAGGATTTCCTCTCCCTGGACTTACAGTCACCAAACCTGTCTCCCTAATGGGAAAAAAGACTAAAAAATATACATGGAGGCAGGTTTGTATGTCATATTAAGGAGTTTGGATTTTCCCACAGGCCTTGAGAAGCATCTAAGATTTTGAAGATAGTGACAGCTCATAGCCTCTCCAAGAGAGACGAGGTGGGAGACAGGAAGGCCAGTGAGGAAACACCTATCCTGGGGCAGGGGTGCAGGTGTGGCTGGAAGGCTGCAGACAGGGCTTAGCAGGATTTAGCAACCGGTTGGATGTGGGAAATGCCAGAGAAAGAGGATCTGGTGAGGACGGAGATTTCAGACTCACCTAGATGAAAGCATGGTAATATTCATTAACCAAAACTGTAACAGAGAGGTAAATTTGAACTTAGAATAGCCCAAAACGCTAGTGGCCATCTCTGTGCTGTTATTCAGAAAATAGTGGTTAATTCCAGCCTTTCTCTGAGGAGGTGGATGAACCTGCATTTCCTACTTGGAAGAGTTTAGGTTTCTTAGATGCTAAATGACAACTTCTCATGAATGATTCCAATGCTCTGAGAGTTACAACTTCCCTGACTTTGTTTCTCATACTTAATCTAAGGAGCTAGAGTAAGAATGTCTCTAAAGGCCCTTCCACGTTTGTGATTGTGCAGTTCTCATAACTTTGCCCAGAATAGTAAACAGTAGCAAAAGGAACTTGTGAGTTTGAGAATCGGAGGGAACTAAACTCTAATCCCTGTTCCAGTTCTAAAGCACGTCCCAGTGAACTTGGAGCTGTGGCTGCACCCTTGGCTGCTCTGAGTCTCCTCCTCCTGAAAACTGTGTTTCATAAAACTTCACAAAGCTGCTTTGAGTCTGTTGTATGTGAAAACACCCAACTCAGTGCCCGGCACAGGGTAGGTTCAGAGTAAAGACTGATTCCCTCCCTCCCTTCCTTCTTCCTCCCTTTGTCACTAAAGGGAAAGTGTTAGTCCAGCTCCTCAAATGGTGCTGGGGTGAAACCTTCTCTGTAGACTCTGTGGTGCCCCAGAGCAGCTATCATTGTGTCGGAGGACTGCTTTCTATGCGCCATGCTCAGTTTTGCCCCAAAGCACAAGACCTGACTTTGAGAGTAGCAGAGTGGCAAGGAGGCCCGGGCAGCTAAGTCTGTAGTTGCTGTTTCAGCTGGACCCATTTCCACTCCAAATGCCACACCCAGGGATGTGTGTAAAGGGGTAGAAAGGAGCCACCCCATCTTCCCTGCACAATTGAGCAACAACACATTCAGTCATTATATTTAAGGGATATAGTGAATCAGACAAGGTTTAGTCACCTTTGCACAATGCTTTGCTGCTGAGAGCTTTAAAAAAGCCTCTCTGATAGTTAAATTTCTACTGCTGAAGCTCAAAGACAGCATGAAGCTCTGTAAAGCTGACCTCCAATCACTGAGTTTATCAGGATTCTCGGTAGGAAAAGACAGGAGTTGTCCCCTCTCCTGCAGTGAATGCTAGAAATGTTACTTCTTCCTGAAAGCTAAATCTCCCACCCCTGTCCTGTACAACTCAGCTATGGAGAAAAAGAAAAAGAAAAAGGTTGGAATCTCCTTGCATATAAAATTTAAATGCCCCTTGAACCTGACATGGTGTTTGTGTTTTAAGTTCAAAATTGCACAGTTTTCAAGATCAAAGACTTCTGTATATCCTATCCCAACATTGTGTAATGTTGCTGTACTTTGGAATTTTGTTTTGGGGTAAATGAGAAATAACTTAACCCTATCAGTCCTTGAGGAGATACCATTTAGCAACCTTGCTATTTCCTGAAGGAAAAGCCTCAGAGGTATAAATAAACATAAGTGTGTGTGTGTATACATATATATAATAAAATAAAATAAGAAATATTACAATGTATAGAAATATTAGAGAGATTACATTCATGCCTTACATGTGAGGAAACAGGCAAACAGGCATATAGAGGCTGAATCTGGTTATATTGCTCTCCCACCGTGAAAAGAGCAGCAGATTTCTGCTCTGAGATCCATATCATCTCTCCTCCACATACCCAATGCAGCAAGGTAGACCAAGAAGCAAGGGTATGCAAATGGACTAATGGGTGGTTACTTTGCAAGTGCATTCATCTTTCAGCATGTTGTTATTGAACAGCTACTGTGCGCTGGGCATGATACAAGCAGTGGGGATAAAAGATGAATGATACAATTCCTGGCCTCTTGTTGATAGAAGGCTGATACAAGTTTACAATCTAAGACTTGTCTCTACACAGAGTAAATAACACTTAAATCTCAACAAATCCATCATACCACCACCAGGTCAAGTTCAAGGCTTTACAGTTCCCAGAATGCCCTGTAGGCACAGAAAAAGTAAGAACAAGCAAAAACAGGAACAGAACAATCACAGAAGAGCAGCCACCTCTATAATGGAATAATTGAGGTGGCCTTCGATTTAAAGCTGGTCTTTTCTCCTTTATGCAGCTTCCTTAGTTCTGGTTCTCTGCAAAAATGGGTGATTGATCACCATTAGAAGTTTAATTACCAATTAATTGGTTATTATTGAATTACTGGTACATCTCAGTTATCTGCCACTTCACAGAGCAATCTATAGTATTTCAGTGAAGAAAAGCTTCCAATTAAATAGTGAAATAGCACTCATTAATATGTCAAAGTAAATGTCTAGAATGAGAACATTTCATTAATTATGAGAGTCAGGGCTTAGCATCTCTGAGACTCCATTAGCTAATGTATCACCATTCAAAAAGAACAACTATTTGTTGCTATATAAAACAGAGCACTTTAGATGATTTTTTAAACATCAGAGTCAATAGATATAACAACTTTGCACTCCATTTGACAGATATTTAACATAAGGAATAAGTTTATTTTAAATATGAATAACTAAATTTTTATTTCAGTTTATTCTTAAACACTAAGTTGTTTTAAAATGTACCATGACAACCTTCTGACTACTATAAATGTAATAGGACAATAATAGAGAATTGGTAGTTGTCATTTTCTGGTACTTGTAGCTACATACAAAGATATGTAAAAGTAAACATTTTCTTACTTCCAAGTTAGACTTCATTTTCCTTGATAAATTCTTCTGCCTCTGTTAAATGCCCCAAATTTACTATTCTCAGCTACCTTCTCAGGACAGTCAGGAGCCAGACACTATTTGTCCATTTTAAACTCTTAACTATCCCTATTCCTTAAAAAAATGCTTTGGTAATATTGGTTTATAGCTCCACACTCATTCCCTATCTAGTCACAACTGATTCACTTTCTTGTTCATTCAATCAGTTAATATTCATAAAAAACCTACTATGTGTGTTCCAGCTACTAGCAATATAGTGGTGAACAAGCAGGGACCCTGATGGCAGGGACATCATTCAGATAATCACACAAGCAAATAGCAGTTGAGGCTGTAATGAATACTGTGGCACATAGTAAAAGGTATTATGGCCATGCATAATAGAAGCACTTGACCTAGATAATAGGGTCAGGACAGACCTCCTGAGGAAATGATGACAGTAAAATCTGAAGGAAGCATAACAGGTAACAGGGTAAATGGAGGTGGAAGGAGCTCTCCAAGCAGAGAGAAAAGCATGTGCAAAGGCCCTGTAATGGGAGGACATGTGGCACATTTGGAGAACTGAAAGAAGGACGGAAAACTGGAGCTCAGAGTACAAAGTAGAGCTTGGTGTAGGATAAGTCTGGAAAGTCAGTAGGATTCAGATGATTCAGGGCCCAACAGGCCTTGTTAAAATTTTTGTTTGTATTCTAAGAGCAATGTGAGACATTGTTTTGAGCAGAGTGACATGATGAGATTTGTGTTTTAAAAAGAAAATGTGGCCACAATGTAGAGAATGGATCTGCAATAATGAGATCAAATGTGGCAGGTTCAGTTTGGAAGCCATTACAGTAGTCCAGGAGAAGCACAAGGTAGCTTAGATGAAGGTTGAATTGGAGACAGAGAAAACAGGTTGGATCCCGAAGATACTCAGAAAGTGCAGTTGATGACAATTGGTGATGGGCTGGATATGGCGAGGAATCAAGATGACACTTATATTCCTAACTTGTACATCTGGAGGAAAAGTAGAGGTATTTGCTGGAGTGCATTGTCCCATAACATAATGCGTGGGAGAAGATTGTGGTTCCTGCTTTACCCATATTGAGCCTGAGGTCTTTGAGACATCTGAGTGAATATTTCATAAGCAGTGTGATGTGTGAACAGTCAGCTCAGAGGAGAAGGGGTAGCGTAGGAGTACTAACCTGTGTGTCAACTAAATAGAAAGAGGCTGAGATTGCCTGAAGAGAGAGTGAAGAGTGAGAAGAGGAGCAGCCCTAAGATAGAGCCTTAAGAAACCCTGACACTGCTAGTCATGGATGGTCCGGCAAAGGAGACATAAATGTTGCAGTCTGAGAAGTGGAAGGAAAACCAGGAGAATGAAGTGTCAAGGTGAAGGGAGGGATCTATAGTGTGGTTGAGTCATCTATTATTAAACAGTATTTTTAAAAAGCATTCCATTTGAAGTTGAAACCTAAAGGATAAATACCTGGTTGAGTGGTAATTGCCTCTTAGTAAGCTGAAGCATTTGCTACACCACTTTTACATTTTTTGAGCCTATCAAGATAATGACAAACGTGGTTATCTGTGGGTGATAGGTTCTGTTGTAAGGTATTTCTGTAAGCTAGCTCACTTAATCTTTACAACAGCTCCATAAGGTGGGCACATTTCTAAAATTCTCTTTATTTTACAGGTGGTAGAACTAAAACAGATAATGTGAATTTCACACACACAGGAAAATTATGGGGACTGCATAAGGTAAACAAGCATTAGGGACCAGAATTTGATGCAGGAGCTTGAGTCTGGGTCTGTGCTCTGCTGCCTTCCCATAAATTATCTATCAAAAACCACTTCCTACCACCTCACTGGACACAAATGCACACATCTTAAAATATAATGTCCTAGTATGACTCTAACATTTATTATTCATCCAGTTGAAATTCATCTCATTGGATTTGCCTGCTAGAAGCATTACCTTTATGCCCAGGGCAGAGTTTGTTTGTTTGTTTTACTATCACCAGCTCAGTTCCATTTTTGGAATTTATATACATATTGAACCATGGTGCAACCTGTGATATTTAAGGTTTGTCCCCAGTTTGGAGTCTATAGCTACACAATAATAGCACTTTGCAGTCCTGGAGCATTTAGGTCACTAGAACCACTTCTATCACTCTGGGGCTTTTTGTTTATTTGGGTGGTTATCCCTGCTATTCCTCCCCAGTTCTGAAGTTTCTTGCTAGGTTCTTCACATCTGGACTCATATTAATTCTATGACCATATTTTATTCCAGACACTTTTGAGAAATTCCTCGGGTTTTGAAGTGCGCAGTGATGTGTATCAAACGGAGTTCACCACAGCCTTGCAGCGTGTTTACTTATTTATGGGCCAATTCAACCGAGTCCGCTTAACATCTGTATCCACCTTCATTAAAGGAGAACTCACCATCGCTAATCTTGGGATGTCATAGGGTCACTTCATGCAGATACATGCTTTCTGAGAGTGGCTGTGTCTGCTTTACTTGTGATTGTGCAATTAATATGTTTCTGTTTTTGCACTAAGGTATTTGCAAAGTTTGTAATGTGAAAATCACAGTAGAAGCTACAGACACAGACTGAAAGCAAAACAATGAGTCCTGGTCCTCTTATGAAGTGTACGGCCTATTTTTGTTAAGTTTTCAAAGCTTTCAGTTTATATGTGGTTCCTTTAATTTTCTTGCCTAGGAGCGTTTGGATTTTGTTTTGTTTTTTCCCATTCATGATTACTGTCACATGATTGGAAAATAAAATGAAACAATTAAAGCACTTTCAGGAGATGTTTTCCTATTTCAAGGGAAGCCATAGATCAAAGAAGAGCTATTCTGTGAACTGTGCATCTCCATGAAAAGAAACATTCACGTCATTGAGAAATATTGGCATCAGGTAGGAAAAGACGTTATCATCAATATCCCACTGCAACTCCAGCTCTTCTGGTTCTGTAAAATGATGGGGTCAAACACAGAAGTTTAAATACTAAAAAAAATCCAGATTTTATTAAAAAATGCTCTTAATCGATAGCAACAGTGTTTCTACACAATAAAAGTTCATGTTTCAGAGTTGCCATTATCATGTTTCCTAGATATTAGGAATCGTAGCACTTTGCAGAAATTAAAATGCTCCTGTGCTGGATCTCTTTTGCTGCTTTAATAGTTTTGGTAGGGCTTTCAACCTGATTTCATTAGTAGGTTCTTGATTAATGCAGAATGACCATGGCATCTATAGAAGTGTTACAAATACTATAAATTTCTTTTAAAGAGAGATGGTTATTTCAAAATCATCTGACATAGTTAACATCCTGATCAGACAATGACTTTTAGTAAATTAGTTGAGGAGAATGATGTTTTCATGTGATTTGCTCATCTATGCATCTTCTTCCTGTATTCTTTTATAAAATTTATTTTCAAAAATTACCACTGTCAGAATCTGAAGATATAAATATGTGGTCAGAAATACTGACCATAGACTGTTGGTTACCACAGAAGTGGGGGATGGGTAAAACAGGTAAAGAAGTACAAACTTCAAATTATAAAATAAATTGGTTGTAGGAATGGAAGTACAGCATAGAAAATATAACCAGTAATGTAATATCTTGGTATAGTACTAGGGTAACTACACTTAACCATGGTGGGCACTTAATAATACATGTAATTGTTGAATCACTATGTTGTACACCTGAAGCAAATATTGTGTATCAGCTGTATTTCAATAAATAAAGAAAAAACTTAAAAAATTACGACTATCTTTATAGCAGTCTAAATATTGGTCATTGCCATATTGTAAACCATGTCTTTTTTGTACTAGTAGGCATAGTTGAATTTTTTCAGTCATAAAAAATGTAAATAAAACCTTCCTAGGTCAAAACTAATCTTTTTAATCCTATTATCTAAGTGTTCCAAAAATTAGTCTCATCTCCTCCCATTTCTCCTCCCAAAATAACTATATCTTTCCTTCCCCTCATCCCTCTTTTCCTGCCCATTAGTCTTATTTACCCACCTCAGCCCAGTTCTCTCCTTAGCTCCTCAAAGTCTGAAAGGTGGATGCCAAACCCCTCACACACACACACACACACACACACACACACACACAAACATATACTCTAATGTATCTGAAATGTGGTTATAGCTGTTATTGTACAATGTGTAGTATTAGGTTGTATTTATGTTTTGTTTTGTTTTTATTTATTTATTTTTTTGTAGATAATTACTTTTTATTGAAGGGTAGTTGATGCACAGTATTACATTACATTAGTTTCAGGTGTACAACACAGTGATAAAACATTTATATACATAATTCTAGGTTCCAGCTATCACCCTACCAAGCTGTTACAATATCTTGACTATATTCCTTATGCTATACATTACATCCGGGGTGGATTAATGATTGTACATTGAGCATTGACTCCCCTATACAGAATTTTATTGTTGTTAACAACCATTTGATCAATAAATATGAGAGATGCCCTCACAAAAAAAAATGTACAGACTTCCAATGGTAAAGTATTTATGCTTTTTAATTTACATTGATATCATGCTATAAAATTCCAAAGAATTTGAATAATTAGAGAAGCTCTACTGAATTCTTTACGTGTTCCCTTTGTCTTTGATCTGCTTCCCTATATGTCTACTTTTTTTCCCTAATTGTCAATTATCTTACCAAACCAGTTTCATATTACTAAGCAAGCTTTCTACAGCTACTGGAGATCTGACATTACTTTTTATATCAAAGTTCCTGGCCTAGTTCCAGATTTCTAAGGTTCTAATAAAATCCAACATTTAGACAGATTCTTTTAAAGATAACTTTATAAGTTTACAAAGCTTTAATAACTGAGTAACTCTGTTGTATGACAGATTCTACCACCCAAGTAAGTAATATGTCAGGCATCAGTCTCATTATAGCAGAAATGCTGCAACAAATGTTGTATTCTCATCTCATTTAATTCTCATAGCATTTTCATAAAAGAAATTTTATTAACACCATTATCTATCCATCCAAAACATTAAAGATGAAAATATGTAAATTCGTTAACACTTATTTTATGGAAAGTACTGATATCACTGATTTTTTTAAAATGAGGAAGCTCTTAATTTATCAAATATATTTTGAGAACCTATGCAATAAGCATAATAAGTGAATCTTATTACACAAATAAGTGAATCAAAGGAAGCAATGACATAGAACCTGTCTTTAAAGAACTAAATTTTTAGGAGAGATACAAACATGGACCTAACATCAAGACTACACAAGACAAAGACATACAAAGGTTATAGAGACCCATGGAAGATCTATTTCTCGGACACTTGCCTATCAGAATTCCATTGCTTTAAATTTTTATAAATTTTGTTATCATTAATCTACAATTACATAAAGAACATTATGTTTACTAGGCTTCCCCCTACCCCAAGTCACCCCCACAAACCTCATTATTGTCACTGTCCATCAGCATAGTAAGATGTTGTAGAATCATTACTTGTCTTCTCTGTGTTGCAAAGACCTCCCCTTCCCACCCCAACATTATTCATGCTAATTATACCACCTTTCTTCTTCCCTGCTCTTAACCCTCTCTACCCTCCCATTCTCCCCAGTCCCTTTCCCTTTGGTACCTGTTAGTTCATTCTTGGGTTCAGTGATTCTGTTCTGTTTTGTTCCTTCAGTTTTTCTTTTGTTCTTATTCTCCACAGATGAGTGAAATCATTTGGTATTTGTCTTTCTCCACTTGGCTTATTTCACTGAGCATAATACCCTCTAGCTCCATCCATGTTGTTGCAAATTGTAGGATTTGTTTTCTTCTTATGGCTGAATAATATTCCATTGTGTATATGTACCACATCTTCTTTATCCATTCATCTCCTGACGGACACTTAGGTTGCTTCCATTTCTTGGCTATTGTAAATAGTGCTGCGATAAACATAGGGGTGCATCTGTCTCTTTCAAACTGGAGTGCTGCATTCTTAGGGTAAATTCCTAGGAGTGCAATTCATGGGTAAAATGGTAAGTCTATTTTGAGCATTTTGAGGAACCTCCATGTTGCTTTCCACAATGGTTGAACTAATTTACATTCCCACCAGCAGTGTAGGAGGGTTCCCCTTTCTCCACAGCCTCGCCAACATTTGTTGTTGTTTGTCTTTTGGATGGTAGCCATCCTTACTGGTGTGAGGTGATATCTCATTGTGGTTTTAATTTGCATTTCTCTGATAACTAGTGATGTGGAGCATCTTTTCATGTGTCTGTTGGCCATCTGAATTTCTTCTCTGGAAAACTGGTTGTTCAGCTCCTCTGCCCATTTTTTAATTGGATTATATGCTTTTTGTATGAGCTCTTTATATATTTTGGATGTCAAGCCTTTATTGGATCTGTCATTTACGAAAATATTCTACCATACTGTAGCGTACATTTTTGTTCTATTGATAGTGTCCTTTGCTGTACAGAAGCTTTTCAGCTTGCTATAGTCCCACTTGTTCATTTTTGCTCTTGTTTTCCTTGCCCGGGGAGATATGTTCATGAAGAAGTCGCTAATGTTCATGTTCAAGAGATGTTTGCTTATGTTTTTTCTAAGAGTTTTATGGTTTCATGACTTACATTCAGGTCTTTGATCCATTTTGAATTTACTATTTTGTATGGCATTAGACAGTGATCCAGTTTCATTCTCTTACATGTAGCTGTCCAGTTTTGCCAGCACCATCTGTTGAAGAGACTGTCATTTCCCTATTGTATGTCCATGGCTCCTTTATCGAATATTAATTGACCATATATGTTTGGTTTAATGTCTGGAGTCTCTAATCTGTTCCACTGGTCTGTGGCTCTGTTCTTGTGCCAGTACCAAATTGTCTTGATTACTATGGCTTTGTAGTAGAGCTTGAAGTTGGGGAGTGAGATCCCTGCCACTTTATTCTTCTTTCTCAAGATTGTTTTGGCTATTCTGGGTCTTTGGTGTTTCCATATGAATTTTTAAACTATTTTTTCCAGTTTGTTGAAGAATTTTTTTTGGTAGTTTGATAGGGATTGCATCAAATCTGTATATTGCTTTGGGCAGGATGGCCATTTTGATTATGATAATTCTTCCTAGCCAAGAGCATGAGATGAGTTTCCCTTTGTTAGTATCCTCTATAATTTATCTTAAGAGAGTCTTATAGTTTTCAGGGTGTAGGTCTTTCACCTCTTTGGTTAGGTTTATTCCTAGGTATTTTATTCTTTTTGATGCAATTATGAATGGAATTGTTTTCCTGATTTCTCTTTCTATTGCCTCATTGTTAGTGTATAGGAAAGCCACATATTTCTGTGGGTTAATTTTGTATCCTGCAACTTTGCTGTATTCCAATATCAGTTCTAGTAGTTTTGGAGTGGAGTCTTTCGGGTTTTTATGTCATCTGCAAATAGTGACAGTTTAACTTCTTCTTAACCAATCTGGATTCCTTGTATTTCTTTGTTTTGTCTAATTGCCATGGCTTGGACCTCCAGTACTATGTTAAATAACAGTGCGGAGAGTGGGCATCCCTAACTTGTTCAGGATCTCAGAGGAAAAGCTTTTTGCTTCTCGCTGTTCAGCATGATGTTGGCTGTTGGTTTATCATATATGGGCTTTATTATGTTGAGGTACTTGCCCTCTATACCCATTTTGCTGAGAGTTTTTAACATGAATGGATGTTGAATTTTGTCAAATGCTTTTTCAGCATCTATGGAGATGATCATGTGGTTTTTGTCTTTCTTTTTGTTTATGTGGTGGATGATGTTGATGGATTTTCGAATGTTGTTCCATCCTTGCATCCCTGGGATGAATCCCACTTGGTTGTGGTGTATGATCCTTTTGATATATTTTTGAATTCGGTTTGCGAATACTTTATCGATCATTTTTGCATCTACATTCATCAGGGATTTTGGTCTGTAATTTTCTTTTGTGGTGGGGTCTTTCCCTGGTTTTCGTATTAGGGTGATTTTGGCTTCATAGAATGAGTTTGGGAGTATTCCCTCCTCTTCTATTTGTTTGAAAACTTTAAGGAGAATGGGTATTTTATCTTCTTTGTATGTCTGATAAAATTCTGAGGTAAATCCATCTGTCCCAGGGGTCTTTTTCTTGGGTAGTTTTTTGATTACTGCTTTCATTTCTTTCATTGCATTAAATTTTGTGTAAATAAACCTAAAGCATTTGAAGGTTTAATCAATATCACTGAAATCCAGTTTGTTTAGGGCAAATACTATTCAGAGAAGAGTCGGGAGTGCAGCAAAGACATGGAGAACTTCTAGTTTAATCTAGCCAAGCAGTAACTATTACCAAGTTCTATAAACATTTGCACTAAAGCACTAAATCTGGCCAGGCTTAATTCTACAACTCATGTTTTAATACTATGGAGTTTCTGTAACAGAATAGAATGGGCATATTTTTTTCACAAAGACAACTGCCATACATGAAAAGGAACAGGAAAACGGTTTTACTTCCTTCCTACCCTGAAGCCTAAAGGCATAGTTACTTTGCAAATGTTTTCTCCCAAGAGTTTACAGCTGTTTCTGCCTTTCCTATTGTGCTTATGTTTGGCTGTGGCTGGAATACAAGCTAAAGCACCAGATGTCGGGTGCAAAGTGAATCAGGTGTTTCAAAGTGGTTATTTGATTAGAAAGAATTATATTGTTTAGCTAACAATATTATATGTATGGCAGAGACAACATTTTTAACATGTTTCTAACATTTAAAAATGAGTAACTTATATCCTACAGGTGCAACTATGTCTAAATATGCTGATGTCTACATATATTTGAGTCTCTCTTTAGAGCCATGTCAATATAGATACAGATTTCAAAAACAATTTTTATTTGTGTAATCACTCTCTTTGCATGCTTTGAAGTAAAATAATATGATAAGCAATATCCAAGATAGTTTAAGTAATTAATAAGAACGTGCAGTACCCACTTAGAAATTTTGAAGGGGGAAGGTACATAGATGGGAACAAGTCTCAGTAGCAACCCAGTGTGCAGGGCAATGTGGGAGAGGGAAGGGGTACTCGTGATGATCACAGGACTGATCCCAGGGATTGCCCACATCTCCCCTTCTGAGCTTCTCATCTAATCTACATCCAAAAATAATGCTTGACTTTTTTTTTTACAGCACTTGTGTAAGGCCTTTAATCTTTAGATGCAAGGCATTGCTATTAAAATATTTGTGCATGACTGTCAGGCCAGGGAGAGTGAGTGGATCAGGGGTGTGGTGGGGTGGAGAGGCACTTTCAAAACTTGTTTCAAGTTAAGCTCAACAAATACACACTGGGCAGCTATCCTAGTCTGCATACAGTGGCCACTGCCTGCATAGTCACGGCTGTCATTAGGTTCTTTATCAAAATCTTTGCTCTTCTCCTATCCTCTTCCCCTCTCCCCATCCCTTGATGTTGTCACCATCCGTGACCCCTTTTCTTTCATACCTCTTATTAACTGGGATAGTTGCATCTTAAGCAAGAAACTTAGAGGTAGGGATCACCTAAAAAGACATCCTCTGCTTATGATCATTACTTATGACCATCACTTAAAGGATTATGTTAGCATTCAGTGAAATTAATAATTACTGATTTCCACTAAGAAAAATCAATTCATCTATTGACTTCCTGTCTTCAAATTCCTTTGGTTCCTGTGCCACCACCATGGTATGTCAGTGCTCTGTGTTGGAAGCCTGTAGCATACAAAACATTTGGGATTGCTGCTGTCTCAGAGTATGTACACACAAGTCATCAATTCATCAGTGCTCTGAGCATCCAGCACAGACATAGGCAGATGACACTTGAACCTGAACAGTTCACTTTAGAGATTTCTAACTTAGCCATCTCTTTTATGAAATGGTCAGATACAAATATCACCTGCCTTTTTATTAAATTTGTGCATTGATTTAGTTACATCCTTAAAGAATGGTAGCTTTGGTGTTTTTCCTTGGAAGAAAATATACTCATAGGTTTTGAAAGTTCCTTTGTGTTGGAAGAACCTATTATAAGTAGTAATTTTAGAATTATGTCCAGAACTAAAAATTAAATCCAATTCAGGTATTATCTCCCAAAATGATTTAATGCATCCTCTTGAAATACCTACAACTTAGACACTGTTACATGAAGAGAAATGTAAAATATAAGTATATGAAAATGCTACGCTCTTTTGTTTGTTTTACTTTTTGGTAGTAGGGAATACCTGGGATTTGTTTCAGTGCTTTTTTGAAAGAGTGAAGAGACATTTTAAAACCTGAAGAGTGTGTGTGTGTTCGTGTATAATAGTAGTTGTTCTTTTTTGACTTTTATCACTTCTAAAATTCAGAAACAATATACTCTGTTACAGCTAATGTTTCAATAATTGTATTTGGAATACTGATTTGCAAGTACTGGTTATTTTTAAAGTTTTACAAAATTACTAGTATATTTGGCTTTTGGATGCTTTAAATTTTCTTACAAAGGTCTCAATCTGGTATTGACCCATTCTGCTCACTTTGGCTCATCTCAAAAGTTGAAACACACAAAACAGTATTGTAGCAATAAGGAAAATGTCTTACTTTTTGTGGGTACCTGGCCTTACTGGTACCAAATTGGTGTAGAATCACTTGTGCCCATTTACCAAAAACAACAGAGAACAGAGTAAGGCTTCATTTTATTCAACTTTCTGAATAAAGTTGAACACAGGCTTCCACCTGCTATTTTTTCTGACTTTTTATCTTTTTAATCTTGTGTTGTCTGCATGAATCAGCAGTTTCTATTTCTTCTCATGTTTCACTTTTTTTTCCATCCCAGAAAACTAGATGTTTACTTTGATCGTAACAAAAAGCTCTCCTCTTCCCATCTGATTTCCTTCTAAACAAACACCAATTTCTCTTACATACTGAAGAAGGAAATAATCCTTAAGCAGGTGTCTGAGCCAGCTCAGGCTGCTATAACAAATTACCATACTCAGGGTGGTTTAAGCAGCAAATATTTATTTCTCACAGATTTGGAGGCTGGGAAACACGAGCTCACAGTGCCGGCAGATCTGGTGTCTCGTGAGCACCTGCATCCTGGTCCACACGCGCTGTTCTTGCTGGTGTTCTCACACAGCAGGAAAACGGCAAGAGAGGCCTTTGGGGTCTCTTTTATGAGGGCATTCATCTCATTCATGAGGGCTGAACCCTCATGACCTGATTACCTCCTAAAGTCCTCACCTCTTAAAACCACCACACGGGGGCTTAGGATTTTAACATGCGGATATTGGGGTGACACAAACAGTCCATTTCAGTAGGCAAAAAGCAGGAGGTGCTAGAAGACATTTCTAGAAAATGCTGATAAAACTCTTGAAGGTGGTCTAAATTTCTAAAACATTTAAAAATCCCATCCTTCACCAAACTGTAAGTGAGCTTATTTCAGTCTATTCATATATTTAGGCAACAAGTATACCTTTAGGACCTATCACCTGCCCAACTCCATACCAGGAACTACATGAAAGCAGACCCACTTCCTGGAACCTTAAGGTCACACCCAGTTATAACCCAGCATGTTTAGTAAAAGTGTTGACACCTTCTTTCGCATTTTTTCCTCTCACATTTTTTTCTCATTGTCAAATTCCAATAATTTGCATCATCTTTCATTAAAATTGAAGCTTTATTTCTTCCTTAACAGAAATCCTCTAGTTTTCTTAACTTTTAAATTAGAAATCAATCTCGATAATATCAGAGGTTCCACTTGGTTCTCTTTGCCTAGAAATAGAACTGTATATTTTCTGTTCTTATTGAGTCTCCAAACAACAGTAGTACCTGGGGAGTAGGCTGCATCTCCCACTGTAACTGATTCTCCCAGTGAGAATCCACTTTATTCTGTCTGTCCCTCCTACACCTCCAGCCTCTTGAGGATCCTGTTTTACCAAAGTCCAGTGTGACCATGAAGAAGTTCTTCAGAACCCTGGTTGTGAGGCTGAGCAGATAATGCCCAACTGCTCAGTCCCAGGCAGGAGGAATGGATGGAAGACTATGGACCCTCAGGAGTAAACTTGTCTTTTACTTAATTTTAAAAAAGTTTAGCAGAAAAATAAAAAATTCTAAAACCACAATAAAGTACCATGGTTCACACCCACTGGGATGGCTATAATCAACAAAATGGAAAATAACAAATGTCAGTGAAGATATAGAGAAATTGGAACCCTCATACATGCCAGAGTGAATGTATAATTGTGCGGCCTGTTTGGGAAATGGTCTAGCATTTTCTCAAAGGTTAAACATATTTACCAGAAGACTCAACAATTCCAGTCCTAGGTTTATAACCAGGAGAAAAGATATGTTCTCGCAAAAACTGGTGCATGAATGTTCATAGCAGCATTATTCACAAAGTCAATAAGTAGAAACAACCCAAATGTCCATCAACTGATAAGGGGATAAATAAAAGATGGTATAGCCATGCAATGGAATGTTTTTCAAGGGTAAAAAGGACCAACGTACTGATACATGCTCCAGTATGGATGAGCCTTGAAAACCTTATGCTAAGTGAAAGAAGCTAGTCACAAAAGACCACATACTATAGGAGACTGCTTATATGAAATGTCCAGAATAGGAAAATCTATAGAGCTATAAAGTATATTAGTGGTTGCAAGGGTCTGGAGGGTATGAGGGGTGGTGGTATGATGGCTAAGAGATATGGGTTTAGAACATTAAAATGTCCTAAAATTGGTTGTGGTTCTCATTGCACAGATCTGTGGATATAATTTTAAAAATCATTGAATTGTCCACTTAAAATAAATGAAAAGAAAGCCAGATACAAGAATTTCATGTTAAATTGTTATTCTTAAATTCTTAAACAGTTCAATAAAAAATGAGGCTAAGTTGGGGGTGAAGGGATCTGGCTTTTATGTATTTGTAGATATATCAAACAAAACTACTTTGGTCAGGTTTATGAATTTTGGGGCCTAGCAACAAAGGTTTTATTTATAATATTTGTCCATATATTTCTTCCTTGTGTCCTCTCCCAGAAAATTTGAGATCATAGCTACAACAGTCAATTAAATTTAAATTCTTCCCAACTCCCTGGCCCCAAATATATCAGTCTTGTAGTTTCAGGAGCATATAGAAAAAGGTTTTGAGTCCTAAACACTAAAGATTAGTTGTCACCACAGTAGAGATCCAAAGGTAACTTCCAGTCTTCTGTTTCATACTAATTGCCCTAAGAATGCCAGTTGATTTATCATAAGAATTCAATTTTAATGCTAGAGTCTGTTCTTTCCCTAGAAATGTCTCCATGACAACCAAGGGACCTGCTAATTTCTTGCAGACATTGCTCCAAGAGTATTTCGAGGTTTTTAAACTATTTAGAATTCTGGCAATAAGAGAAAGTGAGGAATTAATGACAGAAACACATTCTTGGCAGTTTATATCAGTAGGTGTACCTGCAGAGAAAGGGCTAATGATCCACTAGAAAGGTATTTGTGTCCATGATAATGATCTCTGCTTAAAACTGCAGTCATCTCACTTTTCCACACACTTCTTCCCTGGCTCATCCTGTTTTCTGTACCATGCCACGCTCTTCCTAGCTCATGATCAAAAGTAGAACTCACTAGTTCTACCACTGACATTTCCTCTGGGCCACTAAAAACTGTTTAGATGTCGAGTCTTTCTCCTTAGGCACACCTAACTTGTACAGCCAAGATTATTGAAACAAGGAGTATTTGGCAAGGCAAATATATTGTGAAATTTGTTTTAATACTTTGTCTCACATGTGGCTCTTGGGCTCTGAGTTAGAGCTTTTTATTGGTATTTACTTTGGTGCTCTGAGAGTGTAGCAGTTGAGTGTTTAAGAAGAGTTCAAGGAAATGGATTCTGGCTTGAGATAAAGCTGCTTGGCAACTTGGCTCTTGTACTTTCTAGCTAAAGTCCTCTGGTGTATTTTCTTTGTAGAAAATAGTAGTATGTACGTCATTGGATTATTGTGAGGAGCAAATGAAATACCCAAAACACAATTTCTGGCTCAGTTACGATGTAGGACCATATATGCGGTACTCTCCAGACAAAATGTCTTAACAGGGAATGTACCATATCAGTCTACCCAAGTTCCAGAGGTGCAAGGAGCATCTTTATGAAAAGAGAAAGAAAAGTTGATCCCTTCTGGGAAATTCCTACTTGGGTAGACTTCAGATATTTTATAAAATCCAAGATGATGATCCTAGTAGTGAAGAAGGGATTGCTTACTGTAGATATGGAAAGTGATATTAAAGACAGCAAGAAAATAGGAAAAAAAAGGTACTAGATGGTACTTGTTATGTAACAGGTCTAATTAGAATGGGAAATGCAAGAGGGATGGACACAAAATGCAGATACCCTTAGGAAGGTTCAGAAGGATAGGTCAACTTCAGAGTGGTGGAAAGCACAGACTGAGGCACAGGCAGAGCTGGGTTACAAAGAGGCTGTTTTGTCTTCAGTGTGAAGCTTTTTTTCAGATTTGCACTTGGAAGAGGATGACAACAATCAGGGAAATACAAAAAATTGAGGGATAGGGGTTAGGAAATATAGGAGGTGGTGAACACCAGAGGTGAGTCCAGGTGAGAAACTGCATAATTAAAATCTTGATAATTTGAGATAGAGGTTTTAGAAGCCTGATGTCCTGATACTCTGCCTCTGACCAGCACCTGGAGTTGGGTAAGACAGGTAATCAAACCTCTTTTTACTTCCCTTGTGAAAGCCACACAATTTATTTGGTGGTAAAGTGAGGAAAAACAGCAGTTTCCATTCTTTCCCATCCTGACCAAATGAACTTTGACCCACCATTTAACTTCTGTGAAAATACCTTCACCCTGCTTAATGGAGATGTTTTGAAAGTGTTGAGTGTTACAGGTAGAACAAAAAAGTATCATGATACTCAGCTTTTATGGTTTTGTGTGTGCTTGGTTACTTTCTCTATCAACAATCTGCTCTCTGGGAACAAATAGCTACTTTGGAATCTTCCCAGATTGTTTCAGAGCACTTGACTCCTTGGGCTGAAGAAAAAACTTACTGCTGCCCCAGAACTTTTCTATGTTGTGTTTGAGTTTGTTAGAGTACTAAGCAGTTAATTTCTCCTGTAATTTTCATTCCCATTTTAAAGATGCCCTGTGATGTCATACTCATGGCAAATACATGTGCTTTCAATGAAACGTTAAAGGGTATTTGGGATGTTGAGCAATTTCCCAGTCAATTTCAAGCCCAGAGCTGTCCTTATCCTTCGACACCTCCTGTAGGAGCAACACTACAGCCCATTTCAGAATGAGAGTCTCTCAGAGAGCTCCTAAGTCTCCTAAAGTCTGAGTATTAGTCTCAGGTAATCAATCCTTGTTTTGTTGGACTTATTATCACTGGGTTCTAACAATAGGGCAGCATTGTTAAAACCATCACACCTTATTATAAAACCAGACCAAGAAGCAGAACTTTATTTATAATCTAAGTGATAACATACAATAGGGCAATGGCTTATAAAAACAATAGCACTTCGTTTCAGAGTCACTGAGGGCCTATTTTGAACTCAATGATCTATAAATATGGCTTAAGTTATCAAAGCTGGAACTAGAGCCATGTCTCCACAGTCCCCGTCCACTAACCTTTTCATTACATAAAGGAAAGCTGCTCTGTGGGGAGGGCCATGGGGGAGAGATTTCAAAATATCCTTGTAGCATAAGTGAGCTCTTCTGTTCTGGGAGAGTTTGGGCTCTTCCAGTACCACCATGAGGATTTGCCTGAATATGGTGGTCAATTGACTGGAATATCTCCTTCCCTAGAAACCATTGAAAGTTCATTGGCAAGAGTCTGTCATGGGGTTCAGATTAATTGCCTTCAGGGCAGGAGATTAGAAGATGTCATCTTGATTTACAATGAGCTAAACTGTAGGGCCTTTAGGTCAAATACCCATGAGCTCTCCTGATCTGTTATAATTGTTATCATTTACATTTTCCTCTTAATTTAAACTGAGCTGGTTGTACAAAGGGTGTTTCTGTTTCGTTTCTCAGGTTGTGGTTTCTCGATCAGGATCATGAACCCCTTATGTGAATTCCCAACTGCATCTCCAGAAGTTATTGTGGAACATCCATTAAACCAAAATGGCAGAGGAGGGAGCCAAGGTGGTGGCATGAATAGCTCAGTGGAAATCTCCTCCCAAAAACATATATATTTTTGAAAATACAACAAATACACCTACTCCTAAAAGAGACACCAGTGGGTACAGTACAGCAGCCAGGATACATCTATATCTGTGAGAACACACCACCACACGAATGGGGTAAGATACAAGCCACAGCAAAGTGGGACCCAAACGCTCCCCCACCCCAGGCCCCAGAGTGAAGAAAGGAATCAGAGTGGGGAGGGAGAGAAAGCCCAGGGCTGCTAAACAAGCAGCTCTAGAAATCCGCACCAGGAGCTCAGACACACGATGCACTGGGTGCTGGATATTCGAGGAATGGAAAAGCAAAACCTGTGAGCAGGTCTCCACCACAGGCGCATCCCTGGAACAAAAGAAAAGCGAGTGCTTTTTGCCAGTCTTAAAAGGACAGGGACCTCACAGTTGGATGAAGTCGTACTGGCACACTGGGCTCAGCACCTATAAATCTTGGGGAACTCTAGGTGACCTAAACCCTTGGGTGCCAGCACAGCTCTGAAGCACCTCATGGCTATAAGAAGGCTGCCTGTAGTTCCAATAACTGGCACAGTCGCCGACACACCAGCCCACTAGTGGGAGAGTAGCAAACACGCAGGGGCAGCAGTGCCAGAGGCACTTGGGAGCTACCTGAACGAGCCCAGAGTGGCAGTGACTGAGCAGCTCATGGCCAACCAACGTGAGCCAGCGGTGGTGGTAACAGAGCGACCCACACAAGCCCACAGTGGCAATGCCATAGGGGACCAGGAGCAGCCTGCAAGAGCAACACCACTGGTGGCAGTCCCAGAGGGGCATGGGTGTGGCCCACAGACATCTGCAGTGGTGCCAGAGGGTCTTGGGAGTGGCCCGAGGGAGCTGGCGGTGGCGGAGAAGGAGCAGCCCAGGAACAGCCGTGCCCCAAGCAGCTGCCCAGAATCTCAGCCTGGCACACAACTGCCCAGGCCAGACCCAAAGGCTGCTGCAGGCACACAGCTGCCTGGCAGGGGCACCGATTCCACAGGAGAGTAAGAGGCAGGCCTGCCACTCCCCGCAGGCTCTGTGCTGCTCTGACGGAGACCCCGCCCACAGCAGCTTAGGCGATTACCCAGTGGACACTCCAGGAGTGTGGGTAACTGACACAGGCAGCGCATAAGTGCAAGGAACCCAGCAAGCAGGAAAGGACTTTATTCTCCCAACTGACACATCCACAACCTTCCTACAAGCACTGCTACCACCATGAAAAGGCATAAAAATTTAGTCCAGTCCAAAATAGTCCATACAACCCCTGAGAGAGGATCTGCAGAGACAGACCTAACCAGTCTCCCTGAAAAAGAATTCAAAAGAAAAATCTTCAGCATGATGATGGATATGCATAGAAATATACAAGAGCTAAAGGAACAAGTACAGAGGGAGACTACAGAAATAAAACAATCTCTGGAAGGACTTAAGAGCAGAATAGACAGGATGCAAGAGGTCATTAATCAAATAGAAACCAGAGAACAGGAATGCATAGAAGCTGATGCAGAGAGAGATAAATGGATCTCCAGAAATGAGACAATATTAAGAGAACTGTGTGACAAATCCAAAAGGAACAATATCCACATTATAGGGATAACAGAAGAAGAGAGAGAAAAGGGGTTAGAACATGCCTTTGAAGAAATAATTACTGAAAACTTCTCCAAACTGGGAGAGTAAATACTTGCTCAGGCCACGGAAGCACACAGAACTCCCAACAGAAAGGACCCAAAGAGGACAACACCAAGGTACATAATAATTAAAGTGGCAAAGATCAAGGAAAAGGACAGACTATTAAGGCAGCCAGAAAGAGAAAAAAGGTCACCTACAAATGAAAACCCTTCAGGCTATCATCAGACTTCTAAACAGAAACCTTATAGGCCAGAAGAGAATGGCATGATATATTTAATGCAATGAAATAGAAAGGCACTGAACGAAGAACACTGTAGCCAGGCATGATTATCATTTAAATATGAAGGAGAGATTCACCTATTTCCAGACAAGGAAAAGTTGAGGGAATTTGCCTCCCCCAAACCACCTCTACAGGGCATCTTACAGGGACTGCTCTAGATGGGAACACTCCTAAAAAGAGCACAGAACAAAACATCCAACATATGAAGAAGGGAGAAGGAGGAACAAGAAGGGAGAGAAATAAAGAATCATCAGACCGTGTTTATAATAGCTCAATAAGTGAGTTAAGTTAGACTGTAAGATAGTAAAGAAACTAACCCTGAACCTTTGGTAACCACAAACTTAAAGCCTGCAATGGCAATAAGTACATACCTTTCAATAATCACCCTAAATGTAAACTGAATGAATGCACCAACCAAAAGACACAGAGTAATAGAATGGATAAAAAAGCAAGACCCATCCATATGCTGCTTACAAGAGACTCACCTCAAACCTAAAGACATCCACAGACTTAAAGTCAAGGGATGGAAAAAAATATTTCATGCAAACAACAGAGAGAAAAAAGCAGCTGTTGCAATACTAGTATCAGACAAAATAGACTTCAAAATAAAGAAAGTAACAAAAGATAAAGAAGGACATTACATAATGATAAAGGGGTCAGTCCAACAAGAGTATATAACCATTATAAATATATACGCACCCAACACAGGAGCACCAACATACCTGAAACAAATACTAACAGAATCAAAGGAGGAAATAGAATACAATGCATTCACTCTGGGAAACTTTAACACACCACTCATCCCAAAGGATAGATCCACCAGACAGAAAATAAGTAAGGACACAGAGGCACTGAACAACACACTAGAACAGATGGACCTAATAGCCATCTACAGAACTCTACATCCAAAAGCAACAGAACACATTCTTCTCAAGTGCACATGGAACATTCTCCAGAAAAAAACACATACTAGGACACAAAAAGAGCCTAAGTAAATTCCAAAAGATTGAAATCCTACCAATCAACTTTTTAGACCACAAAGAAATAAAAGTAGAACTGAATTGTACAAAGAAAGCAAAATGGCCCACAAACACATGGAGGCTTAAAAACATGCTCCAGAGGGGCGGAATATGGCGGCGTGAGTAGAGCAGCGGAAATCTCCTCCCCAAACCACATATATCTATGAAAATATAAGAAAGACAACCCTTCCTAGAATAAAGACCAGAGGACACAGGACAATATCCAGACCACATCCGCACCCGAGAGAACCCAGCGCCTCGCGAAGGGGGTAAGATACAAGCCCCGGCCCCGCGGGAGCCGAGCGCCCCTCCCCCCAGCTCCCAGCGGGAGAAGAGCAGGCAGAGCGGGAGGGAGACGGAGCCCAGGATTGCCGAACACCCAGCCCCCGCCATCCGGGCCAGAGCGCAGACACAGTACGTGCACAGGGGGCCCTGGATGCTAGGGAAACAGGGAAGCAAGAACAGTGAGCGGGCACTGGAGGTAGGTGACGGAGGACATAAGAAAAGCGCGAGACCATTTTTTTTTTTCCGTTTATGCTGCTTTGTTTTGGCGAGCGCTTTTTGGAAGTCTTAAAGGGATAGGGACCCTAATACTAGGGAAACAGGGCAGCAAGACTGGTGAGCAGAGGCCTGAGGCTGGCACCGGAGAATAAAGAAAAACGAATAACCACCTTTTTTTCTAATTAAAAAAAATTATTTTATTTTTTTAATTTAAAATTTTTTTTTTTTTTTTTGGTGGGTGTTGTTTTGTTTTGGCGGGTGCTTTTTGGAAGTCTTCAAGGGGCAGAGCGGGACACTTAATCCAGAGGTAGGGAATGCGGGGATCTCTGGACGCCCTAACCCCTGGGCTGCGGGGAGGAGGGAGGCCCCTTACGGAGATAAATAGCCTGCAGGCCACTCCCACTCCAACGCCACTCCACCACTCTGGAACAGCTGCCCAAGCCAGGACACGCCCACAGCAACAGCGGAGATTAACTCCATAGCAGCCGGGCAGGAAGCAGGAACCCTGTCTGCCTGCAGCTGCGCAGCACAAGCCACTAGAGGCCGCTGTTCTCCCAGGAGAGGAGGGCCACAGACCAACAAGAAAGGAAGTCCTTCCAGCCGTCACTCGTCCCAGCTCTGCAGACTATTCCTATCACCATGAAAAGGCAAAGCTACAGGCAGACAAAAATCACAGAGACAACACCAGAGAAGGAGACAGACCTAACCAGTCTTCCTGACAAAGAATTCAAAATAAGAATCATAAACATGCTGACAGAGATGCAGAGAAATACGCAAGAGAAATGGGATGAAGTCCGGAAAGAGATCACAGATGCCAGAAAGGAGATCGCAGAAATGAAACAAACTCTGGAAGGGTTTATAAGCAGAATGGATAGAATGCAAGAGGCCATTGATGGAATTGAAATCAGAGAACAGGAACGCATAGAAGCTGACATAGAGAGAGACAAAAGGATCTCCAGGAATGAAACAATATTAAGAGAACTGTGTGACCAATCCAAAAGGAACAATATCCGTATTATAGGGGTCCCAGAAGAAGAAGAGAGAGGAAAAGAGATGGAAAGTATCTTAGAAGACATAATTGCTGAAAACTTCCCCACACTGGGGGAGGAAGTAATCAAACAGACCACGGAAATACACAGAACCCCCAACAGAAGGGATCCAAGAAGGGCAACACCAAGACACATAATAATTAAAATGGCAAAGATCAAGGACAAGGAAAGAGTGTTAAAGGCAGCTAGAGAGAAAAAGGTCACCTATAAAGGGAAACCCATCAGGCTAACATCACATTTCTAAACAGAAACCCTACAGGCCAGAAGAGAATGGCATGATATATTTAATACAATGAAACAGAAGGGCCTTGAACCAAGGATACTGTATCCAGCACGACTATCATTCAAATATGATGGTGGGATTAAACAATTCAAAGACAAACAAAAGATGAGGGAATTTGATTTCCACAAACCACCTCTACAGAAAATCTTACAGGGACTGCTCTAGATGGGAGCATTCCTAGAAAGAGCACAGCACAAATCACCCAACATATGAAGAATCGAGGAGGAGGAACAAGAAGGGAGAGAAGAAAAGACTCTCCAGACAGTGTATATAACAGCTCAATAACCGAGCTAAATGAGGCAGTAAGATACTAAAGAGGCTAACCTTGAACCTTTGGTAACCATGAATTTAAAGCCTGCAATGGCAATAAGTACATATCTTTCAATAGTCACCCTAAATGTTAATGGGTTGAATGCACCAATCAAAAGACACAGAGTAACAGAATAGATAAAAAAGCAAGACCCATCTATATGCTGCTTACAAGAAACTCACCTCAAACCCAAAGACATGTACAGACTAAAAGTCAAGGGATGGAAAAACATATTTCAAGCAAACAACAGTGAGAAGAAAGCAGGGGTTGCAGTACTAATATCAGACAAAATAGACTTCAAAACAAAGAAAGTAACAAGAGATAAAGAAGGATAATACATAATGATAAAGGGCTCTGTCAAACGAGGATATAACCATTCTAAATATATATGCACCCAACACAGGAGCACCAGCATATGTGAAACAAATACTAACAGAACTAAAGGGGGATATAGACTGCAATGCATTCATTCTAGGAGACTTCAACACACCACTCACCCCAAAGGATAGATCCACTGGGCAGAAAATAAGTAAGGACACGGAAGCACTGAACAACACAGTAGAACAGATGGACCTAATAGACATCTATAGAACTCTACATTCAAAAGCAACAGGATATACATTCTTCTCCATTGCATATGGAACATTCTCCAGAATAGACCACATACTAGGCCACAAAAAGAGCCTCAGAAAATTCCAAAATATTAAAATCCTACAACCAACTTTTCAGACCACAAAGGCATAAAACTAGAAATAAACTGTACAAAGAAAGCAAAGAGGCTCACAAACACATGGAGGCTTAACAACATGCTCCTAAATAATCAATGGATCAATGACCAAATCAAAATGGAGATTCAGCAATATATGGAAACAAATGCAACAACAACACTAAGCCCCAACTTCTATGGGACACAGCAAAAGCAGTCTTAAGAAGAAAGTATATAGCAATCCAAGCATATTTAAAAAAGGAAGAGCAATCCCAAATGAATGGTCTAATGTCACAATTATTGAAATTGGAAAAAGAAGAACAGATGAGGCCTAAGGACAGCAGAAGTAGGGACATAATAAAGATCAGAGAAGAAGTAAATAAAATTGAGAAGAATTAAACAAGAGCAAAAATCAATGAAACCAAGAGCTGGTTCTTCGAGAAAATAAACAAAATAGATAAGCCTATAGCCAGACTTATTAAGAAGAAAAGAGAGTCAACACAAATCAACAGTATCAGAAATGAGAAAGGAAAAATCACGACGGACCCCAAAGAAATACAAACAATTATTAGAGAATACTATGAAAACCTATATGCTAACAAGGTGGGAAACCTAGGAGTAATGGACAACTTCGTAGAAAAAGACAACCTTCCAAGACTGACCCAGAAAGAAACAGAAAATCTAAACAGACCAATTACCAGCAACGAAATTGAAGCGGTAATAAAAAAAACTACCAAAGAACAAAACCCCCGGGCCAGATGGATTTACCTCGGAATTTTATCAGACATACAGGGAAGACATAATACCCATTCTCCTTAAAGTTTTCCAAAAAATAGAGGAGGAGGGGATACACCCAAACGCATTTTATGAAGTTAACATCACCCTAATACCAAAACCAGGCAGACCCACCAAAAAAGAAAACTACAGACCAATAACCCTGATGAACGTAGATGCAAAAATACTCAAAAAAATATTAGCAAACCGAATTCAAAAATACATCAAAAGGATCATACACCATGACCAAGTGGCATTCATTCCAGGGATGCAAGGATGGTACAACATTCGAAAGTCCATCAACATCATCCAATACATCAACAAAAAGAAAGACAAAAACCACATGATCATCTCCATAGATGCTGAAAAAGCATTTGACAAAGTTCAACATCCATTCATGATAAAAACTCTCAGCAAAATGGGAATAGAGGGCAAGTACCTCAACATAATAAAGGCCATCTATGATAAACCCACAGCCAACATTATATTGAACAGCGAGAAGCTGAAAGCATTTCGTCTGAGATCGGGAACTAGACAGGGATGCCCACTCTCCCCACTGTTATTTAACATAGTACTGGAGGTCCTAGCCACGGCAATCAGACAAAACAAAGAAATACAAGGAATCCAGATATTGGTAAAGAAGAAGGTAAACTGTCACTATTTGCAGATGACATGATACTGTACATAAAAAACCCTAAAGAGTCCACCCCAAACTACCAGAACAGATATCGGAATACAGCAAAGTTGCAGGATACAAAATCAACAGACAGAAATCTGTGGCTTTCCTATATACTAACAATGAACCAAAAGAAAGAGAAATCAGGAAAACAACTCCATTCACAATTGCATCAAAAAAAAATAAAATACCTAGGAATAAACCTAACCAAAGAAGTGAAAGACTTATACTCTGAAACTACAACTCACTTTAAGAGAAATGAAAGTGGACACTAACAGATGGAAACTCATCCCATGGTCATGGCTAGGAAGAATTAATATCATCAAAATGGCCATCCTGCCCAAAGCAATATACGGATTTGATGCAATCCCTATGAAACTACCAGCAACATTCTTCAATGAACTGGAACAAATAATTCAAAAATTCATATAGAAACACCAAAGACCCCAAATAGCCAAAGCAATCCTGAGAAAGAAGAATAAAGGAGGGAGAATCTCTCTCCCCAACTTCAAGCTCTACTATAAAACCATAGTAATCAAGACAATTTGGTACTGGCACAAGAGCAGAGCCACAGACCAATGGAACAGACTAGAGAATCCAGACATTAACCCAGACATATATGGTCAATTAATATTTGATAAAGGAGCCATGGACATACAATGGCGAAATGACAGTCTCTTCTACAGGTGGTGATGGCAAAACTGGACAGCTACATGTAGGAGAATGAAACTGGACCATTGTCTAATCCCATATACAAAAGTAAACTCAAAATGGATCAAAGACCTGAATGTAAGCCACGAAAACATTAAACTCTTGGGAGAAAACATAGGCAAAAACCTCTTAGACATAAACATGAGTGACCTCTTCTTGAACATATCTCCCCGGGCAAGGAAAACAACAGCAAAAATGAGTAAGTGGGACTATATTACGCTGAAAAGCATCTGTACAGCAAAAGACACCATCAATAGAACAAAAAGGATCCCTACAGTATGGGAGAATATCTTTGAAAATGACACATCCGATAAAGGCTTGACGTCCAGAATATATAAAGAGCTCACACGCCTCAACAAACAAAAAACAAATAACCCAATTAAAAAATGGGCAGAGGAACTGAACAGACAGTTCTCCAAAAAAGAAATACAGATGGCCAACAGACACATGAAAAGATGCTCCACATCGCTAATTAGCAGAGAAATGCAAATTAAAACTACAATGAGGTATCACCTCACACCAGTAAGGATGACTGCCATCCAAAAGACAAACAACAACAAATGTTGGCGAGGCTGTGGAGAAAGGGGAACCCTCCTACACTGCTGGTGGGAATGTAAGTTAGTTCAACCATTATGGAAAGCAGTATGGAGGAACATCAAAATGCTCAAAACAGACTTACCATTTGACCCAGGAATTGCAGTCCTAGGAATTTACCCTAAGAATGCAGCAATCAAATATGAGAAAGATTTGTGCACCCCTATGTTTATCGCAGCACTATTTACAATAGCCAAGAATTGGAAGCAACCTAAATGTCCATCGATAGATGAATGGATAAAGAAGATGTGGTACATATACACAATGGAATGCTACTCAGCCATAAGAAAAGGGCAAATCCAATCATTTGCAGCAACATGGATGGAGCTGGAGTGTATTATGCTCAGTGAAACAAGCCAAGGGGAGAAAGAGAAATACCAAATGATTTCACTTATCTGTGGAATATAAGAAGAAAGGAAAAACTGAAGGAACAAAACAGCACCAGAATCACAGAACTCAAGAATGGACTAACAGGTACCAAAGGGAAAGGGACTGGGGAGGATGGGTGGGTAGGGAGGCATAAGCGGATGAGAAGTAGGGGCGTATTAAGATTAACATGCATGGGGGTAGGAGAAAAGGGAGGGCTGTACAACACAGAGAAGGCAAGTAGTGATTCTACAACATTTTGCTATGCTGATGGACAGTGACTGTTAAGGGCTTTATAGGGGACACCTGGTATAGGGGAGAGCCAAGTAAACATAATATTCGTCATGTAAGTGTAGATTAGTGATACCAAATACAAAGCAAAAAAAAAAGGGCAGTTCCTGTTTGGTAACCTCCAATGAGTTCTACACAAGGGTATAAAGGGCTTATAAAAGTGTAGGCAAAGGGTCTGTTTGCGTTTATACAGAAGATCAAAGCCTAATTGAGCTACCCCAAAAATTAACTAAGATACGATATGAAGGAGTACTTCCAACATCAGCACTCTCTGGAAGTCTCATGCCAGAAGATGATCATCAAAAAACCCCAACAAAGATCCATTCACTGCTACAGCTGTAGATGCACTCATCCCACCCGTTCCTGGACTTGCCATGGGAATGAAGGAGATATCTAAGCTGGCCTGTGCATACAGTAAAACAACAAATTTGACTGGATCTATACTGTTGGAACTCAACCAAGAATTAGGAGAAGTTCAAATTTTAGCGCTCCAAAATCTTACAACTACAGACTATTTACTGTTAAAAGAACATAAGGGATGTGAACATTCCCCAGGAATGGGTTGTTTTAATTTGATTTCCCTCAGACTGTTCAAGTTCAGTTGGACAATATCCACCATATCATAGATGAGTTTTCACAAATGCCTAAGGTGCCTAACTAGTTTTCTTGGTTTCACTGGAGATGGCTGGTAATTACAGATATGCTTTGGTTATGTAACTATACTCCTATTATGTTAATGTGTGTGCGCAATTTAAGTAGTAGCTTAAAACCTATACATGCTGAAGTTACTCTACAAGAAGATATGTCAAAGAAATAATCAATCTTCCCATGTTTTCTTCCGCCTGCTACTTTTATAGCTTTTCTTCTTCCTTCCTAATTACAACCCTTAAATAGAATTCGTGCCTCGTATCAAATTTTCCGAGTATCATAATTCTTCCAAGTGGTAAAGATACCTCAAGACAAATGCTGGGCATAGAAGCTACAGGGCATAAATATGCAAAGAAATAAAAAGCTAACCATTTCAAACAATAAGGCTTCTCTGTCACTTACCAACTTTACATTTCCCTCTATGGCCCCGGAAGATGACTGGTTAGCCAGAGATGGGTAAGATTCCTCAAGGGAGGAACAACCTACGACGGGCACAGTCGCAGGGGGGTCATCAGGTGAGAAATTGGGGATCAACAGATGTGAGGCTTAGAACCTCACCCCCCCATTCTGAGAGAAATCTTCTGCATACGTGGATGTTTTCATTGCCCTTGTCTAGCTTGTACTAACACATAGTCTACAGGCACACACCTGATCATCTACATTTGCTCTCTTACAACACTAAACTATGTTTTCTACCTTTTTCTTGTATCTACCTACCACTTCAGCATTTTATTAAAAATAATGATAATAAAGAGAGAAATGTGGTATCCACATATAAATCAAGTATAAAAACCAAATGAGTATTCATATTTGAACTGACTGTTTATAGTTCATAATGCATGAGCAAAACCGAAAGTTTCTGTGATGACTGCTCTTGTACTGTTCACTGTGTAACTTGTTCATTATGTAAGAATTTGTTCTCCATGTAAGAACTTGTTTGTTATGCCTCAGAAGATTGGAGACTGATGAAAATTAGGCTTGGGGTGGATTAATGATTGTGCTTTGAGCATTGACTCCCCTATACAGAATTTTATTGTCGTTAACAACCATTTGATCAAGAAATATGAGAGATGCCCTCACCAAAAAAAAAAAAGAAAAGGAGAGACTTCCAATGGTAAAATAAATAAGTAACCGGGATGTAATGTATAGCATAAGGAATATAGTCAAGATATTGTAACAGCTTGGTAGGGTGATAGCTGGAACCTAGAATTATGTATATAAATGTTTTATCACTGTGTTGTACACTTGAAACTAATGTAATGTAATACTGTGCGTCAACTACCCTTCAATAAAAAACAATTATCTAAAAAAAAAAATTTCAAGAACAGTTAAAACTAATTTATGGCAATCTGAGTTATTCTTTGGTGACTTGACTGGGAACAGGCACAGAGCTCTCTAGGAAGCTAAAGTTGTTTGTTTTTTCTAAATCCTGATCTGGGTGGCAGTTATACAGAGTGTGTACAAGGACAATTCTCAGGAATTCAATTGTGAACTGTCAGCAACCAACACCTACAGCAAACAGGGGAAATAAGGGTCTTAGTACTGGAAAGGAGGTCTAGGAAGAGAATCAAAGCATCCACTCCCCAGGGGTTTCCAGTGTGGACCCCAGGGCTGAGAGCTATTGGTAACTGGTTGTCAAAGTCCCTGAACACATAGGGTAATACCTAAGTGATGGTTAGAAATGCAAATTATTGACTCCTACTGAATCAGATCTGAAAGTAAAGCCCAACAACCTGTATTTTAACAAGATCCAGATAGGCACTAAATTTGAGAATACTGTTTTAAGCAGATTTCACTTAGAAGTAGATAAGAGCTTTTGGAAAAATGGAAGCAAACATAGCAATGTCACAAAGCAAGTCCAGTATAACATGAACAGAGTGCGGCCTGGACAGATGAACGAGAAACTTGTTTAGCAAATGGGACTAGTTAGTAGAGGATTTTATTTTAAAATTTCCTCTCTTGGGGAAAGGATTAAAGATGGCAGCTTGAGAGGTGAGACAGAGGCTTCCTCCTAAAACTGCATATAATATGAAAATATAATTAATACAACTAATCCCAAAAGAGCACCAGGAAAGAGGGCTGTGCCAGACTGCATATACTGGAGAAAAGAGCAGATCTCATGGAACAGGGTAACATACCAAGGCTGTGGCCCGGCAGGACATAAGCCCTTCCCCCACCCCAGCTCACTGGTGGGAGGAAGAGAAACAGAGCAGGGAGGGAGTGGAAGGCTTGGGACTACTGAATACCTAACTCCAGAGATCTGCTCTGGGAGCACAAACCTACATTTCATGGTGCTTTCATGATACCCTTGTGATTAGGGGGTTGGAAAGGCAAGATAGGCAGAATTCCTGGAAAGACTTAGATTCCAGCCACTTGTGGAAAACAGGGATTCATATCTGGCTGCTCTGGTACAAAAGAAAGGTAGGCATTAATGAAATAGAAAAGCAACAGAGACTTTTACCACTGGAAGAGTGCAGACAAATGTAATTCTAGTGTCGAGGGCAGAGCCAAGATGGCGGCGTGAGTAGAGCAGCAGAAATCTCCTCCCAAAACCATATATATATTTTAAAATACAACAAATACAACTCTTTGTAAAAGAGAGACCAGAAGACACAGGACAACAGTAAGACTACATCCATACCTGCAAGAACCCGGCACCTCACAAAGGGGGTAACATACAAGCTGCAGCCCAGCAGGACCCGAGTGCCCCTCACCCCAGCTCCTGATGCGAGGAGAGGAGTCTGAGCAGGGAGCTAAAGGTAGCCCAGGACTGCTAAATACCAGCCGTTGCCATCTACACCAGAGCGCAGACACAGTGCATGCGTGGGGTGCTGGAAAATAGGGACACAAGACAGTAAGACCTGTGAGTGGGTCCCTGCAGTATGTGCACCTGAGACAAAGAAAAGTGAGGGCGTTTTGAAAATCTTAAAGGGACAGAGACCCCACAGCTGGATGGAACATCCCAGGACAGTTAGCCTAGCAGCTGGGAATCCTGGGGAACTCCGGGCACCCTAACCCCCTGGGCAGAAGCACAGCTCGGAGGCCCCTCACGGAGATAAACAGCCTCCCGGCCATTTCCCCTCTGACACGGCTTGGCTATATCGGAGCAGCCGCCTGAGGCAGGCCACACCCACAGCAACCACGGAGCTAAACTGCATAGAGGCAGGGCAAGAATTGTAAGGCCCATCTGCACACAGCTGCCCAGCACAAGCCGCTAGAGGTCGCTGTTCTCCCAGGAGAGGAGGGCCACAAACCAGTAAGAAGGGATGTTCTCCCAGCCGTCACACACACCAGCTACACAAACTATCTCTATCGCCAGGAAAAGGCAGTAGAATTTGATAAAGACCAAAATCACAGAGTCAACCCCTGAGAAGGAGATAGACCTAACCAGTCTTCCTGAAAAATAATTCAAAATAAACGTCATAACCATGTTGATGGAGCTGCAGAGAAATATACAAGAGCTAAGGAATAACATCCAGAGGGAGATTACAGAAATGAAACAATCTCTGAAAGGATTTAAAAGCAGAATGGATAAGATGCAAGAGGCCATTAATGGAATAGAAACCAGAGAACAGGAACACATAGAAGCTGATGCAGAGAGAGATAAAAGGATCTCCAGGAATGAAACAATATTAAAGGACCTGTGTGACCAATCCAAAAGGAACAATATCTGCATTATAGGGATACCAGAGGAAGAAGAGAGATAAAAAGGGATAGAAAGTCTCTTTGAAGAAATAATGGCTGAAAACTTCCCCAAACTGGGGGAGGAAATAATCAATCAGACCACAGAAGTACACAGAACTCCCAACAGAAAGGACCCAAAGAGGACAACACCAAGACACATAATAATTAACATGGCAAAGATCAAGTACAAGGACAGAGTTTTAAAGGCAGCTAGAGAGAGGAAAAATGTCACCTACAAAGGAAAACCCATCAGGTTTTCATCAGACTTTTCAACAGAAACCTTACAGGCCAGAAGAGAATGGCATGGTATATCTAATGCAATGAACAGAAGGGCCTTGGACCAAGAACACTGTATCCAGCATAATTATCATTTAAATATGATGGAGGGACTGAACAATTCCCAGACAAGCAAAAGTTGAGGGAATTTGCCTCCCACAAACCACCTCTACAGGGTATTTTAGAGGGACTGCCCCAGATGGGAGCACTCTAAGACTAAACAGATGTCACCAAAGAAAGTAAAATCCCAGCAAAGTAAACCAACCAAATACTAACTAAAGGCAAAAAATAAAATCAACTACTCACAAAAGCAGTTAGAGGAAACACAAAAGAGTACAGAATAAAACAACCAACATATAAAGAATGGAGGAGGAGGAATAAGAAGGGAGAGAAATAAAGAATCACCAGTGTTTATAACAGCTCAATAAGCGGGTTAAGTTAGACAGTAAGATAATAAAGAAGCTTACCTTGAACCCTTGGTAAGCACAAATCTAAAGCCTGCAATTGCAATAAGTACATATATTTCAATAATCACCCTAAATGTAAGTGGACTGAATGCACCAATCAAAAGACACATAGTAATAGAATGGATAATAAAGCAAGACCCATCTATATGCTGCTTACAATAGAAGCACCTCAAACTCAAAGACATGCAAGGCTTAAAAGTCAAGGGATGGGAAAAGATATTTCATGCAAACAACAGGGAGAAAAAAACAGGAGTTGCAGTAGTAGTATCAGACAAATAGACCTCAAAACAAAGACTGTAACAAGAGATAAAGAAGGACATTACATAATGATAAAGGGCTCAGTCCAACAAGAGCATATAACCATTATAAACATATATGCAACCAATACAGGAGCACCAACATATATGAAACAAATACTAACAGAATTAAAGGAGGAAATAGAATGCACTGCATTCATTTCGGGAAACTTCAACACACCACTCACTCCAAAGGACAGATTCACCAGACAGAAAATAAGTAAGGACATAGAGGCACTGAACAACACACTAGAAACAGATGGACCTAATAGACATCTATAAAACTCGACATCCAAAATCAACAGTACACACATTCTTCTCAACTGCACATGGAATATTCTCCAGAATAAACTGAATACTAGGCCACAAAAAGAGCCTCAGAAAATTCTAAAAGATTGAAATCCTACCAAACAACTTTTTAGACCACAAAGGAATAAAAGTAGAACTGAATTGTACAAAGAAAGCAAAATGGCCCACAAACACACGGAGGCTTAACAACATGCTCCTAAATAATCAATGGATCAAAGACCAAATTAAAATGAAGATCCAGCAATATATGGAAACAAGTGACAACAATAACACAAAGCCCCAATTACTGTGAGATGCAGCAAAAGCAGTCTTAAGAGGAAAGTATATAGCAATCCAGGCATATTTAATGAAGGAAGAAAAATCCCAAATGAATAGTCTAATGTCACAATTATCAAAATTGGAAAAGAAAAACAAATGAGTCCAAAGGTCAGCAGAAGGAGGGAGATAATAAAGATCAGAGAATAAATAAATAAAATAGAGAAGAATAAAGCGATAGAAAAAATCAATGAAACCAAGACCTGGTTCTTCAAGAAAATAAACCAAATAGAGAAGCCTCTAGCCAGACTTATTAAGAGAAAAAGAGAATCAACACCCATCAACAGAATAAGAAACAAGAAAGGAAAAATCACAACGGACCCCACAGAAATACAAAGAATTATTAGAGAATACTATGAAAACCTATATGCTAACAAGCTGGAAAACCTAGGAGAAATGGACAAGTTCCTAGAAAAATACAACCTTCCATGAATGACCCAGAAAGAAAACATAAAATGTAAACAGAACAATTACCAGCAACAAAATTGAAGTGGTAATAAAAAAACTACCCAAGAAATAAATCCCCGGGCCAGGTGGATTTAACTCGGAATTTTATCAGACATACAGAGAAGACATAATACCCATTCTCCTTAAAGTTTTCCAAAAAATAGAAGAGGAGGGAATACTCCCAAACTCATTGTAGGAAGCCAACATCACCCTAATACCAAAACCAGGCAAAAACCCCACCAAAAAAGAAAATTACAAACCAATATCCCTTGTGAATATAGATGCAAAAATACTCAACTAAATTTTAGCAAACCGAATTTTAAAAGACATCAAAAGGATCATACACCATCACCAAGAGGGATTCATCCAAGGGATGCAAGGATGTTACAACATTCGAAAATCCATCAGCATCATCCACCACATCAACAAAAAGAAAGACAAAAACCACACGATCATCTCTATAGATGCTGAAAAAGCATTTGATAAAATTCAACATCAATTCATGATAAAAACTCTCAACAAAATGGGTATAGAGGGCAAGTACCTCAACATAGTAAAGGCCATATATGATAAACCCACAGTCAACATCATACTGAACAGTGAGAAGCTGAAAGCTTTTCCTCTAAGATCGGGAACAAGACAGGGATGCCCACTCTCCCCACTGTTATTCAACATAGTACTGAGGTCCTAGCCATGGCAATTAGATAAAACAAAGAAATACAAGGAATCCAGATTGGTAAAGAAGAAGTTAAACTGTCACTATTTGCAGATGACATGATACTGTGCATAAAAAACCCTAAAGATTCCACTCCAAAACTACTAGAACTAATATCGGAATTCAACAAAGTTGCAGGATACAAAATTCACATACAGAAATATATGACTTTCCTATAAACAATGAACTAATAGAAAGAGAAATTGGGAAAATAACTCCACTCACAGTAGCATCAAAAAGAATAAAATAACTAGGAGTAAATCTAACCAAGGAAGTGAAAGACCTATACCCTGAAAACTACAGGACACTCTTAAGAGAAATGAAAGAGGACACTAACAAATGGAAACTCATCCCATGCTCCTGGCTAGGAAGAATTAACATTGTCAAAATGGCCATCGTGCCCAAAGCAATATACAGATTTGATGCAACCCCTATCAAATTACCAACAACATTCTTCAATGAACTGGAACAAAGAGTTCAAAAATTCATATGGAATGACCAGAGACCCTGAATACTCTAAGCAATCCTGAGAAGGAAGAATACACTGGGCAGGGTTCTCACTCCCCAACTTCAAGCTCTACTACAAAACCACAGTAATCAAGACAATTTGGTACTGGCACAAGAACAGTGCCACAGACCAGTGGAACAGAATAGAGACTCTAAATATTAACCCAAACATATATGGTCAATTAATATATGATAAAGGAGTCATGGACATACAATGGGGAAATGACAGTCTCTTCAACAGATGGTGCTGGCAAAACTGGACAGCTACATGTAAGAGAATGAAACTGGACCATTGTCTAACCCCATACACAAAAGTAAACTCAAAATGGATCAAAGACCTGAATGTAAGTCAGAAATCATAAACTCTTAGAAAAAAACATAGGCAAAAATCTCTTAGACATAAACCTGAGTGACTTCTTCAAGAACATATCTCCATGGGCAAGGGAAACAAAAGCAAAAATGAACATGTGGGACTATATCAAGCTAAAAAGCTTCTGTACAGCAAAGAACACCATCAATAGAACAAAAAGTTATCCGACAGTATGGGAGAGAATATTTATAAATGACAGATCCGATAGAGGTTGACATCCAAAATATATAAAGAGCTCACACATCTCAGCAAACAGAAAGGAAATAATCCAATTAAAAAATTGGCAGAGGACCTAAATAGACAGTTCTCTAAAGAAGAAACCCAGATGGCCAACAGACACATGAAAATATATTCCATATTGCTTGTCATCAGAGAAATGAACATTAAAACCACAATTAAATATCACCTCACACCAGTAAGGATTGCCACCATCCAAAACACCACCAACAACAAATATTGGTGAGGTTGTGGAGAAAGGGGAATTGTCCTACACTGTTGGTGGGAATGTAATTGAGTTCAACCATTGTGGAAAGTAGTACGGAGGTTCCTCAAAATGCTTAAAATAGAAATTCCATTTGACCCAGGAATTCCACTTTTAGGAATTTACCCAAAGAATGCAGCAGCCCAGTTTGAAAAAGACAGATGCACCCCTATGTTTATTGCAGCACTATTTACAATAGCCAAGAAATGGAAGCAACCTAAATATCCATCAGTAGATGAATAGATAAAGAAGATGTGGTATATATATATATATATATATATATATAGAATGGAATATTATTCAGCCATTTGAAGAAAATAAATGCTACCATTTCCAACAACATGGATGGAGCTAGAGGGTATTATGCTCAGTGAAATAAGCCAGGCAGAGAAAGACAAGTACCAAATGATTTCACTCATATGTGGAGTATAAGAGCAAAGAAAACTGAAGGAACCAAACAGCAGCAGAATCACAGAACCTACAAATGGACTAACAGTTACCAAAGGGAAAGGGACTAGGCAGGATGGGTGGGAAGGGAGGGATAAGGGCAGGAAAAGGAAAGGGGCATTACAATTAGCATGTATAATATGGTGCGGGGTATGGTGTGTGCTCTACCACACAGAGAAGATAAGTAGTGATGTTACAGCATCTTACTATGCTGATGGACAGTGAGTTTGTAGGTGTATGTGGGGTGGACTTGGTGGAGTTGGGAGCCTAGTAAATATAATGTTCTTCATGTAATTGTAGATTAATGATACCAAAAATTGTTGACCAGAAAGAAAAGACGTGCAAATATAGGAAGGTATAGATTTAAAAAAAATCAAGCACCAACCCATGAGACAGAATATATCAATAACTAGAAATGCAGAAAGATTTAGATAGTAGAAGAATGGAAATCATCAATGAAGTAATTAAAAGTTTCTCAGAACTGAAGGATGTGCTTTTTTGGGTTGGAAAGATCCAAAGGACCCACAAAAATTAAAGAAAGCCATTCCACTGTGACGTTTCAGAACTCTTAGGACAATGTCACTGATTAAAAAATAAAAAATTCTGGAGAAATGGAACAGTGCCATCAAAATTCTGAATGAAATGATTCCACTGTAGAATTCCATATACATCCAAACTATCAGTTAACTGCAAGTGCATGATGTTTTCAGATATGTTCCATTGCAAAAATCTACTCCTTACTCGCCTTTTCTCAGGAAGGTTCTGGACAATATGTCCTACTAATACAAGAGTAAATAAAGAGAAAGTCACTAGAAACAGAGAAGAGGAGATCTGACATGACAATAGGGGATCCCAGATAGAGTCGATGCAGAGGACTAAAGGAATCTCCAAGAGAATGAGACAGGGAGACACTGGAGGGGACATGTTCCAGCTTGGAGCACATCGTGCCTCAGGAATAAGGACCTCTCATGGGCTGTCAGGACAATAATGCCTGCTGTGATCTGAAGGCCGAGGGCTGAGGTGAGCCTGGCTCAGGTCTGTGTCTGTAGTGGGCTTACTTTGACCATGTGCTGAAGTGCCTGCTCCCTCCTCCACGCCCAGGGCAAGAATCACCTGCTAAGACCATCTTCGGACCTTGGTCTCACCCCAGAAGTACACTGCTTCAACCTAAACCTGAGAGTGGGAGGATGGCTCTGGTGAGCCTGGGATCAGGATACAGAGAAACCCACACCCCCCTCATTCCTGGCAGATGTCTCAAACCACATTCTACTACCAACTGGTGCCATAGTGTTGCCTGGAACTCACTCACAGCCATGCCCCCTGATTTTTTTCTGCAAAGCATTTGTAAACTCACAGAAATGCTGAAGCCAGGTTGTATAGCACAAAGACCATTTTGTTGATCTTCTCCCAGAAGCCTTCCTTTATGCTTAGGATTATTGTCCTGTCCTTACACAATGAAATATTGCTTGAGCAGTAAGGTTCTTAATCATCTTGTCTTTCCATTTACACGTAAACTGTTGTTGATAAAATTATAAAATATTATGTGGAGAAAATAAGCAGCACAGAATGATACACATTGAATCCAGACAGTGTTTACCTCAGCAAGGTAGGAATAGACAGGGGAATGAGATGAGAGAGGAATATCTGGGGACCTCAACTATGTGAACAATGCTTTATTCATAAACATCTAGTAAAAGACATATGACATGAGGCTAGTTAGCTAACATCTGATAAAGCTGGACTGTGAACATGCAGTTGTTTATATTAATCTATATTCTTGCCTGCATATTTGAAATACTGCATTGTGAAATAGAATATACTTTAAAAATGAATTGGAGAGAGGTTAGATTTAGAGGCTTAAATGACTGTCTAGAATCGATCCCTTTTTAAATGGGTCTGTGATTCTGCTCTGCTTCCAAGCAAACAATTTAGCCTACTACAGATATATGGATGCTGGCAGAAAACATGAGACCCCTTGCAGAAGACAAAGGGCTTTATTGCTCATGGCATATCAAGTCACAAAAGCATCATCATTATTTGCATTAATTTCTCTTGTTCCTAAGTCTCATTTGGAAGCACATACAAATTCATATGGAAGGCCGCATGTGTCATGGGGTACATTGCAGAAGAGGAACCCTGAGCTTAGAGAACCGGAGTCTTTATCAATGGGAAGTAAGCATGCTTCTGTTTTGCTGTAGAGGTAGTCAGTATCTTCTAAGGTTGAGGGCTATGCAGGTTTCTTTTAAAACAATAGTCCAGAATAACCATCTGCTTCCAAGATGTGCAGCAGCATGAGAGGCCCATTGAGTATTATATCCCAGTTTATACACTCAAATCACCCTGTGTATTCCCTTCACTACACTTATCACAATTATAATAACATAGTGATTTGAGTGATTATTTGTTTACCATCCATTTCTTCTCTAAATAATCAGCCCCATGAGGGCAGGGACCTTTTCTGTTTTGTTCATGGTTACGTCTCCAGTGATAAGAAGTGTGCTGATGTGTAATAGAAGCACAGTAAAGGGTTTCTAAAGAACTGCTCATGCATTATTAGACTTGAGTACACTAGAGACATAACCAGAAGAAAGATGAATGGCTGGTTGCTGATGTCACAAGGCAAAAATTACTTTAATGATAATTCTTTACATTCATCTAGCACTTTTTATTTTATGAATCACCTTTTTTTTTTAAATAATTATTTTTTATTGAAAGGTAGTTGATGCACAGTATTACATTACATTAGTTTCAAGTGTACAACACAGTGGTAGAACATTTATATACATAATTCTAGGTTCCAGCTATCACCCTACCAAGCTGTTACAATATCTTGACTATATTCCTTATGCTATACATTACATCCCAGTTACTTATTTATTTTACCATTGGAAGTCTGTCCTTTTTTTTTTTTTTTTTGTGAGGGCCTCTCTCATGTTTATTGATCAAATGGTTGTTAACGACAATAAAATTCTGTATAGGGGAGTCAATGCTCAATGCACAATCATTAATCCACCCCAAGCCTAATTTTCATCAGTGTCCAATCTTCTGAGGCATAACAAACAAGTTCTTACATGTAGAACAAATTTATGAATCACCTTTTGTACATTATTTCATCCAAGCTTCATAATAAATCTTCAGTTGGATGAAGATGCTGAGAAACCTGTCTGAGATCAATGGACATTTTAAGTGAAAAAACAAAACAGAACAAGTCTGAAACCTTATTCTAAGCCAATACTCTTTCCTATCTTGGATAAGACCATTTTTTATCCATGACAGTTATAAGATATGACAATTTCAAAGCAAACTAGGAGAAATATCTTTTCAATGTTTCATGTAAATGAAAAGTTAAACATTTGGGCACGTATTTAATATATTCATTAAAGGTATCACAGTGAAGATGAATGATTAGAATTCAATTTCCATCAGACTATGAATTACAGACAGCAATGCTTTATACATTTATAAACTATGCAACATTTATACATCATTTTATCCTTACAGAACACAGTGAGGTATATATTATTTGTGTTTCCTTTTTAACAAATAAGAAAATTGAGCCTAGTGAAATCAGTGGAATCATACACCTATTTTTCCATAAATTAAAATATAGAAATGTTAGACTGAAAACATGAGGCTTTCTTATAAAGGAAATTGCTTTCCCAAGATGCAGAATCCTTTTCTTCAATACCACTCACAATGGTCTATTCTAATATGTTCTGCTCTACATCAATCTCTTACTTTGGCTCATTATGTCAAATTGTGAATCAGGAAACTATTTCCCAAACTAAGCCAATTCATCTAAGAAGCAGTTGGTATATAAACTCATAGAATCAATCACATTATCTTCAGAATCTTGATTTTCTCTGGGAGTATTGAGATTTAGAGTAAAAGTAAATATTAATAATTTAGCTTTGTAATGTGCTTTAAATTCACACTGTTGTCATGAGACAGGCAGTGTAGAAGATAAAGAACTACATTAGAGGAACAGAATTTATAAGTCTATATTTCATCCTTTCATACATTTTTTTCAGTATGTGTTCCATCCAATGTCATATATATAAAGAAAACATTTCTCATTTTTACCATTTATTTTGTAGCTGTCATATACTGCTTTGTAGGCTGATCTTTTTATATATTAAATTCTAGTCTTTCACAACCAGGATACATTACTTTAAGATATGGATCATGTCCTATAGTTTAAAATTCTCTCTACTTCACCTCTTTGCTCTGCAGTATCAGATTCAATTCAGGTGAGTTCCTGGTGCTCTATTTTTCTCCACATTTGCAAAATTAGCCCTACTCTGTTCCCAGGAAGAGTCCTACCAAGGCAAGAGTAAAGCCTTTCCAAATCAGTATTTTACAGCTCATCCTCAAGGCTGCACCAACCCTGATGAGGTGCTGGCCTCTCACCCCCAATCTGGAGCACCAGAGCACCCTCATGTGCCAAACCTTACCTTCTTTTCTATTGCTGTTGTTGTGTTCCCAATCTGACAATTTTTCAGAATCCCTCAGTCAACTCCCAGGAAAGGGGAAAGAGGAAAACTGAGCTTGGCTTTCTTGGGGAAAATGGGAAATGTAAATTACACCTCTGAGTTGTTCTGACCTGAGGCTCCAGAGCTGGGTTTTTGCGCTCTGTCATCTGCCAGCTGTTAGCTAAGGAGCTTCTCCACCAGACCTAAACTCCCAGCTCTCTGCTTGCTGGCAAAGCAGCTCCAGTGGCCTGAGAGAGTCTCCAAAGGAGAATTTCTGACACTGTGAAGCAGATGCAAAAAGCTCAGCTCCATAGAAATAGTCAAAGTGATGTGAGGACATCTGGTCAGAGCACTTAACAGTGTCTGCCAGGGCTTTCCATACCAGAGGCAACTCACAGGAGAAAACAGAGGTTCCCTCCACCAACAGCCCGGGACAGTGACTGGAGATCATCCAGCATCTCCCCGCAATGGATGCAGCTAAGGTCATAAGGATAAGAGGTGGTGACATGAGCCCTGAGCTGGATGTCCTTGAGGGGAGCATGACGAAGGGAGGAAAGATTTCAGAACTACAGCCCTAGAAGAGGTCTGATGAGATAGGGAGCAGCCTAGGTGATAATTCCCAAGGGCCAAAAGACAGAGGAAGAGTGGGGGTAAGCCTTTCTGAATGCGCATGAATTACTGTGGGGCCTCCCCAGAGCTGGGAGGGAGGAATCTGGGCAGGTACTCCTGCAATTCTTTGGGTTAGACTCGATTTAGAAAAACAGTTGATGAGGTGGGTGCGGCTTGGGGAAACACAAATGACAAATTTCTTGATCTGTTCTGCTGCTCTTCTGCTATTACTTAGTCCAAAAAGAGTTAAAGGTATTATCAGACATTAAGGGTAAAAAAATCTATCTTTTCATTTATTATCAGCAAATCTTTCCAGATCAAGAGTCCAACTTAATTTTTCACTCATTCCTCAAACTTATGTTTGCCATATAGGGAGATTTGTTTTGAAGTGAGAAATCAGTCCAATGTTCTCTATCCACATTGTTTCCAAGACTATGCAAAGAAATCATATTCATGAATTCATTCCATAAACACTTTTTAAATTGGATACCACATTAAGTGGGTAAAAAAAATTGAAAAGGAAATAGTCATTTGTTGAAGAAGTGCCAGCATGCGTAGGAATGATAAACATCAGATTCAGGTTAGTGGTTACCTGTGGGAGAAATGAAAGGGAATGGGATTTGGAAGGAGTAAACTATATTTTTTTATATATCTTTTTTGTAATAATAATCCAAATAAGTAAATACAAATAAACAGAAGCTTTAGTGTTGCCTTGCTGTAAGATAAATTCCAATAAATTTTGACCAAAGTAAGCAGGCAAAGAGAGGCAACAAGGGGCCAGGTAGTTTATTTGAATGCCACCCCCAGGTGATGTTCTGTGGCCTGAAACACCGGCCAGGGAAGTCACACCCTGCAGGGCAGGCAGCAAGTTTATAAAGAAGGCAGGGGGAGGGAGAGCACAGGTGTACAGTGGCGCGAGGATTGGCTCATCTAGGATACATGGGGGTCTCTCATTGGCCTTTAGCCAGGCACTGGGAAGTTACCACTAATCCTTTATCTTGGGGGAAGGGCTCTCTCTAGTTGGGAGTGTTATCAGATCAGGCTCTGGAATGTCATCAGACCAGAACATGTTGATCTCTTCACCTCATTTGGTGAGGCCTGAGCTTGTCCATCAGGCTCAGCCTTTCCCCTGATGCCTGCAGACTAACATTCCAGCCTTTTGGTTATAATGGACAATGACTCAATCTAGCTACTTCTGGCTGACAAGGGGCATCATGGGGGTTTGAGGCTGGTATTAGGTCGAAGGAGGGGGCTCAGTGGGAAGAGGTGTATAATGGTGAAGTAACATCTGGTTGGTGGCGACCCAGGTCATCTGGGTTAGCTGATGTTGGAGGAACTTGGGGACACAAGGGGCAACTAAGAGTAAACCACGAGCTGTTATTAAGGGGCCCAGTAGGGGCATTAGCCAGGCTATTATGGGGGACTGGAATTCTGGATCGAGTTTACATCTCAATGACTAGTGTTGGAATTTAGTATAGATAAGATTGCATTATTGAAACAATACTTTTCTTTAAAATCACCCTCTTTTTTATTAGAAGTAGCCAGATAAAGAAAATAATTAAAGGTTGGCTTGATTATTTGCATAAGTGCAGCAAGAAGAGCAATTGATTACATAGGCTCTTTTAAATATGCTTTGCTGGAACTTTACATAAGGAATTTCAGATTAGACTTTTAAAGGCTTCTTGAGGCCAGAAATCCAAGCTAGACTTGCCCTCAGGTTGTACTTGCAGTACCTGTACATTTGGGTGAATTCCTCTCTTCTCTGAGGTTCCTGCACCTGCCAGGAAGTGACCTTCCTTACTCACCTGGTAAGGCTGCTGGGAATTCTGTAAGCAAGGTACCAGGCCAGTTCTTCTAAGGTGCTTTGTTGGCTTTGTAAAGTCAATCTTAGTTCCTTAAAGCTGTTCATATCTGAGTTTATACACGTATCTCTCAGGTATGACATTCCAGTCAAAGCCTTGGTAATATAACCAGTGTTTTTAATTGGTCTTCTTACAAGGAAAGCAGATTCTTATTGAACTTGTGCAAATAAACATACTGCTATGAAATATAAAAATAGTCACTGAGTTTTTAAAAATTCTGTAGGGAATGTTAGGCTGCAGGCATTAGGGGAAGGGGTGAGCCTGATGGACAAGCTCAGGCCTCACCAAACAAGGCGAAGAGACCAACAGGTTCCGGTCTGACAACATTCCAGAGCCTGATCAGATAACACTACCAACTAGAACCCTTCCCCAAGCTAAAGTATTAGTGGTAACTTTCCAGTGCTTGGCTAAAGGCCAATGAGAGACCCCCACATACCCTAGACAAGCCAATCCTCACACCAATGTATACCTTCACTCTCCCTCCCCCTGCCTTCTTTATAAAGTTGCTGCCTGCCCTGCTGGGTGTGACTTCCCTAGCCTGTGTTTCAGGCCACAGAACATTACCCAGAGGTGGCATTCAAATAAACTACCTGGCACCTTGGTGCCTGTCTTCACCTGCTTACTTTCGTCGAAATTTATTGGAATTTATTTTATATATGGTGCCGAAACCTGGGACAAATATAGAGTAGCCAAATTAGAAATGAGACACCACAGTAGGGTCTGAGCCTCTGCTTTTGAGGGCTGGTTCCCCATGTCTGCATCACTCCCCATTTAATCCCACTGAGAGGAGCGCTCAGCATCCCAAGAGCGCCAAGTCAGGGGAGATGTCCTGGGGCCTGGGGTAGGGATGTCTCCCCCACCACAGGGCCAGGGGTGGGTATCCTGGATGCCCACAGACGTCCTGGGACCTGGGGTAGTGACATCTCCAGTACCACAGGGCCAGCGGTGGGCCAGATGCCCTCAGATGTCCTGGGGCCTGGGGTAGGGACATCTCCCATACAGCAGGGCCAGGGGCAGGCCGGATGCCTGCAGAGGGTGGGCCACCTGGACATACGTACCATTTCTAACTGACCAGGTGAAACAGAGTTAGGGAAGGAAACAGGCTGCAGGTAACTGAGGGACTCACTGGAAATAGTCCATGAGGCAGACAGTAGTCTGAGGTCCCAGGTAGGGGAAGGAGGGGGCGGAGCCACCAGTGGCCAGTCGGGGCCCCGCGCTCACGCACCTTCCTGGGTTTTTTGGCACCATATGTAAAATAAATTCCAATAAATTTTGACCGAAGTAAGCAGGTGAAGAGAGGCAACAAGGGGCCAGGTAGTTTATTTGAATGCCACCCCTGGGTGATATTCCATGGTCTGAAACACAGGCCAAGGAAGTCACTCCCAGCAGGGCAGGCAGCAACTTTATAAAGAAGGCAGGGGGAGGGAGAGCGAAGGTGTACAGTGGAGTGATGATTGGCACGTCTAGGGTACATGGGGGTCTCTCATTGGCCTTTAGCCAAGCACTGGAAAGTTACCACTAATACTTTAGCTTGGGGGAAGGGCTCTAGTTGGGAGTGTTATCTGATCAGGCTCTGGAATGTTGTCAGACCGGAACCTGTTGATCTCTTCACCTCGTTTGGTGAGGCCTGAGCTTGTCCATCAGGCTCACCCCTTCCCTGATGCCTGCAGTCTAACAGTTTCCTCACCCTAAAGGATCACCTCGGACACTCCCCATGTCCTGTACTTCATTTGGGACATTGTGTGAAGATGCTAAAGGCTTCAACTTACTGTGAGAGACAAATTCAAAGCAGGAATCAACTCAGTATTAAGTGATGACTGAATATGACATAGTAACGGATAGGAGTATTTGTGTGCTTTGGGAGTTTTGGCAGAACATGCTCTCCTGTTCTGGAGTTCCAGAGCCACACTTTAGGGGATGCTATCAACCACACACATATGGGGGGCTAGCCCGATTTTTCAGCTCCCATTTAGGGATATGACATGAAAGAGACATTCAGTTAATATATATTCCAACAAAGATTTTTAAGCACCCATGTATCAAACTCTGTATTTGTCAGACAACTCAGTAAAACATAGGTTATGTCCTCAAGGAGTGGATTGGTATTATAATATGATGATAATGGCTAACACATACTGAGACTTTTGCTAATGCCTGCACTGGGTGCTAAGCACTTTGTACTATCTCATTAAGTCAATCGAGAGAGAGACAGTAGATGTAGTCACAGCAGGGTGATGGTCTCCAGAGGGGGCAGGGTGGGTGGGATATCTGCAGTCAGAGCAATGTAACTACATACAAGGAAACCCCCCTACTAAAACTATGTTAAACATTAAGCTCAAGAATTATTCTTCAGTGACATCAGTTAATGTTCCCCAGATAAAGAAGAGTAGTACATGTTTTATTACGCTAATCATTTGTAACCATGTGTAGGATTCACTTTAGCATTCTAAAAGGCCCAGGCCTATGTGCTGTCTTTCCTCCTTCAGATCTGACAAGGTGATTTTGCAAACTGAGCAACTAACTTAGCATGCAGACCCAGCTGTAAATGGCATAGTAAAAGGCTGGAAGAATTCCATCTTGAAGATAAGATTGCATTTTAACACCCAGGAAGTTCAAGAGGCAAGATTCTTTAGCAAGTAGAAAATACCTCAGCCCACCTTGGGGGCTGGGCAGGCAGCCTTTTGATGTGCTCCCAGACCAAGGTGCCAGTGTCCCAGAGAGAAATCAAGGCAGGAAATTCCTTACAGTTAAGTTAATTTTTAATATTCAGTGGCCACTTAACAAGTCCCCACCCTTGTTTTTTCATGTTCTCAAAAAATCCTCAACTGCCTATAAAACCCCCTAGAAAATGCACCACTATGGACTCTCTTGTCCATTCCTGGTATGAGCTGGAAGCTCTGTCCTTTCACTTTATCTCCAAATAAAAGCCTGTACCTTGCTCTCCTATCTTGGCAGTTTGTGAAGCTCATTCTTTGGCTCCGCAAACAAGAACCCCAGCATCACAATAAGGGAGGTACCATTACTATCCTCAAAGTATAGGTGAAGAAACCAAAGCCTCCAGACTAAGTCACCCAGATAACTAAGATAGAACCCAGGATTTGCTGATTATAAAATCTATACCTTACCATTAAAGTACATGGAAAAAAATAAATGGAAAACTTTCTATGGGAATCTAGAAGAAGAAATTACTAGCTTTAGCTACAGAATTCAATGTGGGCTTCATGGGGGAAAAAAAGGGATAATTGTACCAAATTTTAAAAGACAGATAGCAAAGAAATTCCAGAAAGGGCTTCAACAGAGACATGAGAGAGCATGAAATAGCTTTGTGTGTTTCAGTGACTTGTGCGTTTAGGGCAATGGCAGAGGTGGGTTTGGTGAGGTATGAGCCAAATTATGAAAGACAGCACATTCAGGAGGGAGGAGGAATTAACAAATGAGTTTCTTTGAGAATTCCTTGGCACCTCTAGAATGTCAGGCTTCTACAAAGGGGTTACTTCTGTGGATCTTTACAAATACAGATAAATTAATGGACACACTCAACTACAAGGAGCCAAAATTTAAGGCAATAATTTGATTTAGAAAGACAATTACTTTTAAAACATACATAAAGCTTGACACTTTGCTGTTGCCTTAAAGAACATTTTAAAAAACCAGTTGTGTTCATTGATCATCAGAGAGTAACAACCAACCAAATATTAGTTGTCTAATACTGGTAGTTTTTCTTAGGAGTGAGGTAAGCCATACTTTTAAACTATAGGTGTTTGTTTTCCAATGCAGAGATTAAATAATATGGTGTTATAGAAGTCTGTATCTGCTGTAACTACTTAGTGGTCAGTCATTAATATTTAGTGAATATTTATAATTTTATTATACATTATGTGATTGAGATATATATTACATATTTACATATGAGTATGTGTGGATGTATATATATATATACATGCATGTGTGTATACGCATATATACATACATATAATCATATAAGGAAAGAACAGGAGTCTGATCAGGACCGTTAATGTGTAATATCAACTAGATGTGTAATTTTGTCAAGTCATTTAATTTATCTAAGTTTCTACTTACCTGTGAAATGAGAGGCTTACACTAGATGGATTCTAAGATTTTGATCTATGAAATGAGGAAACCTCTGACTTTGACAAGTTTAAAATTAGTTGAGGACATAAAGCACATCCACAGGAAAACAGACTAAGCCCACAAGTAATTTAAAAACAAATCCAACAGAAGGAAGATTTAAAAAAAAAATCAGAGTTTGGGTAGTTAATAGGTACATCAATATTATACCACTAAGAAGTAGAGGAAAGGTGAGTTTAGAAGTTAAATGAGAAAAGGGTAGAAATTCTAACTAAGTAGGTAGAATTGTTTTGGGGGAGGAATATTTTATTTATTTTCTCTACATCATAAAATAACTTATTATCAAGAATACCAGTACATTTCTACTTGAAGTCATATAATGGTCATTCAATTTTATACCTATTTTGTGTACTGGCTTGAAATCTTCCCAGAGTTAATAGGTTTCATGAATTCTCTAACTCCTTTTAGCTGTATCTAGAAGGTGGTATTGGGAAGTTTTTGAAGGGATTTATCAGAAATTATACATAATTGATGGCTGTGTCACTATGGGGAGCCACATTGAAATATCACCAAGATTACTATTATGAACAGTCTGATTCAAATTATTGCAAAACATTACCAGACTTGGGTGAGGTTTCTAGAGGAAAAGAGCAGCCAATCAGTCAAGCAATTATAGTACCCAATGTGTATGAGTTATTGATATTAGGTGTTGCTAAGTAAACAGAAACCGAAAAGCAGAAGAAAAAAAAAAACCAGAAATAATGCTGATGCACATCAGGTGGTGGTGAATAAAACTGATGGGATGAGAAAGTACTGGTTTTATTTGAGGGAGAGTGGCTTTAGAGAGAGACAAAGAGAGATTTTGAAGAGGAAAGAATATGGAATACAGAATAAGATGGCCTGGGGTCTGAACCCAACTTAGTCACTTAAGTGCAGTCTTGGACAAATATTTAGCCTCAGTTTTCTTCTGTAAAAAGTGTGTAAGTTTTATAAATACCTTACTTATTGAAGTTGCAGTGAGAAATCAGTGAAGCAAGGACTTATAAACTGAAAACCAGTAAACATGTTATTTATTGGCATCCAGTGAGGTCCTTGGACAAACTGTGTGGTTTATTCTCTATTATGCCTTCTCTGAAGCATTTATCCTCAACAGACACCTACTTTTTCACTGCATGTGTTAGCAAGTTTCCCCTTCCTGGACTATGAGCTGTTCAGCAGCACAGATTCTGTGTGCTTTTCATCCAGAAGAAACAATGATTCACACACTGTGAGCACCCAGTAAAATGGTTAGTAATAGTGTTTTGCATATGAATAGTTATTAGAACTTTATAAGGGACTCTCACGTAACACATTTAGGTGACAAATTCATCTCGCTATTTCTGATGTCATGTCACTGTTTCAAAAGTTGTCAAGAGCTTCTCATTGTCTACTAAATAAAAACTTAAAAAAACTTTTTAAAATTGAGCTATATATGTAATTGATATATAACATTGTATTCGTTTAGGTGATTCAAGTTTTTACTCCTATCTAAACCCTAAGGCCTTACTACTCAAAGTATGGGCTCCAGACCCATAGTACTGGTGCCACCTAGGAGCTTTTAGAAAAGCAGATTCTCCAGCCCCATCCCAGACCTACTAAATGAGCAACTGCATCATAGCAAGATTGCTAGCCAATTCATATACACAGCTTTGATTACATCTTTAGTTTCTAGCTAAACTTGAAGTTTTAAAAGTAAGATTCCAAGATTTTGCAAATAAAAGTAATGGATGTCCAATAAAACTTGAAAACAATGAATAATTTTTTAGTTTATCTCAAATGCTTCAGGGGACATATTTCAACTTAAAATATGTATTGTTTACCTGAAATTCAAATTTTACCGGACTCTGTGATTTAATCTGGCAATCCTCCGCAGAGTAAGATCTATGTCGCACATAAATTTGAATTCCTCTGCAATAGTAGAGTGCCTTCCTCAACTGCTCAGTATTGTTTGTTTAAGGAATAGTCAGTTGGCCTTTTGAGAAGAGGTTTCTCTGGTTTTTGCTCAACATTGTACATCGTCAAAAACCAACACAGTACCCTCACACAGGAAAGGACCAATTAACGTTTCTTTAATGAAAGAATGAATATGTCAAGAGCAATTTTCAGTTTAGGGACTTGGTTGTGTTACATTTTAATGAAATTCTGAATATTTTTCTAGTAATTAAAAAAAAGTTTAAAGAGACCCTATTCGTACACTTTTTCACATTTTAGCTGGTAGTGTTCAGGCTTGATGGAAACATAATCGAGGGCTCAGAATGTACTCCGTCGCAGACCGAGTCAATACGGTCATAGGAGAGCAGATTCCCACACTCAGGATTCTGACGTGCCCGCAGCGGAGAGCAGGCGACACCTCCCCCTTCCCGGGGAAACGAGGCGCCCGCGCACGCGCACAGCGGCGCTCCAGCCCCCAGAGCCCGGCGGACGGAGGCGGGGCTCCCAGGGCGCGTGCGCGGCGGCCTGGGCTGCGGGCCCCTCCCCCGGCGGGGGCGCGTGGCGCAGAGGACCGTAAGGGGGAAGTGAGGAGGTCGCCGCCGCCGTTTGTCGCCAGGAGGAAAATGGCGGATCTGGAGGAGCGGTTGTCTGATGAGGAGAAGGTAAGAGCCGCGGGGGTGGCGGAGCCCGTCTGTCCGGAGCCGGCAGAGCCCCGGCGCATCTGCCCGGAGCGGGACCGGGGAAGGGCACTGGTCTGCGCGCTCAGTCGCCCTTCCTCCCTCTGTGCTGCGCCCTAGTGCCTGCCCCTGTCAGCCACCCGAGGCCCCGCGCGGGGGCAGCTCTGCCGGGTCTGCTCGCTCCGCTCCTTGTAGCGTGTGTGTGTGCTCCAAAAATAGGAAGTGGAAGCCGGGCAGCGGTGCCTGGCGCAGCGGGCGGGGCAGGGGGCGGCGAGGGTGGCGGCCGCCAGGGACCCGGTCCCTCCGCCTGGCAGCGGGGCCCTGCGCCGAGTGGGGGGACTGTGAAGCCCTCTGGTCGGCCTGCGAGCGGCCCAAGGGCAGGGCTCAGCCCCACGGCCTGGCTGGGGAGTGTAGCCGGGTGGGGGTTAAGAGGGCAAAAGTCGGTTGGAAAGCAGGCCTTCACTTCTCCCAGAAGCAGAATGCTTCCTTTCCTGTTGGCGCTTTTTTCCTTGCCCGTGAAAGTCTCTCTTTTTTTTTTTTGGCTTAAGCCGTAGGCTTTGCATCTCCGGTGTTCCGTGCGAGGTAGCAGAGTTGCTCACAGAAAGTACCCCCCACCCCATAGTTGTTTGCGGCCCAGGTTGTCAGCAGCCCCCCTGAGGGCCGATTTGGTGGCGCCCCGTCGTCCTGCTTGGATTTCTTCCGGACGAGGGAGATTGTGTGGCTGCTTTCACTGTATCTTAGATGATGTGACAGCATTGGAACCAAGTGAACGACTTAAATTCTCAGGCATTTAAAATAAGAAACCTGATCATTGAACTACTTATCTCTTAATCGCAGTTTTCATTTGGGTGTGAGGCCCCATTCCCCAATACAGAGGAGGGGACCCTACTTATTTTGAGTATTTCCTGGAGTGAACCTTGACGTTTCTCAGACTCAGAAGTAACTGACATACTCTGAATAAGATAGTTACAGCTTTTGATGTGTCCACACTTAATTTAACAATGTTCATGTTTTAAGAGTTCTAAAGCAGTACAGTGAAACACAAACACGTCGTGATGTTTAAGAAATCCTAATGTTGGGAGGAGCGGAAGATGGCGTGAGTAGAGCAGCGGAAATCTCCTCCCAAAACAACATATATCTAAGAAAATATAACAAAGACAACCCTTCCTAGAATAAAGACCAGAGGACACAGGACAATATCCAGACCACATCCGCACCTGAGAGAACCCAGCGCCTTGCGAAGGGGGTAAGATACAAGCCCCAGCCCCGCGGGAGCCGAGCGCCCCTCCCCCCAGCTCCCGGCGGGAGAAGAACAGGCAGAGCGGGAGGGAGACGGAGCCCAGGACTGCCGACCACCCAGCCCCAGCCATCTGGGACAGAGTGCAGGGCGCTCGATACTAGGAAAACAGGGCAGCAAGAACAGTGAGCGGGCACTGGAGGCTGGGCGACAGAGGACATAAGAAAAGCGCGCGACCATTTTTTTTTTTTTGCTTTTTTGCTGTTTTGTTTTGGCGAGCGCTTTTTGGAAGTCTTAAAGGGATAGGGACCCCAATACTACGGAAACAGGGCAGAAAGACCGGTGAGCAGAGGCCTGAGGCTGGCACCGGAGAATAAAGAAAAACGAACGACCACCCATTTTTTTTTTTTTTATTAAAAATTTTCTTCTTTTTCTTTAATTAAAAAAATTTTTTCTCTTGTTTTTTTTTGTGGTCGTTGTTTTGTTTTGGCGGGTGCTTTTTGGAAGTCTTAAAGGGGCAGGGCGGGCCACTTAATCCAGAGGTAGGGAATCCGGGATATCTGGGCACCCTAACCCCTGGGCTGCAGGGAGCAGGGAGGCCCCTTACAGAGATAAATAGCCTCCCAGCAGCTCCTGCTCCAACGCGACTCCACCATTTTGGAGTAGCTGCCCGAGCCAGGCCACGCCCACAGCAACAGCGGAGATTACCTCCATAGCAGCCGGGCAGGAAGCAGAAACCCTATCTGCGCGCAGCTGCGCAGCACAAGCCACTAGAGGCCGCTGTTCTCCCAGGAGAGGAGGGCCACAAACCAACAAGAAAGGAAGTCCTTCCAGCCGTCACTCGTCCCAGTTCTGCAGACTATTTCTATCACCATGAAAAGGCAAAGCTACAGGCAGACAAAGATCACAGAGACAACACCAGAGAAGGAGACAGACCTAACCAGTCTTCCTGACAAAGAATTCAAAATAAGAATCATAAACATGCTGACAGAGATGCAGAGAAATACGCAAGAAAAATGGGATGAAGTCCGGAAAGAGATCACAGATGCCAGAAAGGAGATCGCAGAAATGAAACAAACTCTGGAAGGGTTTATAAGCAGAATGGATAGAATGCAAGAGGCCATTGATGGAATTGAAATCACAGAACAGGAACGCATGGAAGCTGACATAGAGAGAGACAAAAGGATCTCCAGGAATGAAACAATATTAAGAGAACTGTGTGACCAATCTAAAAGGAGCAATATCCGTATTATAGGGGTCCCAGAAGAAGAAGAGAGAGGCAAAGAGATGGAAAGTATCTTAGAAGAAATAATTGCTGAAAACTTCCCCACACTGGGGGAGGAAGTAATCAAACAGACCACGGAAATACACAGAACCCCCAACAGAAAGGATCCAAGAAGGGCAACACCAAGACACATAATAATTAAAATGGCAAAGATCAAGGACAAGGAAAGAGTGTTAAAGGCAGCTAGAGAGAAAAAGGTCACCTATAAAGGGAAACCCATCAGGCTAACGTCAGATTTCTCAACAGAAACCCTACAGGCCAGAAGAGAATGGCATGATATATTTAATACAATGAAACAGAAGGGCCTTGAACCAAGGATACTGTATCCAGCACGACTATCATTCAAATATGACGGTGGGATTAAACAATTCCCAGACAAACAAAAGCTGAGGGAATTTGCTTTCCACAAACCACCTCTACAGAACATCTTACAGGGACTGCTCTAGATGGGAGCACTCCTAGAAAGAGCACAGCACAAAACACCCAACATATGAAGAATCGAGGAGGAGGAACAAGAAGGGAGAGAAGAAAAGAATCTCCAGACAGTGTATATAACAGCTCAATAAGCGAGCTAAGTTAGGCAGTAAGATACTAAAGAGGCTAACCTTGAACCTTTGGTAACCACGAATTTAAAGCCTGCAATGGCAATAAGTACATATCTTTCAATAGTCACCCTAAATGTTAATGGGTTGAATGCACCAATCAAAAGACACAGAGTAACAGAATGGATAAAAAAGCAAGACCCATCTATATGCTGCTTACAAGAAACTCACCTCAAACCCAAAGACATGTACAGACTAAAAGTCAAGGGATGGAAAAACATATTTCAAGCAAACAACAGTGAGAAGAAAGCAGGGGTTGCAGTACTAATATCAGACAAAATAGACTTCAAAACAAAGAAAGTAACAAGAGATAAAGAAGGACACTACATAATGATAAAGGGCTCAGTCCAACAAGAGGATATAACCATTCTAAATATATATGCACCCAACACAGGAGCACCAGCATATGTGAAACAAATACTAACAGAACTAAAGGGGGATATAGACTGCAATGCATTCATTCTAGGAGACTTCAACACACCACTCACCCCAAAGGATAGACCCACTGGGCAGAAAATAAGTAAGGACACGGAAGCACTGAACAACACAGTAGAGCAGATGGACCTAATAGACATCTATAGAACTCTACATCCAAAAGCAGCGGGATATACATTCTTCTCAAGTGCACATGGAACATTCTCCAGAATAGACCACATACTAGGCCACAAAAAGAGCCTCAGAAAATTCCAAAAGATTGAAATCCTACCAACCAACTTTTCAGACCACAAAGGCATAAAACTAGAAATAAACTGTACAAAGAAAGCAAAGAGGCTCACGAACACATGGAGGCTTAACAACACGCTCCTAAATAATCAATGGATCAATGACCAAATCAAAATGGAGATCCAGCAATATATGGAAACAAATGACAACAACAACACTAAGCCCCAACTTGTGTGGGACACAGCAAAAGCAGTCTTAAGAGGAAAGTATATAGCAATCCAAGCATATTTAAAAAAGGAAGAGCAATCCCAAATGAATGGTCTAATGTCACAATTATCGAAATTGGAAAAAGAAGAAAAGATGAGGCCTAAGGTCAGCAGAAGGAGGGACATAATAAAGATCAGAGAAGAAATAAATAAAATTGAGAAGAATAAAACAATAGCAAAAATCAATGAAACCAAGAGCTGGTTCTTCGAGAAAATAAACAAAATAGATAAGCCTCTAGCCAGACTTATTAAGAAGAAAAGAGAGTCAACACAAATCAACAGTATCAGAAACGAGAAAGGAAAAATCACGACGGACCCCACGGAAATGCAAAGAATTATTGGAGAATACTATGAAAACCTATATGCTAACAAGCTGGGAAACCTAGGAGAAATGGACAACTTCCTAGAAAAATATAACCTTCCAAGATTGACCCAGGAAGAAACAGAAAATCTAAACAGACCAATTACCAGCAACGAAATTGAAGAGGTAATCAAAAAACTACCAAAGAACAAAACCCCCGGGCCAGATGGATTTACCTCGGAATTTTATCAGACATACAGGGAAGACATAATACCCATTCTCCTTAAAGTTTTCCAAAAAATAGAGGAGGAGGGGATACTCCCAAACTCATTCTATGAAGCTAACATCACCCTAATACCAAAACCAGGCAAAGACCCCACCAAAAAAGAAAACTACAGACCAATATACCTGATGAACGTAGATGCAAAAATACTCAACAAAATATTAGCAAACCGAATTCAAAAATACATCAAAAGGATCATACACCATGACCAAGTGGGATTCATCCCAGGGATGCAAGGATGGTACAACATTCGAAAGTCCATCAACATCATCCACCACATCAACAAAAAGAAAGACAAAAACCACATGATCATCTCCATAGATGCTGAAAAAGCATTTGACAAAGTTCAACATCCATTCATGTTAAAAACTCTCAGCAAAATGGGAATAGAGGGCAAGTACCTCAACATAATAAAGGCCATCTATGATAAACCCACAGCCAACATTATACTGAACAGCGAGAAGCTGAAAGCATTTCCTCTGAGATCGGGAACTAGACAGGGATGCCCACTCTCTCCACTGTTATTTAACATAGTACTGGAGGTCCTAGCCACGGCAATCAGACAAAATAAAGAAATACAAGGAATCCAGATTGGTAAAGAAGAAGTTAAACTGTCACTATTTGCAGATGACATGATACTGTACATAAAAAACCCTAAAGACTCCACCCCAAAACTACTAGAACTGATATCGGAATACAGCAAAGTTGCAGGATACAAAATCAACACACAGAAATCTGTGGCTTTCCTATATACTAACAATGAACCAACAGAGAGAGAAATCAGGAAAACAACTCCATTCACAATTGCATCAAAAAAAATAAAATACCTAGGAATAAACCTAACCAAAGAAGTGAAAGACTTATACTCTGAAAACTACAAGTCACTCTTAAGAGAAATTAAAGGGGAAACTAACAGATGGAAACTCATCCCATGCTTGTGGCTAGGAAGAATTAATATCGTTAAAATGGCCATCCTGCCCAAAGCAATATACAGATTTGATGCAATCCCTATGAAACTACCAGCAACATTCTTCAATGAACTGGAACAAATAATTCAAAAATTCATATGGAAACACCAAAGACCCCGAATAGCCAAAGCAATCCTGAGAAAGAAGAATAAAGTAGGGGGGATCTCACTCCCCAACTTCAAGCTCTACTATAAAGCCATAGTAATCAAGACAATTTGGTACTGGCACAAGAGCAGAGCCACAGACCAATGGAACAGACTAGAGAATCCAGACATTAACCCAGACATATATGGTCAATTAATATTTGATAAAGGAGCCATGGACATACAATGGCGAAATGACAGTCTCTTCAACAGGTGGTGCTGGCAAAACTGGACAGCTACATGTAGGAGAATGAAACTGGACCATTGTCTAACCCCATATACAAAAGTAAACTCAAAATGGATCAAAGACCTGAATGTAAGTCATGAAACCATTAAACTCCTGGAAGAAAACATAGGCGAAAACCTCTTAGACATAAACATGAGTGACCTCTTCTTGAACATATCTCCCCGGGCAAGGAAAACAACAGCAAAAATGAGTAAGTGGGACTATATTAAGCTGAAAAGCTTCTGTACAGCAAAAGACACCATCAATAGAACAAGAAGGATCCCTACAGTATGGGAGAATATATTTGAAAATGACACATCCGATAAAGGCTTGACGTCCAGAATATATAAGGAGCTCTCACGCCTCAACAAACAAAAAACAAATAACCCAATTAAAAAATGGGCAGAGGAACTGAACAGACAGTTCTCCAAAAAAGAAATACAGATGGCCAACAGACACATGAAAAGATGCTCCACATCGCTAATTATCAGAGAAATGCAAATTAAAACTACAATGAGGTATCACCTCACACCAGTAAGGATGGCTGCCATCCAAAAGACAAACAACAACAAATGTTGGCGAGGCTGTGGAGAAAGGGGAACCCTCCTACACTGCTGGTGGGAATGTAAGTTAGTTCAACCATTGTGGAAAGCAGTATGGAGGTACATCAAAATGCTCAAAACAGACTTACCATTTGACCCAGGAATTGCACTCCTAGGAATTTACCCTAAGAATGCAGCAATCAAGTTTGAGAAAGACAGATGCACCCCTATGTTTATTGCAGCACTATTTACAATAGCCAAGAATTGGAAGCAACCTAAATGTCCATCAATAGATGAATGGATAAAGAAGATGTGGTACATATACACAATGGAATGCTACTCAGCCATAAGAAAAGGGCAAATCCAATCATTTGCAGCAACATGGATGGAGCTGAAGGGTATTATGCTCAGTGAAACAAGCCAAGCGGAGAAAGAGAAATACCAAATGATTTCACTTATCTGTGGAATATAAGAACAAAGGAAAAACTGAAGGAACAAAACAGCAGCAGAATCACAGAACTCAAGAATGGACTAACAGGTACCAAAGGGAAAGGGACTGGGGAGGATGGGTGGGTAGGGAGGGATAAGAGGGGAGAAGTAGGGGGGTATTAAGATTAACATGCATGGGGGGTAGGAGAAAAGGGAGGGCTGTACAACACAGAGAAGGCAAGTAGTGATTCTACAACATTTTGCTATGCTGATGGACAGTGACTGTAAAGGGGTTTATAGGGGAGACCTGGTATAGGGGAGAGTTATTCGTCATGTAAGTGTAGATTAGTGATAGCAAAAAAAAAAAAAAAAAAAAAAAAAGGGCAGTTCCTGTGTGGTAACCTCCAACAAGTTCTACACAAGGGTATAAAGGGCATATAAAAGTGTAGGCAAAGGGTCTGTTTGTGTTTATACAGAGGATCAAAGCCTAATTGGGCTACCCCGAAAATGAACTAAGATATGATATGAAAAAGAACTTCCAACATCTGCACCCTCTGGAAGACTCATGCCAGAAGATGATCATCAAAAAACCCCAACAAAGATCCACGCACTGCTACAGCTGTGGATGCACTCGTCCCACCGGTTCCTGGACCTGCCATGGGAATGAGGACGGAGATATCTAAGCTGGCCTGTGCATACAGTAAAACAACAAAATTGGACTGGATCTATACTGTTGGAACTCAACCAAGAATTTGGAGAAGTGCAAATTGTAGCGCTCCAAAGTCTTACAACTACAAACTATTTATTGTTAAAAGAACATATGGCATGTGAACAGTCCCCAGGAATGGGTTGTTTTAATTTGTCTGATTTCTCTCAGACTGTTCAAGTTCATTTGGACAATATCCACCATATCATAGATAAGTTTTCACAAATGCCTAAGGTGCCTAACTGGTTTTCTTGGTTTCACTGCAGATGGCTGGTAATTACAGATATGCTTTGGTTATGTAACTATACTCCTATTATGTTAATGTGTGTGCGCAATTTAAGTAGTAGCTTAAAACCTATACATGCTGAAGTTACTCTACAAGAAGATATATCAAAGAAATAATCAATCTTCCCATGTTTTCTTCTGCCTGCTACTTCTATAGCTTTTCTTCTTCCTTCCTAATTAAAACCCTTAAATAGAATTCGTGCCTCATATCAAATTTACCGAGTATCATAATTCTTCCAAGTGGTAAAGATACCTCAAGACAAATGCTGGGCATAGAAGCCACAGGGCATAAATATGCAAAGAAGTAAAAAGCTAACTTTTTCAAACAATAAGGCTTCTCTCTCACTTACCAACTTCACATTTCCCTGTATGGCCCCGGAAGATGACTGGTTAGCCAGAGACGGGTAAGATTCCTCAAGGGAGGAACAACCTGAGACAGGCACAGTCGCAGGGGGGCCATCAGGTGAGAAATTGGGGATCAACAGAGGAGAGGCTTAGAACCTCACCCCCCCGTTCTGAGAGAAATCTTCTGCATACGTGGATGTTTTATTGCCCTGGTCTAGCTTGGATTAACACATAGTCTACAGGCACACACCTGATCATCTACATGTGCTCTCTTACAACACTAAACTATGTTTTCTACCTTTATCTTGTATCTACCTACCAATTCAGCATTTTATTAAAAATAATAATAATAAAGAGAGAAATGTGGTATCCACATATAAATCAAGTATAAAAACCAAATCAGTATTCATATTTGAACTGACGCTTTATAGTTCATAATGTATGAGCAAAACCGAAAGTTTCTGTGATGATTGCCCTTGTATTGTTCACTATGTAACTTATTCATTATGTAAGAATTTGTTCTACATGTAAAAACTTGTTTGTTATGCCTCAGAAGATTGGAGACTGACAAAAATTAGGCTTGGGGTGGAATAATGATTGTGCATTGAGCATTGACTCCCCTATACAGAATTTTATTGTCGTTAACAACCATTTGATCAATAAATATGAGAGATGCCCTCACAAAAAAAAAAAAAAAAAAAAGGACAGACTTCCAATGGTAAAATAAATTAGTAACCGGGATGTAATGTATAGCATAAGGAATATAGTCAAGATATTGTAACAGCCTGGTAGGGTGATAGCTGGAACCTAGAATTATGTATATAAATGTTCTACCACTGTGTTGTACACTTGAAACTCATGTAATGTAATACTGTGTGTCAACTACCCTTCAATAAAAAATAATTATTAAAAAAAAAAAAAAAAAAGAGTTCTAAAGCAGTACAGTGAAACACAAACACGTCGTGGTGTTTAAGAAATCCTAATGTTGGGAGGAGCGGAAGATGGCGTGAGTAGAGCAGCGGAAATCTCCTCCCAAAACAACATATATCTAAGAAAATATAACAAAGACAACCCTTCCTAGAATAAAGACCAGAGGACACAGGACAATATCCAGACCACATCCGCACCTGAGAGAACCCAGCGCCTTGCGAAGGGGGTAAGATACAAGCCCCAGCCCCGCGGGAGCCGAGCGCCCCTCCCCCCAGCTCCCGGCGGGAGAAGAACAGGCAGAGCGGGAGGGAGACGGAGCCCAGGACTGCCGACCACCCAGCCCCAGCCATCTGGGACAGAGTGCAGGGCGCTCGATACTAGGAAAACAGGGCAGCAAGAACAGTGAGCGGGCACTGGAGGCTGGGCGACAGAGGACATAAGAAAAGCGCGCGACCATTTTTTTTTTTTGCTTTTTTGCTGTTTTGTTTTGGCGAGCGCTTTTTGGAAGTCTTAAAGGGATAGGGACCCCAATACTACGGAAACAGGGCAGAAAGACCGGTGAGCAGAGGCCTGAGGCTGGCACCGGAGAATAAAGAAAAACGAACGACCACCCATTTTTTTTTTTTTTTATTAAAAATTTTCTTTTTTTTCTTTAATTAAAAAATTTTTTTTTCTTATTTTTTTTTGGTGGTCGTTGTTTTGTTTTGGCGGGTGCTTTTTGGAAGTCTTAAAGGGGCAGGGCGGGTCACTTAATCCAGAGGTTGGGAATCCAGGATCTCTGGGCATCCTAACCCCTGGGCTGCAGGGAGCAGGCAGGCCCCTTACGGAGATAAATAGCCTCCCAGCAGCTCCTGCTCCAACGCGACTCCACCATTTTCGAGTAGCTGCCCGAGCCAGGCCACGCCCACAGCAACAGCGGAGATTACCTCCATAGCAGCCGGGCAGGAAGCAGAAGCCCTGTCTGCGCACAGCTGCGCAGCACAAGCCACTAGAGGTCGCTGTTCTCCCAGGAGAGGAGGGCCACAAACCAACAAGAAAGGAAGTCCTTCCAGCCGTCACTCGTCCCAGTTCTGCAGAGTATTCCTATCACCATGAAAAGGCAAAGCTACAGGCAGACAAAGATCACAGAGACAACACCAGAGAAGGAGACAGACCTAACCAGTCTTCCTGGCAAAAAATTCAAAATAAGAATCATAAACATGCTGACAGAGATGCAGAGAAATACGCAAGAGATATGGCATGAAGTCAGGAGGGGGATCACAGATGCCAGAAAGGAGATCGCAGAAATGAAACAAACTCTGGAAGGGTTTATAAGCAGAATGGATAGAATGCAAGAGGCCATTGATGGAATTGAAATCAGAGAACAGGAACGCATAGAAGCTGACATAGAGAGAGACAAAAGGATCTCCAGGAATGAAACAATATTAAGAGAACTGTGTGACCAATCCAAAAGGAACAATATCCGTATTATAGGGGTCCCAGAAGAAGAAGAGAGAGGAAAAGAGATGGAAAGTATTTTAGAAGAAATAATTGCTGAAAACTTCCCCACACTGGGGGAGGAAGTAATCGAACAGACCACGGAAATACACAGAACCCCCAACAGAAAGGATCCAAGAAGGACAACACCAAGACACATAATAATTAAAATGGCAAAGATCAAGGACAAGGAAAGAGTGTTAAAGGCAGCTAGAGAGAAAAAGGTCACCTATAAAGGGAAACCCATCAGGCTAACATCAGATTTCTCAACAGAAACTTTACATGCCAGAAGAGAATGGCATGATAATATTTAATACAATGAAACAGAAGGGCCTTGAACCAAGGATACTGTATCCAGCACGACAATCATTCAAATATGACGGTGGGATTAAACAATTCCCAGACAAACAAAAGCTGAGGGAATTTGCTTTCCACAAACCACCACTACAGAACATCTTACAGGGACTGCTCTAGATGGGAGCACTCTAGGAAGGAGCACAGCACAAAACACCCAACATATGAAGAATCGAGGAGGAGGAACAAGAAGGGAGAGAAGAAAAGAATCTCCAGACAGTGTATATAACAGCTCAATAAGCGAGCTAAGTTAGGCAGTAAGATACAAAAGAGGCTAACCTTGAACCTTTGGTAACCATGAATTTAAAGCCTGCAATGGCAATAAGTACATATCTTTCAATAGTCACCCTAAATGTTAATGGGTTGAATGCACCAATTAAAAGACACAGAGTAACAGAATGGATAAAAAAGCAAGACCGATCTATATGCTGCTTACAAGAAACTCACCTCAAACACAAAGACATGTACAGACTAAAAGTCAAGGGATGGAAAAACATATTTCAAGCAAACAACAGTGAGAAGAAAGCAGGGGTTGCAGTACTAATATCAGACAAAATAGACTTCAAAACAAAGAAAGTAACAAGAGATAAAGAAGGACACTACATAATGATAAAGGGCTCAGTCCAACAAGAGGATATAACCATTCTAAATATATATGCACCCAACACAGGAGCACCAGCATATGTGAAACAAATACTAACAGAACTAAAGGGGGATATAGACTGCAATGCATTCATTCTAGGAGACTTCAACACACCACTCACCCCAAAGGATAGATCCACTGGGCAGAAAATAAGTAAGGACACCGAAGCACTGAACAACACAGTAGAGCAGATGGACCTAATAGACATCTATAGAACTCTACATCCAAAAGCAGCGGGATATACATTCTTCTCAAGTGCACATGGAACATTCTCCAGAATAGACCACATACTAGGCCACAAAAAGAGCCTCAGAAAATTCCAAAAGATTGAAATCCTACCAACCAACTTTTCAGACCACAAAGGCATAAAACTAGAAATAAACTGTACAAAGAAAGCAAAGAGGCTCACAAACACATGGAGGCTTAACAACACACTCCTAAATAATCAATGGATCAATGACCAAATCAAAATGGAGATCCAGCAATATATGGAAACAAATGACAACAACAACACTAAGCCCCAACTTCTGTGGGACACAGCAAAAGCAGTCTTAAGAGGAAAGTATATAGCAATCCAAGCATATATAAAAAAGGAAGAGCAATCCCAAATGAATGGTCTAATGTCACAATTATCGAAACTGGAAAAAGAAGAACAGATGAGGCCTAAGGTCAGCAGAAGGAGGGACATAATAAAGGATAGAGAAGAAATAAATAAAATTGAGAAGAATAAAACAATAGCAAAAATTAATGAAACCAAGAGCTGGTTCTTCGAGAAAATAAACAAAATAGATAAGCCTCTAGCCAGACTTATTAAGAAGAAAAGAGAGTCAACAAAAATTAACAGTATCAGAAATGAGAAAGGAAAAATCACGACGGACCCCACAGAAATGCAAAGAATTATTGGAGAATACTATGAAAACCTATATGCTAACAAGCTGGGAAACCTAGGAGAAATGGACAACTTCCTAGAAAAATATAACCTTCCAAGATTGACCCAGGAAGAAACAGAAAATCTAAACAGACCAATTACCAGCAACGAAATTGAAGCGGTAATCAAAAAACTACCAAAGAACAAAACTCCCGGGCCAGATGGATTTACCTCGGAATTTTATCAGACATACAGGGAAGACATAATACCCATTCTCCTTAGACTTTTCCAAAAAATAGAGGAGGAGGGGATACTCCCAAACTCATTCTATGAAGCTAACATCACCCTAATACCAAAACCAGGCAAAGACCCCACCAAAAAAGAAAACTACAGACCAATATACCTGATGAACGTAGATGCAAAAATACTCAACAAAATATTAGCAAACCGAATTCAAAAATACATCAAAAGGATCATACACCATGACCAAGTGGGATTCATTCCAGGGATGCAAGGATGGTACAACATTCGAAAGTCCATCAACATCTTCCACCACATCAACAAAATAAAGACAAAAACCACATGATCATCTCCATAGATGCTGAAAAAGCATTTGACAAAGTTCAACATCCATTCATGTTAAAAACTCTCAGCAAAATGGGAATAGAGGGCAAGTACCTCAACATAATAAAAGCCATCTATGATAAACCCACAGGCAACATTATATTGAAGAGCGAGAAGCTGAAAGCATTTCCTCTGAGATCGGGAACTAGACAGGGATCCCCACTCTCTCCACTGTTATTTAACATAGTACTGGAGGTCCTAGCCACGGCAATCAGACAAAATAAAGAAATACAAGGAATCCAGATTGGTAAAGAAGAAGTTAAACTGTCACTATTTGCAGATGACATGATACTGTACATAAAAGACCCTAAAGACTCCACCCCAAAACTACTAGAACTGATATCGGAATACAGCAAAGTTGCAGGATACAAAATCAACACATAGAAATCTGTGGCTTTCCTGTATACTAACAATGAACCAACAGACAGAGAAATCAGGAAAACAACTCCATTCACAATTGCATCAGAAAAATAAAATACCTAGGAATAAACCTAACCAAAGAAGTGAAAGACTTGTACTCTGAAAACTACAAGTCACTCTTAAGAGAAATTAAAGGGGACACTAACAGATGGAAACTCATCCCATGCTCGTGGCTAGGAAAAATTTATATCGTCAAAATGGCCATCCTGCCCAAAGCAATATACAGATTTGATGCAATCCCTATGAAACTACCAGCAACATTCTTCAATGAACTGGAACAAATAATTCAAAAATTCATATGGAAACACCAAAGACCCCGAATAGCCAAAGCAATCCTGAGAAAGAAGAATAATGTAGGGGGGAATCTCACTCCCCAACTTCAAGCTCTACTATAAAGCCATAGTAATCAAGACAATTTGGAACTGGCACAAGAGCAGAGCCACAGACCAATGGAACAGACTAGAGAATCCAGACATTAACCCAGACATATATGGTCAATTAATATTTGATAAAGGAGCCATGGACATACAATGGCGAAATGACAGTCTCTTCTACAGGTGGTGATGGCAAAACTGGACAGCTACATGTAGAAGAATGAAACTGGACCATTGTCTAACCCCATATACAAAAGTAAACTCAAAATGGATCAAAGACCTGAATGTAAGCCATGAAACCATTAAACTCTTGGAAGAAAACATAGGCAAAAACCTCTTAGACATAAACATGAGTGACCTCTTCTTGAACATATCTTCCCGGGCAAGGAAAACAACAGCAAAAATGAGTAAGTGAGACTATATTAAGCTGAAAAGCTTCTGTACAGCAAAAGACACAATCAATAGAAGAAGAAGGATCCCTACAGTATGGGAGAATATATTTGAAAATGACGCATCCGATAATGGCTTGACGTCCAGAATATATAAGGAGCTCACACGCCTCAACAAACAAAAAACAAATAACCCAATTAAAAAATGGGCAGAGGAACTGAACAGACAGTTCTCCAAAAAAGAAATACAGATGGCCAACAGACACATGAAAAGATGCTCCACATTGCTAATTATCAGAGAAATGCAAATTAAAACTACAATGAGGTATCACCTCACACCAGTAAGGATGGCTGCCATCCAAAAGACAAACAACAACAAATGTTGGCGAGGCTGTGGAGAAAGGGGAACCCTCCTACACTGCTGGTGGGAATGTAAGTTAGTTCAACCATTGTGGAAAGCAGTATGGAGGTACATCAAAATGCTCAAAACAGACTTACCATTTGACCCAGGAATTCCACTCCTAGGAATTTACCCTAAGAACGCAGCAATCAAGTTTGAGAAAGACAGATGCACCCCTATGTTTATTGCAGCACTATTTACAATAGCCAAGAATTGGAAGCAACCTAAATGTCCATCAATAGATGAATGGATAAAGAAGATGTGGTACATATACACAATGGAATACTACTCAGCCATAAGAAAAGGGCAAATCCAATCATTTGCAGCAACATGGATGGAGCTGGAGGGTATTATGCTCAGTGAAACAAGCCAAGCGGAGAAAGAAAAATACCAAATGATTTCACTTATCTGTGGAATATAAGAACAAAGTAAAAACTTAAGGAACAATCACAGAACTCAAGAATGGACTAACAGGTACCAAAGGGAAAGGGACTGGGGAGGATTAGTGGGTAGGGAGTGATAAGGGGGAGAGAAGTAGGGGGGTATTAAGATTAACATGCAAGGGGGGGTAGGAGAAAAGGGAGGGCTGTACAACACAGAGAAGGCAAGTAGTGATTCTACAACATTTTGCTATGCTGATGGACAATGACTGTAAAGGGGTTTATAGGGGATACCTGGTATAGGGGAGAGCCTAGTAAGCATAATATTCGTCATGTAAGTGTAGATTAGTGATACCAAAAACAAAGAAAAAAAAAAAGGCAGTTCCTGTGTGGTAACCTCCAACGAGTTCTACACAGGGGTATAAAGGGCATATAAAAGTGTAGGCAAAGGGTCTGTTTGTGTTTATACAGAGGATCAAAGCCTAATTGGGCTACCCCGAAAATGAACTAAGATACGATATGAAAAAGAACTTCCAACATCAGCACTCTCTGGAAGACTCATGCCAGAAAATGATCATCAAAAAACCCCAACAAAGATCCACGCACTGCTACAGCTGTAGATGCACTCATCCCACCCGTTCCTGGACTTGCCATGGGAATGAGGAAGGAGATATCTAAGCTGGCCTGTGCATACACTAAAACAACAAATTTGACTGGATCTATACTGTTGGAACTCAACCAAGAATTTGGAGAAGTGCAAATTGTAGCGCTCCAAAGTCTTACAACTACAGACTATTTACTGTTAAAAGAACATATGGCATGTGAACAGTCCCCAGGAATGGGTTGTTTTAATTTGTCTGATTTCTCTCAGACTGTTCAAGTTCAGTTGGACAATATCCACCATGTCATAGATAAGTTTTCACAAATGCCTAAGGTGCCTAACTGGTTTTCTTGGTTTCACTGCAGATGGCTGGTAATTACAGATATGCTTTGGTTATGTAACTATACTCCTATTATGTTAATGTGTGTGCGCAATTTAAGTACTAGCTTAAAACCTATTCATGCTGGAGTACTCTACAAGAAGTTATGCCAAAGAAATAATCAATCTTCCCATGTTTTCTTCCGCCTGCTACTTCTACAGCTTTTCTTCTTACTTCCTAATTACAACCCTTAAATAGAATTCGTGCCTCTTATCAAATTTACCGAGTATCATAACTCCTCCAAGTGGTAAAGATACCTCAAGACAAATGCTGGGCATAGAAGCCACAGGGCATAAATATGCAAAGATGTAAAAAGCTAACCTTTTCAAACAATAAGGCTTCTCTCTCACTTACCAACTTCACATTTCCCTGTATGGCCCCGGAAGATGACTGGTTAGCCAGAGACGGGTAAGATTCCTCAAGGGAGGAACAACCTAAGACAGGCACAGTCGCAGGGGGGCCATCAGGTGAGAAATTGGGGATCAACAGAGGTGAGGCTTAGAACCTCACCCCCCCTGTTCTGAGAGAAATCTTCTGCATACGTGGATGTTTTATTGCCCTGGTCTAGCTTGGATTAACACATAGTCTACAGGCACACACCTGATCATCTACATTTGCTCTCTTACAACACTAAACTATGTTTTCTACCTTTATCTTGTATCTACCTACCACTTCAGCATTTTATTAAAAATAATAATAATAAAGAGAGAAATGTAGTATCCACACATAAATCAAGTATAAAAACCAAATGAGTATTCATATTTGAACTGACTGTTTAGAGTTCATAATGCATGAGCAAAACTGAAAGTTTCTGTGATGACTGCCCTTGTACTGTTCACTATGTAACTTATTCATTATGTAAGAATTTGTTCTCCATGTAAGAACTTGTTTGTTATGCCTCAGAAGATTGGAGACTGATGAAAATTAGGCTTGGGGTGGATTAATGATTGTGCATTGAGCATTGACTCCCCTATACAGAATTTTATTGTCGTTAACAATCATTTGATCAATAAATATGAGAGATGCCCTCACAAACAAAAAAAAAAACAAAAACAAAAAAAAAAGGACAGACTTCCAGTGGTAAAATAAACAAGTAACCGGGATGTAATGTATAGCATAAGGAATATAGTCAAGATAATGTAACAGCTTGGTAGGGTGATAGCTGGAACCTCGAATTATGTATATAAATGTTCTACCACTGTGTTGTACACTTGAAACTAATGTAATGTAATACTGTGCATCAACTACCCTTCAATAAAAAATAATTATTAAAAAAAAAAAAATCCTAATGTAAGCCTGAGGATATTTTCAGTTGGAATTCTGCTCCAAGTGTCTTTACATTCTGTCTCTTTGCTCCGAAATATTCTGTCACCTTCCTCATGTGAATGTGTGGATCTCATCTTCAATTTTGGAAATCCTTTTCTCTGCTGTTGGGTGAAGGTGATAATAAAATGACACAATTGGGAGAGCAGTAAGGTTGCTCCATGATCCCAAATTGGCGGACCTGGTAGGCAGATCCCATAAACACAAAAGCTGGTGTGCAGTATTCACACGTGTAATATTGGTAAATAACCATGAGTTAGTAACTGAAAATGTACACAGGCTCACATGCACATTCAAAATTAAGTAGTGCCAAAAAGTTTTTAAAAGAATGTTATGTTTTTATTTTACCATCTTGAAGTGGTGATTAAGTAGCTCAAGTGACTAGAAATCAAGTTGAGTGAGTACTCAGTGTTCGCCTTAATATAGACCTGTAATGTCTTGTAAAGGCCGAAAGTAGCAAAGTTTTTTCAAAATGAGATGACAAGATTCCTTATTATCTGGCATTCCCAGGGTACTAAGTGGGGAGGAGAGTGTCTTACTATCTAAGCTTGCCCAACACATTTTAAGGGTAGATGAATGAAAATTCTACTTTGAAGGAATTTGATGTTTTTGTTTTTAGTTCGAGTTTTTGTAAGACTTCTATGTAGACATTTACATAGAGATTTCATTGCTATGTCTAGTAATTTAAGAAAAATACCAAACGTTTGGGTTAAATTGTCATCTTAGTTATCAAAATGTTCTTATCTTTTGGGAGGAGGATGTTAGATATGGGATTAGAAAGGACTTAGAGGTGACATTATTAATTTAATATTTAAGAGATATTACTCTTTCTCACACCTTTGTAATTTTCAAAAATAAGCTTTTAATAATTAGAAGTTTTTGGAGTTTTCATTATTGATTGCAGATCTGAGGAAGGGGAAGCTCTTCAGAATTATGTAGTACTATATGTTTCATATATGCCTTGCTCACACAATACATAAGTTAATTTGTTGTAAGTTGGGTTAGGTTTTATTACCATTTGAGGGATAAGTAAAATAAGGTTTCAAAAGCTTTAATTCACCCAAAGACATGTAAGTATAAAGTGGCAAATGTGGTGGTATTTAAACCCGAATTTGACTCTTATGTGATGCTCTTGTGACAATAAACTACCTTAACAGTTGAAGATAGGAACTCTCCGGGTTTATCTCCTTGTTTTTAAATTGTTGATAGCTTATTTTGAAAAAGAAAAAATAGTTCTTTTGTTTTTAATAAAAATTTTAAATACCAAACATTAAATAGTGTTATGTTCTAAATTTAGTTTGTGTTTTGTTTTAGACCAAAGTTTACTATTGTTTAACACATTTAATTTTTTTATTAAGGTTTTATTTATATGCAATCTTACTAAGTTTTCACAAGAAAAAAAATGTGGTTACTACATTTACCCATATTATTGAGCCCCCACCCATACCTCAATGCAGTCACTGACCATCAGTTTAGTAAGATGCCACAGTTTTACTATTTGCCTACTCTGTTAACACACTTAAGTTTTATGCAACTACTATAGTTTCATATATGCCCTAAGTAGAAAGCATTTTAGAAATTAATGTAGATATCTTTGCTTTTTAAAATAATGTATGTACAACTACTTTTTGAGGATACCACTATGAAATTTAATAAGCTTTTCACCTTTGGCCACTGGGTTAATAGGAAACAAAATTATCTAAAGAAGCACAATGAAGTTCTTTAGAGTTACTCATTTCCTGTAGCGTACCCCACGGAGCTTTTTACATAGTTACAGAAACTCTAGGCCAAACAGAGTTCAAGTTCTCTATTCCTTGGTCAGCTGCATTATACAGTAAAGCGTTTTTGTGAATTTGAAATTATATAAACTTGTGATATAAGGCTCAAATGAGGAAAACCATTCCCAAACCCCTCTCTAGGTGAAAAATACAGGAAATCACTCCAAGCTCCAGGAAAAAGACTCTTTGTTATTGGTTGGAAGGGGTGTTTTTTCCCATCACTCCCTCCAACTTCCCCTAATGATTAGAGTGATCCACTCCTATAGCTTTAATTTTAGTATCTTTGTAGATATATGTCTCGATTACATAGTTCAGCTCTAACTTCTTTCTTGAGCACCGGTCATACATTTTTATCTGATGGTCCTTTTCCTAGGAGACAAAGAGATGTGTTCAAATGGAACCTAGTGAAAGTCAGTTCATAAACCCCCTCCCCTTACACCTACACAAAAAGGGGCAGAAATCTTTCTCACCCTGCACATTTTTCTCTTTATTTCTCTATTCCCATTATTCCAGTCATCCACTATGAGGTTTTAAACCTCAGCTTTATTTTTTTTCTCCTTGTGCTCTGTAGCTTAAAATTAGTTTCTAAGTCTTTGTCATTTCTGTCATCAAAATGTGTCATACATAAGTAATTTATTTGAGACGTTAATTCATTTATATTATTTGGTTTATAACCTCTTCGTTGTCCAGACTGTTGTTATTTGTGTTATTAACTACTGTTGTTTAGTAACAAAATTTTACTATGTATACAGAATACAAATTGTACGTGTTCTGTGACTACACAGATAAGGAAGAAATAAAGCCAAAGGAGGAAGAGTAGGGTTAGAAGAATTATCATACCGGGTCCTTCCCTTCTGTTATATTTGCCACTGCTAGGCTTTTATTACAAACTTCCTAGACTAATACCTCCAATTTCCTGATTCTAAGCCATGTTTTAATATGTCATTTTTCTATTCCCTAACTTACAGTTGCTTGCTTCTCCATCAGTGCCAGCTCTTGAAAATGGTATTCCATTCTAACCTAAATAGTTCTGACTTCCCCTATATATACTGTTGTTTAAGATGCTCTGAATTCAAAGAGACCTGCATGCTAGTACAAATCTAGTGCCTCAGGTAAATTATTTAATCTCTCAGCCTCAGTATCTTCTCAAATGTGGGGATATAAAGGAAGTATCTCTACTTAAATTGCTGTAAGCATAAATGTTGCCTGACATGTAGTAGACACACTATAAAGCATAGCTGTCTTAACTCTGCTCATGTCTATCCACTTCGAGTGTTGGTACTGCTCCCTGGTCCCAATTTTTGAAAGGGAAAATCGTAACTCATCCCTCAATATTTAGCTCAGAAGCTAGTTTAATCTTTCTTCTGAGCATTGTAACACATCATTAGTATTCAGCACATTTTGGCATAATAATTACTTGCCTACTTGTCCTTTATTCCTTATTTTATTGAAATTCCTAAGTGCAGAACTAATGTCATCTTTAGCATCTGTCCTAGACTGCATGTGATGAGTACATTGGTTCAGTGAGTAAATGAATAAGGGAATCATAAATTCACAAAATTAAGATTAAATGTAACAGTTTTATGAAAAGTAGAAGTAGCATATAAAGGCAAATTTTTGAAGGAAAATCTAGTATTCCTAAACTTTTCATTTCTAAATAGTGCTATAGATTTTAAAGATACAGTCAGATGAAACCCCTGGTGTTCTTTGAGGTACAGGTGGTAAAATTAGCTGTGGTTCAAATGACCTACACATGCTAACTATTCTTTATAAGTAGTTTATGTATTACTCCATCACTACACAGTCATAATTTGGCTTCAGAAATTTTGTTTGCAAGTAAAAACAAGGTAAGCTGCCATGTGTAAAATCTGTATTATTCTTATTAACCATAAAGTAAATTCAACCAGTAAGCTATTAACGTAGAAAATAGTCATTTCTAATTTCATTCTGTAGATGAATGACTTATGTCATTGCATCAATACAATGTAAAAATTAATACAGGAAGCAAAAATTTGATAAATGCTGTACCATTAGTGGAATTTTTCAGACTTTGCACATTAAAGCAAACCTGTAGTATTTCTTTCAGTACATTTGGGAGCTATCTATATAAAATAAGGATAGATGTGTAGAATTTTGCATTTTAGTTTTAAGAACTTGGAATATAAAAACACTTAGAGATGAGAGTACAAAGTAATTTTTAAAGTTGAAAAGAACGTCGGGGAAACTTGACCTGTGGTTCAGTGCTTTGACCCAGAAGCCTAATTGTGTGAAGTAATAATTTATTGCAAGATATTCATACATATTAAAGAAAAAGTAGGTGTTCCATAGAACCACTTGTATTTGTCAAAAAAGGTGAATTTCAAAAATTTTATTTTAAGGTTAGATGTACAGTCTACATTCTTTCTCTGACATTTATTTACATACTCCATTGTGAATCTAATGCTGAGAGCTTTTCCTGCACATTTTAGTTCATAATGTTTCTGTTGATTGACATGAATGTAAACAGTCTTAGAACTACCTTCCCATTCATTCATTTGCCAAAGAATGTATTTTATTTAAATCAATAAAAAAACTCATAATTTTCCATAGTTTAAGATCTCTGAAATCAGGCTTCATTGTGACAAGGCTTATGATATTTAATTGGTAGCATTTTTCCTTTTTTAGTGGTAAATAATATTATGCATCATATATTGATGGTGGATTAAAATCAACAAGGATATAATGCAGTAACAGCCTAATCTCTTAGCATCAGGGGATTTGGTGGGAGGTGGTTAGTATGGCATCTCCTCACTCATTGTGTTGAGGGCTGTTGGAGGACTTCAGTTAAACTTGGGCTTTTTGATGTGCTCTGTGCATAATGGAGCATTATTCAGCCATGAGAAAGAAGGATATCATGCCATTTGTGACAATATGGATGGAACTTCAGCATATTATACTAAGCAAGATTAAGTCAATTAGAGAATGATAGTACTGTTAGATATCATTTATGTTTAGAATCTAAAAAAGTCAAATTTGTTTGGAAAAAAACAAAAACAGTGAAGTGGTGGTTACCAGGGGATGGGAGGTGGGGGGATAAGATTGATGGTGTTTATGGGTACAAACTTGAAGAAGTACAAAATAAGCCATTGCGATCTAATGCCCAGTATAATGAATATAGACAGAATGTACTTTAATGATATAATGTGATATGTATTGCTTCAGTGGCAGTTATATTAATATAAGTGTATCAAAGTGATATCCTGTACACCCTAAATCACAAAGTGTAACATGCAGGCCCAGAGATTTTATATAGTTTTGAAAATCCTCTCATTGTCAGTTGGAGCCTGGAGATAAGGTAAGCCTTTTAGGAGAACAAGTTTGAACATAGCAAAAAAGAGAGCACAGAGCATAACTTTTGAATATACTTTCATTTAAGGCTGAAGGGAAGAGATACAAATGTGAGGAATAACTCTTGAAGTAGAAGCATATACCTAGTACAAGTAGGTGCTCAAGTCACAGAACTTGAAGAGAATTACCAAAAGGAACAGTACTCCAACAGACACATGAAAAGATGCTCCACATTGCTAGTCATCAGAGAAATGCAAATTAAAACCACAAAGAGATATCACCTCACACGAGTAAGGATCGCCACCATCCAAAAGACAAACAACAACAAATGTTGGCGAGGTTGTGGAGAAAGGGCAACCCCCGTACACTGCTGGTGGGAATGTAAATTAGTTCAGCCATTGTGGAAAGCAGTATGGAGGTTCCTCAAAATGCTCAAGATAGAAATACCATTTGACCCAGGAATTCCACTTCTAGGAATTTACCCTAAGAATTCAGCAGCCCAGTTTGAAAAAGACATATGCACCCCTATGTTTGTCACAGCACTATTTACAATAGCCAAGAAATGGAAGCAACCTAAGTGTTCATCAGTAGATGAATGGATAAAGAAGGTGTGGTACATATACACAATGGAATATTATTCAGCCATAAGAAGAAAACAAATCCTACCATTTGCAACAACATGCATGGAGCTAGAAGGTATTATGCTCAGTGAAATAAGCCAGGCGTAGAAAGCCAAGTACCAAATGTTTTCACTCATATGTGGAGTATAAGATTAAAGAAAAACTGAAGGAACAAAACAGCAGCAGAATCACAGAACCCAAGAATGGACTAACAGTTACCAAAGGGAAAGGGACTGGGGAGGATGAGTGGGAAGGGAGGGATAAAAGGGGAGCGGGGGAAGAAGGGGGGCATTACTGTTAGTGTGTATAATGTGTGTGGGGGGGCACGGGGAGGGCTGTGCAACACAGAGAAGACAAGTAGTGATTCTACAGCATCTTACTATGATGGACAATAACTGTAATGGGGTTTGTTTGGGGGAGCTTGGTGATGGGGGGAGTCTAGTGAAGATAAAGTTCCTCATGTAATTGTAGATTAATGTTGCCAAAAAAAACAAAAAAAGGAGCACTACTGGTACTGCACAGAGATTAAGGAGTATAGGATTGAGAAAACCTTTGGGTTAAAGAGAAAGGGATGAGAAACAAATTGTATCCACTATATGCCACTATCTACCATATTCATCATCATTATCAGAGTAACCTTTTGATTATCCCCATTTTACAGATGGGAAAACTGGTGCAGATGAGGCTAGCTATTAAAATGGGGGACTAAATATTACTGGTGGCCTTTAATAGAGCAGTTTTACTAGAGTTTGGAGCAGGGAGTAGAGAGAGAAGCCAGATTACCAGGGACTAAAAAGTGTGTGTAAGTTTTCCCTCAGTCTTGTATGCATTATAAATTACTCTTTCAGTAGCCAGATCCAAAGACTTTCTTCTTCTTTTGTATGCTGTCTCATATCTGCACACTTAGCAGTTTGTACATGACCTTTGTTATAACATTTACCAATTTTAATAGGTTTACCTGTTCTTATTTCCTGTGTTCTTCAGGGGCAGGTCCTGTGTCTTACTCATTTTTGTAATTCCAGTTGAGAGCGTGGCATATATTATTTAGGGCAGTGGTTTTCCACTCTAGTTGCACATTAGAATCAACAGGAGAGTTTATAAATAAACATGGATGTACAGGACTTTTAGATTTGCTTCCTAAAGAAATGTCTTTTTCTGGAGACCATGTAAGTGGCTGCAGATGGAGCCATCCTGATGTGTTGCCTAGTGACAAGGAAGTCACCATATGGTGAACCATAAGTCTGTTTGCTATTGCAGTTTCACATAAAATGGCATTGTAGCAATGTTTGGTGAAAGCAATAGAGTGCTCATTTGATCTCAAGATAGTTAGCTTTTCTTGATTTTGATTGCAAATACCAGGTTTGGGAAATGGCCTATGTTTTCCCTGGTGTTTAACCTCTTTTCATAGTCTGCTTTTGACGTGGCTATTCCTGTGTTCCTTCTAACATTTTAGGGAAGTCTAGCTGGGGTAGGTAACAGCAGCTAAAACATTTATAAGCTTTTGTTCACCACCTTGTTCTCCATTCCTTAAATGTCTTTCTCACTCTTTTCCACTCATCCAGCTCATGCCTATACTTCAAGGTTAATAAGCTTGCCTATATTCATTCTGTATCCTTCTAAGGCTACCTTGGTTTTTATTTGTTGCCCCTGTTGCTGTCACTGTGACTATTACAGTGATGTTGACAGTGATTGTGGGGCTGCTTCTGCTAGTGGTGATTATGACATCTAATCTTTAGTGAGTATTTCCTATTGAATCTAAAAAAATCTATTTGGAGTTGGCACTATTTTACAGATGGAAGGAGTTAAGCAGTAGGAAGTTTAAGTGACTTTTAAGAAGCTTATGTGTTGTGAATGAAATTAAGCATTGATATGAGCAAAAAGCCTAAGTTCTTAATGACTGCACCATGCTGACTCCCCTCAAATTTTCTTTTTACGATACAGTTAATGCGATATGTAATGATAGTTTTTTAACATCTCCTGTAATTATTTTCATTTATTATTATTCAATAAATAGAGTTTCTTTCAGCAGATTTTCATAGGTCATGCAAAAAGTTATGTGACCTTAACATATTTGGTTTTATATACAGTTTGCATTAGTTTGCTAGGACTGTCACAATAAAACACCACAGACTTGGTAACTTAAAAAACATAAATTTATTTTCTAATAATTCTGGAAGCTAGAAATCTAAGATGAAATACATTTTAGAATCCCAAATGAAAGTTTTTCATAGGGGTTTAGAACGTATATTTTAACATCAGACATGTTTGATCTGAGTACCAGATCTCTTATTTGTTTATGTGACCTTGGAAAAGTTTCTTAATCCTTTCATTGTTCAGTTTCCTCTCTGTATAGTAGAGATAACAATAGTATCTACTTCAGAATTTCTATGAAGGTAAAATTAGATAATGCAAGAGAGGCACTTTGCTCAATACATCACACATTTTAAGTAATCAGTATATATTATTATAATCATCTAGGAATCTTACCACATCATTCACTCCTTTATTTCTAAATTCAAAACACATTACCGAGTGCAGGTCTAGCAGGAACTGTGCCAGATTCCAGAGATATCAAATCCCTGTCCCTGTCTTGAGAGAAGTTCTATGGAAAAGAAAGACAATAGTTAAAGTACAGTATGTATGGTAAATAATGTGAGTACAAAGGCAGGCCACTATTAATGTTGGAGAAGAAGTCAAGGATGACTTCATAGATTGGTGAAGTTGGGCTAAATTTTGGAAAATAAATAATATCCAGGTGGACCATAGTGAGGGCTGGAGGATAAGAGAGAAGTTTGGGCATTGAGTATTTAATGTCTGAATTTTTGCAATGGCCTTCTAGTTGACTTTCTTGATTTATGTCTCTCTTACTTTTTCAAGTTTTTTTTATCATGTCAGCCTGATGCCAGGGTTCTTATTTGCGGAGTCTAAGAATGAACTTAGCAAACAGTCAAGGTAGGAGAGCCAAGGAGACTTTTACTGAGACATACACTGAGAAGACAGAGCTCCTGGTTTTCGCCAGGAGGGGACAAGAGAGCCCAGGGTAGTGCATTGTCTAGGGGATTTATAAGCAGTTGAGGAATTTTGAGAACTGAGGGCTTAGGGTGTGCACTTGTACCACCTGCCCTGTGCTCAAGGTGGGCTGGGTTATTGTTTGTTTGCTAGGGCTGTTTGCGGTGAAATCACGGGGTTATGTTGAGATACACTTGCAGAACATTCAAACATTCCTAGCCAAGTTGCTCCTGACCTTTTGACCTTTAACTAATCTCAGTGAAGATGTCTATATTCCTAGTCTGATATCTTTACCCTAGAGAATTAGTGTGACCTTGACTTTGCATAATGCTGAACACAGTTTCAATACAGACTTTATGTTGTTACTTTGCTTTGACTGTAAATATCTTGCCTTGCAAAAGAGGCCCTCACCCTACTCTGTCTAAGCCCATGGTCCCAACCTCAAGTCTTAAATGACAAAGTTGTAGTGGATCTCTATTGCATATGTGCTCCTATTTTCATTATCTCTTTCTGTTCATGTAACGGGTTTATTATACTGCTATTTTTCTAACTTCATACGATGAGCATTAAGCACATTAAAGCACTTTAAATTTTTTCTAATATATTTTAGGCAATAAGTTTATCTGAAAATTCTGATTTTGTTGTACCTCACAAGTTTTTGTACATTTTATTTTCATTTTCACTTATTTCACAAAGTTTTTAGAAGTTTTCATCATGATTTTTTCTTTACCTCATGAGTTGTTTAGAACATATATTCTTTTAAATTACCAGATGGTGGTGGGAGCATTGTAAATTTTTGTCACTCGTTAATGGGTATTGTTGTAAGAGATGTAATATGAGTAATACTTATTCTGCGACATTCATTGTCATGGCCTGGAACATAATTTTTGTAAATATTCCATGGATGCTTGAAAAGTTTATCCACAAATGGTTAGTCACATAACTATATGCTTGTCCATAAATTCATTGCTTCTGTTTCCCAGATCATCATTTCTTTTGTCTGTATAATGTATCAATTATCAGTAAAGATATGTTGAAATTTTTCTCTATGATAGTGGATTTATCATTTTAAGGCTATTTTTCTTAGGTGTCTACATGGTTGATGAATCTTTTCTCACTATTTAATAACTCTTTGGAGATACAGTAATGCTGTTTGTCTCTAAGTTTATTCTTTTTATATTAATTGATATACACGAGATCTTTACTTTGGCTAATGATGGATATGTCTTTTTCCATTATTTTACTTCCAGTATATAGGTAATAACTGCAAACATGTACTTAGACTTTTTTCATTTATCCCTACACTGTTCCTTACTGCATATAAATACCTTGTAAAATCCAAACTTCTTAGCCAAAGTCTTCTCTCCCTGTACCCTAGGCTCCAAATTTACTAATTTCTTACTTTTCCTAACATCTTACAACTTTCATATTTGTATATGGCGCCCACTAGTACCTAGAAGCTCTACTCTCTGGAGCTCCTCAGCCCCTGAAGTAATGTCAGGAGATGCAGGGTAGTGGTATTGGTGCCTGGGGGCAGAAAGAGCTGTTTCCTTCTTCCTGGCTGCTATGCCTGTCTCCACTGCCTAAACCAGTGGGCCAAGCACACAGGTATAAACCTCTATGCTTTGCATCTGTAGTTGCTGTGCACAGATCTTCCCTCTGGCTGGCCTAACGCCATGGTAGGGTTTGCTGGTTTGCAATCCAGGTGGCAGCTGGCTGGGAGAAAGGCACAGTACACTGCATATCACAGAGGGGGTCCTTAGAGCTGTGTAGCCAGCCTGGGAGCTGGAGCACCTGAAGGTTGTGAAAGCTCCCAACCTGCTGGGCAGAGTGCCCCCAGACAATTTTCTCTACCTGTCCTTTTTTCTGAGTAGTAAGCTCTGTGCAATCCTTGCCCCTTTAGCAACCCTCTTGCCAAGGGTTTCCTTGTTAGGAAGTCTCTCAGACTGCCCACCTTTCTTTTGTCCCAGAGCAGCCGGATGTGGATCCCTGCTTTCCACAAGTGGCTGGAATCTCAGTCTCTCCAGGAATTCTGCCGGTCTTAGCTTTCCAACCCCCTAATCACGAGATTACCATGCAAGCACCATGAAATGTAGGTTTGTGCTCCCAGAGCATGTGTCTGGAGTTAGGCATTTAGCAGTTCCAGACCTCCACTCCCTCCCCAGTCAGTTTCTCTTCCTCCCTCTGCTTAGCTGGGGTGGAGGAAGGGCTTGGGTCCCACCAGGCCACAGCTTCGGTACATTACCCTGTTTCGTGAGGTCTGCTCTTTTCCCCAGGTGTAGCACTCTGGTGCAGTCCTCTTTCCTGTTGCTCTTTCAGGATTGGTTGTATTAATTATATTTTTGAATTACATGCAGTTTTAGGAGGAAGCCACTGTCTCATCTCTCACACCACCATCTTTAATCCATTCAGCATTTTATTATTTTTGATGCAATTTTAAATGGAGTTGTTTTCCTGATTTGTCTTTCTGCTGTTTTGTTGTTAGTATATAGGAATGCAATGTATTTTCTATATATTAATTCTATATCCTGCAACTTCTTTGAATTCAATTATCAGTTTTAGTACTTTTTTGATGGATTATTTAGGGTTTTCTATGTACAATGGCATGCCATCTGTAAATAGTGAAAGTTTAACTTCTTCCCTACCATTTGGATGCCTTTTATTTCTTTGTGTTGTCTGATTGCCGTGGCTAGGATCTCCAGGACTATTGCTATATAACATTGGTGAAAATAGGCATACTTGTCTTGTTCTTGATCTTAGAGGAAAAGCTTTCAGCTTTTTGCTACTAAGTATGATGTTGGCTGTGGGTTTGTCATATATGGCCTTTATTACATTGAAGTATTTACTCATTTTATTGAGAGTTTTTTTCATGAATGTATGTTAAATTTTGTCAAATGCTGTTTCAGCTTCTATTTAGACAATCATGTGGCTTTTATCCTTTTTTCCTTTATGTGGTGTATGATGTTGAGTGGCTTATGAATAGTGTACCATCCTTGCATCCCTAGAATAAATCCCCCTTAGTCATGATGGATGACTTTTTTGATATATTTTTGGATTCAGTTTGCTAATATTCTGCTTTTGTAGATTTTTGCATATGTGTTTATCAGGGATATTGGTCTATAATTTTCTTTCTTTGTGGTGGCTTTGTCTGATTTTGATATTAGAGTGATGCTGGCTGCATAGAGTGAGTTTGCAAGTATTCCCTCTTCCATTTTTTGGAGCAGTTTAAGAGGACAGGTATCAACTCTTTGTTAAATGTTTGGTTGAAATTGGCTGTGAAGCCATCTGGACCTGCTGTTTTGGGTTTTGGGACCTTTTTGATTACCAGTTTGATTTCATTGCTGGTAATTTTCCTGTTCATATTTTTGTTTCTTCCTGGGTCAGTCTTGGAAAGTCATAGTTTTCTAGGAATTTGTCCATTTCTTCTAGGTTGTCCAGTTTATTGCCATATACTTTTACATAGTATTTTCTAATAAATTTTTGTATTTCAATGCATACATTATGATTATTCCTTCTTTGCTTCTGATTCTGCTTATGTTGTATATATTCTTTTTTCTCCTGGAAACTCTGATATAAGTACTCCTATGCCTGCTTTTTTCTCCCTTTTATTTACATGGAATATCTTTTCCATCCCTTCACTTTTAGTCTGTGTTTTGGATCTGAAATGAATCTCCTGTAGGCAGCATATATAGATGGGTCTTTTTTCTTTATCTGTTCTCCACTCAGTGTCTCATGATTGATTCATTCAGTCCGTTTTCATTTAAGAGGATTATTGATAGATATGTACTTATTGCTATTTTATTGTTTTCTGCTGTTTTTCATATCTCCTCTCTGTTCCTTTCTTCCTGTGTTATATTCTTGTCTTGTCATTAATAGTTTTCTTTAGTGTTATAATTATATTTCTCTCTCTCTTTTAAATTTATTTATTTATTTGTGTATTTATTGTAGACCAAAATACTGTGGTTAGCTTAGTATTTCATTTGCTCAAAATATCAGGCATCATTTGTTTTATAAAGAAACTAATAGGAATGAAAAAACACACTGATGAAATGGCTATTATGCTGAAGAGAATAATTAATTGAAATGAGAAAAGAAATCTATCTTCAAGGCCTGCTAAGCAGCCTCAAATGCCCACTGTTTTCTGTAAAAAAGCTATTTATAGCCCCACACCCAACCCAAGTAAAGTGTGTTCATGTCCTGGGCATGTTCCTACCACACCCACAAAAAAAAAGGCACCTTGGGGTCTACTGTGTAGTCAGAGAATCAGAATTCAAAAGCCAGTTCTGCCACTTATTTGTGCTATAAGCTTCGTGGAGTTTTTTAACCTCCTTGGGACTTCAGTTTTTCTCATTTTTAAAACGGGAAAAGTATGTCCACTTATTGCATATGTGGTAGATTGAGGCAATAATTATAAAATCATAGGAATAGTACCTCACATATAAATGTTCAATAAATGTCAACATTGTCATTTTACATTTTTTGAACAATTTTCATCATACCTCATCTTATGTGGTAATGCAGATTAAGCATACGTTAGTTTCTTCTGGGAAATAAAAAGTGCTTCCCAATTATCTAGCCATTGTTTAGTCACTCAGTTAATTATTTTATAATAGGTATAAATCATTGTTATTTTACCAGTTCCTTATTTGATTTCTCTTTTGAGATTTCCACATTATCGCCATGATGTAGCCAATTACAAACATCCTTCCAGCATTTGCAGAGGAAGGTATCTGGAGTAGTAATGTTTAACAGATAACATGTTTTAGTAGTCCAAGTCCTGGATGGAATGTGAGAAATTTAAGGATCCATTTTAATATATCGTGTTTTTTGGATTGTGGGAAAATCAAACTTAACAAAATATAGTATATAAATAGTAAAAGAATTTAAATCCTCTTCGGATGTTCTACGGGCATATTTTGGAGCATGAATGCAATAAATGTTTTGAAACAGGGGCAGGTAAACTTGTTCTGTAGTGAACAGAGAGTAAATATTTTGAACTCTCCAATCTATTCAGTCTCTGGTTCTGCTATTCACCTCTGACTTTAATGTGAAAGCAGCCTTAGATAACACTCAAATGAATGAGAACAACGGTGTTCTAGTAAGAAGACCGTATTTATTGACATTGAATTTTGGAATTTCATATAATTGTCCTGTGTTCGTTTGATTTTGTTAACCATTTAAAAACGTGAAATTCTTCTTTAGCTCACAAACAACACCAAATGGCTGTCTGTTTGTATTTGCCCCACAAACCATAGCTTGCCACCCCCTTTTCTTTTTTAAAAAAATTTTTTATTAAGATATGATTGATATACACTCATATGAAGGTTTCACATGAAAAAACAATGGTTACTGAATTTACCCATATTATCAAGTCCCCACCCATACCCCAATGCAGTCACTGTCTAACTGTGCAGCAAGATGCCAGAGATCCACTATGTCCCTTCTCTGTGATACACTGTTCTCCCCGTGATCCCCCACACCATGTGTACTAAAAATAATACACCTCAGTCCCCTTCCCCTCCCTCCCCACCCACACCCCCACACCCCTCCCCTTTGGTAACCACTAGTTCATTCCTTTGCCACCCCCTTTTCTATAAACGCTAAGGAACCTGAGATGTACAGAGATTAAGTAATGTGCCTGAGGTCCTCCAGTGGGGGACCAAGAAGCCAGTGTCCAGAACTCAGGTGCTGTGGCTTCAGAACGTGCTCCTTGCCCCATGTGAGCAGCTCCCCCGGGCGTGCATTTGCGGGCCCTACCACTGTGCAGGTGAGGGTGGCACACATGGGGCACATTTGGAACAAAGTGGCCACTTCACCTGGTAGGAAGGAGTCCAGAGGAGGGAGAGGCATGGAAGGGAGGCTGTGATGTGGTGGCCAGAGCTCACAGTGACATTTAATGTAACAGCAGGAGGGGCAGGGCTTTAGTTAGTGAAATCATGTGATGTAGAAAAAAGTGCTGGAACTTCATCTTATTTCTAAGTTGGCATAGTGTTTGTTCATCTCGCTGCTTCCCAATCCTGGACTAGCATGATGAGGGTGTGTGTCGGGGAGTAAAGGAGGGCATTTCAGGCAAGTTAAACATTGCCAGAATGAACAAAGGGGTTTGGGTCATTCAGTCTGAGAATCCCTGTCTCTTTCTGTTTCTCTATGTCTCTGTGTCTATTCCTGTCCATCATCCATCCATCCATCCATCCATCCATCCATCCATCCATCCAAATGTGGAATCTGTGAAGGAACCTCTGTTAGAATCAACATAACTTCAAATTGTGGGAAGGTTCATGGCTGTTTCCTCTCTACCTGCTCTGCAGGTCTACTTTTGCTGCCTGTAAACAAACGATAACTGTCAGCTGTTCAGCCATGTGCTCTTTTCTTTTTACAATTAGGCAGGCAATCCTGTTTGCATGAACCGCACAGTATGTGGGTGAACGTGAGTGTCTGCTGTAAAATGTGACAAGTATTTACTGAGTGGGAAGAGGTATTAGGCAGGGCTGGGGCGCTGTGTTCTAACTCCAGCCCAACTGAGAAGGACGGCCTCACCCTGCTTTCTCTTGACCATCAGGCAAGGAATTGGCCTTCCTACTTTTTTGGTTCTTGTTTGTTTTTCTTTGGATTAGCTGCCCAGGAAAGCAAGAATCAAGAAAGCTCAGTCAGTAGACCCTGAATATCACTTGATCCCAGTACCAAAGCCCAGAATGGAGTTTGGTCTTGGGTGGGGAGCGGGCTGCCCAGGCCAGAACAGAATTGTGTACCTGGAGGGTGTGATGTGGGAGAAGAAGGAGATGAGGAAGGAGGACCCTTGGAGGAAGCTGTCACAGTGCCCCTCTGTAGCCACCGGCTGTGTCTCCAGTGGTGGCTTTCTTTGGGCAAACAAGTTTCTTTCTGACAATGTGAACACCACTGGGAGGGTGAAAGAAGGTGACTGATAACAGGACACCATCTGCCTCACCAGATCACTGTTGTTGCCAGGCCTCCTTCAGCCTCTGCTGCAGAAAGGGAAGTTTAATGTTCTTCTCTGGGGTGGGGGCATGTAGTTCTGAAGTGTAGGATGCCAGGGTGGGAGTGGCGGGATGCCTCTGGTCTCAGGATATCAGGGATGAAGTTAGCTTTGATTGAGCACCTACTGCGACCTCACACTCGGCTGGGCTCTTTGCAAGAAGTAGATTTTCCACAGACCCTTGGAAGTGATACTCTTTCTGTGTAGGTGAACAGATGGGCTAAGATGAGTAGAGGTACTTTGTGAAGGGAGTCTGGCCCTCCTTTTAACTGGTGAGATGTCTTTCCTTATAGTCTAAGAGGAAAAGGAAGTTCTAAGAGGTGGGAAATAAAAGCAGTGTAAAACGGGATCTCTATCCAGTGCAGAGGAAGGAGGAAGAGCATTTATTAAGCACTTACTATATTCCAGGTATCCATGAGCAACTTAGATCTCTATTTAGTCCTTATGATGAGTCTGTGGTATGTTATTTCTGTCGTGTACATAAGAACACACATGTACTGAGAAGGTAAATCATTTCTTCAATGTCACAAAAATAAGCAGTAGAGCTGGGAAGGGAATGTAGGTTGTTTGACTCTGGACAAGATATTGGCCAACAGAAGTGCCCAGAGCTGTCAGCTGAGACGAGAGACATCATAGGAATGGGTAAAAAGTTCAATAACCCATTAAAAAAAAACCATCACTGACAAGAGAAGGGAAGAGGTAGCTATAAATGGAACTCACATAAATAAAGGTTGATTTTTGTGGCAAAGGGTAGATAGGCAAGTCCTCCACTTATTGGTCCCAGAGGTTGTATAAAATATTGGAAATACAGGCACGAGCTACTTTCTCTACTTTGTGCTCACAGAGGCACATTATGGTCTTATCACCATCACCAAGGATGCAATTAATGTGGTGCAAATGTGCACGAGGCTGGTGGGCATGGGACCTGCTTCTGTGAGGAGATGAGCCTGGAGGGAGCTGGACTTGCCCATCAGGCAGGACCCTGCGCTGGGGTGGGGCAGGCCATGGGGAACACAGGGTATGGGTGATGCAGTCAGCAGTGGGACATCCCAGCCAGCTGGGGTTCAGTGTTTAGAACATGAGCCTCATACAGTGCATGAGAACGGGCAGGCAGAAAGCTGCTGATCTGTGGAGGCAGGCAATGGTGTGTACATAAAAAAGCTCCTGCCCATGTCTGTGGTCATTATTGCCTTTTAGAGCCCTCTTATTCCTTGGTGAAGAAGAAAATTTCCCGTGTGCCTTCCTGACCCCACACTATGGCCACACACATCAAAAGGACCTGGAATGGTGGTTTAAGTGCAGGTTCCTGAGTTCCGTACAGACTCACCACATGAAACCCCATAATCAGTTCTTGGTTTGAGAAACGTGAAGAGGAATATACATCAGTGCTTTAGAAAGTACTCAAATTAACATAGGCATATCCATCAGGTACGAAAGTATCATTTATTAAAATTCCAGTTATGTGTTAGGTCTTGAGCTAGCCACTGTAAGTGTGTTAGTTGATGTGGTTTTTAAAATAAAGCGCATGTTGAGACAATGGTTATCTCTATGGCACACATGAGAAGTCTGAATCCAGGAAGCTGAGTAGATTGCAAGATTATCTAGCTAAGAAATGGTAGAGCCAGGATGTAAACGCAGGTGTCCTGATGTAGGGAGAAAGTCTGGGCTGGTAAGAGACTCGGGGTAGGTGGGATCAGAAACACATTGTGTGGTCCTCAGTGTACCTTTGGTATAGTGCAGTCCATGGCCAGTTTCTGTTTGGGACAAAAGAGCGAAGCAACAGCAAGCACAAAGAGAGGACCTTGCATTTTTTACTACTTCTGTCTGCCGGAGCACAGCGACCCGCGGAACTAGAGCATGTGACCCAGCCAGCTCCTTTGGATTGGGGGAAGAGCTGTGGCTCTCATCTGGCACTAGCATTTCCGCTCATGCACCGATCAGCTGGAGGGGGTGGGACCGAGCCGCTTCTTTGGCCAACCTCTTTACAAATATCCAGTCTCCTGCTCACCTATGTTTGACTCAAAAGCCGTTTGTAAAGTAGTCAAAGCAATTCTACTTTCTCGTAAGATGGCCAGGCCGGTCTTTCCGGTTCGTTTTTCCTTTATTCCACTTCTGGTAGGGGTCAAGGAGGTCCGTAAGTGACTTCTGGGAGACTAATGCTTTTATTTCTGGGATCAGGCTGGGATTTGCATTTGGTGGCTTCCGCTGATCTCGGCGCTGCCACCCTCATGTCAGGCACGGACAGCAATGAGGTTTCTGTGGGAAGCGGCCCATTTTCTTTAATCGGTTTCCTCTTTGGCAACGTCAGTGGAGCCAGGCAGCTGGAGGGGGAAAGCATCTTGGACGATGTGAGGGGTGGGCGTGGGGTTAGGGCTGGGGGTGGTGTGGCTAAGGAGACAGCTGGAGTGTAGTGTAGAGGATGTTTAGAATTCGAGGGCGGAAGTGGTCCTCTCTCTGAGAGGGTGCAGTAATGAGAAGCGGATACTGCCTTCATAGACTCTGCAGTAAGAGAGATGCGGCTTCTTTGTGGATGAGTGTGAGAAGGAGACAGGATGGTAGACCAGCCCCCGTAGGTCAGGGGCGCCGATGTGGGTGACTTTGGACAGACCGTTCCACCTGACCAGGCAGTAGGAAATATTTATTGCACTTTTAACCTAGGGAGGTTGCTTTCAGACTATTGCAATGGGAACCTGTTAGTCTGGAGGAAGGAAAAACAAACATATGCAAACAGAACAGAGAGATACCCTAAAAGGAGAACAGACCAGACCCCAAGGTCCATGCCTTATATGGAAAGGGGACAGCTCTTCCTGAATTCCATCCTTCTGATGTGCCAACTAAGACCCGGATGTCAGCCTTCTCCCTCTTGGAAGGAAAAAAGTTTCTAGTTGTCTATTATGTCACCTTTAGCCAATCATACCTCTCCACACCCCCTAAGAGAGCTTGCCCACTCCTCCCCCTTCTAACCCCTTATAAGCCAGCACCTCCCTGACCCGGTGTGACTTCCCCAGCCTGTGATAGCCAGACCACGGAACATCACCTGGGAATTTGCGTTCAAATAAACTACCTGGCCCTTCGTTGCCTCTCTTCGCCTTCTTATTTCAGCCAGAATTTATCTTACAGAACCTACTTGGAGATTCCTGAAACTGCGTTTCTGCCATTGCTGACTTAAGGTGGCTGTAGAGCAAGAGAACTGGACAGAGGCTGCAACAAATCATATGGCTCACCTCCCTGTTATTAGAACAGTGAATGTTCAAACTATCTGGGGCAGGCAGTCCCCTTCTGGGCCCAGCGTCCTTAAGTAGTTTTCCCAGTGTTCACTGGCATTCATTCATGCTATCGTTGCCTGTGGCCAAGCAAAACTCACCTTCCGTTTAAGGTTCATCTTTTCAAGGAGAGAATAATGATCAATATTCCTTCTCCCGTGGAGCACACACAAGTACACAAAAACTAGCAGTAAAGTTCTTGCCTTCTCTGGTCCAAACAACCTCTGTTGCTTTAGCCTTTATTCTGAGAACTACTGTTACATTCATTTAGTCTTAGTGGTGGTTTTTTGATATTTCTTTATATTACTTTAAAGTAGGGTGATGAAATTGGACACAATATGTCAATAAAGACCTGATGAATAAAGAGTTTAATGAAAGATTACTTTTCACTTCTTGAATGTGAAGCTCCTTTTAGCACACTGCAGAGTCATTTTTCATGCAGATTTTATAGCTTTGTCATGGACCAGGAAATACGCCTTGTATGGGAAGCTTAGGTGTAGTTGTTGTCTTTGACGCTGGTGCTGTCCCTTTTTCAGGAGTGTAAGAAGCACCTGGCAGACTTGGGGACTTTTGGTCTGGGCAGCCTGATCACTGAACTCACCGCAAATGAAGAACTGACTGGGACTGACGGTGCCCTGGTAAATGATGAAGGTGAAGTCTGGGTCATGGGGAGTAAGGTGGGGAGGAGGCTAGCCACGTAGGGTAAATGTACTTTTCAATGGGATTTTCCTTAGGGACTGAGAGTTATTTGCTATTTGTTGACATATACTCCCCCCTGCCTTTTTTTAATTCATAGGCTGGATCAGGAGTACAGAAGATGCTGTGAACTCTTCAGACATCAATGAGGTAGCGGAAGACGAAAGCCAAAGGTGTCAGCAGACAATGGGGAGCTTGCAGCCCCTTTGCAACTCAGGTGATTGTTTGGTGTCCTCTGTAGAGCATACCAGTATATTATCCCACTGTATAGTCCAGTTTGTTTGTTTCTTTCTTTGTGTGCTTTCTGCCATTGTTCCTGCTCTCTGTGCCTTTGCTCTGCTTCTCTCCCTTTGTCAGCTCAGTTCCAAGTAGCTGCTCTCCTCTCGTGTTCCGAGGCAGTGTTACCATACTCAGGCTTTTATTCCTCATACTGATTATTTCCAAACTTGTGGTGAATGCCAAGTAAGGATGATAATGCTTTCTTCCTTACTGTCCAGTATTTGAGTACCTACCGTGTTCATAGCACTGTTGTAGATGCAATTTAAACTCAGTCTTTGCCCTCAAGGAATTGGTAGTTCAAGGAGGATTAATATGTATGATCACATAAACAAGCACACCCATTTATTGGCTCATCTTCTGTTAATCACTCACCAGCTCTATGCTGACAGTGTAGTTAATGCATGCACACACCATAGGTTTTTCTCCTGGGTGTAAGGTACTACATTATAGAATCAGAATGTCAGAACTGGAGGGGGTCTTAGTGATTATTTTCTTTTCACCTCATCATAGATAAGGAAAACTTGAACTTGAGAGAACTTTAATAATGTGGAACTTTATTAAAAGTTCTATAGTCAGCTAGCTGCAACCTTGAATAATTCAACAACTCAGTGCATTAGACACTTTTGGAATACATGATATGTGCTGTGTAACTAATAGACAGTATGGAACAAAGATAATAAAATCCATTTTCTGATCCTGAACTCAGTTCCATGGTCTGGAACCTAGAACTACCATCATAGTCCATAGTCCACTCTTTCCACTGCCCTTTGCTACCTGTCACTGCTTGAAACTTTTATATGAAGTTGTTTATTTGTTGTCCACCTTTTTGAATTACATTTCAGGGTCAGTTAATGGATTTGAGTGCTTCCTATATAAAGAGATAAATTGTACTACATACACAAGAAGTAACTCAGAAAAATAGAAGATACAGGTCTTACCTTCACAGGGAAATTAGGGAAGATGGTGTAGACAATGCAAAGCATAATTACTCCTAAGAAGAAGACAGAAATCAGCTAAAAGCTCATAGTTCTGTATGGAGTGTTATATTTAGTTTTGAGAGCCTGCCAGAATAGCTAAGTTAAAAGTAGCATAACGATTGTTTTGAGCCCCCTGACTGAGGCTAAGGGGGAGGTTGTAGTAGCTCTGATTTTTAGGGAATGTTTTAATTTCAGGTTTAGGTTTATTTCTCTAGGGATGGTATGGAAGAGCATAGTGGTGGTTTCCTGTTGGGTTTTATGAGCTGACCACCTAGGAAAGGAGAATGTTAAATTTGGTAAATCTCAATTCTGAATTCTCTTGACCTCTGAGGGTACCTTTGTCTCTGCCCTTAGCTTCCTCCTCCCCTGGCATTGGCCCCTTCCCATTGCCTGATTTATATGGGTGCTTCTTTGGAATAACTGGAATTGCATGGAACTCATTAGAAAATGCTTCATGGAGGTGAATATTGCCCAAAGTATTGAATGACAAGGTTTGATGGAGAAGAGGCAGCAGAGCATTTGGTTTGGAGACATGGCTTGTCTAAAATGTTTGGAGATAGAATAGTGTGGGGGGAATTGACCAGCGGGTTTTCTTGAAAGGAGTGGAAAACATACTGCCAAATAGCAAGACCCCAGGGTAGAAGAATTTGACAGCATCTTCTTGGAAATAGAAAAAGTGTGTTTCAGGGGTAAGAAATTGATGAAGGAGACAGGAGATTAAAATCATAGGTTGGGAAAATGAGGATAGAAGTGGTATTGATAGTAAGAAAAAGTAATTTAAAAGAATATTTCAGTGATTTGCAATTGTATATCTGAGTGAAAAGGTTATTTATTTATTTTTATTATTTTTTATTTTGATATCATTAATCTACAATTGCATGAAGCACATTATGTTTACTAGGCTTCCCCCTTCACCAAGTCCCCCCAACAAAACCCCATTACACTCACTGTCCATCAGCATACTAAGATGCTGTAGAATCACTACTTGTCTTCTCTGGGTTGCAGAGCCCTCACTGTGCCTCCTTCGACATTACACATGCTAATCGTAATGTCCCCTTTCTTTTTCCCAGCCCTTATCCCTCCCTTCCCACCCATCCTCCCCAGTCCCTTTCCCTTTGGTAAGTGTTAGTCCATTCTTGAATTCTGTGAGTCTGCTGCTGTTTTATTCCCTCAGTTTTTCTGTTTTTATACTCCACATTTGAGTGAAATCATTTGGTACTTGTGTTTCTCCACCTGGCTAATTTCACTGAGCATAATATCCTCTAGCCCCATCCGTGTTGTTACAAATGGTAGGATTTGTTTTCTTCTTAATATTCTTCTATATGGTATATTTCTTCTATAATATTCCATTGTGTATATGTACCACATCTTCTTATCCACTCATCTACTGATGGACACTTAGGTTACTTCCATTTCTTAGCTGTTGTAAATAGTGCTTCCATAAACATAGGGGTGCATCTGTCTTTTACAAACTGGGTCCCTGTATTAGGGTAAATTCCTAGAAGTGGAATTCCTGGGTCAAATGGTATTTCTATTTTGAGCTTTCTGAGGAACCTCCGTATTGCTTTCCACAATGGTTGAACTAATTTACATTCCCACCAGCAGTGTAGTAGGGTTCCCCTTTCCCCACATCCTCACCAGCATTTGTTGTTCCTTGTCTTTTCTATGTTGTCCATCCTAACTGGTGTGAGGTGATACCTCATTGTGGTTTTAATTTGTATTTCTCTGATAACTAGCGATGTGGAGGATCTTTTCATGTATCTGTGGCCATCTGAATTTCCTTGGAGGACTGTCTGTTCAACCTCTCTGCCCATTTTTTAATTGGATTATTTGCTTTTTGTCTGTTGAGGTGCATGAGCTCTTTATATATTTTGGATGTCAACCCTTTATTGGATCGGTTCTTTGAAGTAATTTATAAATATATTCTCCCATACTGTAGGATGACTTTTTGTTCTATTGGTGGTGTCCTTTGCTGTACAGAAACTTTTCAGCTTGATATGGTCCCACTTGTTCATTTTTGCTTTTATTTCCCTTGCCAGGGAGATATGTTCTTTAAGAAGTCGCTCATGTTTATGTCCAAGAGATTTTTGCCTTTTTTTCCCTAAGAGTTTTATGGTTTCATGACTTACATTCAGGTCTTTGATCCATTTTGAATTTACTTTTGTGTATGGAGTTAGGCAGTGATCCAGTTTCATTCTCTTACATGTAGCTGTCCAGTTTTGCCAGCACCAGTTGTTGAATAGGCTGTCGTTTCCCCATTGTATATCCATGGCAGCTTTATCGTGTATTAATTGACTGTATATGTTTGGGTTAATATCTGGACTCTCTATTCTGTTCCACTGGTCTGTGGGTCTGTTGTTGTGCCATTACCAAATAGTCTTCAGTACTGCGGCTTTGTAGTAGAGTGTGATGCCCCCTGCTTTATTCTTCCTCCTCAGGATTACTTTGGCTCTTCTTGGTCTTCTCTGTTTCCATATGAGTTTTAGAACGATTTTCTCTAGTTCATTGAAGAATGTTGTTATAATTTTGATAGGAATTGCATTGATTCTGTAGATTGCTTTAGGTAGGATGGCCATTTTGACAATATTAATTCTTCCTATCCATGAGCATGAGGGATGTGTTTCCATTTATTGGTATCTTCTTTAATTTCTCTCATGAGTGTCTTGTAGTTTTCAAAGTATAGGTCTTTCACCATCTTTTTTAGGTTTATTCCTAGGTGTTTCATTGTTTTTGATGTACCTGTGAATGGAATTGTTTTTCTTATTTGTCTCTCTAGTAGTTCATTGTTAGTGTATAGGAATGCCACAGATTTCTGCATATTAATTTTGTATCCTGCAACTTTCCTGAATTCAGATATTAGCTGTAGTAGTTTTGTAGTGGATTTTAGGGTTCTTTATATACAATATCATCTCATCAGCAAACAGGGACAGTTTAACTTCTTCTTTACCAATCTGGATGCCTTTTATTTCTTTGTGTTGTCTGACTGCTGTGGCTAGGACCTCCAGTACTATGTTGAATAGATGTGGGGAGAGTGGGCATCCTTGTCTTGTTCCCAATCTTAAAGGAATAGCTTTCAGCTTCTCACTATTAAGTATGATGTTGGCTGTGGGTTTGTCATATATGGCCTTTATTATGTTGAGGTACTTGCCCTCTTTACCCATTTTGTTGAGAGATTTTATAGTGAATGGATGTTGTCAAATGCTTTTTCTGCATCTTTGGAAATGCATATGTGGTTTTGTCCTCCTTTTCGTTGATGGATTTTCTAATGTTATACCCACCTTGAATCTCTGGAATAAATCTACTTGATCATGATAGATGATCTTTTTGATGTATTTTTGAGTTTGGTTTACTATTTTGTGGAGTATTTTTGTGTCTGGGTTCATCAGGGATATTGGTCTGTAATTTTCTTTTTTTGTGGTGTTTTTCCTTCTTTTTGGTATTAGAGTGATCCTCATAGAATGAGTTTAGAAGTATTCCCTGTTCTTCTCCTCTTTGGAAAACTTTAAGGAGGATGGGTATTAGATCTTAACTAAATGTTTGATAACACTCAGTGGTGATTCCTTCTGGTCCAGGGATTTTGTTCTTAGGCAGGTTTTTTATTACCAGTTCAATTTTGTTGCTGGTAATTGTTCTGTTCAGATTCTGTTTCTTTCTGGGTCAGCCTTGGAAGGTAGTACTTTTCTGGAAAGTTGTCCATTCCTTTTAGGTTTTCCAGTTTATTAGCATTAATTTTTTATAGTATTCTGTAATGATTCTTTGTATTTCTGTGGTGTCTGTCTTGATTTTTTCTTTGTCATTTCTGGTTCTGTTTATGTGTGTAGACTCCTTTTTTCTTGATAAGTCTTGCTAGGGGTTTATCCATTTTTATTTTCTCAACCATTTCCTGCTTTCATTGATTCTTTCTGTTGTTTTATTCTTCTCAATTTTATTAATTTCTACTCTAATCTTTAGTATGTCCCTCGTTTAACTAACTTTGGGCCTCATTTATTCTTCCTTTTCTAGTTTTGTTAATTGTGAGTTTATATTGTTCATATGGGATTGATTTCTTTGCTGAGGTAGGCCTGTATTGCAATATACTTCTGTCTTAGCACGGCCTTTGCTGCATCCCACAGGCTTTGAGGTGTTGAATTATTGTTGGTATTTATCTCCATATATTGCTTGATCTCTGTTGTTATTTGGTCATTGATCCATTGGTTATTTAGGAGCATGTTGTAAAGCCTCCATGTGTTTGTGGGCTTTTTCATTTTCTTTGTGTAATTTATTTCTTGTTTCATACCTTTGTGGTCTGAGAAACTGGTTTGTATAATTTCAATCTTTTTTTTATTTATCGAGGCTCTTTTTCTGGCCTAGTATATGATCTATTCTTGAAAATGTTCCATGTGCACTTGAGAAGAATGTGTATTGTGCTGCTTTTGGATGTAGCGTTCTGTTGATGTCTGTCACATCAATCTGTTCCAGTGTATTGTTCAGTGTCTCTGTTTCCTTATTTATTTTCCATTTAATTGATCGATCTTTTGGTGTGAGTGGTATGTTAAAGTCTCTAAAATGAATGTGGTGTATTCTATTTCCTCTTTTAATTATGTTGGCTTTTGTTTGACATATTTAGGTCCATCTGTTCTAATGTGTTTGCTTAGTGCCTCTGTGTACTTATTATCTGTCTGGTTGATTGGTCCTTTGGAATGAGTGGTGTGTTGAAGTCTCCTGAAATGAATGCATTACATTCTATTTCTTTGTTTAATTCTATTATCACATATGTTGGTGCTCCTGTGTTGGGTACATAGATATTTATAATGGTTCTATTCTCTTGTTGGACTGACCCCTTTATCAATATGTAATGTTCTTCTTTATCTCTTGCTACTTTCTTTGTTTTGATGTCTATTTCATCTCATACAAGTACTGCAATTCCTGCTGTTTTCTCCCTATTAATTGCATGAAATATCTCTTTCCATCCCTTCACTTTTAGTCTGTGCACATCTTTGGGTTTAAAGTGAATCTCTTGTATGCAGTATATAGATGGGTTTTGTTTTTTTATCCATTCAGTGACTCTGTGTCTTTTTATTGGTGCATTCAAACCACTTACATTTAGGGTGATTATCAATAGGTATGTACATATTGCCTTTGTAGTCTTTAGATTCATGGTTATCAAAGGCTCAAGGTTAACTTCCTTACTATCTAAGAGTCTAACTTAACTCACTTAATATGGTATTACAAACAGTCTAAAGGTTCTTTTTTTTTCCCTGTGTCTTCATCCTCCATTCTTTATATATTAGGTGTCATATTCTGTACTCTTTGTCTATCCCTTGATTTACTTTGGGGACAGTTAATTTAATTTTGCATTTGCTTTGTTATTAGCTGTTCTACTTTCTCTACTGTAGTTTTATTAGCTGTGGTGAGAGCTATTAAACCTTAAGAACACTGCCATCTGTAGCAGTCCCTCCAGAATACACTGTAGAGATGGTTTGTGGGAGGTAAATTCTCTCAGCTTTTGGTTGTCTGGAAATTGTTTAATCCCTCCTTCAAATTTAAGTGATAATCTTGCTGAATCAAGTAATCTTGGTTCAAACGGCCCCTTTGTTCGAGGCCTTTCTGCTTCATTGCATTAAATCAATCTTGCCACTCCTTTCTGCCTATAAGGTTTCTGTTGAGAAATCTGATGATAGCCTGATGGGCTTCCCTTGTATGTGTTCTTATTTCTCTCTCTGGCTGCTTTGAACAGTCTGTCCTTACCCTTGATCTTTGACATTTTAATTACTCTATGTCTTGGTGTTGTCTTACTTGTGTCCCTTGTCCTGGGAGATCTGTGCACCTCCATGGCCTGAAAGACAATCTCCTTCTCCAGATTGGGGAAGTTTTCATCAGTTACCTCCTCAGAGACACTGTCTATCCCTTTTTCTCTCTGTTCTCTTTCTGGTACCCCTATAATGCGAGTATTGTTCTGTTTTGATTGGTCACACAGTACTCTCAACATTCTTTCATTCTTAGGGATCCTTTTTTCTCCCTGTTCCTCAGCTTCTTTGTATTCCTCTTTTCTAGTTTCTATTTCATTTATCGTCTCCTCCACTGTATCTAATCTGCTTTTAATACCCCCATTGTGCTCTTCAATTATTGTATCTCCGACCGGAATTCCCTCCTGAGTTCTTGAATATTTTTCTGTACCTACATAAGCATGTTAATGATTTTTATCTTGAACTCTCTTTCAGGAAGATTCATGATATCAGTGTCATTTAAATGTTCCTGAGTTGTGTTAATAATTTAAATTTCACCCAGGTTCCTTTGGCATTTCTTATTTGTGTATGGGCACCTCTTGTATCCAGAAGCTCTACTCTGTGGAGCTGCTCAGCCCCTGAAGCAATGTCAAGGGCCACAGGGGAGTGGTATTGGTGCCTGGGGGAGGAAAGAGCTGTTTCCTGCTTCCCAGCTGCTGTGACTCTCTCCAGTGTCTGAACCAGTGGGACAAGCACACAGGTATAAGCCTCTATGCTTTGCATTTGTAGTTGCTGTAAACAGATATTCCCTCTGGCTGTCCTAATGCCAGGGTAGGGTTTGCTGGTTTGCAAGCCAAGTGGGGCTACCCGGGAGGAATGTGCAGTTGGGTGTGTATCACCAAGGGGTTCCTTGGTGGTGGATAGCCAGCCAGGAAGCTGGAGCACCTAAAGACTGTGAAAGCTCCCAACCTGCTGGGCAGAGTGCACCTGGATAATTTGTCTACTTCCGTTTCTCCTGAGCATTACTGGTCTCTGCAGTTCTTGCCCCTTTAGCAGCCCTCTTGCTAAGGGCTTCCTCATTAGGAAGTCTCTTAGACCACCCACCTTTCTTTTGTCCCAGGGCTACCGGATATGGATCCCTGCTTTCCACAAGTGGCTGGAATCTCAGTCTGTTCAGGAATTCTGCCTGTCAGCTAATCACGAGAGTACCATGCAAGCACCATGAAATGTGTGTATGTGCTCCCAGAGTAGATCTCTGGAGTAAGGTATTCAGTAGTCTCAGCCCTCCACTCCCTTCCCACTCTGTTTCTCTTCCTGCCTGGCAGTGAGCTGGGGTTGGGAAAGGCCTTGGGTCCAGCCAGGCCACGGCTTTGGTGTCTTACTCTGTTCTGTGAGGTTTATTCCTTTCACCAGGTCTATGCAGTTTGGCACAACCCTCATTCCTGTTGCCCTTTCAGGATTACTCGTATTAATTATATTTTTGTATTTTATGCAGTTTTAGAAGGATGCCTCCATCTCACTTCTCATGCCTCCATCTTTAATCCTCTCCTCTTTGATCACTTTCTAGGTAATCATTTGTAGTCTTAACTAGTCTGTATGGAGAAACACATTCCCCTACTCTTAGTTTCCTTACTGTTTTGTGGGATTTCTAAAAGGTATTCAGGATTCCAGGAGAGAGAGGACAGACTGTTTTGAGCAACCCAGTGGCAGAGGTGAAGTGGACTCTGATTCAGTGCTCCTGGGGTTGGGGCTAGTGTTTTGTAAAGCATGATTTATCATCTAATTATGAAAATATGTGGGTCATTCTATAGAAGTAATTGGACAGTCAAATGCAGTTGTCAGTCTAACTTTTGTGCATCATGAGGATGGGGGCAACACCGTCTCTGAGAACTCTCAGGGAAGCTCAACAAATATTGGAGTGAAGGATAACACTGTTTCACATATTCCTTCTTCTAATGGCTGAAATCTTAACTTCTATTTAATAACATGATTTAATTACCATAGGAAAGAAGAACAGCAAGCTCTGAGCCCTGGGCAACTTTATATAACAATTGGTTTTTGTGGATAGTTTACAAAAGCATCAAATTGTGTTACTGTAACTGATCCAACTTTCTGTCATGGCTAGACATAGAGCAAATGTGCTCCATAACCCTTAGAATCTTTTTCTATGTGTCAGGTTCACACAGCTCCTTGGAACACCACAAGGGCCTTCATTGCTGCCATGAAGGGCAAGTGTCTCCTGGAGGTGACTGGGATGGCAGATCCCACAGGGTGTGGTGAAGGGTTCTCGTATGTGAAGATTCCAAACAAACCAACATGGCAGAAGGTGAGAGTGTCTGAATTTCTGTACGATGAGAATCAAGGAAGAAAGAAAGGAAGGTTAAGGAGTCGTGATGAATAGGATGCATGATCTAGGAAGCAGTTAAGTTGACAGGATGATTTAAGTGGCTACCAGAAGGAATTCAGCTCTCTAGGATTCTTACCTGTTTTGTTGTATTTTGTTTTTGATGTAGGATGATAAGGAGCCTCAGCCAGTGAAGAAAACAGTGACAGGAATAGATGTAGATCTCTGTCGTCTCTCTCTGAAAAATGACAAGCAACTTCTTCATAAATTCGGTGTGCTTGAGGAAAAGCTGAGTGTGGAAGAGGAAAATGTAGAGGCTCCTAGGGGCTTTGCACAAGGAGGGAAGAGCTAGTAGGCAGATGTAAGGAACTGTCTGGAGGATTTCGTGGTGTAAGTTGTGGGGGCCTGGGTCTTGGATACTTTTTCAGCAGTTAATTCTAAAGCTTTCTGTTTAAAATATTTTGGGTGTTGTTTTTTTGGTCTAGCTCGCTAACCATGTGTCTTGGTTTGCTCTTTGAAATCCCTGAATAATTGGTGTGTGTGTGTGTGTGTGTGTCTCTCTTGTAGATTAAAAAGTTTTCCTGCTGGGAAGTGATTGATGCTGTATGCACAATGTTAACAGAACAGGCCCGTTCTGGAGAGGGACCCATGAGTAAATTTGCTCATGGATCAAGGTTTTCTGTGGCTGAACATCAAGAGCATTACAAAGAGGAATGTCAGCGCATCTTTGACCTGCAGAACAAATGTGTTTTAGTGCTGCAGAAAATCCAATCTGGAAAAGTGGGGGAGTCCAAGACACTATTTTATAATGGAGAAACCTAATTATGTTTTAGTCACACCTAATAATATAACTAGGTAGTAAGGTGTCTGGAGATTTCAGGATGGCATCTGTTCATATACTGCTAGAGTACCTACTTTATTCAAAACAACTTGGCAAAGGTTTTGAATGGCAGGTGGTGCTAGGTTTGAGCTCTGGGTTCCATGGCAGCTTTTATGGCCTGCTTGGGCCTAGCAGCCATTACGGTGGTGATAGGGGACAGGAAGTTGTATGTTCTCTGAAGGCTTACTGTTGAGAGGATGGTAATGCCCTAATTCAGAATGACCAATAATATATTGATGTGTTTCTCAGGGTCTCTCCGGGAATTCTGAAAGAGTTGTGCTATTTCGTATTTCAAACTTGCCTTGTTCTCTAAATGTCTAGGAAAACTTGTAAAGCTTTTCCGTTAAGGGCCCCATGTCTTAATTGATTTTGAATGTTGTTTTTAAGTCTGACTTCCCAATTTCCTACTGTAGCCTCAAACTGCTTCTTCAGCTCTTTGTAAACTTTTGTATTTCCCTTTGTCTTAATTTGAGGTTGTTTTTTTTCTCTTTTTAGGGTTTGTCATCAACTGAAGTCTTATCAACTGACACAGATAGCAGCTCAGCTGAAGACAGTGACTTTGTAGAAATGGGAAAGAACATCGAGAACATGTTGCAGAATAAGAAAACCAGTTCTCAGCTATCACGTGAACGGGAGGAGCAGGAGCGGAAGGAACTACAGAGGATGTTATTGGGTGAGGGTAGTGGCTTCACAGACAGATGAGAAAGATTAAAAAGTATAAATAACTGCAAACTAATCACTGAGGCAATGCTGGAGGCAGCAGATGTAGGGATGAGTGTAGAAAGATGACCTGTAGATGAGGTAAGAAAGATGACTGCAAACTGGACTCTAGGTTGTGGGGCATAGATGGAAGAGATGCTGTCAGTCCACTGCTGTCTCTGCATCAGGCCTGGCCAAGCCAGGGCTCTCAGTGCTGTCCATCAAGTGAGCTTTCTGGGCATTCTTTGTAGAGGGTAAGAGTTTTTAATACAGAATTTGAATGAATTTGGGGGTTGGTTCTTGAACCCTCTGCAATCAGTATGTCAAATTCTGTGTAAATGTGCCTTTTCTGAGAGCATCCATGGCTTTCAGACGATTTTAGAACAGTCTGAGCCCCTAAGAAGAGCTAAAAAACCACAAGCCCAAAATTGCAGAAGTTGAGGGTGAAGGGTGATAGTGGCCTGAAGTGGTGTGGGATATGTATGGACTTGGGAAATGAAAAGAGGAAGAAAAAAAACAAGCTCACTTTAAGATTTCTCTCTGGGCTTGCTAGGAAGATGGTGGTACCATTGATTAAAGTAGCAAATTTCAAAGAAAGAAGCAGGTTTAACATGGGGAGGTGTGGAGTTTGAGGTCCCCATGCCACTACCTAGTGTAGATGGCAAGCAGGCAACTGAAAACTTGGCTGTAGATACAGAGAGAGAATAAAGGCTGAAGATGAAGGTTTACTTAACTGTTCTCACTCATAGTAGTCTTTTCCTTTGTTTCCTCCTCTATGTAAAAGCTTTGTATAATTTTGTTGTTTTGACTACATTATAAAGATGTAATAAAGCCTCTTCACCTGTGTGGTCCTGGATCAGCTGTATCTACATCACATGGGAGCTTGTTAGAAATGCAGAAATCTCAGGGCTCACCACAAACCTACTGATTAGATTCTGTGTTTTAACAAGATCCTCAGGTGATTCCTACTCATTCATAATTAAAGTTTGAGAAGCATACTCTGGACTTGTTTCTGTGGTGCATGGGTACTTTTTTTTTTATTAAGGTCTCCTTGATATACAATCTTATGCTCAGGTTTCACATGAGCAACATTGTGGCTACTACATTCCCCCCATTAAGTCCCCACCACATGTCCCATTACAGTCACTGTGCATCAGCATAGTAAGATGCTATAGAGTAATTACTTGCCATCTTTGTGCTATATACTTCCTTCCCCGTGCCCCCCACTACATTCAGTGCACTAATCATAATGCCCCTTAATCCCCTTGTACTCCCTTCGCACTGACACTCCCCAATCCCTTTCTCTTTGGTAAGTGTTAGTCCATTGCTGTTTTGTTCCTTTTTGCTTGTTGTTATATTCCACAGTTGAATGAAACCATTTGGTACTTGTCTTCAGCTGGCTTATATCACTGAGCATATACCGTATAGGTCTGTCCATGATGCAAATGGTAGGATTTGTTTTCTTATGGCTAAATAATATTTCATTGGGTATATGTACCACACTTTATCCATTTATCTACTGATGAGCACTTAGGTTGCTTCCATTGGTTGGCTATTGTATGTTATATTGTGCTGTGATAAACATCAGGGAGCAAAGGCCTTTCTTATTTTTTATTTTGGTATCATTAATCTACAATTACATGAGGAACTTTATGTTTACTAGACTCCTTCCATCCCCAAGTACCCCCACATACCCCATTACAGACACTGTCCATCAGCATAGTAAGATGCTGTAGAATCACTACTTGTCTTGTCTGTGTTGCACAGCCCTCCCCATTTCTGCCCTCCCACATTATACATGCTAATCATAATGCCCCCTTTCTTTTCCCCACCCCTTATCCCTCCCTTCCCACTCATCCTCCCCAGGCCCTTTCCGTTTGGTAACTGTTAGTCTGTTCTTGGTTTCTGTGAGTCTGCTGCTGTTTTGCTCCTTCAGATTTTTTCTTTGTTTTTATACTCCACAGATGAGTGAAATCATCTGATACTTGTCTTTCTCCGCCTGGCTTATTTCACTGAGCATAATACTCTCTAGCTCCATCCATGTAGTTGCAAATGATAGGTTTATTTTCTTATGGCTGAATAATATTCCATTGTATATATGTACCACATCTTTATCCATTCATCTACTGATGGACACTTAGGTTGCTTCCATTTCTTGGCTACTGTAAATAGTACTGCGATAGACATATGAATGCATCTGTCTTTTTTAAACTGTGCTGCAGCATTCTTAAGGTAGATTCCTAGTAGTGGTATTCTTGGGTCCAATGGTATTTCTATTTCAAGTTTTTTGAAGAACCTCCATACTGCTTTCCACAATGGTTGAACTAATTTACATTCCCACCAGCAGTGTAGGAGGGTCCCCCTTTCTACGCATCTTGACCAGCATTTGTTGTTCTTAGTCTTCTGGATGCTGGCCATCCTTACTGATGTGGGCTGATCCCTTGTGGTTTTAATTTGTATTTCTCTGATGACTAGGGATGTGGAGCATCTTTTCATGTGTCTGTTAGCCATCTGAAATTCTTCTTTGGAGAACTGTTTGGCTCCTCTGCCCATTTTTTAATTGGTTTATTAGCTGTTTGTTTGTTGAGGTGTGTGAGCTCTTTATATATTTTGGATGTCAACCCTTTATCAGATCTGTAATTTATAAATATATTCTCCGATACTGTAGGATGCCTTTTTGTTCTATTGGTGGTGTCCTTTGCTGTACAGAAGCTTTTCAGCTTGATATAGTCCCACTTGTTCATTTTTGGTTTTGTTTACCTTGCCTGGGAGATATGTTCATGAAGAAGTTGCTCATGTTTATGTCCATGAGATTTTTGCCTATGTTTTTTTCTAAGAGTTTTATGGCTTCATGACTTACATTCAGGTCTTTGATCCATTGTGAATTTACTTTTGTGTATGGGGTTAGACAGTGATCCAGTTTCATTCTCTTACATGTAGCTGTCCAGTTTTGCCAGCACCATCTGTTGAAGAGAGTGTCATTTACCCATTGTATGTGCATGGCTCCTTTATCGTGTATTAATTGGCCATATATGTTTGGGTTAATGTTTGGAGTCTCTATTCTGTTCCACTGGTCTGTGGCTCTGTTCTTGTGTCAGTACCAAATTGTCTTGATTACTGTGGCTTTGTAGTAGAGCTTGAAGTTGGAAAGCGAGATCCCCCCTGCTTTATTCTTCCTTCTCAGGATTGCTTTGGCTATACTGGGTCATTTGTGATTCCATATGAATTTTTAAACTATTTGTTCCCATTCATTGAAGAATGCTGTTAGTATTTTGATAGGGATTGCATTGAATCTGTAGATTGCTTTAGGCAGGATGGCCAATTTAGCAATATTAATTCCTAGCCAAGGGCATGGGATGAGTTTCCATTTGTTAGTGTTCTCTTTAATTTCTTTAAGAGTGTCTTGTATTTTTCAGGGTATAGGTCTTCCACTTCCTTGTTTAGGTTTATTCCTAGGAATTTTATTCTTTTTTGATGCAATTGTGAATGGAAATGTTTTCCTGATTTCTCTTTCTGCTAGTTCATCGTTAGCACGTAGGAAAGCAACAGATTTCTGTGTATTAGTTTTGTATCCTGCAACTTTGCTGAATTCAGGTATTTGCTCTAGTGGTTTTAGAGCGGAGTCTTTAGGGTTTTTTATGTACAGTATCATGTCATCTGCAAATAGTGACAGTTTGACTTATTTGCCAATCTGAATGCCTTGTGTTTCTTTGTTTTGTCTAATTACCGTGGCTAGGACCTCCAGTACTATGTTGAATAACAGTGGGGAGAGTGGGCATCCCTGTGTTGTTCCCGATCTCAGAGGAAATGCTTTCAGCTTCTCGCTGTTTTAAGTATGATGTTGTCTGTGGGTTTGTCATATATGGCCTTTATTATGTTGAGGCACTTTCCCTCTATACCCATTTTTTGGAGAGCTTTTATCATGACTGGACAATGAATTTTGTCGAATGCTTTTTCAGTGTCTATGGAGATGATCATGTGGTTTTTGTCCTTTTTGTTGATGTGGTGGATGATGTTGATGGATTTTTGAATGTTGTACTATACTGGCTTCCCAGAGATAAACACCACTTGATTATGGTGTATGATCCTTGTGATGTATTTTTGAATTCAGTTTGCTAATATTTTGTTGAGAATTTTTTCATCTATGTTCATCAGAGATATTGGTTTGTAGATTTCTTTTTTTGTGGGGTGTTTGCCTGGTTTTAGTATTAGAGTGATGCTGGCTTCATAGAATGTTTGGAAGTATTCCCTCCTCTCCTGTTTTTAGGAAAACTTTAAGGAGAATTCTTATTATATCTTCTCTATATGTCTAATTCAACAATGAATACATCTGGCCCAGGAGTTTTGTTCTTGGGTAGCTTTTTGATGACTGATTCAATTCTGTTGCTCGTAATCAGTCTGTTTAGATTTTCTGTTTCTTCCTTGGTTAATCTTGGAAGATTGTCTTTTCTAGGAAGTTGTCCATTTCTTCTAGGTTTTCCAGCTTGTTAGCATGTAGATTTTCATAGTATTCTCTCATGATTCTTTGTATTTCTGTGGGGTCCATTGTGATTTTTTTCTTTCTCATTTCTGATTCTGTTGATGTGTGCAGTTTCTCTTTTTCTCTTAGTTAGTCTGGCTGGGGGTTTATCCATTTTGTTTACTTTCTCAGAGAACCAGCGCTTGGTTTCACTGAGTCTTTTCTATTGTTTAATACTTCTCAATTTTATTTTTTCTCTGATCTTTATTCTGTCCCTCCTTCTGCTGACTTTGGGCCTCATTTGTTCTTCCTTTTCCAGTTTCAATAATTGTGACTTTAGACTATTCATTTGGGATTGTTCTTCCTTCCTTAAATGGGACTGGATTGCTACATAGTTTCCTCTTAGCTTTTCTGCATCCCATAGAAGTTTGGGCTTTGTGCTGTTGTCATTTGTCTCCATATATTGCTGGATCTCTGTTTTAATTTGCTCATTGATTCATTAATTATTTAAGAGCATGTTGTTAAGCCTCCTTGTGATTGTGAGCCTTTTTGTTTTCTTTGTACAATTTATTTCTAGTTTTATACTTTTGTGGTCTGAGAAACTGGTTTGTACAATTTCAGTCTTTTTGAATATACCGAGGTTTCTTTGTGGCCTAGTATGTGTTCTATTCTGGAAAATGTTCCATGTGCACTTGAGACGAAAGTATATTCTGCTGCTTTTGAGCGTAGAGCTCTGTCGATGTCTGTTAGGTCCATCTGTTCTAATGTGTTGTTCAGTGCCTCTCTCTCCTTACTTATTTTCTTTCTGGTTCATCTCTCTTCAGAGTGAGTGGAGTGCTGTAAGTCTCCTAGAATGAATGCATTCCATTCTTTTTCCCTCTTTAATTCTGTTAGTATTTGCTTCACATATGTATGTGCTCCTGTGTTTGGTGCATAGATATTTTTAATGCCTTTATCTTCTTGTTGGATTGACCCCTTTATCATTATGTAATGCTCTTGTTTTTCTCGTGTTACTTTCTTTGTTTTGAAGTCTATTTTGTCTCATACAAGTACTGCATCTCCTGCTTTTTTCTCCCTTTTAGTTGCATGAAATAACTTTTTCCATCCCTTCACTTTTAGTCTGTGTATATCTTTGGCTTTAAAGTGAGCCTCTTTTATGCAGCATGTAGTATGGGTCTTGTTTTTTAATCCATTCTGTGATTCTGTGTCCTTTGATTGGTGCATTCAGTCCATTTACATTTAGGGTGATTATTGATAGGTATGTGCTTATTGCTATTGCAGGCTTCAGATTCATGGTTACCAAAGGTTCAAGGATAACTTCCTTACTATCTAAGAGTCTTAACTCACTAAATATGCTATTACAGACACAATCTAAAAGTTCTTTTTTTTTTCCTCCTCCTTTGTCTTCCTCCTCCATTCTTTATATATTAGGTATCATATTCGGTACTCTTTGGATATCCATTGAATGATTTTGGACGTAGTTCAATTAATTTTGCATTTGTTTAGTAATTAACTGTTCTACTTTCTTTACTGTGGTTTTATTACCTCTGGTAACAATCCCTCCAAAATACACTGTAGAGATTGTTGGTGGGAGGTTAATTCTCTCAGTGTTTGCTTTTCAGGAAATTGTTTAATCCCTCCTTCAAATTTAAATGATAATCTTGCCGGATAAAGTAATCTTGGTTCCAGGCCCTTCAGCTTCATGGCATTAAGATACATCATGCCACTCCCTTCTGGCCTGTAAGGTTTCTGCTGAGAAGTCTGATGATATCTTGATGGGCCTTCGTTTGTATGTGATCTTATTTCTCTGTCTGGCTGCTTTTAATAGTCTGTCCTTATCCTCTATCTTTGCCATTTTAATTACTATATGTCTTGGTGTTGTCCTCCTTGGGTCCCTTGTGCTGGGTGATCTGTGCACCTCCATGGCCTGAGAGTCTATGTCCTTACCCAGATTGGGGAAGTTTTCAGCAATTACCTCAAGACAGTTTCTATCCCTTTTTCTCGCTTTTCTTCTTCTGGTACCCCTATAAGGCAAATGTTCCGTTTGGATTGGTCACACAGTTGTCTCTATATTCTTTCATTCTTAGGAATCCTTTTTTCTCTCGGTGCCTCAGTTCCTTTGTATTCCTCTTTTCTACTTTCTATTTCATTTATCGTCTCCTCCACCTTATCTAAACTGCTTTTAATAGCTTCCACTGTGGTTGTCAACGATTGCTTCTCCCACCAGAATTCATTCCTGAGATCTTGAATATTTTTCTGTACCTCCATGAGCACGTTAATGATTTTTATTTTGCTCTCTGTTTCAGGAAGATTCATGAGGTCAATGTTATTTAAATCTTTCTCACGTGTTGTCTTTATAATTTTACTTGGAACCAGGTTCTTTTGGCATTTTGTATTTGGATATGGCTCTCTCTAGTGCCCAGAAGCTCTACTGTCTGGAGCTGCCCAGTCCCTGAAGCAATGTCAGGGGTTGCAGGGGAATGATATTGGTGCCTGGGGGGAGGAAAGAGCTGTTTCCTGCTCCCCAGCTGCTATGCCTGTCTCCACTGCCTGAACCAGTGGGCTGAGCACACAGGTGAAAGCGTCTATGCTGTGTGTCTGTAGTTGATGTAAATGGATCTCCCTCTGTCTGGCCTAATGCCAGAGTTGGGTTTGCTAGTTTGCAAGTCAGGTGGGGCTGACTGGGAGAAAGGCGCACTTGGGTGCATATCACCGAGGGGGTCCCTGGTGCTGCATAGCCAGCCAGGAAGCTGGAGCACCTAAAGACAGGAAAACTCCCAACCTGCTGGGCAGAGTGTATCCGGACAATTTTGTCTACTTTCCTTTTTCCTGAGCAGTTAGCTCTGTGCAATCCTTGTCCCTTTAGCAGCCGTCTTGCCAAGGGTTTCCTTGTTAGGAAGCTTCTCAGACTGCCCACCTTTCTTTTGTCACTGAGCAGCTGGGTAAGGATCCATGCTTTCCACAAGCTGCTGGAATCTCAGTCTCTCCAGGAATTCTGTCTGTCTTAGCTTTCCAACCTCCTAATTGTGGGAGTACCCTGAAAACACCATAAATGTAGGTTTGTGCTCACAGAGCAGATCTTCCGAGTTAGGTATTCAGCAGTCCCAGGCCTCCATACCCCCTCCGCTCCATTTCTGTTCCTCCTGCCGGTGAGGTGGGGTGTTGTAAGGGCTTTGGTCCCACTGGGAAAAGGTTTTGGGCATGTGCAATTTGAAATGAAATGCCAATAATCCAAGTGAGAAAGTATGAAGCACTGAACCAGACTGTGACAGTGGAGATGCACAAGGTACTTTGTATTCAAGAGAATCACAGTTTGGAAAACACATACACACACACACACACACACACACACACAGGGCTGGGCACTCAACTGAAGGAGCAAAGGGAAGAAGCTAAAGAAGGCTGTATGATTTTTATGGATGGCCAATGCTGGTGGTAGAATGAGGATGAATCTCTGAACAGAGAAAAGACCCAGAAGAAGCATGGGTGGGAAAGGAAGATGTCATTCTTCCTGGTAATTATATACTGGAGTTTAGGTCCAAGGGGACAGCCAAGAGGAAAGGCCTAGGAGAGAGGCAGCAGTGCAGCTCTGGTGCTCAGGAGAGGACATGGAGCTAGAGAGAGAAGGAACCCCACCATACCCCAGCAGTAGCAGGTGTACAGAGGGAGACTGGCAGACACATGGAGGGATTAAGGAGGCAGAGGCAGAGAAGAAACTGTCAAAGGCAATCAAGGAAGGAATGAAACGTGGAAGGTCTGGGGTGAGGTGGGTTCCAGGAAAACCAAACAAACAGGAACTCAATATAGCTAAAGCTAGACCACAACAACTCTAATAATACATGAGGTTATTTATGCTAAAGCTAAGGCCAATGTCCTCTGTTACAGTAAAACTTAATTTATTAAAAGGTGGTTATTTAAACAGGCTGTGTGGGATTTTATACATAGTTACTTTAAATGTACTTTATGGGATCTCATAAAACCCAAGCTTGTGAAACCACAAATGTTTAATTATCAAACAGAACATATAAATGATGGACTACTAGCAAACACTTCTGAATTTCACAGAAAATCTGCCCTTAAATCCGCCCTTCATATAGAAACATAGACTGGACAGGCCGAAGGAAAGCTGAGTTTCCTGTACTGTACACCTTTGCTATCTTTAGGTATGTATGTAACCCCTCCTTCATCTGTTTTGTAGACTTAGAAATGTGCGAGAAAAGGAAAAGATTCTGCAAGCCTTTAAAGACTCATTCATAAACTGTATACTTAGTGAATGACCAGTACTTTTGAACTCTGCCTGACTGGACCATTTATATGTATGCAAAACCGACAGCTGCCCCCCAAAAAAGTATTGACTAAAGGTTACAATTATGCTGAAAAAAAAATTCCTTGATTCTCATCAGAGTGATGCTTCTTTTTCTCACCTCCTGATTTCCAAAGGAAGCAAGGCTTTTGCAGTTTCTCTGAAATGTAAAGGTTAGATTGCCTCGTCTTGACTGAAGAAACTGCTTCTTCATCACACCCACTTCTCTGTGAACATGACCCAGTCCCGGGTTGCCAAAGGCTTGAAACTACATTTCTGGTAACTGTTTTGGGATGCTGCAACTAACTGCCCATGTGCCGTCAATGAGATGACATACATTTTCCTCATTCCATCAGATTTCCAAAATATTCGTGCTCAATCACTCACAATTCAGTCTTTATTGTGTTCCAACTCCGAGTGGTGTCAGCCTTGTGTCTGGCTCTAGGGAGAACAAGGCAGGTATGTTCAAGCATGGAAATGGTGCCCCGGTTGCTCTTGGCCTCTTGGTGAATTTCAGTCCTAGTCCTGGTGTAAATAGTATCTGAGTAAAGGAGGATGGCCCCAAGCAGCTGAAAGGTTTTCCACACCCAATATATCTGAAAACACTGTTCTGAGTGCAGGTGAGCTTCCCTCACCAGAGAAATCTGGGTACTCTTTCTTTATTCCACCAAGGCTTTTAACAGCAGGGTGGAGATGACCAGGGTGTCAGTAAAGAAAGAAGGGGAAGCGGAAAGCAATGTGCTTTTCAGTGGCAGGGAGAGAACAACGTCTGCCCAAATTAAGGTGTACACATTAACTCCCTGTAATTCTCACTCTCCCAGTGAAAATAAATGGGAGGGAGGTACTTAATGAGTTGCCGTCAGCCTCAAGGCAGTAAAGGTTAGCACTGAAGGCCACAAAACTCACAGCCCTCAGCAATGTTTGTACTTAGGAGGTTGTTCTCCAGTTCTAGGGCAAGGCACAAAACAAGGCCAGAAGGGGTTGCGGAGTGGAGAAGGCTCAGATTTGTCCACGTGACGTGTGTTGCTGATGTTGTGTCTTGCAGGTGGCTGTAACGCCGTCCCACTGACCCTGGCATTGTCGGGTGAGGGGGTCGGGAAAGTGGTCCACAAGGCAGACGCTAGGCAGGCCCAATTTGCCACTCCTCTTTCTGGAACTGTAGTCTTGAATTTGTAGCCCTTCTGTCTCAGGTATTTCACAGCAGGCTGGACTTGAGTTATCCACATCCAACCACCCCTGGCAACACTTGCCTCCTAAGGAACTACCCTCACAGCGGAGACAAAATCCCTGGGACAGCTGTTCCCATTTTCCTGTTTTCCTGTTAAATGTAAATAACCCTAAAGGAGATGCGGCCATCTGGCTGGTAATCCCCATAGCAGGAGAGGGCTTCGGTGGGGGAGGTCGATGCACTCCTGCCTTACTCACTCCCTTGGGGCGCCCCGTGGAGACCCCGGCAACACACGCAGGACTGACAGCTGTCCCGGTTCCAAGACCCAGCGTGGCGTGACGGGGGGCTCTGAGGAGGGTCCCACCCCTCCCCGAGTTGCTCTGCCCCCACTGTTGCCCCGACTCCCCTTAACCGCCGCCCTTACCCTGCTGTTCCTCGCAGAACTAACCTTGCGGTTGGCGCTAGGGCCCGAAACCTCTGCTTGTGCACCAAGCCATCGTAACCACGACCCTCCACACCCCGCAGCTAAAGATCGCCCCTTCCAGCAAGTCCACGCCCATGCCTCCCGGCCACGACCCCAGAGCCCTTACTCGCAATGCTGACCACGCCCTTCCAGGACTTCTCTGCCTCTGCCCTCCGTCCTATCCCCACCTCTCTTGGTCAGGTCCCGCCCGAGGCTCCGCCCAGCCCCGCCTCTCCGCAGGTACGTCCCTGGGCTCCGCTTTGGCCCCGCCCCTCCCTCCCGGCTTCCTGCTCCCACCTCCCTGAGGGGACTTGGCGGCTGGAATTCGAGGTCGTGTGGGCGGCTTCCCCACTAGTCTCCAGAGAAAACCTCCTAGGCCGGAGACGAGGGCTCGCGACATGTTATCTGGTGAAATCAGACCGCAGGCTTAAGAGCCTTGTCTAAAAAGTTACTTTTCTCAGGTTTTCACCCGCTTCTAGACATCAAGACGATATTCTGAGAGCAGGTGGCTCCGTAGGGAAACGGAAACGCTGGATGGGGTCGTCCAACCGTGTTTTCTTCCCGCTAGTTTTCATGTCCTCCGTACCCAAGTTCCAGTTTTCATGTCCTCTGCACTCGAACTGTGGAACTGCTCCTTACAGCCAGTTTTCATGTCCTCTAAACCAGAACTGTGGATCTTTGTTCCTTCCAGTCCCTCAACCGACCTTAAATGCTGGGCAGATAGATGAGTGGAGTAAACCGCAGTCTTGTACTTCCTGGTTCCTGTCTTCCCCCGATGACTTTCCTAGGCACCCAGAGGGCTCACACTTAACTCTGTGATCTGTGCGTTGCAGTGCTGCGTGTGCTCTGAGATCACTCTGCTGGGTCCGCAAGAAAAATGCCAAGGGGTTATAAGCATTTCTTCCACCTCTGTACAGAAACCTTGATTCATTCAATCAAGTCATATTTATTTAGTGCTCCCTGACAAATAAGACAGGTCTCAAGGAACTTACAGCCTGAAGTTGTCCCGACTTGGTATTGGCTGTGATAAGAAATAATGAGAAATTTAGAGAAGATGTGGCAAGGGGTTGTTGATAGGTGGAAAAGGATTTAGTAAGCACAGGTCTTGATTTGACTAATAGGAATATTTTGGGGTAGCAAACATAAGGCAGCCACTTTTTTTATTATTCATTCGATTTTTATACTTGATTTATACATCAATCCCACATTTCTCCCTTATTTATTTATTTTTAAATGAAATGCTGAAGTGGTAGGTAGATGCAAGATAAAGGTAGAAAACATAATTTAGTGCTGTAGGAGGGCAAATGTAGATGATCAGGTGTGTGCCTGTAGACTATGTGTTAATCCAAGCTAGACAAGGGCAATAAAACATCCACGGATGCAGATGATTTCTCTCAAAAGAGGGGGGCTGAGGTTCTAAGCCTCACCTCTGTTGATCCCTAATTTCTCACCTGATGGCCCCCCTGCGACTGTGCCTGTCTTAGGTTGTTCCTCCCTTGAGGAATCTTATCTTCTCCGGCTAACCAGCCGTCTAAGGAAGTCACTTTTACAGGACTTGGAGCACTTATTTACACAATAAATTCTCAATAAATCTTCACTGAATACTTACCCTTTCCACATGTGTACAAAGGAAACATTTCCCCCTTTGCAGCAGTGAGATTGTCTGTTTTATTTCTTCATATACCAACAATAAAGAGTTTATGATAGCATACTTAGTCACTTTTGCTTTTCTTTCTACCCTCCATTCCATTTCTGGCTTGAAGATAGCGGGAATATTCAAAATGCTGCACTAGAAGGAAGACAGAAAAAAGAACAAGTTTTAACACACTTGCATTAAAGCTCACCCTGACCCTGGAAACCCTACATCATTTATAAAATGTCTCAACTGTCAGTCATTTTTGCCTGAGAAATGAACTCACAGCAATTGGTACAATTACAGCTTCTATAAATTACCAAGTTGATTTTTTATACAGTTAGTTCTACCTCACCTTCTTCCACAAATGATTTGAGGCAGCTTACTGAAATGTAGACATTAATGGGATAAAAGAATTAGGTGAGATATATAGTGCCACACTAGAGGAGGTGAGGATTTAATAATATCGGTAACTGTTGAACCACTGTGTTGCATGATTCAAACCAACATAAGACTGTATATCAATGACACTTTAATTAAGAAATTAGTTGAAGGAGCCAGAGAAAGAGGAGCTTCCTAAGAATGATGCAGCCAATGATGAGATTATTACATAAGTATGCAGGCCAATCAGATCCAAAACAGCTATTCAAGGCAGGCCAAAGATTTGCCCCTAAATCTTTTAAGTGACAATGGAAAAGAGGAAACATCAATCATTTTAAAGTTCTCCAGTGTTCATAAGAACCTTCCGTCATGTTTTTTTCCAGAATAGTTTTCTTGAATTTTCATCCTGAGAGAAATCTTGTTTCCACATATAGATGATATAGTGAGATAAGTGGGAAATCAGTGTCAAAAGTAGTTAAATAGAGGTCCCCTCAATGGAAACTGTTGGCACAATCACAAAGCACAGTTCATTAAATCAATCCTATGAACCATCAAGTCCTCTGTTCATTCAGTTACACAAGCCCTCAATGGTCTGGATTAATCCAGGGTAGCATGTTCGCAGTCTATCCCTAGGATGGCCAATAGGTTTTAACTCACATGACAACTTTGAGCTATTTGTAGTGGCTGCCTGGAAAACCATGTTGAGTTTTATAGCTTTGTCTAGGCCAGAAGGAAAAGGTTCTGTGATTAACAGTGACTGTCATGGGTGCAGGATGGGTGAGTGGCCGCATTTGTGTCTCTGATTTGTGGAACTCCAGGTATGGCACACAGGGTTTTTGTGTAGTCACTCCAAACCAGTACCTCTCAGTATAGGGCTTTTGACAAATATTTGACAGTAGAGAGTTCAAGTTTCCTCTCTTACTCTGTCCCATCCACACTGGTCTTCTCTTACCCATTCCTCTCAGAACATTTTCCTTTTCTGTTCCTTTGTTTGGGCCACTGCCTAGTCAAGGCTGGGTTTTCTCATCTTTCAGTTCTCAGCTAAAATGTTATCTCTTTAGAGATGTCTTTCCTGACAACCACATAGGATGTTGTATTCACAGCCTGTCAGTCTGTACAGGGCATAGGTGTCTGCTGGAAATGGTGTTACAGTGCAGACTCTGACTCAGTGGTTCTGGGGTGTGACCTGAGAGTCTGCATTTCAGCAAGCTCTCAGGGGATGCAAACCTAATATTCCATGAAAGACACTTTGAGTAGCAGCCCCACTGCTCCATCATATCACACTAACTGTTTCATTTACCTTATAGTGTGTATCATGGTGTGAAATTATTCATGTATCTATATATGGGGGTGTTATTCATTGGCTGTTTACTAGACTATAACTTCCATAAGAGCAGGGACTTTGACCAGGTTGTTCAACTTTATATGCCCAGCACTTAACATAGTGCTTGGCACATCTGTAGGTGCTCTGTAAATATTGCTAAGTGAATGATGTTCACCATTCATTGATTCCTTTACCTCTTTGGATCCCACTTATGGACTGCTTCAGTGACTGCCCATTTGTACACCAGGAACTAGACTAAAAATGAGAAAAGGCAGTAGCATTCAGTGCCAGGCCTTGAACAACTAGTTACCTGTCCAAGCTGAGATAAGAAGCTTGAACTGGAATGTAAATTCTTCTCACTAAGCATGGGGTTTAGTTAGAATGACATGTTTTTTCATAGCAAGGTTTTTCAAAATTTTGAAATATCATTGATATACAAAACTACATTGGTTTCAGGTGTAAAACATAGTGATTCAACAATTATATACATTACCAAATATTCACCACAATAAGTGTGTTCACCATCTATCAAACATTCAAACATATGACAGTGTTATTAACTATATTTCCTATGCTGTACTTTCATTCCTATGACTAATTTATTTTGTAATTGGATGTTTATACCTATTTATCCCTTCATGTATTTAACCCATTGCCCCGAATCCATCCCCTGTGGCAACCACCAGTCTATTCTCTGTGTTTATAAGTCTATTTCTGTTTTGTTTGTTCATTTGTTTTGTTTTTGATTCCACACATACGTGAAATCATATATTGTATTTCTCTTGCTTTCATTTATTTCATTTAGCATAATACCCTCTAGGTTCATCCATATTGTTGCAGGTGGCAAGATTTCATTCTATTTTTGTGTCTAAGTAATATTCCGCCACATATATGCACCCTGTTTTCTTTAGCCACTGATCCACTGATGGACACTTGTTGTTTCCATAACCTGGCTATCATAAATAATGCAGCAACAAACATACAGGTGCCAGTATCTTTTCAAATTAGTGATTTTGTTTTCTTTGGGTTAATTCCCAGAAGTGGAATTATATGGTTATATGGTATTTCTATAAAATTCAAGTACAAAATTTATATTAAAAATTGAAGTGAGATATTTTTTCACAAGCCTTAAATAGAAAAAGAAAATGAAATTTTGATTAGGCAAGTCAGATAAAGTAGATGTAGGATAAATCAATTAGTTACAGCAACAATGATACTAATTTGGACTTAATTAGAAATAAGGATCATAGGTTTGGTTATTCTACTTTCTCTTAGTCATCTTAAGAAGATAAATGAACTTACTGTAATGGTAAATTCAGAATATAGAGCTAATGATAGACTATAAACTTACAGAATCTTCATTAAAAATTACATATAATATATATTAGACTTGTAACAGAGTAAAACTGAATTAAATCTCTGGGATTTAAAATTTAATTCTAATATTAACTCCACTCTCCCCCAGAACTTTGTAATTATTAACAGGTGGCAGTTTCTCTTTGTTCTACCTGTTTTTTGAGTGTCAGGACCAGAGAGAATGCGGAATACGGATTTTGCAGAACCCAAGCCATCCTGTCCCAGCGTACTGATGAGTAACTGATAAGAGATGCAAAAAGCAATTGAACCAGTTCAAGACTGTCAGTTTACATCCTTACTATTTACTACTTTCTGTGTCTGTGACCAGCACAGCCTCTCTCCCTCGACTTCCCTCTAAAAGCCCCAACTGCTTGTGCTTCAGGGGGACAGTGGTTTTAAGGCTTTTAAGGCACGAGCTTGCCACTCCCTCATTTGCTGGCTGAATAATAAACTATTCCTTTCCTTTCCTCAAGACCTTGTCATTGTGTTTTGTGATTTGACAATGGTGACAAGGACCAGTTTTCTGCAACAGACTGATCTATCATTTCACCAATATCCCACAAGTTTATGAAATGGTATTCTTTAGAGAAACATATTTTACGGCCTTAACTGGTCCTTTCTTCTTACTTATCATTTGTGTTAATGGAAACAACACCAAATAAGAAGAAACAGGGTAATAAAGGAAAACAGAGGAAAGAGAACAAAATTGACAAGTTAGGCATTGATGATAAGAAGGCAAGGGTGGGGGGGAATCTTTCATTAGAGTATATAAAAATGCTACAGTCACCAAAACAGAAAACAGTTTTAAAAGAGGAAAGGCTCAAGTCAAAATAAAATCTCATTTGCACCAGTACTGTAAAAAGATAAAAGCAAACTGTTCTTTTCAGTCTAAGTCTGATGTGTCCAAGTGGAGAACTCCTCACAGTCCACTGTGCACATCTAAGAAGAAGCTTCTGCGCAGCAGTTGAGAATGAACCTGATCGTCAGTACCTCAACATTTAAGGAGAAAACCACTACACATACAGCTAGGAGGTTTGCCTCAGAATATGACATCTGACTTATTTTTACAAGTAAGTGCTGATGCCAATTTATCAAGGTGTCAGTACCAAATAATCGTCTCCAATGTACTAGATCCAATGTTGCTGTTTTGGGTATTGGGAAACTGGGAAGAAATGTATGTACGGTCCATTGCCTTAAAGCACCTGCACACGGGAAGTGGCACCATTAGGTTAGAGCAGGGGTCTTCAGCCTCAGCCCTACTGACATTTGGGGTTGGATAACTCTTTGTTGTAAGGGGCTGTCCTGTGTGTTGCAAGATGTTTAGCTGCCTCCCTCATCTCCGCCTATCAATCTATTCCATGCCATGAGACCCCTATGCCTGCCCCCTACAGTTGTAATAAAATGCCCTCCAGATTATTTCCAAATGTTCTCTGGGGGGCAAAATTGCCCTGATTGTAAACCACTGGGTTACATACAATAATCTTGCACAGAGGCAAAAATCTTTTATCCCCATACATATCTTTACCTAATGATAGCATACAAGAGAGTAAAATCAGTTTGTTACCTCTCTTATAAATCTGAAGATATTGGGGTAATTATTATAAACCTCTTGAAATTGTTTATTACTTAGATATGCCAAGTGCATTACAATTTAACCGTGAAGGATCACGTTTCATTAAAAATGTACGAATTCTACAAAATTAGTGAGTGATATTAAATAAAACTGAGATGCTAGTTTTAAAAGTGCAGGGTTTTGATCTTAAAAAGATTTTGACATTCTGGCATCTGAGGAATTACCTGCTTCTACTTTGGTTTGTAATCTTCTGGTGGGCTCAAGACACTGTGACCTTGGTCTTTAAGGGTTCACTTAGCAGTGGCATTTATGGGCAAGGTCATGGAACTAAATGTCCCTGTAGTAGGAACTCTCTTCCTAACCATATTGGCTAATCAGTGTTAGGTCTCAGGAAACCTTGTTTCTTGGTAAATGAAGCACTGTTAATGTCCTGGCTGTTGAACCAGGGACCTTTCTATTGGACTACAGTGCACAGAAGAAAACAGTGACCCCACACCTGTCTCTGCACTTGTTCTACCTTAGTCCCATGGGGAGATACACCCATGGGGGGGTATGGTGCGAATGGCCACCGAAGTAGCTCCCCACTGCCTGGGATAAACCTTGTGTTGAGACTCGGTTTCTCACTCTTGGTGGAATCAGGACATCAGTTCATTTGTCAAAGTATCATCCAAACACAGAGAAAGCCCAGGCCCATGTGCGTGTCTCCATCTACAGCCTTTGCCTTTCAGCTGTCTCCTGAAGCAGGGGGAGCTCTCCCCACAACCTGTCTGCTTTAGGAAGTGGTTCTCTCTTTACTAGTCCAACTGCCTGTCTCTGAACAAAATTTTTCTCAGCAATTACATTTGGATGGCTGGCATTTTTTGAGTGCAAGGTTAACCAACCTATAGTATAAATAGTGCTTCAGTTGAGAAACTCTGCTCTAGACACTTGACCAGTTTCCCTAGTGTTATCATGTTAAATTACCATGACACATATATCAAAAGTAAGAAATTAACCTTGGTTCAATATCATTAAGCTATGGAATTTTTCATATTTCCATTTGTTAAAACTAATACCCTTTGGTCCCGAGTTTACTCCTCTTTAGTCTGATCCCATCTGTGACAGTTTCTCCATCTTTGATTTTCGTGACCTTGGCCTGCCTTTGTGTTTTTGAGCTTGATAATTTTGAAGAGATTTGTAAGTGTTTCTCACCTGCCTGTGATACCAACCCCATCCATCCACATAGCACAGGCAGTATGTAAATGTGTGCTTTGGGGTTTCATCCGTGACTGCAAGTGTCATGGCACTTAGAGGGTAGGGATGACTGGTAATCGTAGTGGTTGCAAGCTCAAGACAGTCCCGTATAACAAGGCATTTCCTAAGCAAATTGGCAACCACAGTGCCCTCCCTGTGGCACAGAGCTCTCAAGTCCTTTCTAGTAACTCATGTAGACTGAAATGCCTTGCTGCAAGTCTAGCAAAAGGCAGGTAGTCAACTTCAAAGTAAAAGCTTGATTTTTTAATAGTTTCAGTCCAGGAGTTTTTGTATCTAACAGTAAGTGTCTCTACTGAAAGTCTTTGCTTTAATGTTTTTAGTAACAATTTGAATTTTTTGGGAAATCTTTATTTCTAACTAGACAAAATGTTTTCATTTCATTTGCTGAGGTATTCCAGCAAAGCATGAGTTGCAGCCCAATGGAAGCACCGCAAAAAGAACTAGAATTCATAGGGTAATTCCTTGGCAAGGGGGCCAGGAAAGCATTTGGGGACTCAGCTGAGTTGAGGGAGGTGTGTGCATCCCTCCTGCTGCTTTTCTTTATAGCCCTTCTCCCCACCTGCAATTGTGCACATCTATTTACTTGTATCTTCTGTCTCCACCCCTTAGAAAGCAAGTTCTCTGGGAAGAGGGACTTTGCTTTGTTTGTAGTGTATTCTCTGACTTTCTAAAGGGAAATACCATCAAATCCATGCTTGAACAGTATTTAAAGAAGCTTGAGCTGGAAAGAACAACACCGGCAAAGTGGCCAAACGACTTCTTACCTGGTTTCTGGCCTCCTCTAGTATGCTAGCAATATGGCTTTGTACTTGTCTAAATTGTGCATATGGCATGTGCTGCACGTAATACTCTGTCTTTTCCCTTTGACAGTGTGTGTTGAGATATATCGTTCTGTAACACACGTGTAGCTGTAGTTCAGTAGTTTGCCACAGCAGTTCATTGGGTCCTTCAAGGGGATATTTGGGAGTACTGCAGACACTCCTGATTGTCACTGCCGGAGGTGGTCCTAATGCATGTGCCCGAGAGAGGCCAGGTTCGATGCTCCAAGTCCCCGGTGCACAGGGCATCCACCCCCCACATAGAATTCTCTGGCCCCGTAGCCCAGGAGCCCATTGGCCTATTTCTTCCCTTTAATCTGTGGACTAGTATTCCCTTGACAGCACGTACTGCATCTACTTCATCCAGTCCACTGCTGGTGGGTGTTCAGGCTGCTCCAACTCGTTGCTCTGACAGAGTGCTGCCTGCAGCCTCACCGATCTGTGTGTGTGTGTGTGTGTGTGTGTGTGCGTGCACGCGCAGTGAGTTTCTGGAAGCCGTGCTTTGTTCCAGGGAACACTCCCCAGTGCTGCTCCCGGATGACTGCCCCCCGACACCGCCGCACTGCCTGGGACTCCCGTTCTCAGTCTTTACAGCATTTGATATTGTTTAACTTTTTAATGTTTCCCAGCCTGAAGAGGGTAAATACGCATATCATTTTTTTTTATATTTACATGATCTGGTTGGTTATCGATAACACAAAACCATGAATAATTCACACCCAGAACATTCTGCTCAATAGGGGGTATTATTTTTGTCAAGCACACAGCACTTCACAGTGCTCACCTTTGTATCTTGCTGGGCGCTAAATCCACCCCCACCCCATTTTCGGAGCCTGAGTCTGACTGTTTCTGCCAGTAGAGGGCACTGTCCCTCAGTGGTTCTCCACCGGGGTGATTATTTTTTTTTGACAGGTACTCCCCCCACCTGGCACCCCAGAAATATGTGTCAGTGATTGGAGATATGTTTTTTTCACAGTGGGGGTATGCTACCAGTACCTAGAGCAGGCAGGCCAGGGATTCTGCTACACCCCTACAGTGCAGAGGATGGCAGCCAGCCAACCGCACTTTTCCGACCCCAGGCGTTCCCAGGGGAACACATCTACTTTATCCAGTCCGCTACTGGTGGACTTGTAGGCTGCTCCATGGGGAGAGACCGTGGCGTGGATGAGATCCCGCTCTGTGACTCTATCCAAAAAAGACACGGACAAACTGTATAACAGAAAACTGCCTCCTGTTGTTATTTCAGATAAGGGTAAGGCGGGTAAAGGGGAGTGGGGAGGGAGGGGAGGGTGGGCAGGGGGCAGGCGGTGGTCGTGGTGTCAGCTGCGGCTCCTCAGCGCCCGGAGCAGAGGCTTCCCAGAGGCGGGGGCTGGACGTGCAGGCAGGGACCCCTACATCTGTCCGCGTGGGCCTGAAGGCTCCGGGCTCAGGCGCCGCCCCTTGGTGTCTTGGCCTTCGATGCGGGGAGTTCCGCTGAGGCTCCTTTTCCTGCCCTGGCGCGGGGTGCGGGCCCTCAGCTCGGTGTCCTTGGCCTGGCGCGGGCACCGCTCGGCCGTTGGGTCGCTGGAGAGGCCGCGTCTGTCCCCAGGCTGGGGGACCCGCAGGGCGTCGTGGCTCCAAGTGCGCCAGGGCGCAGGCGGAGCAGCGCCAGCTCCCAACCAGAGCCCTGCGCCGGCCGGGAAGGGCATGCTTTCCTCATTCTGCTCTGTATACAGGTTTACCTCCGGGCTCTGGTGCGGGTCCAGCCGGGCGGGATGGTGGGGATTGGTTGCGAGCAGATCCAGAGCTGCGGCTGGGCCCGGCCGCGGGTGATGGTAGGGCCCAGGCTCTGCCCAGGTACTGTCCCGTGGCGACGGTGAGGTAGGCGCCCTGTTCATCTTCCAGACGTTCCGAAGGTCCGATGTTCTGACGTACCACGGACGGAGGCCCGCAGGGCTCAGCTGACCGTTGGCTTCGCGGCGCAAGGACAGCACGTGGGGGCGCCCGGGCAAGTGGCCCTTCCCACGCCAGGTCAGCGCCCGCCGGACTCGCGACCGTCCTGGGGCGCGCGCACCCCCTGAACAAGCTTGGCACTGCTGGGCCCAGGGGGTTGCCTCTGGCCAGAGGAGCCGAGGAGCCGTTGCCTTTTGTACCTGACATGTAAGGGGGAAAATGGAATCATTCCTACCAGGTCGCGAAAAGTACAGGAAATTGGCGGGCAGGCACCCTCTCGCACCATTGTAAAATGAACATAGTACTCTTCTAGGATGCTCTTTAAGGAAGGCTAATCAGTTCAATTTACTGGTCTTTAAAGGGATGTGTTTCCTTTTTTCTGGCATGGTTGCCAATTTTTGCAGCTTTGTTCGTAAGGAAATGGTGAAAGCCATTCAGCATTTCTGTTTTATCTCCAAAAGCATTGATTTAATGTGAACTCGCTAAAATTGAACCTTCATATATTTCATACATTCATATGTAGATCATCTCCAGTCTGAACTCTAATGCCATTTCTTGTCATTTCTACTGGTAAACCTGTATACAGAGCAGAATGAGACACAGTTCCAATTTGCAGTTGGAAACAAATAGAGTTTTCAAAGGCTGCTGGTAAACTGTTGATAGCATATCAGTTTGGAGGTCTGTTATTGGGCTGGCCCTAATACTAGAGGTGGGAAGGGGCAGAAATAGTGGCCAACAGAGCAAGCAAGGATGGGATCAAGAGTGGGCAACAGATTTTTCTTCTGTGTCTGAGAGGTGGAACGCTTGAACCAAAACACAAAAGGCTTCTGTAGTTCAGAGAGAAGCCACGTGCTGGGGAAGTAGGCATGCTGTTAGCTAATGCTGATGGAGAATGAGATCCCTAAAGGTCTCTACTGGGAAATTCTTTTTTAATTTGGTAGATTCTTAGTTAAGGAATAATCCCTAATTATATTATTTTGAAACAAAGGAAATTTCCTATTTTGTATTCTTTTAAATAAGACATAGCTTCATAATGGTAGACATGACTTTTCATTTCTAGGTAAGATGCATCTTTAGATGTACTAACACCAGATTGGATGTTCTAATGCAATCTGACACTATTTCCTTAAATGTATTTTTTCTTTCCGTCATCTGCAGCATTCCCCATGTTCTACTTTGTAACATAACCCAGAGGGTGTCATTCTGGTTTGTGGTTACAGATCCTTCAAAAAAACCACACCCTTCCTGCTGTTGAGATACAGTCAGCCATAAGCTAATCACCACTAGTTATGTCTTGTGCTGGTAAATCAACTTGTTGACTAATTCAACTGTTTTCATAGATTTTGAAGAATTCACTCTGCTTCACAATGACTCATTTATTGATATGTCAAGATTTCACTTTGTTAGTTTGTATTAGAGGTCAGTGTAGCTCTGTGTGTTTCCTCCTGGGGCAGTGTTCCCTCCAAGGAGACATTTGGCAATATCACAATTGGCGGGGGATGGATGCCAACCAACATCGAGTAGGCAGAAATTAGGGGTGCTGCTAACTATCCTACTATACACAGGACAACCCTCACAGCAAAGAATTATTTGACCCCAAATGTCAATCATGTTGTGCTTGAGAAGCCCTGGTTTTGATGTTTGCTAAGAACATTCAGTAGTGTCATCTTTTGGTAAGAGCACTTTGTGTGGCCCTATTGTGTGATGGTTCATCACACAGATTTTGGAGCCTGAATGCTTAGGTTTTTCATTCTGGTCTTGTCTCTTGCTAACTATTTGAATATAGACAAGTTACTTCCCCTCATTTTGCTTTCTTCTTATCACCTATAAGATGGTAATCATGATGGTACCCCTCTCTCAGAGTTGTTGAGAGATTAAATGAGTTTAAAAGTATAAGGCATTTTGAGGGACACATCATACCTTTGACTTTTATTTAGAAGCCAAGAAAAATATTCATATTTCTTGGGTCCCTAGGGACTTACCTTCTTTAGTCAATATACAGTCTTTACTTTTAAAAGATATGTATTAAAGGAAAAAGGCAATATCATGACTGTCATACAAATTAAAAATTATGCTATCAAGGCTTTTATTATTAATTAATGGGTGAACTAACAAAATGATAAAATCATTTCAAAGGAGACTTCAAGGCACTATGCATATACAGTGATTGAGGAATGGTGATGTTCATTTACAAAGAGATGCCCCACCCAGGCTTCGCACTGGGCAGTACTCTACCATGTTCCACCAGACACAGTTCCCTTGGTCTTCTATGCCCAAGAATCATTTACATTTCATCCATTTTCCACAATTTGTAGATTTGCAAAATAACTCAAAGACAATAAAAGGTGGAAATTGTCCAGAAAAGTGCACTTCCCAGATCCTCTAATAGTTTTTAACCCATTTCAAGTTTTACATAGTTTTAACTGACAGTTCCACTCCTCTTCTCTCTTGATCATAACAACCTTTCAAAAGTGAAATGTATTCTTTACAGAAGTGGAAGGAGGCAATGTGTGATTATTTCAATTAGTGGGCACGTTATGTGTTTTAGAACTCCACATCCCACACATGATTGATGTTGGTGGCAAAGGTATATTGGAGGAAGGAGGCAGGAAAGAAACTATTTACTGAGAAAGAAAGACTGAAACCACAGAACTCTCCTCACAAAGGACTCCTCCCAAGTTACTGAAATGCATATTGTTCTCTTTACCAAGGGAAATATCTAGTGAGGGAACTCATTTGCTCTCTGTAAAATATTAACATTCAAGATAACGAGTATATAATCAAATGCCAAAGGTTTTTGTGTGAGCAGGCATCTCTTTAGTTAGCTGAAGCAAAGACATTGAGCATCTGTACCAGCGGGTAGTGATTTAGCCTAATGAACAAGAAGGTTTGAACAGAATTGTTTCAGCACTCTGCCCCTAAGGATGCTGTTAAGACCCACTACTTGGGAAGAATCAGGAAGATTGTATTTCCTGTGACAAGGGGTTTATTCAATCCCTGTGATCTGGGAGGACTACAAGGAAAATGAAGGTACTGTGGTTAAACCAGCCTTCAGTGACTGTGAGGAGGGAGAGTCAGTGCTCCGGGTGAAGGTCCAGGATGTAGATGAATATGTTCACAGGAAAGTGTCTGTTTTGGAGTTCCCAGCAGGAGAAGCTATTTGGGGAGTGAGGATGGCCAGTAGAACGAGGGTTTGTCAGGGAATGGACAGGGCTCAGCAGGATAGTAAGAAAATACAGGAAACAATAGGGGAAGGATAGAGCAAGAAGAAAAGAGATGGTCCCTAGAAAGCAGGTTATAGGAATTTCAAGGCTGAAGAATCTATGTGGTTGGGCAAAAATACTAATTCTACCTAGTATTTGTATAACACTTTCTGGTTCACAAGTCATGTTCTTATGCATCTGAGGCATTTAATATCAACACCAGTCATTTTTGAGTAGTTACTATCATCCCTGATTTATAAATGAGGAAATCAAGGCTCAGGGAGATTTAACTGATTTGCTGAGGTCACCATGCTAGAAAAATAAAAACTGAGGACCTCAGGCTTACTGTTACTACATCCAGTGGTTTTTTTCCCCTTCTCTACCAAAGTGTCCCCACCAGTGGGATTAGGTGAAAGACTGACTGACCAGTCTGAAGATGTCTGTTTTAGCTCTGTCATGAGGGCCTGGCCTTATTCAAGGCCAATTTGGTTGGAAGACATCCTTGGTGATTGACACTTACTGGAGATTTCAGTGGTGGGTTTAGTATGTACTGAGCCACAATTTCTAGTCATCCTGAGAGGTGATAGAACAGGAAAGCATTAACCAACCGGGTAGGAAGACAGAGAACAGAGGAACTTCTCCTTCTACTCTGGGTTGTACTTCAGTACTGGTTTACTGTTTTGCAGAAGGGTTTGTGTTCCCAGATTATCAATATTAGGTATGAGAAAAGAAAATATTCCGGTCTGGAGGAGAGGGGCGGAAGATGGCGGCGTGAGTAGAGCAGCGGAAATCTCCTCCCAAAACAACATATATCTATGAAAATATAACAAAGACAACCCTTCCTAGAATAAAGACCAGAGGACACAGGACAATATCCAGACCACATCCGCACCTGAGAGAACCCAGCGCCTCGCGAAGGGGGTAAGATACAAGCCCCGGCCCCGCGGGAGCCGAGCGCCCCTCCCCCCAGCTCCCGTCGGGAGAAGAGCAGGCAGAGCGGGAGGGAGACGGAGCCCAGGACTGCCGAACACCCAGCCCCAGCCATCCGGGCCAGAGTGCAGGGCGCTCGATACTGGGAAAACAGGGCAGCAAGAACAGTGAGCAGGCACCGGTGGCCTGGCGCCGGAGGATATAAGAAAAGCGCGTGACCATATTTTTTTTTTGCTTTTTTGCTGTTTTGTTTTGGTGAGCGCTTTTTGGGAGTTTTAAAGGGATAGGGACCCCAATACTAGGGAAACAGGGCAGAAAGACCGGTGAGCAGAGGCCTGAGGCTGGCACCGCAGAATAAAGAAAAACGAACGACCACCTTTTTTTTTTTATTAAAAATTTTTTTTTTTTTTAATAAAAAAAATTTTTTTTCTTGTTTTTTTTTGTGGTCGTTGTTTTGTTTTGGCGGGTGCTTTTTGGAAGTCTTAAAGGGGCAGGGCGGGCCACTTAATCCACAGGAAGGGAATCTGGGATCTCTGGGCACCCTAACCCCTGGGCTGCAGGGAGCAGGGAGGCCCCTTACGGAGATAAATAGCCTCCCAGCAGCTCCTGCTCCAACGGGACTCCACCATTTTGGAGTAGCTGCCCGAGCCAGGCCACGCCCACAGCAACAGCGGAGATTAACTCCATAGCAGCCGGGCAGGAAGCAGAAGCCCTGTCTGCGCGCAGCTGCGCAGCACAAGCCACTAGAGGCCGCTGTTCTCCCAGGAGAGGAGGGCCACAAACCAACAAGAAAGGAAGTCCTTCCAGCCGTCACTCGTCCCAGTTCTGCAGACTATTCCTATCACCATGAAAAGGCAAAGCTACAGGCAGACAAAGATCACAGAGACAACACCAGAGAAGGAGACAGACCTAACCAGTCTCCCTGAAAAAGAATTCAAAATAAGAATCATAAACATGCTGACAGAGATGCAGAGAAATACGCAAGAGAAATGGGATGAAGTCCGGAGGGAGATCACAGATGCCAGAAAGGAGATCGCAGAAATGAAACAAACTCTGGAAGGGTTTATAAGCAGAATGGATAGAATGCAAGAGGCCATTGATGGAATTGAAACCAGAGAACAGGAACGCATAGAAGCTGACATAGAGAGAGACAAAAGGATCTCCAGGAATGAAACAATATTAAGAGAACTGTGTGACCAATCCAAAAGGAACAATATCCGTATTATAGGGGTCCCAGAAGTAGAAGAGAGAGGAAAAGAGATGGAAAGTATCTTAGAAGACATAATTGCTGAAAACTTCCCCACACTGGGGGAGGAAGTAATCGAACAGACCACGGAAATACACAGAACCCCCAACAGAAAGGATCCAAGAAGGGCAACACCAAGACACATAATAATTAAAATGGCAAAGATCAAGGACAAGGAAAGAGTGTTAAAGGCAGCTAGAGAGAAAAAGGTCACCTATAAAGGGAAACCCATCAGGCTAACGTCAGATTTCTCAACAGAAACCCTACAGGCCAGAAGTGAATGGCATGATATATTTAATACAATGAAACAGAAGGGCCTTGAACCAAGGATACTGTATCCAGCACGACTATCATTCAAATATGACGGTGGGATTAAATAATTCCCAGACAAACAAAAGCTGAGGGAATTTGCTTTCCACAAACCACCTCTACAGAACATCTTACAGGGACTGCTCTAGATGGGAGCACTCCTAGAAAGAGCACAGCACAAAACACCCAACATATGAAGAATTGAGGAGGAGGAACAAGAAGGGAGAGAAGAAAAGAATCTCCAGACAGTGTATATAACAGCTCAATAAGCGAGCTAAGTTAGGCAGTAAGATACGAAAGAGGCTAACCTTGAACCTTTAGTAACCACGAATTTAAAGCCTGCAATGGCAATAAGTACATATCTTTCAATAGTCACCCTAAATGTTAATGGGTTGAATGCACCAATCAAAAGACACAGAGTAACAGAATGGATAAAAAAGCAAGACCCATCTATATGCTGCTTAAAAGAAACTCACCTCAAATCCAAAGACATGTACAGACTAAAAGTCAAGGGATGGAAAAACATATTTCAAGCAAACAACAGTGAGAAGAAAGCAGGGGTTGCAGTACTAATATCTGACAAAATAGACTTCAAAACAAAGAAAGTAACAAGAGATAAAGAAGGACACTACATAATGATAAAGGGCTCAGTCCAACAAGAGGATATAACCATTCTAAATATATATGCACCCAACACAGGAGCACCAGCATATGTGAAACAAATACTAACAGAACTAAAGGGGGATATAGACTGCAATGCATTCATTCTAGGAGACTTCAACACACCACTCACCCCAAAGGATAGATCCACTGGGCAGAAAATAAGTAAGGACACGGAAGCACTGAACAACACAGTAGAGCAGATGGACCTAATAGACATCTATAGAACTCTACATCCAAAAGCAGCGGGATATACATTCTTCTCAAGTGCACATGGAACATTCTCCAGAATAGACCACATACTAGGCCACAAAAAGAGCCTCAGAAAATTCCAAAAGATTGAAATCCTACCAACCAACTTTTCAGACCACAAAAGCATAAAACTAGAAATAAACTGTACAAAGAAAGCAAAGAGGCTCACAAACACATGGAGGCTTAACAACACGCTCCTAAATAATCAATGGATCAATGACCAAATCAAAATGGAGATCCAGCAATATATGGAAACAAATGACAACAACAACACTAAGCCCCAACTTCTGTGGGACACAGCAAAAAAAGCAGTCTTAAGAGGAAAGTATATAGCAATCCAAGCATATTTAAAAAAGGAAGAGCAATCCCAAATGAATGGTCTAATGTCACAATTATCGAAATTGGAAAAAGAAGAACAGATGAGGCCTAAGGTCAGCAGAAGGAGGGACATAATAAAGATCAGAGAAGAAATAAATAAAATTGAGAAGAATAAAACAATAGCAAAAATCAATGAAACCAAGAGCTGGTTCTTCGAGAAAATAAACAAAATAGATAAGCCTCTAGCCAGACTTATTAAGAAGAAAAGAGAGTCAACACAAATCAACAGTATCAGAAACGAGAAAGGAAAATCACGACGGACGCCACGGAAATGCAAAGAATTATTGGAGAATACTATGAAAACCTATATGCTAACAAGCTGGGAAACCTAGGAGAAATGGACAACTTCCTAGAAAAATATAACCTTCCAAGATTGACCCAGGAAGAAACAGAAAATCTTAACAGACCAATTACCAGCAACGAAATTGAAGAGGTAATCAAAAAACTACCAAAGAACAAAACCCCCGGGCCAGATGGATTTACCTCGGAATTTTATCAGACGTACAGGGAAGACATAATACCCATTCTCCTTAAAGTTTTGAAAAAAATAGAGGAGGAGGGGATACTCCCAAACTCATTCTATGAAACTAACATCACCCTAATACCAAAACCAGGCAAAGACCCCACCAAAAAAGAAAACTACAGACCAATATCCCTGATGAACGTAGATGCAAAAATACTCAACAAAATATTAGCAAACCGAATTCAAAAATACATCAAAAGGATCATACAGCATAACCAAGTTTGATTCATCCCAGGGATGCAAGGATGGTACAACATTCGAAAGCCCACGAACATCATCCACCACATCAACAAAAAGAAAGACAAAAACCACATGATCATCTCTATAGATGCTGAAAAAGCATTTGACAGTGTTCAACATCCATTCATGATAAAACTCTCAGCAAAATGGGAATAGAGGGCAAGTACCTCAACATAATAAAGGCCATCTGTGATAAACACACAGCCAACATTATATTGAACAGTGAGAAGCTGAAAGCATTTCCTCTGAGATCGGGAACTAGACAGGGATGCCCACTCTCTCCACTGTTATTTAACATAGTACTGGAGGTCCTAGCCACGGCAATCAGACAAAATAAAGAAATACAAGGAATCCAGATTGGTAAAGAAGAAGTTAAACTGTCACTATTTGCAGATGACATGATACTGTACATAAAAAAACCCTGAAGACTCCACAACAAAACAACTAGAACTGATATCGGAATACAGCAAAGTTGCAGGATACAAAATCAACACACAGAAATCTGTGGCTTTCCTGTATACGAACAATGAACCAACAGAAAGAGAAATCAGGAAAACAACTCCATTCACAATTGCATCAAAAAAAATAAAATACCTAGGAATAAACCTAACCAAAGAAGTGAAAGACTTATACTCTGAAAACTACAAGTCACTCTTAAGAGAAATTAAAGGGGACACTAACAGATGGAAACTCATCCCATGCTCGTGGCTAGGAAGAATTAATATCGTCAAAATGGCCATCCTGCCCAAAGCAATATACAGATTTGATGCAATCCCTATGAAACTACCAGCAACATTCTTCAATGAACTGGAACAAATAATTCAAAAATTCATATGGAAACACCAAAGACCCCGAATAGCCAAAGCAATCCTGAGAAAGAAGAATAAACTAGGGGGGATCTCACTCCCCAACTTCAAGCTCTACTATAAAGCCATAGTAATCAAGACAATTTGGTACTGGCACAAGAGCAGAGCCACAGACCAATGGAACAGACTAGAGAATCCAGACATTAACCCAGACATATATGGTCAATTAATATATGATAAAGGAGCCATGGACATACAATGGCGAAATGACAGTCTCTTCAACAGGTGGTGCTGGCAAAACTGGACAGCTACATGTAGGAGAATGAAACTGGACCATTGTCTAACCCCATATACAAAAGTAAACTCAAAATGGATCAAAGACCTGAATGTAAGCCATGAAACCATTAAACTCTTGGAAGAAAACATAGGCAAAAACCTCTTAGACATAAACATGAGTGACCTCTTCTTGAACATATCTCCCTGGGCAAGGAAAACAACAGCAAAAATGAGTAAGTGGGAATATATTAAGCTGAAAAGCTTCTGTACAGCAAAAGACACTATCAATAGAACAAGAAGGATCCCTACAGTATGGGAGAATATATTTGAAAATGACACATCCGATAAAGGCTTGACGTCCAGAATATATAAAGAGCACACACGCCTCAACAAACAAAAAACAAATAACCCAATTAAAAAATGGGCAGAGGAACTGAACAGACAGTTCTCCAAAAAAGAAATACAGATGGCCAACAGACACATGAAAAGATGCTCCACATCGCTAATTATCAGAGAAATGCAAATTAAAACTACAATGAGGTATCACCTCACACAAGTAAGGATGGCTGCCATCCAAAAGACAAACAACAACAAATGTTGGTGAGGCTGTGGAGAAAGGGGAACCCTCCTACACTGCTGGTGGGAATGTAAGTTAGTTCAACCATTGTGGAAAGCAGTTTGGAGGTACATCAAAATGCTCAAAACAGACTTACCATTTGACCCAGGAATTGCACTGCTAGGAATTTACCCTAAGAACGCAGCAATCAAGTTTGAGAAAGACAGATGCACCCCTATGTTTATTGCAGCACTATTTACAATAGCCAAGAATTGTAAGCAACCTAAATGTCCATCAATAGATGAATGGATAAAGAAGATGTGGTACATATACACAATGGAATACTACTCAGCCATAAGAAAAGGGCAAATCCAATCATTTGCAGCAACATGGATGGAGCTGGAGGGTATTATGCTCAGTGAAACAAGCCAAGCGGAGAAAGAGAAATACCAAATGATTTCACTTATCTGTGGAATATAAGAACAAAGGAAAAACTGAAGGAACAAAACAGCACCAGAATCACAGAACTCAAGAATGGACTAACAGGTACCAAAGGGAAAGGGACTGGGGAGGATGGGTGGGTAGGGAGGGATAAGGGGGGGAGAAGTAAGGGGGTGTTAAGATTAACATGCATGGGGGGGTAGGAGAAAAGGGAGGGCTGTACAACACAGAGAAGGCAAGTAGTGATTCTACAACATTTTGCTATGCTGATGGACAGTGACTGTAAAGGGGTTTATAGGGGAGACCTGGTATAGGGGAGAGCCTAGTAAACATAATATTCGTCATGTAAGTGTAGATTAGTGATAGCAAAAAAAAAAAAAAAAAAAGGGCAGTTCCTGTGTGGTAACCTCCAACGAGTTCTACACAAGGGTATAAAGGGCATATAAAAGGGTAGGCAAAGGGTCTGTTTGTGTTTATACAGAGGATCAAAGCCTAATTGGGCTACCCCGAAAATGAACTAAGATACGATATGAAAAAGAACTTCCAACATCAGCACTCTAAGGAAGACTCATGCCAGAAGATGATCATCAAAAAACCCCAACAAAGATCCACGCACTGCTACAGCTGTAGATGCACTCATCCCACCAGTTCCTGGACTTGCCATGGGAAAGAGGAAGGAGATATCTAAGCTGGCCTGTGCGTACAGTAAAACAACAAAATTGGACTGGATCTATACTGTTGGAACTCAACCAAGAATTTGGAGAAGTGCAAATTGTAGCGCTCAAAAGTCTTACAACTACAAACTATTTACTGTTAAAAGAACATATGGCATGTGAACAGTCCCCAGGAATGGGTTGTTTTAATTTGTCTGATTTCTCTCAGACTGTTCAAGTTCAGTTGGACAATATCCACCATATCATAGATAAGTTTTCACAAATGCCTAAGGTGCCTAACTGGTTTTCTTGGTTTCACTGCAGATGGCTGGTAATTACAGATATGCTTTGGTTATGTAACTATACTCCTATTATGTTAATGTGTGTGTGCAATATAAGTAGTAGCTTAAAACCTATACATGCTGAAGTTACTCTACAAGAAGATATGTCAAAGAAATAATCAATCTTCCCATGTTTTCTTCCGCCTGCTACTTCTATAGCTTTTCTTCTTCCTTCCTAATTACAACCCTTAAATAGAATTCGTGCCTCATATCAAATTTACCGAGTATCATAATTCTTCCAAGTGTTAAAGATACCTCAAGACAAATGCTGGGCATAGAAGCCACAGGGCATAAATATGCAAAGAAGTAAAAAGCTAACTTTTTCAAACAATAAGGCTTCTCTCTCACTTACCAACTTCACATTTCCCTGTATGGCCCCGGAAGATGACTGGTTAGCCAGAGACGGGTAAGATTCCTCAAGGGAGGAACAACCTAAGACAGGCACAGTCGCAGGGGGGCCATCAGGTGAGAAATTGGGGATCAGCAGAGGTGAGGCTTAGAACCTCACCCCCCCGTTCTGAGAGAAATCTTCTGCATACGTGGATGTTTTATTGCCCTTGTCTAGCTTGGATTAACACATAGTCTACAGGCACACACCTGATCATCTACATTTGCCCCCTTACAACACTAAACTATGTTTTCTACCTTTATCTTGTATCTACCTACCACTTCAGCATTTTATTAAAAATAATAATAATAAAGAGAGAAATGTGGTATCCACATATAAATCAAGTATAAAAACCAAATGAGTATTCATATTTGAACTGACTGTTTAGAGTTCATAATGCATGAGCAAAACCAAAAGTTTCTGTGATGACTGCCCTTGTACTGTTCACTATGTAACTTATTCATTATGTAAGAATTTGTTCTACATGTAAGAACTTGTTTGTTATGCCTCAGAAGATTGGAGACTGACGAAAATTAGGCTTGGGGTGGATTAATGATTGTGCATTGAGCATTGACTCCCCTATACAGAATTTTATTGTCGTTAACAACCATTTGATCAATAAATATGAGAGATGCCCTCACAAAAAAAAAAAAAAAAAAAAAAAGGACAGACTTCCAATGGTAAAATAAATAAGTAACCGGGATGTAATGTATAGCATAAGGAATATAGTCAAGATATTGTAACAGCTTGGTAGGGTGATAGCTGGAACCTAGAATTATGTATATAAATGTTCTACCACTGTGTTGTACACTTGAAACTCATGTAATGTAATACTGTGTGTCAACTACCCTTCAATAAAAAATAATTATTTAAAAAAAAAAAAGAAAATATTCCATTATTGATTAAAGGTATGTTGAAATTATCCCCTGCTGTAGATGATCTGTCTGCAACTGTCCTTCACATTCATGAATAATCATGCCTCAGCACAGATTTTTATTTGCTCAAGGAAGTCTTTCTTGATAGCTTGATGCTGGTCTGCAGAGATTCTCAAGCCATTACTGTCAGGTTCATGACCTGGGCTATCCAACCCAGTAGTCACCAGCCACATGTGGTTAGCAAGCACTTCAAATATAGCTCGTCCAAGATTAGATATGCTCTAAGTGTAAAGTACACACTGAGTTTCAAAAACTTAGTACAAAATAAACTGTGAACCAGCTCAATATTGATAACATGTTAAAATTATATTTTCTCAGATATATTGGGCAGAAATATTGTTTAAATCAATTTCAACTCTTTCTTTGTTCTTTTTTTAAAAAACGCAGCTCCTAGAAATGTTTAAGTCACGTATGAGGCTCATATGATATTTCTATTTTCCAGTGCTGCTCTGGAGGTAGATGAAGTCAGCCAGTCCAGTGGGAATTCAGTAAAGGCCATATAATATCTGCACGAAATCACCTCACCTAGTTTGTAAATTCTGGTTAGAAATTCACTTATTTGGTTTCAGTCAAATAAGTCTCTGCCACCAATCCCTCCCCAGTTGCCACCATCACCCAAACGCAGGTTTTCCCCAGGAGAAGTCATACATTTACCTTTGTATTTTTTCTAGACTTTCAGACTCCTAAAACACCATTTCCTTTAATCATATGGAACTACTTGCAGTTTACTGAACAATTAACAATACCATGTCTCTGTTCCTGTGCTCACTACACATTTTGGTCTAAAGAACCCCTACTTGCCCCTAAAAACACAGCTGAAAAGTTGCCTTCTCATTCAGCAGCCCTGACTTCATGCTATGATGTCCTTCCCCCTTGGCTGCTCTCCCACTGTGCCCATATTTGCATCATTCACACCGAACATTTTGCACCACACTCTGGCTGTGGAGGGGCTGATCTGCCATCCTTCCAGACTGTAAAGCTCCTTGGTATTTTCAATTCACTGTTATCTGCAGCACCTAACACAGTATCTTACTTGGTAAGTTTTCAGCAAATATTTCTTGAATTAATGGAAAAAAGAAAAAAAGAGAGATCACATTGATGAACTTGCAGCTGCTCCTGGCTTCATGTTTTCGTTTCTGTTTTTCTTTTCTTCTCATGTTTATCACTCACTTTTTATACACTTTTCGGGCCATCGGTATTTATGCAAGCCACCGCACACAGAGTTCTGTCATTTTAATGTAGGTGCTACTGCTCAGGAAATAAAACCTGGTGGAAAGAGCCTGAAGCTCAGGACTTCTGGTTACTTCTGGGACATCAGCGCCAATGGGGGGCAGTAATGCATAGACAAGCATCTCTCCGGCAGCCGGCACTGCAGCTTATGCAAAGAATACCACAGCACAATTGCCCTTCCCGAACTGTCTAGTCAGCCTAAAGTCTCTTGCTATGGGGACGCTCTGTTTACAGAGATAGGGGGAATTATGGAGAGAGAGGTCTGTACCTTCTGTTTCTTTTTTTTTTTTTCTGTCTTGTTTTGTTTTTAATCACTGTATTTCAGAATGAATAGGAACTGGATCAACAGTGTCTTCTTTTTGAATGACCAGACTCTGGAGTTTTCAAAAACTCCTTCCACTCTTGTACCACCCACTGACCCATCTGTGCCCATCTGGATTACTGTATTTGGGGTGATATTCTGCATCGTCATTGTTGCATTCACGCTACTGGTTTTATCAGGAATCTGACAACGTAGAAGGTAAGATATTGAAAGGGAGTAATTTAAAGAGCATCATCTTATTTGTTCATAATTCAGAAAAATAAGGAGAGAATTTTGCCTGAAATTTGAAGATAATGCCCTAAATCTGAAACTTTGAAAAAACTGATTTTTCAAAATATCACTTATGTTCTTGTTTTTTTGAGACTTTTTAGAGTCCAATGTCCTTTAGCTAGCTCCTTCCACTACTTTCTTTCTCTCTATTCTACACCATATGAATGTTTCATATCCAGAGTTGATTTCAACATCTTTGTTAGGACCTCATAAGCTGCAGAGCTAAGCAGACTTGCTGGGCAGGCAGAGTGAATCTTCCGCAGTCATCTACCTCCAAATGCCGGCAGTCCCACATTCCTTCCATGCCTCCTTCCTTGGCCTGCCTCTTGGTCCCGTGCCTGCAGCCACCATCTTGTGCCACATACTTTTGCTCTGTTTATACTTCCCGTGCTTTGATGGATGCTTGTCTCTCTAGTGTCTATGACACTACGTAGAACTGTGTTCCTCAAAGTGGACTTCAGATCCACTCCCTGCACCAGAATCACCTGAAACACTTGTTTACAGTGTAGATTCCTTTGCCCTCCCACAGGCCCTCTAAACTAGAATCTCTGAAGGGGATGCATGTTAATGACTATCCAGTTTATTCTACTTCACTTAGTGTGAGAGCTTCCAGTGTAACTGCTTCTATATAGATTCCCACTTTTCCAGTTCATCTGCCCAGATTCTTAGGCTCTTGTTCACTTGCCACCTGAGTTACCAATGTTACTTCAAGAGCGAATTACAGAGCAGGTGGGGAGACACTAAGGTGGGGGCAGGAGAGGAGACAGGATTTCTCAGCGTGATGAAAGGAGGACACAATTTGGTTTACCAGTACCTCTGATCCAGAGGGAAGTGGAGTGAGTCAGCTCTTCCCTAGATACTTCATTGCATCGTAAACTTTCACTTCTGACAGTGAAGAAGAGGAATTCTGGTGAGTGAGAAACCAGGGCACCTGCACTGGTTTTCCAAAGGGTTGGTGCTCACACAGGACATGGCGGACGTGTTTGGTGAAGTGTGTGTTCAACTCAATGTTTCTCCTGAGGTTTACTGCTTTCCCTATGCTTCATCCTAGTTACTAGCAGAAGGTAATCATTTAAAATATGGGGGCTTTGTAATTTTTGTCACAGATGATAAGTGAAATGCTATGGGTACATATTATTTATTTGCTTATAAATTAAACACTAAGGTTAAGATCAAGTTCAAGTCATACTTGCTTGATTTTCTTCATCTTGGCATGACATTTAATGTAAAGAGTGTTCATACCAGTTTATAATTTGTTTTGTTTTTTGAATATTAAAAAATATTCTCCTGTAATATTTGAATCCCCACATTTAAAATTTTTAAGGTTGTTCTTTAGATTTCCATTTCTGTGTCTTCCTTAATTTCTCTCATGAGTGTCTTATAGTTTTCAGAGTGCAGGTCTTTCACCTCCTTAGACTTTTTAGTTTTGTATCACTCCAAAAGTGCTCTGACTCTGTGGCTTCTAATGATGGTAACCTTTATAAATACACTTCATCTCCGTGCTTCCCAGTTTTCTCACTAGTATGATATAGATGGAGTAGGAGTTAGGAGAGTGGACTCTCAAGATAGACTGCTTAGATTCAATGTCTTTTTCTCCTAGATTCTGCTCTTGTATATAACCCATCAACTGTGTGCACATCAGGAAGCACATGTCATGAGTCAGGAAGCCAAGCTCAGGAAAATATGGTTTGTGGTTCTAGAGGCAAGTTGGTTAAGTCTTTGCTGTCTGGGCATAGATAACTTTGCTGGAGTGACAACTCGGTATACTGGAAATAATGAACGTGGTGGGATAAAAAGAGGTAATTCATGGAGTACTCAGAGTGGGCCTGGTCCACAGTGAGCACTCAGTAAGTGTTAGCTGTTACTGTTATTTTATTATCCTGCCACTTTCTGGTCTTTGAGCAAGCCTGTGCTGGGATCAGCTATCTTCCTCCTGCTGAGGAGATTCTACAGTAATATAATAACTGGTTGTGTGGCATCTCTGTTGCCTGGGAGAAATAAGGCTATTGTCACAATCTTGCTTTCACACATTCATTTCATGTTCACACTAGGAAGACAGATGGACAAATCTTTTGTGTAAACCGTAAGAGCATCAATAATTAGCAAATATAATCAGGACAGTTATGACAACCTTCTGAAGACAAATTGATTTGTTGTGTTTTAACTTTGATACAGCCTGTGTTGGGTTTCTCTTGGGCAAAATATTCAAAGGGGAGGAGAGGGTGCAGTTTGAACTGGAGGTAGCCTGATCACTGTGGCAAAGGCTTTTCTAATCATGGGAGAGAGAGGTGTTGCCTCTAAAGGCCTTAGTCTTGAGGAAGACAAAGATTTGTTCAGCAGTCTGATCCATACATTAGATAATAATGGACATAGTGTTGTGTGATATGAAATCTTAAACTTAGAAGACCAGGAGGGAACATGGGGTCATCTAAGTAAGCATTCTGCTTCTATGGTGAAGAGTGCCAATGTCATCTAAGACATATCCATAGTTAAACCTACTATTGAGGAGATTTCTTAAAGCTTTAACAGTTCTGTTAGCTGTGTCAAGAGCAGCATTGCATTGATTATTCAGAGTCACTAGGTTCAAGCATGAAGTCATTGGATCCCAAACTAGGTGAACTCAAAGACCACCTATAACCCCTTTAGCTCAATGACCTTCATTGAGTCGTCTAATTTTCATGGTTCTGTTTCTCCATCTGTAATAGGGAGATAATATCTCACAGGGCTTCCATGAAGATTGAATGAGATAAATGTGTATAAAGTACCTGGAATATAATATGCACTAAAGAAACAGTAATTATAATAATAATAATAAGATCCAAGATCAGCTTAAGTCATTTCTGTGATTAATGGATGCTGAGAAAGGGTCTCTTTTCCATCCAGATGTTGCTATCATACTGTAGAAAATTTTCCAGTTCAGTGTCTCATTGCTTGGGATTTTATTAGTTAACAAGCACCCATTTTTTAAGGTATATTATCTTACTAGGTCTACTGTTTACTATAATAGTGGTGAACAGGTTAACCAGCTGTCTAAAAAATAAAAAATGTATATACCCCAATTGTAGCATTTGCCAATTTCCTCTCAAGTATGAAATTTCTGAGTACTGAACGGTCACTTGAAAGCTAGTGCCGGCCAGCTTCAATACACCTTTATAACTGCCCCCTCCTTGTGTAATAATTTGAGACGATTGCTTCTCTATCACCATCTAGTTGAGAATAGCAGTTTGGGGAAATGAGAGATTTGCTGAAGGGAAAAAGTTGGGAAAGTGCTGTTTTTTTGAACTTTTGAGCAACAGTTAGGGTGCTGAGTGGATGGGAAGGCCACCATGGTGAGCTGTGTATCGTTCGCGGCGATGTCTGTGTCAGGTCTGTGTCCAGCCCCAGCCTGGAAGTGGATGTTCTAGCCCTTTGGTCAGCTTGATGATGCTGGTGATGGTGCACGATAGCGGTCGTGATGGTCACGACGGTGATGTTTTTGACGTGATGTGTGTTTTAGTAGAATTAATACTCTTGGTTTTGGGGTCTAGTTCCAGGCCCTGGCATTTATCAGCTGAGGGATCTTGAGCAGGTCGTGTGTGGCAAATGAAGATTATATTTTCTTATATAGTTATGATGATGAGAAGACAAAGGAGAGAATATACACAAGTGCTTTCTACACTGGAAAGTGCTTTATCAATACGAGCTACTAGCACTACCTTTAGAAAGGAGTTACAAAGTGCTAATTCTGTGTCACGTGGCACTTTGTGCTATAAAAGGAGTCACAGACACAGCACCATTTCAGACCTGCATGTACATAGAATTGATTTATGAATACTGCATATAAAGAGATTGTTATATTATCAGGGTCTTAGGAAGGAACCTTAACAATGACCTAAATCCATCTTCCCAGAAGCCAAGGCTCCGAGAGGTAAAAATATCTTATTCCTTTATTGACCATCCACTCTGTGGTAGGAGTTGTAGTGTGTACCATGGAGGACACATACGGGGATAACATGATTGGTCCTCCCTGCAAGGAGATTGCGATCTTGTAGTAATCAAAGACAGGTCAGGGACTCAGGACACAGAACCCTGGTTATATTCTATTCCTAAAAGGTCAGTAGTAAGTAGAAATGCACTAGATTTCTGCAGATCTTGCTTTTCATACAAGGGGATGGGGCTCAGCCAATATTTTCATATACTGAAACTTTGCATTCTTATAAAATCTTAATTAAATGAATTGTCTCAAAATAGCACGGTAAGTGAAATCAGAAATGTTACACCAAATAGCTGTTTTTCTTTGCTGTTCTTTAATGTACTTGCCCAATAGGAATCAAACACATGTTTTGAATGAAGCCTGGGGTGATTAAATAGAGTTCTAGGTCCACTCCTTCCATTATTCTCGTTCCATTCTGAAAGACAAGTTGCTCTATATAATCTATATCTCAGCTCCTTCATTTGAAAAGCAGGGATAATAATATAATATACATAATACTGCAGTGGCAATTAAGTGGGATGATGTATACAAAGCACTTTGTCTGGTTTCTGCCATGTAATACATACTGATTATTATTGCTGCTACATGGCAGATAAAAAGTGATGTGCCTGTAATCTCATGGTTAGAAGGTAATAGTCCCAGTGTTTAAAACCAGATAGTCTTGATTCCAAAGCCCACCTGTCTCAGTGTGCTGCCACTGTCCCTGAGATCATTCCAGCAATGTTGACGTTTTCCCCAGGAGTCCGTACTGAGGAGGAGGACAGAGCCAATCCCTGATCATTGATTCTGTCCTCTTTTAAAATCACATTTGCCTGTCCTCTGTTGCTGTTTGGTTTATTCTTGGGCCTTGGCTCTTCAGCCCTATCTAGTTAGAAGGGAGAGAGCAATGCTCTTTCTGCTTTCAGCCGCCACTACCTTTTCTTGCGCAGACCTTTGTCCCCCACAGCCTCTCACTCCGAGGGCCTCCTGCTACCCCTTTTCTTCCTTCTTCTGCCATTCTTTTCTCTGGATTGATGAGAGATATCCACCCTCAACACTCCAGCCACTTTTAAAAATTGTTTACCTGAAGCGAATCACCTGACGTCGCAGAAACAGCAGAAGTCATTAATACTCATTTTTATTTTTCAGGGAAATTAATGTCTGTTTGGAGCAGAATATCAAGTCAGAATGATCCAGAAAGATAGTTAGGTTTTATTATTCTTAGTGATAGCCATGTGCAGGCAGTGACTCAGTTGATTGCAGTTTATGACACACTGAGAAATGTGCCAAAGTGCTGTACTTCCATCAGGTAACCTGTGATCTGCATATCGTGTCCATCGGCCAGCGAGTTCCTGACGCTGCAGTTTGGGGAGCCCAGCAATGCCACTACTGTGAACGACTGGATGCAAGGTCACAAAAGAACACTATGCCCCTGATTTGCCACTGACACCATTCGGTTTGCTAAGTTTCCAAGCCGTCTTGTTCAGAATCTTGTTGGTTGAGGAACCCTCCTAGAGAAGAGAGACCTGTCCTCAGCCATGGGCACCTTCCCGTTTAGTTCTTCCACCATCCCTTGTGCTGCCCAACGGGTTGCTTTTCCTTTGTGGTGGGCGCGGGGCAGGCAGGATCCCTTGGGGTGATCTGTATGTGGCCAGCACTCTGCAGCTTTTCTTCTGACTAACTCTGTAAAAACGTTTTTGTTTAACTGCAGACACTGGCAAATACGCACTGGCTATCATTACTCAGAAGACCACTGTTTCAGTGCCCCCTTCAGAATGCTTCATTCACTGAGATTTTTCTAATATGGGTTTCATACTCATATACACTAATTTCAGGGTAAGATTTGACTGTTTATAAAATCTTCTTACTGTTAAGGAGAATTCTTATCCACTCCAAGCCCACTGAGGCATGACTGGGGAGAAATTGCATGAGCTAGATATTTTTTGATGATAATAATAAATATACATTTGTTACTAGGGCTTTATCTCCACTGAAACATCACTCCCCTTTTATAATCCATATAAATAGGGGAGGAAGGATTAGGGGAATTTGGAGTTTTTCCCTTTTGTTGAACCATTTCTTTTCACTTTAGGACAAGAACTATCTCTTCTAAACTATTGTAGGCACTCAAAACACAGTTATTGAATGAATGTTGGCTACTAAGAATGGAAGTGATGTGACTGCTGGTTATAGACTGTCAACTGCTTTTGCTTTCTGGAGGACATGGAAAGGAACGCTAGCCCTGTCCCCAGGAGGAGGGGCCAAAGTACTCTAATCCTCACCCCGTGAGACTCCAGTGCCCACCCCAGCCTGTGCTGCTGGCTGCTGGCCAGGGCTTGGAATGGCCAGTGCAGTGTCTTCACCCTGAGGTTGGAAAAACACAGAAGCCTATCTTTCCCTAGGTCTCTGGGACTATCTTCCCCAACTTCCAACCCAGCATTGGGTCTGTAGTGACACACTGTGACATTTGAGACTGGCATATACAATGGCAAAATACTTTCAAGTGATGACAGTGGGGTCTCCAGTATTGTAACACTACTTGGCCTTTCTTTAGGAACTCTAACCATTAGAAATTATCTAATCACCTGTCAGTGAAGCCTGGCAAAATCTATACTAACTCCTAATTCCTAAGGTAGGAAAACGAGTACTCCCTTCCATCCTTTTGAAAAAATAACATTATAGGAGAGAAGAAGTATCGTGTGTGTGTGTATGTATGTATATATATCTTTCCTTCCTTCCTTTCCTTCCTTTTCTTGTGGTGGGTCTCATTCAAGGTCTACCTTGGGCTATTGTCTGAGGAACTTTGCCTACAGCATCAGTCCATCCACCCAATTGTTTGTCCAGTCACCTAACTACCATCTGTCCACTAGTCCATTAATTTACCATCCAGCCAGGCAGCCACTGATGTGCATTCATTGATCTGTCCATCCATACGTACATCTTTCTGTCTAACCAGCTAGTCAGTCATCCATGTGTTTGTCCATCCAGCTATGCACATTAGTTGAGTGTCGTCTACTCTGTGCTGAGTCCTGATCAACTACTTTTACAAAATGTCTTTAAATTTGGATTTTTCTCATTAGTTGCTCCTGAGACATTCAGGTAAAATTGTGACATAGCATTTTATAAATGAATGAATTAAATACACACACACACACACACACACACACACACACACACACACAATATCAGTGTATCACATCCAGAGGCACTTGACAGTTTTTCTAATTGTTGGTGATGTTCACCAAATTCTCCCTTGACAAAATACAAATGTATTTTTAAAATTAGTACATTGCTTTGCTTGTGGTGGAGCTACCCTGAGATCATGGGACTGTGCTGTTCCCTCACTCAGTGGTTGAGCATCCATTGATGACCCTCATCAAAATCAATTATTATTGAAGTGCTAATTTTCTGTTTCTGTTACTCCCTCCATGTTACTTGTCATTTTTTGGAAACAAGAGCTCTCTCCTTTCCCTGCCTTCTCCACTGTGTTCTTTAAGGCACATTTAGATGGACTCTTATGTGGGACCAGTAGGAAACTACCTCAGGCATCACTGGGTCTCTTCCCTGCCTCCTTACCTGCCAGAGACCCAGCAAGGTTCTAAGGGACGTCCACAGCAATGGAAGTCCATCCTGTTCACCACTTCAATGCCCACCATTCAGCCACATGATCTGTTCAGGCCTGCCCCATTGGAGTTTCCTCAGATTCCTGGCACAAGAGAATCTTGGGCAAGTCTGGGAGCCTCAGTGCCCACCATCCTGCTTCCATGGTGCCCCAACATTTAACTTGTAATAAGCCTCAGGGAAACTCTTCCTCCGGTTGCCTAGAGGCACCTGCCTCTCTTTTCTCCCCCTCCCTCTGTGATGTCAGGGATGATTGGCTCAGTGTCTTGGTATTTCACAAGGCAGGCAGAACCTTTGAATTCAAGGTTACAGATTTCCTCACCCCAAGGAAATATTAAGGGTCTGGTTACCACTTGGGTCTGACAAAGGGCCTGAGAATGAGAAACACAAAAATTTATCCTGTCATATAGAGTTTTTGGAATGACCTGGAATTATAGCTGTGAGTTGTAATTAGTAAGATGTTTTCTGAGTCCCAAATCCTGACTTATAAATGAATACACTAATTTGTAATGAGTAGAGCCAAGCGGTGATATCTGCAATTTAGAATGGTCACTTCTTTCTGCAAAGTGATGAGACTTTGCTTCTTGATATCTTATTTCAGTCTGATTCTCAAATTTTTAAAAAATTGGCAGACTACTAGTTGTCAAACCCTATGAGAGAAATTTCTTACCATTTTAAAGTTCTAGAGCTAAACTTTTTTTTTTTTTTTCCTAAGGCTCTTTTATCATTTTTGTAAGAAAAAGTCCCTTTCACCGGGTGCTGGGCTCTCTCACGTGTGGATGTAGTCTGGCTGTTGTCCTGTGTCTTCTGGTCTCTCTTTTAGGATTGGTTGTATTTGTTGTATTGTCAAAAATATATATGTTTTTGGGAGGAGATTCCCACTGTCCTACTTATGCCACCATCTTGGCTCTGCTAAACTTTTTAATTTGCCAATTGACCATATATTTTCCTTATATTCCTTTATACAGTTTGTGTGTGAATGTATGTGTGTGTGTAGACAAACATATTCGTATCAATGTACATGTATATTCATTCATATACATATTCATACATATTTATTTTAGTATTCCAAAAAGATCACTTGTTCTCATAAATATGTATATATCATCCATGTAGATTTCTTATCTCGAGAGCATCTTTTCACCTCATAAGCTCTTTATGATCTTTGACATGTATTTGAAAACACACATCATCATCAATTATTTCACCATTCGAAGATTCCTGTCCCCTTTTCTGCTCTCCTTTTTTGTACCCAAGATCATGCTTACTCCACTAGATCCCAATCATTCTTTCTGTGTGCATTTAGGAAGAACAAAGGACCAACTGAAGTGCATTACACTGAAGATAAGTGTGAAAACACGATCACAATTGAAAATGACATGCCCTGCGATTCCCTGGACATGAAGGGAGGCCACAGGAATGATGCCTTCATGACAGAGGATGAGCGGCTCACCCCTCTCTGAAGGGCTGCTGTTCCGCTTCTTCAAGACACTCAACACTTGTTCTTTGCAACTGCTGAACATCACACGTTATCGAGGGCAGATTATACATTTAGTTTCATCATTCTTCTTTCTTAAGAAATTTTTAATGGGTATGACAATGAAAGGCAATCCTTTACACCTGTGAAGACCCTTGGAACCATAAGCCACTCAAAATAGTCTAAAATATTTCTCTGACAACACAGAGTGTAAATGTAGTCATGTGGTGTTTATAGTTATTGATTTAAAAATGTATTAGTATTTAAGCATTTCCAAAGATAAGGCCAGGCTACTATATATATAATATATATATATATACATTTCATACTTGGAAGACCTAAGGAAAAACATTTTTCTAGTGGAAAATACCTCTAATATGTTGTAGAAATTACTGAAAATGAATCCTTTTCAATATCATTTATATCACTCTGTACATGACTAAGTAAGCAAGAATGAAAAGTAATCATTGTAAGTGGGATGGATGAAAATGGGCATGTTGATGCACAAGGTGGAATTTGATCCTGTTGTTACCAACAGTTATTGTATCTTATCCATCTTTCTTTTCTAGAGCAGCTGTTTGTTGACTATTTCTGCAATCTGCAAAAGTACGGCCTCTGCTAACCTAATAAAGTGCTAATCATCTTTTTTTGATTATGTGACTGATTGTGGTCTGAGATTTGTTTTCACGCTGTGGAACACAGTAAACCTAATTTTTCCTAGTTATGTTTATTCGGCTCGATAGCTCTAGAAATGAATGATTTTTGTGTGTGTGTATCCTTGCTTCAAGATACCTTGTAGTGTTCAGACTAGGTTTTACTTCCAGATAGACCATGTGTCATTCTAAATTCTAGCATTAATTATTATACATTTATTAATAAAAAGAAAGTTTGCTGCCCCATCTCCCAGGGCTGTCACTCAGAGTTGATGTTGTAGCAACAGTCTCTAACTCATTTCCCTGCTGCCAGCGTTCTCCCTGGACACAGACTGTAAGATGGGTAGTGGCATGTGGCATGCAGAAGGCTTACTGGGGGGGGCGGGCTCTCAGGAGATACACCTCTAAGCAGTGAGGAAGGCAACTGAGTTAGACAGACACTCAGGTGTCTGCCATCGCCTGATGTTCCTGTCTTTGTGTAATCCCCTCTCCACTGAGTGAGGATGGGACCTGTGACTTCTTCTAATGAACAGAATATGCAAAGGGGAGAAATGTCACACCTGTAATTACTTTATGGTATGTCTGAGTCTCTCCTGCCAGCAGACTTGCAGAGATGCTCTGTGCTGGGAAAGCCCACAAGAAAGAAACCATGAACAGCCTCTAGGAATTACTGGTGGGTTCTCGCCATTGAACACAGCCTCCCACCAACGGTGAGCAAGAAATCGGGCTCCTCGGTCCTACAACCACAAGGAAATGAATTCTGTTGACAATTCGAGTGAGCTTGGAATCAGATTTTTGCCCAGTCAAGTCTCCAGATGAGAATGCAGTCTGGCCAACACTTTGATTGCAGCCTGAGCAGAGGACCCAGTGAAACTGTGCCCAGACTCCTGGCCCATGGACATTGTGAGACAGGATAAGTATGTGTGTTAAGCCACGAAGTGTGTGATAATATGCAGCAACCGGAAACTAAGAGTGTAGACAGAGGGAGAACTCAGCAGCAACATGGATGACCAGAGGCCCCTGCTGCTCCTAAAGGGAGCTTAAGAGATGGGCCTGTCCCTGACTGAAGTAAAGTAGCTGGGCCTTTGTACCCCCACATTAGTCAGTCATGGCCATGGGTGCTCTCTGCAGCAGGCTTTGCTCTCAGGAAAGGCAGTGCCCTGTGGCTGGGGGCAATGCCCACTGAAGGACTCAGCTGTGAGCCTTCAAAAGCCGGTATTCCCAGCAGCTGGGGTTGGGTACATGGGCCCTGAAGAGGGAGCTCAGTGGACCCCAGAATGTTCCCCACACCCTCTCTAGCCCATTGGCTGCAACACAGCGTGAATAAACATCCAAAATTCAAACCTGATCCATTTGGTTCCTAACATAGAAGCTTTTAAATGGTTGCCTATTCTTTTTAGGATGAATCCAGACTCCTTAATACAGGGTCCACTGTAGTATGATCCTCACTTCCTCTCTCAGCTGTTCTCCCCTTTCTCTCCCTTTTTGCCAGTCATGATAGATCTCTCACTTCCAGGCCTTTGAACACGCTGTGCCTTCTGCCTGGCACACTGCTCCCAACCTCTCAGCCACTCTTCTAGCTTGTCCTTAAGGTTTCTCTCCCTTAAGCACCTTGCCTTCCTGGAGGTCCTTGCTGGACCTCCCAGCGATGTGCTCCTAGACTTCCCAGACACTGATGTCATTTGTCAGTGCACTATCATTGCATCTCAGTGTGTTTCTCTGGAGGCAGGAGACTATAAAGTCAGGGCACCCTAGGGCCGACAGAAGTCCTCAGACAGCCTTGTTCCATACATATTTTCAGAACCCACTTCACTTGCGTCCCACCTCTAACCAGATAGAATTAACTGCAGCTTTGTAACCTTACCGTATCTATGGATCTTTTTGCATTGATGATGATTATACTATTTCATTTCTTTACATGTCTGTATGTTCACACTACATACAATATTCTTTTTTTTTTTTTTTATAATAATTATTTTTATTGAAGGGTAGTTGACACACAGTATTACATTACATGAGTTTCAAGTGTACAACACAGTGGTAGAACATTTATATACATAATTCTAGGTTCCAGCTATCTCCCTACCAGGCTGTTACAATATCTTGACTATATTCCTTATGCTATACATTACATCCCGGTTACTAATTTATTTTACCATTGGAAGTCTGTCCTTTTTTTTTTTTTGTGAGGGCATCTCTCATATTTATTGAACAAATGGTTGTTAACGACAATAAAATTCTGTATAGGGGAGTCAATGCTCAATGCACAATCATTATTGCACCACAAGCCTAATTTTTGTCAGTCTCCAATCTTCTGAGGCATAACAAACAAGTTCTTACATGGAGAACAAATTCTTACATAATGAATAAGTTACATAGTGAACAGTACAAGGGCAGTCATCACAGAAACTTTCGGTTTTGCTCATGCATTATGAACTATAAACAGTCAGTTCAAATATGAATACTCATTTGGTTTTTATACTTGATTTATATGTGGATAACACATTTCTCTCTTTATTATTATTATTTTTAATAAAATGCTGAAGTGGTAGGTAGATACAAGATAAAGGTAGAAAACATAGTTTAGTGTTGTAAGAGAGCAAATGTAGATGATCAGGTGTGTGCCTGTAGACTATGTGTTAATCCAAGCTAGACCAGGGCAATAAAACATCCACGTATGCAGAAGATTTCTCTCAGAACGGGGGGGTGAGGTTCTAAGCCTCACCTCTGTTGATCCCCAATTTCTCACCTGATGGCCCCCCTGCGACTGTGCCTGTCTTAGGTTGTTCCTCCCTTGAGGAATCTTACCCGTCTCTGGCTAACCAGTCATCTTCCGGGGCCATACAGGGAAATGTGAAGTTGGTAAGTGAGAGAGAAGCCTTATTGTTTGAAAAAGTTAGCTTTTTACTTCTTTGCATATTTATGCCCTGTGGCTTCTATGCCCAGCATTTGTCTTGAGGTATCTTTACCACTTGGAAGAATTATGATACTCGGTAAATTTGATATGAGGCACAAATTCTATTTAAGGGTTGTAATTAGGAAGGAAGAAGAAAAGCTATAGAAGTAGCAGGCGGAAGAAAACATGGGAAGATTGATTATTTCTTTGATATATCTTCTTGTAGAGTAACTTCAGCATGTATAGGTTTTAGGCTACTACTTAAATTGCACACACACATTAACATAATAGGAGTATAGTTAAATAACCAAAGCATATCTGTAATTACCAGCCATCTGCAGTGAAACCAAGAAAACCAGTTAGGCACCTTAGGCATTTGTGAAAACTTATCTATGATATGGTGGATATTGTCCAAATGAACTTGAACAGTCTGAGAGAAATCAGACAAATTAAAACAACCCATTCCTGGGGACTGTTCACATGCCATATGTTCTTTTAACAATAAATAGTTTGTAGTTGTAAGACTTTGGAGTGCTACAATTTGCACTTCTCCAAATTCTTGGTTGAGTTCCAACAGTATAGATCCAGTCTAATTTTGTTTTTTTACTGTATGCACAGGCCAGCTTAGATATCTCCTTCCTCATTCCCATGGCAGGTCCAGGAACTGGTGGGATGAGTGCATCTACAGCTGTAGCAGTGCGTGGATCTTTGTTGGGGTTTTTTGATGATCATCTTCTGGCATGAGTCTTCCAGAGAGTGCAGATGTTGGAAGTTCTTTTTCATATCGTATCTTAGTTCATTTTCGGGGTAGCCCAATTAGGCTTTGATCCTCTGTATAAACACAAACAGACCCTTTGCCTACACTTTTATATGCCCTTTATACCCTTGTGTAGAACTCGTTGGAGGTTACCACACAGGAACTGCCCTTTTTTTTTTTTTTTTTTTTTTTTTGCTATCACTAATCTACACTTACATGACGAATATTATGTTTACTAGGCTCTCCCCTATACCAGGTCTCCCCTATAAACCCCTTTACAGTCACTGTCCATCAGCATAGCAAAATGTTGTAGAATCACTACTTGCCTTCTCTGTGTTGTACAGCCCTCCCTTTTCTCCTACCCCCCCATGCATGTTAATCTTAATACCCCAATACTTCTCCCCCCCTTATCCCTCCCTACCCACCCATCCTCCCCAGTCCCTTTCCCTTTGGTACCTGTTAGTCCATTCTTGAGTTCTGTGATTCTGCTGCTGTTTTGTTCCTTCAGTTTTTCCTTTGTTCTTATATTCCACAGATAAGTGAAATCATTTGGTATTTCTCTTTCTCCGCTTGGCTTGTTTCACTGAGCATAATACCCTCCAGCTCCATCCATGTTGCTGCAAATGATTGGATTTGCCCTTTTCTTATAGCTGAGTAGTATTCCACTGTGTATATGTACCACATCTTCTTTATCCATTCATCTATTGATAGACATTTAGGTTGCTTCCAATTCTTGGCTATTGTAAGTAGTGCTGCAATAAACATAGGGGTGCATCTGTCTTTCTCAAACTTGATTGCTGCATTCTTAGGGTAAATTCCTAGGAGTGCAATTCCTGGGTCAAATGGTAAGTCTGTTTTGAGCATTTTGATGTACCTCCATACTGCTTTCCACAATGGTTGAACTAACTTACATTCCCACCAGCAGTGTAGGAGGGTTCCCCTTTCTCCACAGCCTCGCCAACATTTGTTGTTGTTTGTCTTTTGGATGGCAGCCATCCTTACTGGTGTGAGGTGATACCTCATTGTAGTTTTAATTTGCATTTCTCTGATAATTAGCGATGTGGAGCATCTTTTCATGTGTCTGTTGGCCATCTGTATTTCTTTTTTGGAGAACTGTCTGTTCAGTTCCTCTGCCCATTTTTTAATTGGGTTATTTGTTTTTGGTTTGTTGAGGCGTGAGAGCTCCTTATATATTCTGGACGTCAAGCCTTTATCGGATGTGTCATTTTCAAATATATTCTCCCATACTGTAGGGATCCTTCTTGTTCTATTGATGGTGTCTTTTGCTGTAAAGAAGCTTTTCAGCTTAATATAGTCCCACTTACTCATTTTTGCTGTTGTTTTCCTTGCCCGGGGAGATATGTTCAAGAAGAGGTCACTCATGTTTATGTCTAAGAGGTTTTCGCCTATGTTTTCTTCCAGGAGTTTAATGGTTTCCTGGCTTACATTCAGGTCTTTGATCCATTTTGAGTTTACTTTTGTATATGGGGTTAGACAATGGTCCAGTTTCATTCTCCTACATGTAGCTGTCCAGTTTTGCCAGCACCACCTGTTGAAGAGACTGTCATTTCGCCATTGTATGTCCATGGCTCCTTTATCAAATATTTATTGACCATATATGTCTGGGTTAATGTCTGGATTCTCTAGTCTGGTCCATTGGTCTGTGGCTCTGCTCTTGTGCCAGTACCAAATTGTCTTGATTACTATGGCTTTATAGTAGAGCTTGAAGTTGGGGAGTGAGATCCCCCCTACTTTATTCTTCTTTCTCAGGATTGCTTTGGCTATTCGGGGTCTTTGGTGTTTCCATATGAATTTTTGAATTATTTGTTCCAGTTCATTGAAGAATGTTGCTGGTAGTTTCATAGGGATTGCATCAAATCTGTATATTGCTTTGGGCAGGATGGCCATTTTGACGATATTAATTCTTCCTAGCCACGAGCATGGGATGAGTTTCCATCTGTTAGTGTCCCCTTTAATTTCTCTTAAGAGTGACTTGTAGTTTTCAGAGTATAAGTCTTTCACTTCTTTGGTTAGGTTTATTCCTAGGTATTTTATTTTTTTTGATGCAATTGTGAATGGAGTTGTTTTCCAGATTTCTCTCTCTGTTGGTTCATTGTTAGTATATAGGAAAGCCACAGATTTCTGTGTGTTGATTTTGTATCCTGCAACTTTGCTGTATTCCGATATCAGTTCTAGTAGTTTTGGGGTGGAGTCTTTAGGGTTTTTTATGTACAGTATCATGTCATCTGCAAATAGTGACAGTTTAACTTCATCTTTACCAATCTGGATTCCTTGTATTTCTTTATTTTGTCTGATTGCCATGGCTAGGACCTCCAGTACTATGTTAAATAACAGTGGAGAGAGTGGGCATCCCTGTCTAGTTCCCGATCTCAGAGGAAATGCTTTCAGCTTCTCGCTGTTCAATATAATGTTGGCTGTGGGTTTATCATAGATGGCCTTTATTATGTTGAGGTACTTGCCCTCTATTCCCATTTTGCTGAGAGTTTTTAACATGAATGGATGTTGAACTTTGTCAAATGCTTTTTCAGCATCTATGGAGATGATCATGTGGTTTTTGTCTTTCTTTTTGTTGATGTGGTGGATGTTGTTGATGGACTTTCGAATGTTGTACCATCCTTGCATCCCTGGGATGAATCCCACTTGGTCATGGTGTATGATCCTTTTGATGTATTTTTGAATTCGGTTTGCTAATATTTTGTTGAGTATTTTTGCATCTACGTTCATCAGGGATATTGGTCTGTAGTTTTCTTTTTTGGTGGGGTCTTTGCCTGGTTTTGGTATTAGGGTGATGTTAGCTTCATAGAATGAGTTTGGGAGTATCCCCTCCTCCTCTATTTTTTGGAAAACTTTAAGGAGAATGGGTATTATGTCTTCCCTGTATGTCTGATAAAATTCCGAGGTAAATCCATCTGGCCCGGGGGTTTTGTTCTTTGGTAGTTTTTTGATTACCTCTTCAATTTCGTTGCTGGTAATTGGTCTGTTTAGATTTTCTGTTTCTTCCTGGGTCAATCTTGGAAGGTTATATTTTTCTAGGAAGTTGTCCATTTCTCCTAGGTTTCCCAGCTTGTTAGCATATAGGTTTTCATAGTATTCTCCAATAATTCTTTGCATTTCCGTGGGGTCCGTCGTGATTTTTCCTTTCTCGTTTCTGATACTGTTGATTTGTGTTGACTCTCTTTTCTTCTTAATAAGTCTGGCTAGAGGCTTATCTATTTTCTTTATTTTCTCGAAGAACCAGCTCTTGGTTTCATTGATTTTTGCTATTGTTTTATTCTTCTCAATTTTATTTATTTCTTCTCTGATCTTTATTATGTCCCTCCTTCTGCTGACCTTAGGCCTCATCTGTTCTTCTTTTTCCAATTTCGATAATTGTGACATTAGACCCTTCATTTGGGATTGCTCTTCCTTTTTTAAATATGCTTGGATTGCTATATACTTTCCTCTTAAGACTGCTTTTGCTGTGTCCCACAGAAGTTGGGGCTTAGTGTTGTTGTCATTTGTTTCCATATATTGCTGGATCTCCATTTTGATTTGGTCATTGATCCATTGATTATTTAGGAGCGTGTTGTTAAGCCTCCATGTGTTCGTGAGCCTCTTTGCTTTCTTTGTACAGTTTATTTCTAGTTTTATGCCTTTGTGGTCTGAAAAGTTGGTTGGTAGGATTTCAATCTTTTGGAATTTTCTGAGGCTCTTTTTGTGGCCTAGTATGTGGTCTATTCTGGAGAATGTTCCATGTGCACTTGAGAAGAATGTATATCCCGCTGCTTTTGGATGTAGAGTTCTATAGATGTCTATTAGGTCCATCTGCTCTACTGTGTTGTTCAGTGCTTCCGTGTCCTTACTTATTTTCTGCCCAGTGGATCTATCCTTAGGGGTGAGTGGTGTGTTGAAGTCTCCTAGAATGAATGCATTGCAGTCTATATCTCCCTTTAGTTCTGTTAGTATTTGTTTCACATATGCTGGTGCTCCTGTGTTGGGTGCATATATATTTAGAATGGTTATATCCTCTTGTTTGACTGAGCCCTTTATCATTATGTAGTGTCCTTCTTTATCTCTTGTTACTTTCTTTGTTTTGAAGTCTATTTTGTCTGATATTAGTACTGCAACCCCTGCTTTCTTCTCACTGTTGTTTGCTTGAAATATGTTTTTCCATCCCTTGACTTTTAGTCTGTACATGTCTTTGGGTTTGAGGTGAGTTTCTTGTAAGCAGCATATAGATGGGTCTTGCTTTTTTATCCATTCTGTTACTCTGTGTCTTTTGATTGGTGCATTCAACCCATTAACATTTAGGGTGACTATTGAAAGATATGTATTTATTGCCATTGCAGGCTTTAAATTCGTGGTTACCAAAGGTTCAAGGTTAGCCTCTTTAGTATCTTACTGCCTAACTTAGCTCGCTTATTGAGCTGTTATATACACTGTCTGGAGATTCTTTTCTTCTCTCCCTTCTTGTTCCTCCTCCTCGATTCTTCATATGTTGGGTGTTTTGTGCTGTGCTCTTTCTAGGAGTGCTCCCATCTAGAGCAGTCCCTGTAAGATGTTCTGTAGAGGTGGTTTGTGGAAAGCAAATTCCCTCAGCTTTTGTTTGTCTGGGAATTGTTTAATCCCACCGTCATATTTGAATGATAGTCGTGCTGGATACAGTATCCTTGGTTCAAGGCCCTTCTGTTTCATTGTATTAAATATATCATGCCATTCTCTTCTGGCCTGTAGGGTTTCTGTTGAGAAATCTGACGTTAGCCTGATGGGTTTCCCTTTATAGGTGACCTTTTTCTCTCTAGCTGCCTTTAACACTCTTTCCTTGTCCTTGATCTTTGCCATTTTAATTATTATGTGTCTTGGTGTTGCCCTTCTTGGATCCTTTCTGTTGGGGGTTCTGTGTATTTCCGTGGTCTGTTTGATTACTTCCTCCCCCAGTGTGGGGAAGTTTTCAGCAATTATTTCTTCTAAGATACTTTCCATCTCTTTGCCTCTCTCTTCTTCTTCTGGGACCCCTATAATACGGATATTGCTCCTTTTAGATTGGTCACACAGTTCTCTTAATATTGTTTCATTCCTGGAGATCCTTTTGTCTCTCTCTATGTCAGCTTCCATGCGTTCCCGTTCTCTGATTTCAATTCCATCAATGGCCTCTTGCATTCTATCCATTCTGCTTATAAACCCTTCCAGAGTTTGTTTCATTTCTGCGATCTCCTTTCTGGCATCTGTTATCTCTTTCCGGAATTCATCCCATTTTTCTTGCATATTTCTCTGCATCTCTGTCAGCATGTTTATGATTCTTATTTTGAATTCTTTGTCAGGAAGACTGGTTAGGTCTGTCTCCTTCTCTGGTGTTGTCTCTGTGATCTTTGTCTGCCTGTAGCTTTGCCTTTTCATGGTGATAGGAATAGTCTGCAGAACTGGGACGAGTGACGGCTGGAAGGACTTCCTTTCTTGTTGGTTTGTGGCCTCCTCTCCTGGGAGAACAGCGGCCTCTAGTGGCTTGTGCTGCGCAGCTGCGCGCAGACAGGGTTTCTGCTTCCTGCCCGGCTGCTATGGAGTTAATCTCCGCTGTTGCTGTGGGCGTGGCCTGGCTCGGGCAGCTACTCCAAAATGGTGGAGTCGCGTTGGAGCAGGAGCTGCTGGGAGGCTATTTATCTCCGTAAGGGGCCTCCCTGCTCCCTGCAGCCCAGGGGTTAGGGTGCCCAGAGATCCCGGATTCCCTACCTCTCGATTAAGTGGCCCGCCCTGCCCCTTTAAGACTTCCAAAAAGCACCCGCCAAATCAAAACAACGACCACAAAAAAAAACAAGAAAAAGAATTTTTTTTAATTAAAAAAAAAAAAAAATTTTTAATTAAAAAAAAAATAGGTGGTCGTTCGTTTTTCTTTATTCTCCGGTGCCAGCCTCAGGCCTCTGCTCACCGGTCTTTCTGCCCTGTTTCCCTAATATTGGGGTCCCTGTCCCTTTAAGACTTCCAAAAAGCGCTCGCCAAAACAAAGCAGCAAAAAAGAAAAAAAAGTAAAATAAAATAAATGGTCGCGCGCTTTTCTTATGTCCTCTGTCGCCCAGCCTCCAGTGCCTGCTCACTGTTCTTGCTGCCCTGGTTTCCCAGTATCGAGGACCCTGCACTCTGGCCCGGATGGCGGAGGCTGGGTGTTCAGCAGCCCTGGGCTCCGTCTCCCTCCCGCTCTGCCTGCTCTTCTCCCGCCGGGAGCTGGGGGGAGGGGCGCTCGGCTCCCGCGGGGCCGGGGCTTGTATCTTACCCCCTTCGCGAGGCGCTGGGTTCTCTCAGTTGTGGATGTGGTCTGGATATTGTCCTGTGTCCTCTGGTCTTTATTCTAGGAAGGGTTGTCTTTGTTATATTTTCATAGATATATGTTGTTTTGGGAGGAGATTTCCGCTGCTCTACTCACGCCGCCATCTTCCTACATACAATATTCTTAGAGGCAGTGTTCAGGTCCCTTAGAATAGTGCCTTGTCTTCCTCTTTCCTTTCCTTCTTTTCTCCCTTCCTTCTTTCTTTCCTTTACTACACTGATGAGCAGACTTGAACACAATCCCTGACTTCACAGAGCTGAAAGTTTACATAAGTGCTCAATAAATGTGGGCTACAATCAAGCAAATCACATGGTAGCTGTTGCAAATGCCTAGTCTTATCCCTTCTGAGAGCAAAGCCTGCATCTCTCCCTGTACACGGAGGAGTTTGATTTTGTGAGGATGAGATTTTTTTGCTTGGACACCATTTTGACTTTGGAACCAGATGCTTTATTAATATTACTAGGACTTCATTATTTTCAAGGGAGGAATGAGATTTGCCTTCTTAGTTGGCAATGTATGGTTTACTAAAGAACCACTTCCTATCTTACATTCTCCTGAGTTGTGTCCTCTGGAACAGCTTTTCACATAGGCACGGTGAAGCCATGTCTGAGTGTGAGCAAGCATGATCCAAGGCACACACGCGTAAGAGGGTGAACATTGTTCTTGGTAGGAAGAAAAAGCCAGGGTATTACCGTGGTTTATAGTCCACCCAAATGGTTTATATAGGACCTGAGCAGATAGAAAGCATATCCATGACATTAAAATCTCCTGGGTGAGCTATTAGGAAAACATGTCTGAGAAGTCTCAGTACTGGGGTAAAGAAGGCTGAGAAACACTGTTCCTAGGTTGGCTTATTTTGAAGGCAGGGGGTGAACCAATTTGATCATCAGATCATTTTCTTCACTGTCTGTTTATTCAGATGCTGAGGGCATTTATTCCACTTGTAAAAATCTGCTTCACTGAATATCCTTGTTGGGGAAGTTGTCTACACTTGCAGAGATGTGCCATAAACTTGACATTCACTCTAACAGCAAAATGGTGCTTATGTCTCCTGCCTACTACCTTTGACAAACACTCTGGGTACTTAGAGAACAGTCGATCATCAACCACACCTTTCACTTTTTGTTTTTTATTTTGGTATCATTAATCTACAATTACAGAAAGAACATTATGTTTACTAGGTTCCCCCCTTAACCAAGTCTCCCCCACATACCCTTCACAGTCACTGTCCATCTGTGTAGTAACATGCTGTAAAATAAATACTTCTCTTCTCTCTGTTGCACAGCCCTCTCCGTGCCCCCCATGCACGATACATGCTAATCATAATGCCCTCTTTCTTTTTCCCCACCCTTCTCCCTCCCTTCCCACCCATCCTCCCCAGTCCCTTTCTATTTGGTAACTATTAGTCCATTCTTGGGTTCTTTGCTTCTGCTGTTGTTTTGTTCCTTCAGTTTTCCTTTGTTCTTATACTCCACATATGAATGAAATCATTAGGTACTTGTCTTTCTCTGCCTGGCTTGTTTCACTCAGCATAATACCCTCTAGCTCCATCCATGTTGTTGCAAATGGCAGGATCTGTTTTCTTCTTATAGCTGTGTAACATTCCATTGTGTATATGTACCACACCTTCTTTATCCATTCATCTACTGATGGACATTTAGGTTGCTTCTAGATCTTGGCTATTGTAAATAGTGCAGCGATAATCATAGGGGGGCATCTGTCTTTTTCAAACTGGATTGCTGCATTCTTAGGGTAAATTCTATAAGTGGAATTCCTGGGTCAAATGGTATTTCTATTTTGAGTATTCTGAGGAAACTCAATACTGCTTTCCACAATCGTTGAACTAGTTTACATTCCCCCCAGCAGTATAGGAGGGTTCCCCTTTCTCCACATCCTCGCCAACATTTGTTGTTGTTTGTCTTTTCAATGATGGCCATCCTTACTGGTGGGAAGTGATATCTCATTGTGGTTTTAATTTGCATTTCCCTGATGATTAGCGATGTGGAGCATCTTTTCATGTGCCTGTTGGCCATCTGGATTTCTTCTTTAGAGAACTGTCTATTCAGCTCCTCTGCCCATTTTTTAATTGGATTATTTGCTTTTTATTTGTTGAGGTGTGTGAGCTCTTTATATATTTTGGATGTCAATCCTTTATTGGATCTGTCATTTATGAATATAGTCTCCCATACTGTAGGATGCCTTTTTGTTCTACTGATGGTGTCTTTTGCTATACAGAAGCTTTTTAGCTTGATATAGTCCCACTTGTTCATTTTTGCCTTTGTTTCCCTTGCCTGAGGAGATATGTTCATGAAGAAGTTGCTCATGTTCATGTCCAAGAGATTTTTGTCTATATTTTTTACTAAGAGTTTTATGGTCTCTTGACTTACAGTCAGGTCGTTCATCCATTTCAAATTTACTTTTGTGTATGGGGTAGACATTGATCCAGTTTCCCTTACATGTAGCTGTCCAGTTTTGGCAGCACCAGCTGTTGAAGAGACTGTCATTTCCCCATTGTATGTCCATGGCTCCTTTATCATATATTAATTGACCATATATGTTTGGGTTAATGTCTGGAGTCTCTACTCTGTTCCACTGGTCTGTGGCTCTGTTCTTGTGCCATTACCAAATTGTCTTGATTACTGTGGCTTTGCAGTAGAGCTTGAAGTTGGGTAGCGAGATCCTCCCACTTTATTCTTCCTTCTCAGGATTGCTTTGGCTATTTGGGGTCTCTGGTGTTTCCATATGAATTTTTGAACTATTTGTTCCAGTTCATTGAAGAATGCTGTTGGTAATTTGATAGGGATTGCATCGAATCTGTATATTGCGTTGAGCAGGACGGCCATTTTGATTATATTAATTCTTCCTAGCCAGGAGCATGGGATGAGTTTCCATTTGTTAGCGACCTCTTTCATTTCTCTTAAGAGAGGCCTGTAGTTTTCAGGGTATAGGTCTTTCACTTCCTTGGTTAGGTTTATTCCTAGGTATTTTATTCTTTTTGATGCCATTGTGAATGCAATTATTTTCCTGATTTCTCTTTCTATTAGTTCATTGTTAGTGTATAGGAAAGCCACAGATTTCTGTGTGTGAATTTTGTATCCTGCAACTTTGCTGAATTCCAGTATTAGTTCTAGTAGTTTTGGAGTGGAATCTTTATGGTTTTTTTGTACAATATCATGTCATTTGCAAATAGTGACAGTTTAACTTCTTCTTTACCAATCTGGATACCCTTTATTTCTTTGTTTTGTCTGATTGCCATGGCTAGGACCTCCAGTACTATGTTGAATGACAGTGGGGAGAGTGGGCATCCCTGTCTTGTTCCCAATCTCAGAGGAAAAGCTTTCAGCCTCTCACTGTTCAGTATGATGTTAGCTGTGGTTTATCCTATATGGCCTTTATTATATTGAGGTACTTGCCCTCAATGCACATTTTGTTGAGAGTTTTTTCATGAACGGATGTTGAATTTTGTCGAGTGCCTTTCCAGCATCAATGGAGATGATCATGTGGTTTTTGTCCTTTTTGTTGATGTGGTGGATGATGTTGATGGACTTTCGAATGTTGTACCATCCTTATCCTTGCATCCCTGGGATGAATCCCACTTGGTCATGGTCTATGATCCTTTTGATGTATTTTTGAATTCGGTTTGCTAATATTTTGTTGAGTATTTTTGCATCTACCTTCATCAGGGATATTGGTCTGTAGTTTTCTTTTTTGGTGGGGTCTTTGCCTGGTTTTGGTATTAGGGTGATGTTGGCTTCATAGAATGAGTTGGGGAGTATTCAGTCCTCTTCTATTTTTTGGAAAACTTAAAGGAGAATGGGTGTTATGTCTTCTCTGTATGTCTGATAAAATTCTCAGGTAAATCCATCTGGCCTGGGTTTTTGTTCTTGGGTAGTTTTTTTATTACCGATTCAATTTTGTTGCTGGTAATTTGTCTGGTTCGATTTTCTGTTTCTTTCTGGGTCAGTCTTGGAAGATTGTATTTTTCTAAGAAGTTTTCCATTTCTCCTATGTTTTCCAGCTTGTTAACTTATAGGTTTTCATAGTATTCTCTGATAATTCTTTGTATTTCTGTGGGGTCTGTCATGATGTTTCCTTTCTCGTTTCTGATCTGTTGATGTGTGTTGACTCTCTTTTTCTCTTAATAAGTCTGGCTAGAGGCTGATCTATTTTGTTTATTTTGTCAAAAAAACAGCTCTTAGTTTCATTGATTTTTTCTGTTGTTTTATTCTCCTCAATTTAATTTTTTCTTCTCTGATCTTTATTATGTCCCTCTGTCTGCTGACATTAGGCCTCATTAGTTCTTCTTTTTCCAATTTTGATAATTGTGACATTAGACTATTAATTTGGGATTGTTCTTCCTTCTTTAAATATGCCTGGATTGCTATATACTTTCCTCTTAAGACTGCTTTCACTGCATCCCACGGAAGTTGGGGCTTTGTGTTATTGTTGTCTTTTGTTTCCATATATTGCTGGATCTCCATTTTAATTCGTTCATTGATCCATTGATTATTTAGGAGCATGTTGTTAAGCCTCCATGTGTTTGTGAGCCTTTTTGCTTTCTTTGTACAATTTATTTCTAGTTTTATACTTTTGTGGTCTGAAAAGCTGGTTGGTAGAATTTCAATCTTTTGGAATTTGCTGAGGCTCTTTTTGTGGCCTAGTATGTGGTCTATTCTGGAGAATGTTCCGTGTGCACTTGAGAAGAATGTGTATCCTGTTGCTTTTGGATGTAGAGTTCTATAGATGTGTATTAGGTCCATCTGTTTTAGTGTGTTGTTCAGTGCCTCTCTGTCCTTACTTATTTTCTGTTTGGTGGATCTGTCCTTTGGGGTGAGTGGTGTGTTAAAGTCTCCCAAAATGAATGCATTGCATTCTATTTCCTCCTTTAATTCTGTTAGTATTTGTTTCACATATATTGGTGCTCTTGTATTGGGTGCATATATGTTTATAATGGTTATATCCTCTTGTTGCACTGACCCCTTTATCATTATGTAATGTCCTTCTTTATCTCTTGTTACTTTCTTTATTTTGAGGTCTATTTTGTCTGATACTAGTATTGCAACACCTGCTTTTTTCTCTCTGCTGTTTGCATGAAATATCTTTCTCCAACCCTTGACTTTTAACCTGTGCATGTCTTTGGGTTTGAGGTGAGGTTCTTGTAAGCAGCATAGAGATGGGTCTTGCTTTTTTATCCATTCCATTACTCTGTGTCTTTTGATTGGTGCATTCAGTCCATTTACATTTAGGGTGACTATTGAAAGATATGTACTTATTGCCATTGCAGGCTTTAGATTAGTGGTTACCAAAGGTTCAAGGTTAGCTTGTTTACTACCTTACTGTTTGACCTCACTCGCTTATTGAGCTGTTATTAACACAGACCGATGAATATTTCTTTCCCTTCTTTTTCCTCCTCCTCCATTCTTCATATGTTGGGTGTTTTGTTCTGTGCTCTTTTTAGGAGTACTCCCATCTAGAGCAGTCCCTCTAAGGTACCCTGTAGAGGTGGTTTGTGGGAGGCAAATTCCCTCAACTTTTGCTTGTCCTGGAATTGTTTAATCCCTCCCTCATATGTAAATGATAATCGTGCTGGATACAGTATCCTTGGTTCAAGGCCCTTCTGTTTCATTGCATTAAATGTATCATGCCATTCTCTTCTGGCCTGTTAAGGTTTCTGTTGAGAAGTCTGATGTTATCCTGATGGGTTTTCCTTTGTAGGTGACCCTTTTTCTCTCTCTGGCTGAGTTTAATAGTCTGTCCTTGTCCTTAATCTTTGCCATTTTAATTATTATGTGTCTTGGTGTTGTCCTCTTTGGATCCCATCTCTTAGTAGTTCTGTGTGCCTCCGTAGTCTGAGCAACTATTTCCTCCCCCAGTTTGGGGAAGTTCCCAGCAATTATTTCTTCAAAGACACTTTCTATCCCTTTTTCTCTCTCTTCTTCCTCTGGTACCCCTATAATGCCCATATTGTTCCTTTTGGATTGGTCACACAGTTCCCTTAATATTGTTTCATTTCTGGAGATCCTTTTATCTCTCTCTGCATCAGCTTGTATGCATTCCTTTTCTCTGGTTTCTATTCCATCAATGGCCTCTTGCATCTTATCCATTCTGCTTAGAAATTGTTCCAGAGTTCGTTTCATTTCTGTAATCTCTCTCTGGATGTCTGTAATCTCCCTCCAGACATTTGTAATCTTCCTCCAGACTTCATCCCTTAGCTCTTGTATATATCTCTGCAGTTCTGTCAGCATGTTTATGATTTTTATTTTGAATTATTTTTCAGGGAGACAGGTTAGGTCTGCCTCTGCAGATCCTTTCTCAGGTGTAACTATCTTGGACTGGACCAGATTTTTTTGCCTTTTCCTGCTGATAGCAGTGGCTGTAGGCCGGTTGCAGGTGTTTCAGCTGGGAGAAGAAAGTCCTTTCCTGCTTGCTGGATGCCTTGCCCTTCTCTGCTGCCTGTGACGGTTACCCACACTCCTGGAGCAGCCACTGGGTTAGTCCCCTAAGCTGCTGTGGGTGGGGTGTCCATCAGAGTAACACAGAGACCTCTGGGGAATGGCAGGCATGCCAGGTGTGCTCCTCTGTGCTAGTGGTGACCCTGCTGGGCAGCTGTGTGGCACCAGTGGCCTTTGGATCTGGGCTGTGAGTTGGGCTGGGATTCTGATCGGCTCTTGGGAGCACACCTGCTGCCTCTGGCTCTGCTGCAGGTGCGCATGGCACTCTTCTGTGCAGGCTTCTATCGGGCTCCTCTGGCATCACTGCCACCAGTGCGCGTGAGCTGCACTGAGGCTGTTTGTGCCACTGCGGGCTAGCACAAGCCTCTCCTGTGGCGCACAGATCTGCACCTGGTCACTTCTGGTGCTGCTGTACCCCGTGCACTCTGCCACTCTCCCAGTACTGGGCCAGTGTGTCGGGGTCCGCGTCAGTTGGAGGAATGACTGGCAGGCTGCTTAGTGCCATGAGGGGCTTCAGAGCTGCACTGCCTCCCTGGGGTTTAGGGCGCCTAAGTTTCCCCGTTATTCCCAGCTGCTGGGACAACTTCATCCTGCTGTGGGGTCCCTGTCTCTTTAAGACTTGCAGAAAGCTCTTTTCTTTTGTCTCAGGGGCACAGGTTGTGGGGACCTGCCCACAGGTTTTGCTTTTCCATTTCTCTAATATCCAGCACCCTGTGCACCTTGTGTCTCCGTTCCGGGAGCGGATTCCTAGAGCTGGTTGTTTAGCAGTCCTGGGCTTTCACTCCCACCCCATTCCGACTCCTTTCTTCCTGCTGGGTTTTGGGGTGGGGGAGCGTTCGGGTCCCGCCGGGCCACAGCTTGTATCTAACCCCCTTCACGTGATCCTGACTTCTCACAGATGTAGATGTATCCTGGCTGTTGTACTGCATCCACTGGTGTGTCTTTTAGGAATAGTTATATTTATTGTATTTCCATAAAAATGTATGTTTTGGGGAGGAGCTTTCCTCTGAACTATTCACGCTGCCATCTTCCCGTGATCCCCCTGCCTTTCACTTTTTTTTTTTTTTTAAATAATTATTTTTTATTGAAGGGTAGTTGACACACAGTATTACATTACATGAGTTTCAAGTGTACAACACAGTGGTAGAACATTTATATACATAATTCTAGGTTCCAGCTATCACCCTACCAGGCTGTTACAATATCTTGACTATATTCCTTATGCTATACATTACATCCCGGTTACTAATTTATTTTACCATTGGAAGTCTGTCCTTCTTTTTTTTTTTTTTTTTTTTGTGAGGGCATCTCTCATATTTATTGATCAAATGGTTGTTAACGACAATAAAATTCTGTATAGGGGAGTCAATGCTCAATGCACAATCATTATTGCACCACAAGCCTAATTTTTGTCAGTCTCCAATCTTCTGAGGCATAACAAACAAGTTTTTACATGTAGAACAAATTCTTACATAATGAATAAGTTACATAGTGAACAGTACAAGGGCAGTCATCACAGAAACTTTCGGTTTTGCTCATGCATTATGAACTATAAACAGTCAGTTCAAATATGAATACTCATTTGGTTTTTATACTTGATTTATATGTGGATAACACATTTCTCTCTTTATTATTATTATTTTTAATAAAATGCTGAAGTGGTAGGTAGATACAAGATAAAGGTAGAAAACATAGTTTAGTGTTGTAAGACAGCACATGTAGATGATCAGGTGTGTGCCTGTAGACTATGTGTTAATCCAAGCTAGACCAGGGCAATAAAACATCCACGTATGCAGAAGATTTCTCTCAGAACGGGGGGGTGAGGTTCTAAGCCTCACCTCTGTTGATCCCCAATTTCTCACCTGATGGCCCCCCTGCGACTGTGCCTGTCTTAGGTTGTTCCTCCCTTGAGGAATCTTACCCGTCTCTGGCTAACCAGTCATCTTCCGGGGCCATACAGGGAAATGTGAAGTTGGTAAGTGAGAGAGAAGCCTTATTGTTTGAAAAAGTTAGCTTTTTACTTCTTTGCATATTTATGCCCTGTGGCTTCTATGCCCAGCATTTGTCTTGAGGTATCTTTACCACTTGGAAGAATTATGATACTCGGTAAATTTGATATGAGGCACAAATTCTATTTAAGGGTTGTAATTAGGAAGGAAGAAGAAAAGCTATAGAAGTAGCAGGCGGAAGAAAACATGGGAAGATTGATTATTTCTTTGATATATCTTCTTGTAGAGTAACTTCAGCATGTATAGGTTTTAAGCTACTACTTAAATTGCACACACACGTTAACATAATAGGAGTATAGTTACATAACCAAAGCATATCTGTAATTACCAGCCATCTGCAGTGAAACCAAGAAAACCAGTTAGGCACCTTAGGCATTTGTGAAAACTTATCTATGATATTGTGGATATTGTCCAACTGAACTTGAACAGTCTGAGAGAAATCAGACAAATTAAAACAACCCATTCCTGGGGACTGTTCACATGCCATATGTTCTTTTAACAGTAAATAGTTTGTAGTTGTAAGACTTTGGAGCACTACAATTTGCACTTCTCCAAATTCTTGGTTGAGTTCCAACAGTATAGATCCAGTCCAATTTTGTTGTTTTACTGTATGCACAGGCCAGCTTAGATATCTCCTTCCTCATTCCCATGGCAAGTCCAGGAACTGGTGGGATGAGTGCATCTACAGCTGTAGCAGTGCGTGGATCTTTGTTGGGGTTTTTTGATGATCATCTTCTGGCATGAGTCTTCCAGAGAGTGCAGATGTTGGAAGTTCTTTTTCATATCGTATCTTAGTTCATTTTTGGGGTAGCCCAATTAGGCTTTGATCCTCTGTATAAACACAAACAGACCCTTTGCCTACACTTTTATATGCCCTTTATACCCTTGTGTAGAACTCGTTGGAGGTTACCACACAGGAACTGCCCTTTTTTTTTTTTGCTATCACTAATCTACACTTACATGACGAATATTATGTTTACTAGGCTCTCCCCTATACCAGGTCTCCCCTATAAACCCCTTTACAGTCACTGTCCATCAGCATAGCAAAATGTTGTAGAATCACTACTTGCCTTCTCTGTGTTGTACAGCCCTCCCTTTTCTCCTACCCCCCCATGCATATTAATCTTAATACCCCCCTACTTCTCCCCCCCTTATCCCTCCCTACCCACCCATCCTCCCCCCGCCTTTCACTTTTAATTTGATGACCCCATAATGGTGCTGCGAGGGACCACATTGTGAGGTAATATGTACGGGAAATAAAATGGTGTAAAGCCAGTGGAAATATAGACTTCATTCCCGTCTCCTAGTCCTTAGCAAAACTACAATGAAACTGGAAGGACAGAAGCATCTGAAAACCAAGTCACAACAGAAGAAATGAGCTGGGATGGTGATATCTGGACCTGTTTCACAAAGGAAATGTAAAAGCAGGGACCCTCTGGGTTGTTTGATATAGTTTCAACTTCCACACTCTCCACAAGAACTAACTAGATACAAAACATCACTATATAAATGAATGCAGTGAGTTATTACATTTACAATGATCCATGATCAGATTCCAGATGTGAATGTCACCAAGTGAGAGGTGCACATTTATCATGCCTGCATAAGGAATAAATAGGAGAGAACACAAATTAAGAACCAAAAAGAGTTTTAAAAATCCCTCAGAGGTCAAATCCCCGGTTATTTTAAATTCACGGAACCCCTTAACATTATATTTCACTTCATAAAAAATGTTGTCCTACCTAAAAATCACATGCCTAGTTACCTCAATTACATAAGCAAATGCACAGCAGTTTTTTCCCCCTTTTTCCCTACTACCCTTCCTAGATCTGTCCTTCCTTTCTTCCTATCTGCTTCAAGAACTGATTGAATGTCCACTCTGTGCAAGCTATCATGCTAGGTTCAGGAAATAGAAACAGAGAAAGAATGTCCTAGAAAGGGCATATTCATTATTTTTATAAAAAGATTCAAATGGTCACTAAGAATATCATTCCCTTTGAGGGAATTTTGGTTTGAATGAATGAATGAAAAATTTCTGGTTCTTTATTGAGTCATTTTGCTCTTTATTTTCACAATATTGTTTGAAAAATCATTTTATACCTGTTATCCGTACAGGGTCAGAGCTAATTCATAAAGTAGAGCATTAGACTCCTCTTTATGAGGACACATTAGGGTACCGGGGGTACAATAGTTGGTGGTACTGGGCAGTCACAGACAGTTTGGCCAGTAAAGAAATGACAGCTGTGTCCATAGGTGTAATTTTTCCATAGTTACTCCTTGCTGTTGCTTGTAGTTTTTGAAAATTAGTGACTATATGACAATAGTATGGGTGTGGAGTGTTGGATGAAGGGGGACACTTTGAATCAGACCAAGAAAGAGTGATCCTAGTTTTTTTCAAGTGTCTGATTTCTTTTTGACCCAACCTGACAGTAAGTTCCCAGAACAACAGGGCTAGGTCATAGCCAAGACCATTGGAAAGTGGGGAGCAAGAGCCCCCCAGCATGGTGAAGAACAAAGGTGAGCACTGGCCACCATGGGCAGGCAAATCTAGAAGATGCTGTGGTCACGTGCCTTGCTACAGTGAACCAGTGGCCCTCATGTGCCAAATTTAGCAAAAGTTCAATTAAGACTCAGGTCTTAATTGCTCCTGGACTCCATCTGTCATCCTAAACCATTAGTTCATAGCTCACCACAATTAGTGAGCTTAGAAGTATTGTGACAACATTCAGTTTGTACCAAGGTTGCGTTTGAAAACTTATGAGGTTGGACCAGACGAAACTGATGCTATGCATTCATTTTTTACCTACAGTAATGGCCATTTTTTCATATGGTTCAAGCTGTTAGTTTGCCAGTGATTTCTTTGGAATTCAGGAAAGATGTTCCCCATCGAAACACATCATACATGGTAAGACAGCCTTCAGGCCAGCTCACAGGAGTTCATTAACCCATAATATAGCTGAAATATTGTATATTCATGATGTAAAATGTTAGAAGACAAACTGTTACAATGCCAGCAATTTAATGAAAACAAACAAAAAGAAAAACAATTTAATAAGAACCAGCTTTGACTGTATTTTGTTGTCAGTACTTGAGGTAAGCAGGTTTTAATGGAAGAATAAAGAAGTACATAGAATTAGTAAAAAGAATTTATAGGCTCTCCTGAAGAGCTTCAAAGGTCATTGATCTTAGCTAATTAGAATCTGTATAAGTGAGGTCTGTATTCACTGTCATGGCTTCACCACCCTCTCCTCATTTTCCAGCTTTGCATCTGGCTTCCATTCCCCTGACTCTGAGGAAGCTGCTCCCTGGGCAGTCACTAGTGAATTTCTGGTTGTCAAGGTCACAGCTTCTTTGTACTTCCCCTCCTAAATCTCTGGACTCATTTTACTTTGTGGGGTACCCTGCTCTGCTCTTGACACACTGTCCCTTCTTGACTTTCCTGTGATATGACCCTATCGTTTTACACCTCTTCCTCTCTCTGACCATTCCTAAAGAAGCCAGAGAAGAAGTTGAAAGAGAAAGAAATAAGCAGGTGCAAAACTGAGTGATTTGTGTAAAGTGTAGTTGAGCTCTCTTAGTAGTGATGGAAGAAGAGAATTGCATCTTGAAGTGCATCATGGAGGTGGTGAGAAAATACTTGGGGTTAATGGTTCTGTCTGCTGATGACCAGTATGTTTGCTGCTATCCAGAGAAGCCCTGGGAAGAAAGAGAAAAGATGTTCAAGTAGCCATTGTATATTCAATGATCAGTTGCTCCACACCGTGGCAGAGAGCACCAAGACTGGAGCAGTGCATATCCACAGTCCCTCGTCTACAACTCTCAAATTTGAAAACCTCTCAATGCCACGTGATGGCAATTCCTGGCCTGAACAGACATGATGCTCTTTGTGATCTTTATGTATCTTACTTAATGCTCTTTATTTATTATCCTTCATGTTATTGAATGCAGACACATTTGAGTGTTTGGTGGTAAGGATGCTGCCACAGATCCCGCTGGGAGTACGTTAATGTATGCTCTATGCACAGTGTTAATCATGCAAGATGCCGCAGATCCACTATGTGCCTTCTCTGGGCTACACTGTTCTCCCCGTGACCCCCCACACCATGTGGAACATTCGGTGTCGCTGACCCCTGGCTGATGAGCAGCACTACCCCTGCAGAAGCCAGAGGGCAGATGTGCTCGCTTTGAGCTTTCATTCCCAGAACCAACCCCGGCTTTGGCTGTGCACTTGTGCCGCCCTCTGCCTCCAGCCCGGGGGGGGGGGGGCGTCATTCAGCCCTGCAATGTGGGAAGTGCGTTGTTCTGGCCTTAGCCCCAACGCCCTGGCTCCTCCTCCTCAGAATTCAGTTCCCCTCACTGGGCTCAGGCTGGCTCCGATTATCTTTAGGTCTGGGGCCCAACTATCACCTCTTTAGTGAAATTCTGACTACCCTCTTATTACCTGACACCCTGTCCTTATTTTTTAATCACATCACTCTGATCTTTTTTTAATTTTGGTATCATTAATATACTCTTACATGAGCAACACTGTGGTTACTAGATTCCTCCATCAAGTCTCCCCCACAAACCCCATTACTGTCACTGTCCCTCAGCATAGGAAGATGCTATAGAGTCATTACTTGTCTTCTCTGTGCTATAATGCCTTCCCTGTGCCCACCCCTTACATTAGGCGTGCTACCTGTAATGCCACTTTCTCTCCTTTTCCCTCCCTTCACACCCATCCAGCCCCATCCCTTTCCCTTTGGTAACTGTTAGTCCCTTCTTGGGTTCTGTGATTCTGCTGCTGTTTTGTTCCTTCAATTTTTCTTTGCTCTTATAGTCCACATATGTGTGAAATCATTTGATAATTATCTTTCTCCACCTGGCTTATTTCACCAAGCATAATAACCTCTAGCTCCATCCATGTTGTTGTAAGTGATAGGATTTGTTTTCTTCTATGGCTGGATAATATTCTATTGTGTATATGTACCACATCTTCTTTATCCATTTATCTACTTATGGACACCTAGGTTGCTTCCATTTCTTGGCTATTGTAAATAGTGCTGCGATAAACATAGGGGTGCATCTGTCTCTTTCAAACTGGAGTGCTGCATTCTTAGGGTAAATTCCTAGGAGTGCAATTCATGGGTAAAATGGTAAGTCTATTTTGAGCATTTTGAGGAACCTCCATGTTGCTTTCCACAATGGTTGAACTAATTTACATTCCCACCAGCAGTGTAGGAGGGTTCCCCTTTCTCCACAGCCTCGCCAACATTTGTTGTTGTTTGTCTTTTGGATGGTGGCCATCCTTACTGTTGTGAGATGGTATCTCACTGTGGTTTTAATTTGCATTTCTCTGATGACTAGCGATGTGGAGCATCTTTTCATGTGTCTGTTGGCCATCTGAGTTTCTTCTTTGGAGAACTGTTCAGCTCCTCTGCCCATGATTATTCACATTTTGTTTGTTGAGGTGTGTGAGCTCTTTATATATTTTGGATGTCAGCCCTTTATTGGATCTGAGGAGAAACCGATAAGAGACACAAAAAGCAGTCAAATCGGTTCAAGAATGTCAGCTTAGGTTCTTGCAATTTGCTACTTTCTGTGTCTGTGAACAGCACAGCCTCTCTCCCTTGACTTCCCTCTGAAAGCCTCAACTGCTTGTGCTTCAGGGGCACAGTGGTTTTTGAGGCTTTTAAGGCACCAGCCTGCCACTCCCTCATTTGCTGACCGATTAATAAACTATTCCTTCCTTTCCTCAAAACCTTGTCATTGTGTTTTGTGATTTGACTTTGGTGACAAGGACTGGTTTTCTGTAACAGACTGAACTGTTATTTTACCAGTATCCCAGAAGTTCTTCAAATAGTATTCTTTAGAGGAACATTAAATAAGCCTAACTTAACTGGTCATTTCTTCTTACTCATCAGTTGTGTTAATGGAAACAACCCCAAATAAGAAGAATAAACCGAGAGAAGAGAACAAATTTGATGAGTTAGGTTGATGGTGACAATAAGGCGGGGGGGTCCTTCCTTAGAGTATACCAAAATGCTGTGGTCACCCAAAAGGAAAACAGCTTTAAAAGAGGAAAGGCTCAAGTCAAAATAAAATCTCATTTGCACCAGCACTGTAAAAAGATAAAAGCAAACTGTTCTTTTCAGTCTAAGTCTGATGTGTCCAAGTGGAGAACTCCTCACAGTCCACTGTGCACATCTAAGAAGAAGCTTCTGCGCAGCAGTTGAGAATGAACCTGATCGTCAGTATCTCAACATTTAAGGAGAAAACCACTACACATACAGCTAGGAGGTTTGCCTCAGCATATGACATCCGACTTACTTATTTTTACATGTAAGTACTGATGCCAATTTATCAAGGTGTCAGTGCCAAATAATTGTCTTCAATGTACTAGATCCAAAGTTGCTGTTTTGAGTATTGGGAAACTGGGAAGAAATGTATGGTCCACTGCCTAAAAGCACCTGCACAAGGGAAGTGGCACTATTAGATTAGACAGGGGTCCTCGGCCTCAGCACTACTGACATTTGGGGTTGGATAACTCTGTTGTAAGGGGCTGTCCTGTGTGCTGCAAGATGTTTAGCTGCCTCCCTCATCTCTGCCTATCAATCTATTCCATGCCATGAGACCCCTATGCCTGCCCCCTGCAGTTGTAATAAAATGCCCCCAGATTATTTCCAAATGTTCTCTGGGGGACAAAATTGACCTGGAAGCAAACCACTGGGCTTGCACAGAGGCAAAAATCTTTTATCCCCATATGTATCTTTACCTGATGATAGCATACAAGAGAGTAGAATCAGTTTATCTCTCTAATTAATCTGAAGATACTGGGGTAATTATTATAAACTTCTTGAATTGTTTATTATGTAGATATACCAAGTTCATTCCAATTGAACCATGAAGGAACACATTTTATTAAAAATGTACAACTTCTACAAAATTAGTGAGTGGTATTAAATATAATTGAGATGCTAGTTTTAAAAGTGCAGGGTTTTTAATTTTATAAAAGATTTCCATTTTCAGTGATTAAAGGTTTTATTAAATTTTTTGAACGTGTCACAGCCAGATGTACTTCTCAAAAAGCAATAAAAATGTAGAGTAACATCATATTTTAAGTTGTTTCATAGTTTACTGTAGTACATTTAAGTGCTATAGGTTTAATAAATTTGTGTGTAATAATGAAACTGAATAATCAGTGTCAAAATTGAGAAGTGGCATGGGTCCTTACTACCTCTTGTTTTACTGCAGTAAGTGGAGTGCACGTACCCCACGTACTTTTGCAACTGTACTGAACTTAAGTAGGCATCTCACATGAAATCAAAAGAACGACTCACATGTTTACTTTGTGTGTGATCTCATATTTAATTTAACCTGAGAGCAATAGATCAATAATTATGTACTGAGAAACTGCTTTTCAATATTGTTGTAGAGTATGAAAAAGCACAGAGAAATCAATTTATTTTTTGTGTCTCGGGAGACTCAGTGCTTTTTGTATTGCTCATGGCAACACTAATCTCAGCTTTTTATAAGTGTTCTCTAAAGTCTGAATACTGGAAGTAAATAGTAACATTATCAGAATTATTGAAACTGCTCTATTTGTTCTCACTAGCACTGTTGCTAATAAGTTATTAGGCTTGTACACATGGAATTACTAAAATGAGCATTGACTGTATGAAGCAGGTTATATAAATGTGAATCCTTTGGAAGTTTACTTAACACTTGTACATCAAAAAAAAGAGTAAATATTTGCAGGATTTTGAAAAGTGTATTAAAGGAGAAACAGTAATGTTGAGAGGAAAGAATCCCAGTAACTACTGTGTTCCATCTCTTTTATTAAGATTTCCAGCAAGCTATTTAACCATTAATTCATCTTCACTGCTTTCTATGTATATGTAACTTGGTGTCTTTTAGTTTGATTATGAACACACCTTAGGTTTAAATCCCTAGTCTCTGCAGATCAGCACTGTGTGTACAGTTTTCGTAGTTTTCTGGAAATCATACCCAAAAACTTTGTTAAAAATAGATGGTTAAGTCACCGTTTTTTGTTAGCAGTTTCTGAGGTTGTCTTATGTGGCTTATATTAGTTGCACATATGTAAGTTGGAGTTCAATGACCAGTTTACAAAAAGGTATTTACAATTTAAGTGTGCAATATGGTAAGACCATTTTTGTCTCCTTTGGTAAAACTTAGTGCCTTCAGTGGCTGTGTGTGCGTGTGCTTCCTGCAGGGTTGTGTTGTCCTGTTTCCAGGAGCTCAGCTGAGACTGTACAACACTGGGATGCAACCCATGAGCAGCCTAAGAATGGTGGACCATGTTGCATTTGAGGTCAAAGCAGAGTGTAAATACTCATGATGATTGTGGAAGGCCCAGTGATACCATGACATAAGCTTTCAGGGACCCATTTGTTCAGGAGATGGGATTTGACCTGCGCCCCATGGAGGAGTTCTGTGGTATAGTAAAAGTCCTTTGAGTAGGCTATTGCTCAAGGAGAAAACAATCCATGGTTTGGGAATTTGCCAGGCTGGAACCACGTATAACAGAGATAGATGACATCATTGCTACCTTCTTGGAACCTGTCCTTGGTATTAATTAATAGGAGGTTTACTGTATTTACCACACAGAGTCCATTTCTGGAGTGTATAATCTTTATGATAAACACATTATGATATCTCAGTGTTTCTTTTTTAAAATTATGGGTAAGGTTGTCTGAACATGGTGGAGTGTCTTGCTTTTTGGGTCACGAAGGGTAGGCTCCTGGAAGGATTGTCTTCTATTTGGATCCTCAACAGCCACCTGTTGGTCTGTTCTTTGTCTAATATCTTTTTCTTTCCTTCCTTCTTTTTTTTTTTCTTTTTGTTAAGAAAAGTGAATGGAAAAGTCATTTCCAAACATACCTCCCGGATGTTTGGAACTCTGTTTCCTTTTCTTCCTTTCTCTCTTATTTTTTAAGTGGGAATAGTGTGTTTCACCTGTGGTACATTCTACTTCAGGAACCCTTGGGTCAAGTGACGTGTTAAAGGTTGCCTGGTGAGCTTCCTCTAGCCCAGGTCTTTTTGCTAACAGCTGCCTTTCCAATAAATTGAATAAAATTAATCTGATGGAATAAAAGCAGAGTTAAATTCTACCCAGTGCAGTTATTCCCATTTAAATCTAGTGAAATGAAGAAATATTTACAGAGATTCTTGGCCTCCTGTGTGCTGGGACATAGATGGAGACCAAGTTTTCTGTGAGATGGGAGACAGACACATGAAACAAGGACACTAATGGTCACAAGGCACCATTGTCAGGTTTTGATGGCTTCACAGGAGGGGAGGGAGGGCTCATTTGAGCCTGGGGCACCTTTATCCTCATCCATCATCTAGCTGGAGGGTTTCTTGTGCTTTCTCAGTGCTGGGGAGGGAAAGGGGAAATGGGAGAAAAGTACTGGAGACAGGCAGTGCTGGGTGTCCCAAATAAATGAGGGGACCGGTCAATGTGACTGACCCAGAGTCTGCATAAAGGGCGGTAAGACTTGGACAAGAGCACACACAGCGTAGGATCCCGCAGCTTCGGGGCCGGAAGAGCTAGCGCTGTCTTGTTCTGATGCCTCATTCGCACTTGGGGGCCGCATCTAGGGGTGCGTCCTGCCGGTAGTTGGAGGGACAGGGACTCGAGGTGAGTCTCCTGACCAGGAACCAGTGCTCTTTCCCGTATGCCATGCATATTTAAGCATCCTGCCTCCTCTCGTTCGTTCATTTGCTCATTCATTCGCTCATTTGCTCATTCATTCAGCAACCATCGCAGGCGCTCTTCCAGGGTTCAGGGCTCCAGTGGTGAGCACACACAGACAGTCCTGGCCTCTGTGGGCTGACCTGAGCTCGTGTCCTTCTCCCTGAGGCCTCAGCACGCTGGCTCTGCCTCCCAGTTCCTCCCCGTTCGGATCCCTTGGGTCTGCGATTATGGCAGATGTACACAGAGTGCTCACCATCTGCCAGGTGCTCTAGGCATTTGTGTGGATGCTCTTCCTGAAAGCCCACAGTGGCTGCACGAGATGTGTGTGGTCAGGATGAAACTGAGGCCTGAGTAACTTCACCCAAAGCCTGCAAGGTGCAGTGTCTGCCTGATGGCAGAGTTGATCCCAGAGCCACCATCTGTACCTGACCTGCCCTTGGCTAGGTAACTGTGTGCCCTTTGCACCATGTCATAACCACCAGTTATCTTTATCTTGCATTTCTTGTTTGACCCCCAGGACTGTGAGATAATAAGTCTCTATCATTTAAGCCACTCGACAATTTGTTACAGCAGCAGTGGGAAACTAATACAGCCCATGCGTACAGTGAGAACAGAGCATCTGGTCAGCATGGTATCTTTGATAACAACCACAATAGCTGGCGCTTATTGGGTGCTTAGGGGGCACCATGCTAAACATTTTACATTCTTTTTCTCCCTGGTTTCTCACAACAGCTAGGAGTCCTCATGCCTGTGGACTGAGCATGGAGTCTCACTCACATTAGGTACCAAGTCATCTCTGATGGCCTGGTGGGCAGGGTGGATTTCTGAGAGAAGAGGCCAGTAGGAAACTATTGGAGGTTTTCACAGACGGTGACTGGCCTTGAGCTAGAGAGATCGGGACACGAGGACTGGAAAAGGCAGGGATCACATCAGAGCAATTGTGAAGGAAACAAGACGTGTCCAGGCTTTAGCCAGTCTTGAACAAGGCAGGCGCAATCAGGGCGGTGAGGCAGGGCTCAGGGGAATCTTGCTGCCCCCTCTGGGGGGGCAGGGCCACCCCATGGGCCACCCCGGGACCTTCTATTAACCCCACTCAGAAGCCTGCCTTGTTTCTGCTGCCGCTGCTGTTGATGGTGTGTGCTCAGTGCCTTGGCTACAGAGTGAAGCAGCTCGAGCCTTTCATCTTACTCTCTCGCTGATGGGTAGCATCCTTAGAGGTATCCAGCTGGGCCGGTGTCACTGAAGACCAGGGTTTCTCAGTCTTAGCTCTACTGATATTTGGGGTTGGGTAATGCTCTGTTGTGGGGCTGTCCTGTGTAGTATAGGAATTTAGCATCATCCTTGGTCTCTACCTGCTGGATGCCAGGGGAACCCTGCACCAGCATCCTGACAGTGTCTTCAGACATTGCCAAATGTCCACTGGGGGGCAGTATGGCCTGGTTGAGAACTGCGGCACTACTTCCATCTGCCTGGTTACCACTGTGCGTTTTTAGGAGCAGAATTTGTTTCAAGCAGATTGACAGTTGGTGAGATGTTATGCAACAAAGGTTAAGATCACAAGGCCTGATTTCTGTGTTTCCATGAGAAATGGATAATAAACATTATGATTTCAAGTGTATGTATATACCCAGGGGACCAGAAGGAAATGAATCTGCTCACATTTCAGTGCTCTGCAGCAACCCAGAGAGCTGGCCTGGCCTTCTGGGTGTGTGGCAGGGGGTGAGTCTGCAGGATGCCCTAAGAGACTACAGGCCCTCTGTGGATGAAGGAGTGGTGAGAGGATTGCCTCTGCCTTTGCTCAGCAGCTCTAGAAAGACAGGGCAAGGCCACCTTGACAGGCTGCTTATGGAACTGTGCAATCTCCAGCATTTTCCATCTGGAAGGGCCTTTTTATTTCCTTAAAGCGCAAGGAGCTGAGGGAGAGTGAGGAAGGAGAAAGGCGCAGGCTGGGCCAGGCCCTCGGGGACCAGCTCTGCGCTCTGGTGGGCAGGCCCTGTGGAGGGCTACTGCGGGGCTGTCGCACTCCCCCAGGAGATGGTGCTGCCGGGGTGAGCAGGCCATTTCCAGGCCACGTGGACCCCGGTAGGACACCGTGGAGCCGCTGCAGGAGATGAATGCCTTTTGCCACCTGGAACTCTGTCCCGGGGAAGGGTGCCACTCTCCAGGGTGGGGGAGGCCTCTGACTGTGTGGGTCAACTGCATTTGCCCTGAAAATTATCCCTGTTTAAAAAAATGGAGATACAATTCCTGTGCCATAAAACGCACCATTTTAAGGCGCACAATTAAGTGGTTTTTAGTGTTTTCACAAGGTTGTGCCACGGTCACCACTGTTGAATTCCAGGACATTTTCATCAGCCCAAAAAGTGCCTCTGAGCAGACACTCCCCGTTCCCATTCCCTTTCCACCTCCCCCACCCCCGGCCACCAGTAGCCTCCTTCCTATCTCTGTGGCCTTGCCTCTTGCGGGCATCTCATCTGAGTTTAATTGGACTGCCTTTTGTGGTAGGCTCCTTTCACCCAACCTAAGGTTTTCATGGCGTTCATCCATGTTGTCGGGATCTGGTGTGTGTTTCTGCTTTCAGTTTAATGCAGGGGACATGCCATCATGGGGTCCTAACCAGGGCCGCTGTGTGAACTTTGCCCACCAGAGCAGCTGGCACCCTTTTAACAAAGATCAATTGAGGATCAAAGAACAGAGAAGTTAGCTTTTAGGCTGTTATTTAACGTTTAGTTTGTTACTATACCTCACCCAGGCCTTTTCCTTTTGTTTCCTGAGGTGGCTGGGGGAAACAAAAAGGCTATATAAAGTAATAAGCCAGCCATGGAAAGGTTACCAGTGTACTTCTGTGAGGCAGCCCTGACGTCAGTACGCGGAGGGTCCAGATCAGCTCCCGCCACCTGCGCCGTGCCACCGTGCAAGTCCCGGAATTTCCTCATGGCTGGATTTTCTCACGTGTACGGTTAGAAAGATAGTGCTTGTTGTTAGTCAAGGAAACAGTGTTAATTAAGCATAAACTTTCCCAAATATGATGGCTGGCCCTAGGAGACCTTAGGACAGGGGTTGACAAACAGTGGCCCACAGGCTGAATCCACCCACCACCTGTTTTGTACAAGCTTGCAAAAAAAGAGTGAGTTTTCCATTATCAAATGTTTGCAAAGGAATAAAAAGAGTAGTATTTTTTGAAACATATGTGAAATTCAAGTTTCAGCACCCATAAGTAAAGTTTTATGAGAGCATAGCCACACTTGGGTGTTTATTGTCGGGGACTGCTTTCAAGCTAACACTGAAAGGACAGAGTTGAGTTACTGGAAAAAGACCATGTGGCCCAAAAAACTGAAAATACTCTCTGGCTCTTTATAGAAGAAGTTTGCTACCCCTGATCTTATGACTAATGGAACCTAATCAAGATAAACATTGGTCACCACTGTTATTCAACATAGAGGTGGAGGTCCTTGCTGTGTCAATCAGACAAAACAAAGAAATACAAGGTATCAAGATTGGTAAAGAACAAGTCAAACGAGGTGGAGCCAACATGGCGGCATGAGTAGGACAGTGGGAATCTCCTCCCAAAAACATATATACTTTTGAAAATACAACAAACACAACTAGCCCTAAAAGAGAGACCAGAAGACGCAGGATAGTGGCCAGACTGCAGCTACACCAGCGAGAACCCAGCGCCTGGTGAAAGGGGTAAGATACAAGCCCCGGCCCGGCGGGACACGAGCGCCCCTCCCCCCAGCTCCCGGCGGGAGAACAATAGGCAGAGCGGGAGGGAGACGGAGCCCAGGACTGCCGAACACCCAGCCCCCGCCATCCGGGCCAGAGCGCAGACACAGTACATGCCCAGGGGGCCCTGGATACTGGGGGAACAGGGAGTAAGACCTCTGAGCGGGTGCTGAAGCTGATGCCCCTGTGACAAAGAAAAGCGGGGGCTTTTTGAAAGTCTTAAAGGGACAGGGACTTAACAGCTTGATGGAAACAACCCAGGTCACAGTACAGCAGCTGGAAATTACAGGGAAAACCGGGTGCACTAACCGCCTGGGTAACAGCTCTGAGACCCCTCACGGAGGCAAACAGTCAAGCAGCCCCCCCATCCATTACCCCACCGGGCGCTGCGAAAGCAGAGAAGCAGCCTGAGACAAACCCGCCCACAGAAAGGGAAATTCCTACCTTCCCGCCAGGCAAGACACAAAGACCCACTCTACACGCAATTACCCAACACAAGCCACTAGGGGTCGCGGTTGTCCCAGTAAAGAAAGGCCAGTAGCAAGTGAAAAGTTTGGCCCTCCCAGCTGACAGTCAATAGCACCTGTCAACATGAAAAGGCAAAAAAATATGATCCAGACAAGACTAACCCAGACAGCTTTGGCATCTGCTACATCTTCCCCTGAGAAGGAACCTGGGGAGATAGATTTAGCCAGTCTTCCTGAAAAAGAATTCAAAACAAAAGTCATAACCATGCTGATGGACTTGCAGAGAAATATGCAAGAACTAAGGAAGGAGAATACAGAAATAAAACAAGCTCTGGAAGGACTTCAAAACAGAATGGACGAGATGCAAGAGACCATTAATGGACTAGAAAACAGAGAACAGGAATGCAGAGAAGCTGATGCAGAGAGAGATAAAAGGATCTCCAGGAATGAAAGAATTGTAAGAGAGCTGAGTGACCAATCGAAAAGGAACAATATAAGAATCATAGTTTTCCAGAAGAAGTAGAGAGAGAAAAGGGGATAGAAAATGTCTTTGAAGAGATAATTGCTGAAAATTTCCCCAAACTAGGGGAAGAAATGGCCTCTCAGACCACAGAGGTACGCAGAACTCCCATGACAAGGGACACAAGGAGGGCAACACCAAGACACATAATAATTAAAATGGCAAAGATCAAAGACAAGGACAAAGTATTACAGGCAGCCAGAGAGAAAAAAAAGGTTACCTACAAAGGAAAACCCATCAGGCTATCATCAGACTTCTCAACAGAAACCCTACAGGCCAGAAGAGAATGGCATGATATACTTAATGCAAGGAAACAGAAGGGCCTCGAACCAAGACTACTGTATCCAGCACGTATAACATTTAAATATGAAGGAGGGATTAAACAATTCCCAGACAAGCAAAAGCTGAGGGAATTTGTTTCCCACAAACCACCTCTACAGGGCATCCTACAGAGACTGCTCTAGATGGGAGCACTAATAAAAAGAGCACAGCACAAAACACCCAACACACGAAGAAGGGAGGAGGAGGAATAAGAAGGGAGAGAAATAAAGAATCATCAGACCGCGTTTATAATAGCTCAAGAAGCGAGTTAAGTTAGACAGTAAGACAGTAAATAAGCTAACCCTAAACCTTTGGTAACCACAAACTTAAAGCCTACAATGGCAATAAATTCATACCTTTCAATAATCACCCTAAATGTAAATGGACTGAATGCACCAATCAAAAGACACAGAGTAATAGAATGGATAAAAAAGCAAGATCCATCCATATGCTGCTTACAAGAGACTCACCTCAAACCCAAAGATACGCACAGACTTAGAGTCAAGGGATGGAAGAAGATATTTCAAGCAAACAACAGAGAGAAGAAAACAGGTGTTGAAATTCTGGTATCAGACAAAACAGACTTCAAAATAAAGAAAGTAACAAAAGACAAAGAAGGACATTACATAATGATAAAGGGCTTAGTCCATCAAGAGGATATAACCATTATAAATATATATGCACCCAATACAGGAGCACCAACATACCTGAAACAAATATGAATAGAACTTAAGGAGGAAATAGAATGCAATGCATTCATTCTAGGAGACTTCAACACACCACTCACTCCAAAGGACAGATCCACCAGAAAGAAAATAAGTAAGGACACAGAGGCACTGAACAACACATTAGAACAGATGGACCTAATAGACATCTACAGAACTCTACACCCAAAAGCAACAGGATACACATTCTTCTCAAGTGCACATGGAATATTCTCCAGAATAGACCACATACTAGGACACAAAAAGAGCCTCAGTAAATTCCAAAAGATTGAAACCCTACAAACCAACTTTTCAGACCACAAAGGCATTAAACTAGAAATAAACTGTTCAAAGAAAGCAAAAAGGCTCACAAACACATGGAGGCTAAACAACACGCTCCTAAATAATCAATGGATCAATGACCAAATCAAAATGGAGATCCAGCAATATATGGAAACAAATGACAACAACAACACTAAGCCCCAACTTCTGTGGGACACAGCAAAAGCAGTCTTAAGAGGAAAGTATATAGCAATCAAACCATATTTTAAAAAGGAAGAGCAATCCCAAATGAACAGTCTAATGTCACAACTATCGAAATTGGAAAAAGAACAACAAATGAGGCCTAAGGTCAGCAGAAGGAGGGATATAATAAAGATCAAAGAGGAAATAAATAAAACTGAGAAGAATAAAACAATAGCAAAAATCAATGAAACCAAGAGCTGGTTCTTCGAGAAAATAAACAAAATAGATAAGCCTCTAGCCAGACTTATTAAGAGGAAAAGAGAGTCAACACAAATTAACAGTATCAGAAATGAGAAAGGAAAAATCATGACGGACCCCGCAGAAATACAAAAATTATTAGAGACTACTATGAAAACCTATATGCTAACAAGCTGGGAAACCTAGGAGAAATGGACAACTTCCTAGAAAAATACAACCTTCCAAGATTGACCCAAAAAGAAACAGAAAATCTAAACAGACCAATTTCCAGCAATGAAATTGAAGCAGTAATCAAAAAACTACCAAAGAACCAAACCCCCGGGCCAGATGGATTTAACTCGCAATTTTATCAGACATACAGGGAAGACATAATACCCATTCTCCTTAAAGTTTTCCAAGAAATAGAAGAGGAGGGGAAACTCCCAAACTCATTCTAAGAAGCTAACATCACCCTAATACCAAAACCAGGCAAAGACCCCACCAAAAAAGAAAACTACAGACCAATATCCCTGATGAACGTAGACGCAAAAATACTCAACAAAATTTTAGCAAACCGAATTCAAAAATACATCAAAACCATCGTACACCATGACCAAGTGGGATTCATCCCAGGGATGCAAGGATGGCACAACATACGAAAGTCCATCAATATCATCCACCACATCAACAAAAAGAAAGACAAAAACCACATGATCATCTCCATAGATGCTGAAAAAGCATTTGACAAAGTTCAACATCCATTCATGATAAAAACTCTCAGAAAAATGGGAATAGAGGGCAACTACCTCAACAGAATAAAGGCCATATATGAATAACCCACAGCCAACATTACATTGAATAGCGAGAAGCTGAAAGCATTTCCTCTGAGATCGGGAACTAGACAGGGATGCCCACTCTCCCCACTGTTATTTAACATAGTACTGGAGGTCCCAGCCACGGCAATCAGACAAAACAAAAAATTACAAGGAATCCATATTGGCAAAGAAGAAGTCAAACTGTCACTATTTGCAGATGACATGTTACTGTATATAAAAAACCTAAAGACTCCACCCCAGAACTACTAGAAATGATATAGGAATACAGCAAAGTTGCAGGATACAAAATCAACACACAGAAATCTGTGGCTTTCCTATGTACCAACAATGAACCAACAGAAAGAGAAATCAGGAAAACAACTCCATTCACAATTGCATCAAAAAAAATAAAATACCTAGGAATAAACCTAACCAAAGAAGTGAAAGACTTATACTCTGAAAACTACAAGTCACTCTTAAGAGAAATTAAAGGGGACACTAACAGATGGAAACGCATCCCATGCTCATGGCTAGGAAGAATTAATATCGTCAAAATGGCCATCCTGCCCAAAGCAATATACAGATTTGATGCAATCCCTATGAAACTACCAGCAACATTCTTCAATGAACTGGAACAAATAATTCAAAAATTCATATGGAAACACCAAAGACCCCGAATAGCCAAAGCAATCCTGAGAAAGAAGAATAAAGTAGGGGGGATCTCACTCCCCAACTTCAAGCTCTACTATAAAGCCATAGTAATCAAGACAATTTGGTACTGGCACAAGAACAGAGCCACAGACCAATGGAACAGACTAGAGAATCCAGACATTAACCCAGACATATATGGTCAATTAATATTTGATAAAGGAGCCATGGACATACAATGGGGAAATGACAGTCTCTTCAACAGATGGTGCTGGCAAAACTGGACAGCTACATGTAGGAGAATTAAACTGGATCATTGTCTAACCCCATATACAAAAGTAAACTCAAAATGGATCAAAGGCCTGAATGTAAGTCATGAAACCATTAAACTCTTGGAAGAAAATATAGGCACAAACCTCTTAGACATAAACATGAGTGAATTCTTCTTGAACATATCTACCCGGGCAAGGAAAACAACAGCAAAAATGAACAAATGGGACTACATTAAGCTGAAAAGCTTCTGTACAGCAAAAGACACCATCAATAGGACAAAAAGGAACCCTACATTATGGGAGAATATATTTGATAATGACACATCCGATAAAGGCTTGACGTCCAGAATATATAAAGAGCTCACACGCCTCAACAAACAAAAAACAAATAACCCAATTAAAAAATGGGCAAAGGAACTGAACAGACGGTTCTCCAAAAAAGAAATACAGATGGCCAACAGACACATGAAAAGATGCTCCACATCGCTAATTATCAGATAAATGCAAATTAAAACTACATTGATGTATCACCTCACACCAGTAAGGATGGCTGCCATCCAAAAGACAAACAACAGCAAATGTTGGTGAGGCTGTGGAGAAAGGGGAACCCTCCTACACTGCTGGTGGGAATGTAAACTTGTTCAACCATTGTGGAAAGCAGTATCTAGGTACATCAAAATGCTCAAAACAGACATACCATTTGACCCAGGAATTGCACTCCTAGGAATTTACCCTAAGAATGCAGCAATCAAGTATGAGAAAGACCAATGTACCCCTATGTTTATCGCAGCACTATTTACAATAGCCAAGAATTGGAAGCAACCTAAATGTCCATCGATAGATGAATGGATAAAGAAGATGTGGTACATATACACAATGGAATACTACTCAGCCATAAGAAAAGGGCAAATCCAACCATTTGCAGCAACATGGATGGAGCTGGAGGGTATTTTGCTCAGTGAAACAAGCCAAGCGGAGAAAGAGAAACACCAAATGATTTCACTCATCTGTGGAATATAAGAACAAAGGAAAAACTGAAGGAACAAAACAGCAACAGAATCACAGAACTCAAGAATGGACTAACAGGTACAAAAGGGAAAGGGACTTGGGAGGATGGGTGGGTAGGGAGTGATAACGGGGGGCAGAAAAAGAGGGGTATTAAGATTAGCATCCATAGCAGTGTGGGAGAAAGGGGAGGGCTGTACAACACAGAGAAGACAAGTAGTGATTCTACAACAGTTTGCTATGCTGTTGGACAGTGACTGTAAGGGAGTATATAGGGGGGACCTGGTAGAGGAGAGAGCCTAGAAAACAAAGTATTCTACATGTAGTGTAGATTAATGATTAAAAAAGAAAAGGAAAAGAAAAAAAGCAGTTCCTATGTGGTGACCTCTAATGAGTTCTACACAATGATATAAAGGGCATATAAAAGTGTAGGCAAAGGGTCTGTTTGTGTCTATACAGAGGATCAAAGCCTATTTGGGCTACCCCGAAAATGAACTAAGATACGATATGAAAAAGAACTTCCAACATCAGCACTCTCTGGAAGACTCATGACAGAAGATGTTCAGCAAAAAAAAAAAAACTCCAACAAAGATCCACGCACTGCTACAGCTGTAGATGCACTCATCCCACCAGCTCCTGGACTTGCCATGGGAATGAGGAAGGAGATATCTAAGCTGGCCTGTGCATACAGTAAAACAAAAATTGGACTGGATCTATACTGTTGGAACTCAACCAAGAATTAGGAGAAGTGCAAATTGTAGCGCTCCAAAATCTTACAACCACAGACTATTTATCGTTAAAAGAACATATGGCATGTGAACAGTCCCCAGGAATGGGTTGTTCTAGTTTATCTGAATTCTCTCAGACTGTTTAAGTTCAGTCGGACAATATCCACCATATCATAGATAAGTTTTCACAAATGCCTAAGGTGCCTAACTGGTTTTCTTGGTTTCACTGCAGATGGCTGCTAATTACAGGTATGCTTTGGTTAGGTAATTATATTCCTATTAAGTTAATGTGTATGAACAATTTAATTAGTAGTTTAGAACCTATACATGCTGAAGTTACTCTACAAGAAGATATGTCAAAGAAATAATCAATCTTCCCAGGTTTTCTTCTGCCTGCTACTTCTATAGCTTTTCTTCATCCTACCTAATCACAACCTTTAAATAGAACTCGTGCCACATGTCGAATTTACCGAGAATCATAATTCTTCCAAGTGGTAAAGACACCTCAAGACTAATGCTGGGCATAGAAGCCACAGGACATAAATATGCAAAGAAGTAAAAAGCTAACCTTTTCAAACAATAAGGCTTCTCTCTCACTTACCAACTTAACATTTCCCTGTATGGCCCTGGAAGATGACTGGTTAGCCAGAGACGGGTAAGATTCCTCAAGGGAGGAACAACCTAAGACAGGCACAGTCGCAGGGGGGCCATCAGGTGAGAAAATGGGGATCAACAGATGGGAGGCTTAGAACCTCACTCCTCATGTTCTGAGAGAAATCTTCTGCATACGTGAATGTTTATTGCCCTTGTCTAGCTTGGATTAACACATAGTCTACAGGCACACACCTGATCATCTACATTTGCTCTCTTACAACACTAAACTCTGTTTTCTACCTTTATCTCGTATCTACCTACCACTTCAGCATTTTCCTAAAAATAATAATAATAGAGAAATGTGGTGTCCACATATAAATCAAGTTTAAAAATCAAATGAATATTCATATTTGAACTGACTGTGTATAGTTCATAATGCATGAACAAAACCAAAAGCTTCTGTGATGGCTGCCCTTGTACTGTTCACCATGTAGCTTATTCACTATGTTAGAATTTGTACTCCATGTAAGAATTTGCTCGTTATGCATCAGAAGTTTGGAGACTGATGAAAATTAGGCTTGAGGTGGATTAATGATTGTGCATTGAGTATTGACCCCCCTATACATAAATTTATTGTGGTTAACAACTATTTGATCAACAAATATGAGAGATGCCCTCACAAAATATATATATATATATATATAAACACACTTCCAATTGTAAATTAAAAAACCGAGATGTAATGTATAGCATAAGGCATATAGTCAAAATATTGTAACAACTTGGTATGGTGATAGCTGGTACCTAGAATTATCATGTATATAAATGTTGAATCACTGTGTTGTACACCTGAAACTAATGTAATGCAATACTGTTGTCAACTTCCCTTCAATAAAAAAAAAATCAACATCACAGAATAAATTTCTATAATATAACAAGTCTGAAATTTTATAATAAATATAATTATTATCTTGCTGAAAAAAAAAAGAACAAGTCAAACTATCACTGTTTGCAGATGACATGATATTGTACATAAAAAACCCTAAAGACTCCACTCCAAGACTACTAGAACTAATATCTGAATTCAGCAAAGTTGCAGGATACAAAATTAACTCACAGAAATCTATTGCTTTCCTACATACTAATGATGAACTAGCAGGAAGCGAAATCAGGAAAACAATTACATCCACAATTGCATCAAAAAGAATAAAATACCCAGGAATAAACCTAACCAAGGAAGTGAAAGACCTATACCCTGAAAACTACAAGACACTCTTAAGAGAAATTAAAGAGGACATTACCAAATGGAAACTCATTCCATGCTCTTGGCTAGGAAGAATTAATATCATCAAAATGGCCATCCTGCCTACAGCAATCTAAGATTCAATGCAAACCCTACCAAAATAGCAACAGCATTCTTTTTTTTTTTTTTTTGAGAGGGCATCTCTCATATTTATTGATCATATGGTTGTTAACAACAATAAAATTCTGTATAGGGGACTCAATGCACAATCATTAATCAACCCCAAGCCTAATTCTCAACAGTCTCCAATCTTCTGAAGCCTAATGAACAAGTTTTTACATGGTGAACAGTACAAGGGCAGTCATCACAGAAACTTTCAGTTTTGATCACGCATCATGAACTATAAACAATCAGGTCAATTATGATTATTCATTTGATTTTTATACTTGATTTATATGTGAATCCCACATTTCTCCATTATTATTATTATTATTAATAAAATGCTGAATTGGTAGGTAGATGCAAGATAAAGGTAGAAAACATAGTTTAGTGCTCTAAGAGGGCAAATGCAGATGATCAGGTGTGTGCCTATAGACTAAGTATTAATCCAAGCCAGACAAGGGCAACAAAACATCCACGGATACAGAAGATTTCTCTCAAAACAGAGGGGGTGAGGTTCTAAGCCTCACCTCTGTTGATCCCCAATTCCTCACCTGATGGCCCCCCTGCGACTGTGCCTGTCTTAGGTTGTTTCTCCCTTGAGGAATCTTACCCATCTCTGGCTAACCAGTCATCTTCCGGGGCCATACAGGGAAATGTAAAGTTGGTAAGTGAGAGAGAAGCAATATTCTTTGAAAAGGTTAGCTTTTTACTTCTTTGCATATTTATGCCCTGTGGCTTCTATGCCCAGCATTTGTCTTGAGGTATCTTTAACACTTGGAAGAATTATGATACTCGGTAATTTCTATATGAGGCACGAATTCTACTTAGGGGTTGTAATTATGAAGGAAGAAGAGAATCTATAGAAGTAGCAGATGGAAGAAAACATGGGAAGATTGGTTATTTCTTTGACATATCTTCTTGCAGTGTACCATAAGTGTTTATAGGTTTTAAATTACTAGTTAAATTGCGTGCATACATTAACATAATAGGAATACAGCTACATAACCAAAGCAGACCTACAATTACCAGCCATATCCAGTGAAAGCAAGAAAACCAGTTAGGCACCCTAGGCATTTGTGAAAACTTATCAATGATATGATGGGTATTGTCTAACTGAATTCGAATATTTTGAGAAAAATCAGACAAATTGAAACAACACATTCCTGGGAACTGTTCACATCCCATATGTTCTTTTAACAGTAGATAGTGTATAGTCGCAAGATTTTGGAGCGCTGCAACTTGCACTTCACCTAATTCTTGGTTGAGTTCCGACAGTATAGATCCAGTCAAATTTGTTTTACTGTATGCACAGGCCAGCTTAGATATCTCCTTCTTCACTCCAATGCAAGTCCAGGAACTGGTTTGATGAATGCAGCTACAACTGCAACAGCGCCAGGATCTTTGTTGAAGTTTTTTGATGATCATCTTCTGGAATGGCTCTTCCAGAGAATGTTGATGTTAGAAGTTCTTCTTCATATTGTATCTTAATTCTTTTTCTGGGTAGCCAAATTAGATTTTGATCCTCTGTATAAACATGAACAAACCCTTTGCCCACACTTTGCTATGCCCTTTATACCATTGTGAAGAACTTATTGGAGATCACCACACAGGAACCCCCTTTTTTTTTAAGAGAAAGGAATATTATCAGAAAAATGTACTTCCATAGCTGATCATCTGACACCCTTTAAAGGATCAAAATTAAGGATATTTAAAGCATGCATTAATGAGTGATTTGCAGTTAGTTTTATCCTATCAGGGAGTAATCCCCCTTTTCTTTCTTTCTTTTTGTTATCATTAATCTATAATTATATGAAGAACATTATGTTTACTAGGCTCTCCCCTATACCAAGTCCCCCCAAACCCCCTTACAGTCACTGTCCATCAGCATAGCAAAATGTTGTATAATCACTACTTCTCTTCCCTGTGTTGTACAGCCCTCCCCTTTCTCCCCCCCATTATGCATGCTAATCATAATATCCCCTTTCTTCTTCCCCCCTCCCATCCCTCCCTACCCATCCATCCTCCACAGTCACTTTCCCTTTGGTACCTGTTAGTCCATTCTTGGGTTGTGTGATGCTGAGCAACAGCATTCTTCAAAAAACTGGAGCAAATAGCTTTAAAATTTCTATGGAACTGAAAAAGACCCCAAATAGCCAAAGCAATCCTGAAAAGGAAGAATAAAGAAGGGAGAATCTCACTTCCCAACTTGAAGCTCTACTACAAAACCACAGTAATCAAAACGATTGGGTACTGGCACAAGAACAGACCCACAGACCAGTAGAACAGAATAAAGAGTCCAGATATTAACCCAAATATATATGGTCAATTAATATATGATAAAGTAGCCATGGATAGACAATGGGGAAGTGACAACTTCTTCAACAGCTTGTGTTGGCAAAACTGTACAGCTCCATGTAAGAGAATGAAGCTGGATCACTGTCTAACCCCATACACAAAGGTAAATTCACAATGGATCAAAGGCCTGAATGTAAGTCATGAAACCATAAAACTCTTAGAAAGAAACATCGGCAAAAATCTCTTGGACATAAACATGAGCAACTTCTTCATGAACATATCACCCTGGGCAAGGGAAACAAAAGCAAACATGAACAAGTGGGACTATATTAATCTCAAAAGATTTTGTACAGCAAAGGACACCATCAACAGAACAAAAAGGAATCCTACAGTATGGGAGAATATATTTATAAATGACATATCCTATATCCTATAAAGGATTGATACCCAAAATAAATAAAGAGCCCATGCACCTCAACAAACAAAAGCATATAATCCAATTATAAACGGGCACAAGATCTGAACAGACAGTTCTCCAAAGAAGAAATCCAGATGGCCAACAGACACATAAAGAGATGCTTCACATCACTAATCATCAGAGAAATGCAAATTAAAACCACAATGAGATATCACCTCACACCAGTAAGGATCACCACCATCCATAAGACAAACAACAACAAATGTTGGCAAGGATGTGGAGAAAGGGGAACCCTCCTACACTGTTGGTGGGAATGTAAACTAGTTCAACTATTGTGGAAAGCAGCACAGAGGTTCCTCAAAAAGGTCAAAATAGAAATTCAATTTGACCCAGGAATTCCACTTCTAGGAATTTACCCTAAGAATGTAGCAGCCCAGTTTGAAAAAGACAGATTCACCCCTCTGTTTATTGCAGCACTATTTACAATAGCCAAGATATGGAAGCAACCTAAGTGTCCATCAGTAGATGAATGGATAAAGAAGATATGGTACATATACACAATGGAATATTATTCCACCATAAGAAGAAAACAAATCCTACCATTTGCAACAACATGGATGGAACTAGAGGGTATTATACTCAGTGAAGTAAGTCAGGCAGAAAAGACAAGTATCAGATGATTTCACTCATCTGTGGAGTATAAGAGCAAAGAAAAAAACTGAAGGAACAAAACAGCAGCATAATCACAGAACCCAAGAATGGACTAATAGTGACCAAAGGGGAAGGAACTGGAGAGGATGAGTGGGAAGGGAGGGATAAGGGGGGAAAGGGGGCATTACTATTAGCAGATATAATGTAGGAGGTGTGCCTGGGGAGGGCAGAGTAATACAGAGAAGACAAGTAGTGATTCTACAGCATCTTACTACACTGATGGACAATGACTGTAATGTGGTATGTGGGGGGGACTTCGTGACGGGGGGGGAATCCAGTAACTATAATGCCATTCATGTAATTGTAGATTAATGATACCAAAAAAAAAGTTACACATTCATTCTGGGCATCTAATGTGCATAGCATTTTGATTACAGTTAAGATTATTGCATGCTCAAATTCCAAGAGAATAAGTCTCAACTGTTCCTCACAACAAAAATGAAATGGTAATTATGTAACATGGTGGAGGTGTTAGCCAGTGCTATGGTAAAAGTCACTTTGCAATATATAATTATAGTGAATCAATGCATCGTCTATCATAGCTACACAGTGTTGCATGTCAATCACATCTCAGTAAAATGAAAAAAATACTCATAGAAAACTAAGGTTTAAAGGTACAGAAAGTTCTAGTTCCTGGGAGAATGCAGGTATACTACTGTTAACTCTTTTGTGCTCCCAGGTAAATGAGTGCTGTTCCTCCCCATACTTTATGAACTTCAGTGGGTCTGAAAGGCAAGTTGACGGAATTGTGTGTGTGCACATGTGGCTGCTCAGAACATGCAGAAGGAAAGAAGAAACCCAGCTACTGTCTACCTCTTCCCACGCGCCTTTACAGTCCTGGAGATGCAGGAAGGACCCTCTGGGATCCATGTCATGGGGAGAGCCCTCTGTTAGCCCGTTCCCCTTCAGAGGAAACCGTGTGGCAATCCAGCCCCAAACCACTGTCCCATTCCAGGCAACACAACACACAAAAGGAAACTGTATGTTCACATTTGTAGAGCATTCTTAAAATAATAAAAGTATAGTGCTGGAGAACAGGTTAGTGGTTGCCGGAGGTTAGGGGTGGCAGCAGGTGTAGATGTAGCTATGAAAGAGTTGCCCAGGGAAACTCGTACTGGTGGAGCATTTCTGTACCTTAATTGTAAGCTACACACAGAATAAAATGGCATGGTAGTATATTTTTACATCCCAACACATGCACAGATATACACACATGCTTGTGAATTCTGTATAAGCTCTGTGCATTGTACCAGTATCAGTTCTGGTTTGTCATGTGCTTTATTGTGCAAGATGTGACACTCGGGGAGGCTGGGTGAAGGGTGCCTAAATCTCCCTGTACATTTCTTTGTAACTTTCTGTTAGTCTATCATTATATCAAAATAAAAAGTTAAAAAGAAAATCATATAATGAAAGACCAAACAAATAAAAAGTTTTTTATACTTGTTTTTCTTTAAGACCATCTCCTTTCTTTAACTCACTTGAGTAAATCTAGGCCTTGGTAGGCCCTCCGTAAATGTTTGTTGAATATAATGGTTCATGTAAAAACAGGTTTTATTTACGTATAATAATATTCTGCATTTCACTTACTTTTTCTCATATATTCTAGAGTTCTCAAGAGCAGTCCCTCCTTGCCAGATGTTAGACCCCATTTTGTTGGGTGGGGTGGACCCCCTTATCTTGACTTGGGGGATGTGACCCCCTTTACAGCCTGATTGGGGAAGTCCTGTTGCTCAAAGCCAGTGGATCTCCAGTGCAGGAGATTTTGCACATATGTGTTGCAGTATATCAATTATATCTCAGGGGGCACTTGGCAATGTTTAGAGATATTTTTGATTATCACAACTGGGGGTGAGGTGAGGTGCCATAAGGTGAGGTGAGATGTCAATAGCATCTTGGATGCTGCTTAGTGTCTTAGAGTGCACAAGACAGCCCCCACCGCCATGAAGAATGATCTGGCTCCAAGTATCAAGGGTGTCTGGGTCGCTGTGAGCCAGTCATAGAGCAGCTAGGCCTGCAGTTGACTGAGGCAGGAGCCCAGTGGCCGGAGCTGTCCAGTGAGACCTGAAGGGATGTCTGAGACTGGTAGGACTGGGGAGGAGGCTCCTGGTTCCCACACATCTACATGGAAGTAACTCTTGCTAATCGACAGCCTGTCTTCATGGAAATCTGGAGTCTGGACAGTTATGTAGCTGCCAAAAAAGCCAGGCAGTCTGACAGGAAGATGGCAGCTTGAGTAGGGCAGTGGAAATCTCCTCCCAAAACCATATATATCTCTGAAAATACAACAAATACAGTTATTCCTATAAGAAAGATCAGAGGATACTGTACAACAGCCAGGCTACATCTACATCTGTGAGAACACAGCTTTTCATGAAGGGGTTAGATACAAGCTGTGGCCCAGCAGGACCCAAGCACTTCCCCAACCCCAGCTCCCTGGTAGGAGGAGAAGACTCAGAGCAGAGAGGGAGTAGAAGCACAGGACTTCTGAATAACCAGGCCTAGTGATCTGCACCAGGAGCGCAGACACACACTGCATGGTGTGCTGGATATTAGGGAAATGGAAAAGTAAAATCTGCAAACAGGTCCATGCACCCGGCTCCCCTGGGACAAAAGAAAAGCGAGTACTTCTTGAAAGTCTTAAAGGGACAGGGGCCTCACAGCTGGACAGAACTGTCCCAGCACACTCAGCCCAGCAGCTGGGAATCCCAGGGAATGATAGGTGCTCTAACCCCCTGGGTGGCAATGCAGTTCCGAAGCCCTTCACAGTGATAAACAGGCTGCCATTAATTCCCCCTCCTGTGTGGACCTGGCAGAGCAGCCTGGGAGTGGCAGCACCCACAGCAGTCACCCAGAACCTCCTCCCAGCAGGCAGCCACCAGTTCAGATCCAAAAGCCACTGCTGGTGAGTCACTGCCCATCGCAGGTAGAGGAAGCTGGGGTAAAGTGTGAAGGGGCACTGTACTTGCAGGAGAGCACACCTGGGGTGTCTGTCTCTCCCCACAGGGCTCTGGGCTGCCCTGCCCACCGCAGATCAGGAAATTAACCCACAGCCTGCTCCCACTGGGTGGGTAACCCGCACAGGCAGTGGATAAGGGCAAGGCAACCAGCAGGCAGGAAGGGATTTTGTTCTCCCATCTAACACACATGCTACCTCCATATGACTACCTCTATTGCCATTGAACGGGAGAAGAATTTGGTCCAGTCCAGAATTACCCAGACAACACCTGAGAGAGGGCCTGGGGAGATAGATTTAACCAACCTACCTGGAAAATAATTCAAAATAAAGGTCATAACCATGCTGATGGAGCTGCAGAGAAATATGCAAAAGCTAAAGGATCACACTGGGAGGGAGAATACAGAAATAAAACAATCTCTGGAAGGACTGAAGACCAGACTGGATGAGTTGCAAGAGGTCATTAATGGAATAGAAATCAGAGAAAAAAATACAGAGAAGCTGAGAGAGATAAAAGGATCTCCAGGAATGAAAGAATATTAAGAGAACTGTGTGACCAATCCAAAAGGAACAATATTCACATTTTAGGGGCACAAGAAGAAGAGAGACTGAAAGGGATAGAAAGTACCTTTGAAGAAATAATTGCTAAAAAAATGCCCAAACTGGGGAAGGAAATAGTCTCTCATACTGTAGAAGCCCACAGATCTCCCTACACAAGGGACCCAAGGAGAACAACACCAAGACATATAAGTATTAAAATGGCAAAGATCAAAGACAAAGAAAGAGTATTAAAGGCAGCCAGAGAGAGAAAAAAGATCACCTACAAAGGAAAACCCATCAGGCTATCATCAGACTTCTCAACAAAAACCTTACAGGCCAGAAGAGAATGGCATGATGTATTTAATGTAAAGAAACAGATGGACCTTGAAACAAGAATACTGTATCCAGCATGATTATTATTTAAATATGAAGGAGGGATTAAACAATTCCCAGAAAAGTAAAAGTTGAGGGAATTTGCCTCCCACAAACCACCTCTACAGGGTATTTTAAAGGGACTGCTCTAGATGGGAGCACTCCTAAGTCTAAATAGATGTCACCAGAGAAAATAAAATCACAGGAAAGAAAGCAGACCAACCAAATACTAACTAAAGGTAAAAAATACAATAAACTGTGCACAAAAGCAGTCAAAGTAAGCACAAAAGTGTACAGATTCAAACACCTAGCACATAAAGAATGGATGAAGAGGAATAAGAAGGGAGAGAAATAAGGAATCATCAGACTGTGTTTATAATAGCTTAATAAGTGAGTTAAGTTACATGACTAGAAAGTAAAGAAGCTACCCTTGACACTTTTGGTAACAATGAACCTAAAGCCTGCAATGGCAATAAGTGCATATCTTTCAATAATCACCCTAATTGTAAATGGACTGAATGCACCAATGAAAAGACACAGAGTAATAGAATGGATAAAAAAAGCAAGACCCTTCTATATGCTGCTTACAAGAGACTCACCTCAAACCCAAAGACACACACAGACTTAAAGTCAAGGGATGGAAGAAGATACTTCATGCAAACAATAGGGAGAATAAAACAGGTGTTGCAGTACTTGTATCAGACAAAACAGACTTTAAAAGAAAGAAACGAGTTAAATAAGGACATTACATAATGATAAAGGGGTCAGTCCAACAAAAGAATATAACTATTATAAATATATATGCACCAAATACAGGAGCACCAGCATATGTGAAAACTAACACAACAAAAGGAGGAAATAGGATGCAATGCATTCATTTTGGGAGACTTTAACACACCACTCACTTCAAAGGACAGACGCACCAGACAGAAAATAAGTAAGGACTCGGAGGCACTGAAAAACACACTAGAACAGATAGACCTAATAAATATCTATAGAACTCTACACCCAAAAGCAACAGGATACACATTCTTCTCAAGTGCACATGGAACATTTTCCAGAATAGACCACATACTAAGCCACAAAAAGAGCCCCAGTAAATAAAAAAAGACTGAAATTCTACCAACTAACTTCTCAGACCACAAAGGTATAAAACTAGAAATAAATCATCCAAAGAAAACAAAAAGGCTCACAAACACATGGAGGCTTCACATACTCCTAAATAATCAAAGGATAAATCACAAAATTAAAATAGATATCAAGCAATATATGGAGACAAATGACAACAACACCACAAAGTCCCAACTTCTGTGGAATGCAGAAAAAGCAGTTGTAAGAGGAAAGTACATAGCAATCCAGCCCTATTTAAAGTAGGAAGAACAAATCCTAAATGAATAACCTGAAGTCACAATTATTGAGATTGGGAAAAGAAGAACAAACATCACCAAAAGTCAGGAGAAGGGGGGACATAATAAAAATCAGAGAAGAAATAAATAAAATTGAGAAGAATAAAACAATAGAAAAAAATCAGTGGAACCAAGAGCTGGTTCTTTGAGAAAATAAACAAAATAGACAAGCCCCTAGCCAGACTTATTAAGAGAAAAAGAACCTACACACATCAACCACATCAACAGAATCAGGAATGAGAAAGGAAAAATCACGACAGTCCCCCTAGAAAAACACAACCTTCCAAGACTGACCAAAGGAGAAACACAAAATCTAAACAGACCAATTACCACCAGCGAAATTGAATTGCTAATCAAAAAACTACCCAAGAACAAAACCCCGGACCAGATGGATTCACTGCTGAATTATATCAGACATATAGAGAAGATATAATATCCATTTTCCTTAAATATTTCCAAAAAATAGAAGAGGAGGGTATGCTTCCAGACTCATTCTATAAAGCCAGCATCCCTCCAATACCAAAACCAAAGACACCATGAAAAGAAATTACAGACCAATATCCCTGATGAACATAGTTGCAAAAATACTCAACAAAATATAAGCAAACTGTATTCAAAAATACATCAAGATCATACACCATGACCAAGTGGGTTTCATCTCAGGGATGCAAGGATGGTACAACATTTGAAAATCCATCAACATCATCCACCATATCAACAAAAAGGATAAAAACCACATAATGATCTCCATAGATGCTGAAAAAGCATTCGACAAAATTCAATATCCACTCATGATAAAAACTGAACAAAATGGGTATAGAGAGCAAGTACCTCAACATAATAAAGGCCATATATAACTAAACCACCATCAACATCAGACTTAATAGTGAGAAGCTGAAAGCCTTTCCTCTAAGATCTGGAACAAGACAGGGATGTCCACTCTCCCACTTTTATTCAACAAAGACTGGAGGTCCTGGCCATGGCAATCAGACAAAACAAAGAAATACAAGGCTTCCAGATTGGTAAAGAAGTCAAATTGTCACTATTTGAAGATGACATGATATTGTACATAAAAACCCTAGAGACTCCACTCCAAAACTATGAGAACTATTATCTGAATTCAGCAAGGTTGCAGGATACAAAATTAATACACAGAAATCTGTTACTTTCCTACACACTAACAATGCACTAGCAGAAAGAGAAATCAGGAAAACAATTCCATTCACATTTGCATCAAAAAAGATAAAATACATGGGAATAAATTTAATCAAGGAAGTGAAAGACTCATACCCTGAAAATTACAAGACACTCTTAAGAGAAATTAAAGAAGACACTAACAAATGAAAACTCTTCCCATGCTCTTGGCTAGGAAGAATTAATATTGTCAAAATGGCCATACTGCTTAAAGCAAACATACAGATTCAATGCAATCTCTATCAAAATAGCATCAACATTCTTCAATGAACTGGAACAAATAATTCAAAAATTCATATGGAACCACCTAAGACCCCGAATAGCCAAAGCAATCCTGAGAAAGAAGAATAAAGTAGGGGTGATCTCACTCCCCAACTTCAAGTCTACTACAAAGCCACAGTAATGAAGACAATTTGGCACTGGGACAAGAACAAACCCATAGGCAAGTGGAAAAGGGTAGACAGTCCAGATATTAACCCACACATATATGGTTAGTTAATATTGATAAAGGAGCCAGAAACCATGGAAGAAACAGAATAGAGAGTCTAGATATATACGGTTAATTAATATATGATAAAGGAACCATGGACATACAGTGGGGAAATGACAGCCGCTTCAAAAGCTGGTGCTTGCAAAACTGGACCGCTACATGGAAGAGAATGAAACTGGATCATTGTTTAACCCCATACACAAAAGTAAATTCGAAATGAATCAAAGACCTGAATGTAAGTCATGAAATAATGAAACTCTTAGGAAAAAACATAGGCAAGTCTCTTGGATATAAACATGACCTACCTCTTCACGAACATATCTCCCCAGGCAAGGAGAAAAAAAGCAAAAATGAACAAGTGTGACTATATCAAGCTGAAAAGATTCTGTACAGCAAAGGATACCAACAATAGAACAAAAAGGCATTCTACAGTATGGGAGAATATATTCATACATGACAGATCCGATAAAAGGTTGACATCCAAAACATATATAGATCTCATGCACCTCAACAAAAAGCAAGTAATCCAATAAAAAAATGGTCAGAGGAGCTGAACAGAACAGACAGTTATCCAAAGAAGAAATTCAGATGGATAACTGACACATGAAAAGATGCTCCACATCACTAGTCCTCAGAGAAATGCAAATTAAAACCACAATGAGATATCACCTCACACCAGTAAGAAACTCCACCATCCAAAAGAAAGACAACAATAAATATTGACAAGGATGTGGAGAAAGGGGAACCCTCCTACACTGCTGGTGGGAATGTAAACTAGTTCAACCATTGTGGAAAGCAGTATGGAGGTTCCTCAGAAAGGTCAAAATAGAAATACCATTTGACCCAGGAATTCCATATCTGGTATTTACCCTAAGAATGCAGAAGCCCAGTTTGAAAAAGACAGATGCACCCCTATGTTTATCGCAGCACTATTTACAATAGCCAAGAAATGGAAGCAACCTAAGTGTCCATCAGTAGGTGAATGGATAAAGAAGAGGTGGTACATATACACAATGGAATATTATTCAGCCATAAGAAAAAAACAGATCCTACCATTTGCAACAACATGGATTGAGCTGGAGGGTATTATGCTCAGTGAAATAAGCCAGGTGGAGAAAGACAAGTACCAAATGATTTCACTCATCTGTGGAGTATAAGAACAAAGGAAAAACTGAAGGAGCAAAATAGCAGCAGAATCACAGAACCCAAGAATGGACTAACAGTTACCAAAGGGAAAGGGACCGGGCAGGATGGGTGGGAAGGGAGGGAAAAGGGAGGGGCAGTAAAGGAGGCATTATGATTAGCATGAATAATGTGGGGGTGGGGCACGGGGAGGGCTGTACAACACACAGAAGACAAGTAGTGAGTCTACAGCTTCTTACTACCCTACTGGACTGTGACTGTAATGGGGTTTGTGGCAGGGACTTGTTAATGGGGATAGTTGAGTAAACATAATGTTCCTCATGTAATTATAGAGTAATGATACCAAATTTTTAAAAAATGAACAACTGGGACTATATTAGCTGAAAAGCTTCTGTACAGCAAAGGACACCATCAATAGAACAAAATGGTATCCTACAGTATGGGAGAATATATTCCTAAATGACAGATACGATAAAGGGATGACATCTAAAATATATAAAGAGCTTACCCACCTCAACAAACAAAAAGCAAATAATCCAATTAAAAAATGGGCAGAGGAAATGAACAGAACAGACTGTTTTCCAAAGAAGAAATTGAGATGGGCATCCAGCAAATGAAAAGATGCCCCACATCACTAGTCAGCCTAGAAATGCAAATTAAAACCACAATGAGATATCACCTCACACCAGTTAGGATGGCCACCATCCAAAAGACAAACAACAGCAAATGTTGGCGAGGCTGTGGAGAAAGGGGAACCCTCCTGCACTGCTGGTGGGAATGTAAATTAGTTCAACCATTGTCGAAAGCAGTATGGAGATTTCTGAAAAAACTCAAAATAGAAATACCATTTCACCCAGTAATTCCACTCCTAGGAATTTACCCTAAGAATGCAGCAACCCAGTTTGAAAGGACATAGGCACCCCTATGTCTATTGCAGCACTATTTACAATAAGCAGGTAATGGAAGCAACCTAAGTGTCCATCAGTAGATGAATGGATAAAGAAGATGTGGTACATATACACAATGAAATATTATTCAGCCATAAGAAGAAAACAAATCCTACCATTTGCAACAACACAGATGGAGTAAGAGGGTATTATGCTCAGTGAAATAAGCCAGCTGTAGATCAAGTACCAAATAATTTCACTCATCTGTGGAGTATAAGAACAAAGGAAAAACTGAAGGAACAAAATGACAGCAGAATCACAGAACCCAAGAATGGACTAAGTTACCAAAAGGAAAACAACTGGAGAGGATGGGTGGGAAGGGAGGGATAAGTGGGGGATGGAAAAGGGGCATCAAAATTAGCATGTATAATGTGGAGTGAGGCACGGAGAGGGTTCTGCAAGACAGAGAAGACAAGTAGTGATTCTATAGCATCTTACTATGCTGATGAACACTGACTGTAATGGGGTTTGGTGGGGGGACTTGGAGATGAGGAGAGTCGAGCAAACATAATGTTCCTCATGTAATTGTAGACTAATTGTACCAAAAACAAAAAAAATTAATGTATTTAGTCCACAAGTTTTGTTAGCACATTGCTTTTCTCTCCACTTTGCTAGACTTATACTCTTTGGGGCTTGCCCTCATCTCTCGTTTCCCAGAGCCATCCCTGCACTCGGCTAGTAGCACTGCTCTCAGCCACCCCTGAGCGGGTGGCTAAATATTTATTTTGTTACACTTGTGGAGGTATTTCAAATATTCAACGTGGCATTCTCAGTTTGAAAAGCAGATGCTGGTTAAAATAACGGATAATGTACTCCCCGTATATGGTTCCTGCCTCTGCCTGCCTACCATCTTCTCTCTCCATGGAAACCCCATGCACATGAGAGACAGGTGACTGTTTACTTGTGAGCATCACTTATTCAGGTTGTCCCAACCCAGACTTCAAGTTACAGTTATCTGAAGAGCATTTAAGAAGTACTATTGCCCATGCTCAACCACAAATCAGTTAAAGCCAGCTTCCTGGGTGAATCCAAATTTCCCTGGGGATTCTTATTGCAGCCAGGGTGGAAATCCACTGTCTCTTGGGACTTGATTTTGTTCGTGGCAGTGAATGAATATTTGTTGATGATTTCACCCTCATTATGAAACATGGACAGCTAAGCCTTGATCCTGGAAACCAGAAACACTGACGTTTGTAAGGGGGTAGGAGAGGTCAGATAGCTGTAAATGCCATTGTAATGGTGTTTTGGAGCCCTGAAGAGGGAGATAAGGATTTGCTCTTCTGACTGCACACGTAATTCATGTGTATGTTGAATCCTGTCTTCCTCTGAGCTTCCTTAGTTCTCTGTTCCCCCAGCATGGAGGGGCTTGTTGGCTAGTGGGGATTTGTTATTTATTTGCTCCCCTGCTGAGCTGAATTCCTTGAGGTTAACTCCTGGACCTAGCATGTCAGGTAGCTTTCCCGCAGTGAATATTGGAACAAATGAATGGCCCTGTATAGTTTCCTAGGGCTGCTTCTACAGTGGGCCCCAATCTCTCTCCTCGTCAGCTAATATTACATGCCAGAGACCGTGAGCATCATTCACACCAAGCTCTGTGCGTGCCTGCACTTGGCAGGCGCTCCCTGTGCACACCATCTGTTTGCTGGGCTGGTCCCTGGGGAGGACTTCCCAGCTCTGCGCCTCAGCTTGCTGCAGTGATGACAGACACCCACGCCCACCATGGCTGGGCCCCCAACCGAATGGCCAGCTGTCAGAGGTAGCGGGGTGGTGGGGACTGGCAAGTTAGCGAGTGGCCCCTTCCAAGGGGGATGGCCCTAATCAGCTTTAGCCACTTTTTGTCTCTGGGGACTATAATCCCTGTGTGCTAGCTCTTCTGATTTTCAGGAGAGAAATCCAAGTGTTTGAAATGAAATCTCCAGGGTTTAAATGTTGGCAACCTGTTGGGGTTTTCGTAGAACACTCTGGGTGCCAGCGCTGCAAACCAGACAGGACACGTTTGCAAACCACGTTGGCCTCCGAGCAGCCTTGGAGCTGCTACCTGCCTTGCCCTTCTTAGGCCGAGAGAAGCAGGGACCTGGAGGACTTCGGTGGTGGCCCCACTTGTCTGCGGGGAGTGTGGGAAGAGGAGACGAGAGGAGAGGAGGCCGTGTAGGATTCTAGGTAAACTCTCCCTTTTAAAAATGGCTTATTTTATTTCACCACAACCCCACCTAGCCCTCTACCTACAATGAGTGCAGTGTTTTGGTGTCTTCTATAGTCTTTTTTCTTTTCATAAACAAAGGAGCGAAAACGCCTTCATTCATATATTTTTAGCAATTTTATACGAATTGCATAGCAACACTTGCTCCCTGCCCAGAGTAACCAGAGCACTTCCAAGCATCTCATTAGACACACTTCAAAACTTATCCCTGGGAGAGGAGCCAAGATGGCGGCGTGAGTAGAGCAGCGGAAATCTCCTCCCCAAACAACATATATCTATAAAAATATAACAAAGACAAACCTTCCTAGAATAAAGACCAGAGGACACAGGACAATATCCAGACCACATCCGCACCTGAGAGAACCCAGCGCCTCGCGAAGGGGGTGAGATACAAGCCCCGGCCCCGCGGGAGCCGAGCGCCCCTCCCCCCAGCTCCCGGCGGGAGAAGAGCAGGCAGAGCGGGAGGGAGACGGAGCCCAGGGCTGCCGAGCACCCAGCCCCGGCCATCCGGGCCAGAGCGCAGGGCCCTGGATACTAGGAAAACAGGGCAGCAAGAATAGTGAGCAGGCACTGGAGGCTGGGCGACAGAGGGCATGAGAAAAACGAGCAGCCTTTTTTTTTTTCTGTTTTGTATTGGCGAGCGCTTTTTGGAAGTCTTAAAGGGATAGGGACCCCAATACTAAGGAAACAGGGCAGCAAGACTGGGGAGCAGATGCCTGAGGCTGACGGAAGAGAATAAAGAGAAACGAGCGGCCATTTTTTTTTTTTTTAATTAAAAGATATTTTTTGTGTGTGGTCATTGTTTTCTTTTGGCGGGTGCTTTTTGGAAGTCTTAAAGGGGAAGGGCGGGTCACTTAGTCCAGAGGCAGAGAATCGGGGGATCTCTGGGCACCCTAACCCCTGGGCTGCAGGGAGCAGGGAGGCCCCTTACGGAGATAAATAGCCTCCCAGCAGCTCCCGCTCCAACGCGACTACACCATTTTGGAATAGCTGCCCGAGCCAGGCCACGCCCACAGCAACAGCGGAGATTAACTCCATAGCAGCCGGGCAGGAAGCAGAAGCCCTGTCTGCGCGCAGCTGCGCAGCACAAGCCACTAGAGGCCGCTGTTCTCCCAGGAGAGGAGGGCTACAAACCAACAAGAAAGGAAGTCCTTCCAGCCGTCACTCGTCCCAGTTCTGCAGACTATTCCTATCACCATGAAAAGGCAAAGCTACAGGCAGACAAAGATCACAGAGACAACACCAGAGAAGGAGACAGACCTAACCAGTCTTCCTGACAAAGAATTCAAAATAAGAATCATAAACATGCTGACCGAGATGCAGAGAAATACGCAAGAGAAATGGGATGAAGTCCGGAAAGAGAACACAGATGCCAGGAAGGAGATCACAGAGATGAAACAAACTCTGGAAGGGTTTATAAGCAGAATGGATAGAATGCAAGAGGCCATTGATGGAATTGAAATCAGAGAACAGGAACGCATAGAAGCTGACATAGAGAGAAACAAAAGGATCTCCAGGAATGAAACAATATTAAGAGAACTGTGTGACCAATCTAAAAGGAGCAATATCCATATTATAGGGGTCCCAGAAGAAGAAGAGAGAGGCAAAGAGATGGAAAGTATCTTAGAAGAAATAATTGCTGAAAACTTCCCCACACTGGGGGAGTAAGTAATCAAACAGACCACGGAAATACACAGAATCCCCAACAGAAAGGATCCAAGAAGGGCAACACCAAGACACATAATAATTAAAATGGCAAAGATCAAGTACAAGGAAAGAGTGTTAAAGGCAGCTAGAGAGAAAAAGGTCACCTATAAAGGGAAAACCATCAGGCTAACGTCAGATTTCTCAACAGAAACCCTACAGGCCAGAAGAGAATGGCATGATATATTTAATACAATGAAACAGAAGGGCCTTGAACCAAGGATACTGTATCCAGCACGACTATCATTCAAATATGACGGTGGGATTAAACAATTCCCAGACAAACAAAAGCTGAGGGAATTTGCTTTCCACAAACCACCTCTACAGAACATCATACAGGGACTGCTCTAGATGGGCGCACTCCTAGAAAGAGCACAGCACAAAACACCCAACATATGAAGAATCGAGGAGGAGGAACAAGAAGGGAGAGAAGAAAAGAATCTCCAGACAGTGTATATAACAGCTCAATAAGCGAGCTAAGTTAGGCAGTAAGATACTAAAGAGGCTAACCTTGAACCTTTGGTAACCACGAATTTAAAGCCTGCAATGGCAATAAGTACATATCTTTCAATAGTCACCCTAAATGTTAATGGGTTGAATGCACCAATCAAAAGACACAGAGTAACAGAATGGATAAAAAAGCAAGACCCATCTATATGCTGCTTACAAGAAACTCACCTCAAACCCAAAGACATGTACAGACTAAAAGTCAAGGGATGGAAAAACATATTTCAAGCAAACAACAGTGAGAAGAAAGCAGGGGTTGCAGTACTAATATCAGACAAAATAGACTTCAAAACAAAGAAAGTAACAAGAGATAAAGAAGGACACTACATAATGATAAAGGGCTCAGTCAAACAAGAGGATATAACCATTCTAAATATATATGCACCCAACACAGGAGCACCAGCATATGTGAAACAAATACTAACAGAACTAAAGGGGGACATAGACTGCAATGCATTCATTCTAGGAGACTTCAACACACCACTCACCCCAAAGGATAGATCCACTGGGCAGAAAATAAGTAAGGACACGGAAGCACTGAACAACACAGTAGAGCAGATGGACCTAATAGACATCTATAGAACTCTACATCCAAAAGCAGCGGGATATACATTCTTCTCAAGTGCACATGGAACATTCTCCAGAATAGACCACATACTAGGCCACAAAAAGAGCCTCAGAAAATTCCAAAAGATTGAAATCCTACCAACCAACTTTTCAGACCACAAAGGCATAAAACTAGAAATAAACTGTACAAAGAAAGCAAAGAGGCTCACGAACACATGGAGGCTTAACAACACGCTCCTAAATAATCAATGGATCAATGACCAAATCAAAATGGAGATCCAGCAATATATGGAAACAAATGACAACAACAACACTAAGCCCCAACTTCTGTGGGACACAGCAAAAGCAGTCTTAAGAGGAAAGTATATAGCAATCCAAGCATATTTAAAAAAGGAAGAGCAATCCCAAATGAAGGGTCTAATGTCACAATTATCGAAATTGGAAAAAGAAGAACAGATGAGGCCTAAGGTCAGCAGAAGGAGGGACATAATAAAGATCAGAGAAGAAATAAATAAAATTGAGAAGAATAAAACAATAGCAAAAATCAATGAAACCAAGAGCTGGTTCTTCGAGAAAATAAACAAAATAGATAAGCCTCTAGCCAGACTTATTAAGAAGAAAAGAGAATCAACACAAATCAACAGTATCAGAAACGAGAAAGGAAAAATCACGACGGACCCCACGGAAATGCAAAGAATTATTGGAGAATACTATGAAAACCTATATGCTAACAAGCTGGGAAACCTAGGAGAAATGGACAAATTCCTAGAAAAATATAACCTTCCAAGACTGACCCAGGAAGAAACAGAAAATCTAAACAGACCAATTACCAGCAACGAAATTGAAAAGGTAATCAAAAAACTACCAAAGAACAAAACCCCCGGGCCAGATGGATTTACCTCGGAATTTTATCAGACATACAGGGAAGACATAATACCCATTCTCCTTAAAGTTTCCCAAAAAATAGAGGAGGAGGGGATACTCCCAAACTCATTCTATGAAGCTAACATCACCCTAATACCAAAACCAGGCAAAGACCCCACCAAAAAAGAAAAATACAGACCAATATCCCTGATGAACGTAGATGCAAAAATACTCAACAAAATTTTAGCAAACCGAATTCAAAAATACATCAAAAGGATCATACACCATGACCAAGTGGGATTCATTCCAGGGATGCAAGGATGGTGCAACATTCGAAAGTCCATCAACATCATCCACCACATCAACAAAAAGAAAGACAAAACCCACATGATCATCTCCATAGATGCTGAAAAAGCATTTGACAAAGTTCAACATCCATTCATGTTAAAAACTCTCAGCAAAATGGGAATAGAGGGCAAGTACCTCAACATAATAAAGGCCATCTATGATAAACACACAGCCAACATTATATTGAACAGCGAGAAGCTGAAAGCATTTCCTCTGAGATCGGGAACTAGACAGGGATGCCCACTCTCTCCACTGTTATTTAACATAGTACTGGAGGTCCTAGCCACGGCAATCAGACAAAATAAAGAAATACAAGGAATCCAGATTGGTAAAGAAGAAGTTAAACTGTCACTATTTGCAGATGACATGATACTGTACATAAAAAACCCTAAAGACTCCACCCCAAAACTACTAGAACTGATATAGGAATACAGCAAAGTTGCAGGATACAAAATCAACACACAGAAATCTGTGGCTTTCCTATATACTAACAATGAACCAACAGAGAGAGAAATCAGGAAAACAACTCCATTCACAATTGCATCAAAAAAAATAAAATACCTAGGAATAAACCTAACCAAAGAAGTGAAAGACTTATACTCTGAAAACTACAAGTCACTCTTAAGAGAAATTAAAGGGGACACTAACAGATGGAAACTCATCCCATGCTCGTGGCTAGGAAGAATTAATATCGTCAAAATGGCCATCCTGCCCAGAGCAATATACAGATTTGATGCAATCCCTATGAAACTACCAGCAACATTCTTCAATGAACTAGAACAAATAATTCAAAAATTCATATGGAAACACCAAAGACCCCGAATAGCCAAAGCAATCCTGAGAAAGAAGAATAAAGTAGGGGGGATCTCACTCCCCAAATTCAAGCTCTACTATAAAGCCATAGTAATCAAGACAATTTGGTACTGGCACAAGAGCAGAGCCACAGACCAATGGAACAGACTAGAGAATCCAGACATTAACCCAGACATATATGGTCAATTAATATTTGATAAAGGAGCCATGGACATACAATGGCGAAATGACAGTCTCTTCAACAGGTGGTGCTGGCAAAACTGGACAGCTACATGTAGGAGAATGAAACTGGACCATTGTCTAACCCCATATACAAAAGTAAACTCAAAATGGATCAAAGACCTGAATGTAAGCCATGAAACCATTAAACTCTTGGAAGAAAACATAGGCGAAAACCTCTTAGACATAAACATGAGTGACCTCTTCTTGAACATATCTCCCCGGGCAAGGAAAAAAACAGCAAAAATGAGTAAGTGGGACTATATTAAGCTGAAAAGCTTCTGTACAGCAAAAGACACCATCAATAGAACAAGAAGGATCCCTACAGTATGGGAGAATATATTTGAAAATGACACATCCGATAAAGGCTTGACGTCCAGAATATATAAGGAGCTCTCACGCCTCAACAAACAAAAAACAAATAACCCAATTAAAAAATGGGCAGAGGAACTGAACAGACAGTTCTCCAAAAAAGAAATACAGATGGCCAACAGACACATGAAAAGATGCTCCACATCGCTAATTATAAGAGAAATGCAAATTAAAACTACAATGAAGTATCACCTCACACCAGTAAGGATGGCTGCCATCCAAAAGACAAACAACAACAAATGTTGGCGAGGCTGTGGAGAAAGGGGAACCCTCCTACACTGCTGGTGGGAATATAAGTTAGTTCAATCATTCACACCAAGCTCTGTGCGTGCCTGCACTTGGCAGGCGCTCCCTGTGCACACCATCTGTTTGCTGGGCTGGTCCCTGGGGAGGACTTCCCAGCTCTGCGCCTCAGCTTGCTGCAGTGATGACAGACACCCACGCCCACCATGGCTGGGCCCCCAACCGAATGGCCAGCTGTCAGAGGTAACGGGGTGGTGGGGACTGGCTAGTTAGCGAGTGGCCCCTTCCAAGGGGGATGGCCCTAATCAGCTTTAGCCACTTTTTGTCTCTGGGGACTATAATCCCTGTGTGCTAGCTCTTCTGATTTTCAGGAGAGAAATCCAAGTGTTTGAAATGAAATCTCCAGGGTTTAAATGTTGGCAACCTGTTGGGGTTTTCGTAGAACACTCTGGGTGCCAGCGCTGCAAACCAGACAGGACACGTTTGCAAACCACGTTGGCCTCCGAGCAGCCTTGGAGCTGCTACCTGCCTTGCCCTTCTTAGGCCGAGAGAAGCAGGGACCTGGAGGACTTCGGTGGTGGCCCCACTTGTCTGCGGGGAGTGTGGGAAGAGGAGACGAGAGGAGAGGAGGCCGTGTAGGATTCTAGGTAAACTCTCCCTTTTAAAAATGGCTTATTTTATTTCACCACAACCCCACCTAGCCCTCTACCTACAATGAGTGCAGTGTTTTGGTGTCTTCTATAGTCTTTTTTCTTTTCATAAACAAAGGAGCGAAAACGCCTTCATTCATATATTTTTAGCAATTTTATACGAATTGCATAGCAACACTTGCTCCCTGCCCAGAGTAACCAGAGCACTTCCAAGCATCTCATTAGACACACTTCAAAACTTATCCCCGGGAGAGGAGCCAAGATGGCGGCGTGAGTAGAGCAGCGGAAATCTCCTCCCCAAACAACATATATCTATAAAAATATAACAAAGGCAACTCTTCATAGAATAAAGACCAGAGGACACAGGAAAACATACAGACCACATCCGCACCTGAGAGAACCCAGTGCCTTGCGAAGGGGGTAAGATACAAGCCCCGGCCGCGCGGGAGCGGAGCGCCCCTCCCCCCAGCTCCCGGCGGGAGAAGAGCAGGCAGAGCGGGAGGGAGACGGAGCCCACGGCTGCCGAGCACCCAACCCCCGCCATCCGGGCCAGAGTGCAGGGCCCTCGTTACTGGGAAAACAGGGCAGCAAGAACAGTGAGCAGGCACTGGAGGATGGGCGACAGAGGACATAAGAAAAACGAGCAGCCTTTTTTTTTTTCTGTTTTGTATTGGCGAGCGCTTTTTGGAAGTCTTAAAGGGATAGGGACCCCAATACTAAGGAAACAGGGCAGCAAGACTGGGGAGCAGATGCCTGAGGCTGACGGAAGAGAATAAAGAGAAACGAGCGGCCATTTTTTTTTTTTTTAATTAAAAGATATTTTTTGTGTGTGGTCATTGTTTTCTTTTGGCGGGTGCTTTTTGGAAGTCTTAAAGGGGAAGGGCGTGTCACTTAGACCAGAGGCAGAGAATCGGGGGATCTCTGGGCACCCTAACCCCTGGGCTGCAGGGAGCAGGGAGGCCCCTTACGGAGATAAATAGCCTCCCAGCAGCTCCTGCTAAAACGCGACTCCACCATTTTGGAGTAGCTGCCCGAGCCAGGCCACGCCCACAGCAACAGCGGAGATTAACTCCATAGCAGCCGGGCAGGAAGCAGAAACCCTGTCTGCGCGCAGCTGCGCAGCACAAGCCACTAGAGGCCGCTGTTCTCCCAGGAGAGGAGGGCCACAAACCAACAAGAAAGGAAGTCCTTCCAGCCGTCACTCGTCCCAGCTCTGCAGACTATTCCTATCACCATGAAAAGGCAAAGCTACAGGCAGACAAAGATCACAGAGACAACACCAGAGAAGGAGACAGACCTAACCAGTCTTCCTGACAAAGAATTCAAAATAAGAATCATAAACATGCTGACCGAGATGCAGAGAAATACGCAAGAGAAATGGGATGAAGTCCGGAAAGAGATCACAGATGCCAGAAAGGAGATCGCAGAAATGAAACAAACTCTGGAAGGGTTTATAAGCAGAATGGATAGAATGCAAGAGGCCATTGATGGAATTGAAATCAGAGAACAGGAACGCATACAAGCTTACATAGAGAGAGACAAAAGGATTTCCAGGAATGAAACAATATTAAGAGAACTGTGTGACCAATCTAAAAAGAGCAATATCCGTATTATAGGGGTCCCAGAAGAAGAAGAGAGAGGCAAAGAGATGGAAAGTATCTTAGAAGAAATAATTGCTGAAAACTTCCCCACACTGGGGGAGGAAGTAATCAAACAGACCACGGAAATACACAGAACCCCCAACAGAAAGGATCCAAGAAGGGCAACACCAAGACACATAATAATAAAAATGGCAAAGATCAACGACAAGGAAAGAGTTTCAAAGGCAGCTAGAGAGAAAAAGGTCACCTATAAAGGGAAACCCATCAGGCTCACGTCAGATTTCTCAACAGAAACCCTACAGGCAGAAGAGAATGGCATGATATATTTAATACAATGAAACAGAAGGGCCTTGAACCAAGGATACTGTATCCAGCACGACTATCATTCAAATATGACGGTGGGATTAAACAATTCCCAGAAAAACAAAAGCTGAGGGAATTTGCTTTCCACAAACCACCTCCACAGAACATCTTACAGGGACTGCTCTAGATGGGAGCACTCCTAGAAAGAGCACAGCACAAAACACCCAAAATATGAAGAACTGAGGAGGAGGAATAAGAACAGAGAGAAGGGAAGAATCTCCAGACAGTGTATATAACAGCTCAATAAGCGAGCTAAGTTTGGCAGTAAGATGCTAGAGAGGCTAACCTTGAACCTTTGGTAACCAAGAATTTAAAGCCTGCAATGGCAATAAGTACATATCTTTCAATAGTCACCCTAAATGTTAATGGCCTGAATGCATCAATCAAAAGACACAGAGTAATAGAATGGATAAAAAAGCAAGACCCATCTATATGCTGCTTACAAGAAACTCACCTCAAACCCAAAGACATATACAGACTAAAAGTCAAGGGATGGAAAAACATATTTCAAGCAAACAACAGTGAGAAGAAAGCAGGGGTTGTAGTACTAATATCAGACAAAATAGACTTCAAAACAAAGAAAGTAAAAAGACATAAAGAAAGACACTATATAATGATAAAGGGCTCAGTCCAACAAGAGGATATAACCATTCTAAACATATAAGCACCCAACAAAGGAGCACCAGCATATGTGAAACAAATACTAACAGAACTAAAGGGGGAAACAGACTGCAATGCATTCATTCTAGGAGACCTCAACACACCACTCACCCCAAAGGATAGATCCACCAGGCAGAAAATATGTAATGACATGGAAGCACTGAACAACACAGTAGAGCAGATTGACCTAATAGACATCTACAGAACTCTAAATGCAAAAGCAACAGGATAGAATTCTGGGGGGCGGAAGATGGCGGCGTGAGTAGAGCAGCGGAAATCTCCTCCCAAAACAACATATATCTATGAAAATATAACAAAGACAACCCTTCCTAGAATAAAGACCAGAGGACACAGGACAATATCCAGACCACATCCGCACCTGAGAGAACCCAGCGCCTCGCGAAGGGGGTAAGATACAAGCCCCGGCCCCGCGGGAGCCGAGCGCCCCTCCACCCAGCTCCCGGCGGGAGAAGAGCAGGCAGAGCGGGAGGGAGACGGAGCCCAGGGCTGCCGAACACCCAGCCCCAGCCATCCGGGATAGAGTGTAGGGCCCTCGATACTGGGAAAACAGGGCAGCAAGAACAGTGAGCAGGCACTGGAGGCTGGGCGACAGAGGACATAAGAAAAGCGCGCTACCATTTTTTTTTTTTTTGCTTTTTTGCTGCTTTGTTTTGGCGAGCGCTGTTTGGAAGTCTTAAAGGGACAGGGACTACAATATTAGGGAAACAGGGCAGAAAGACCGGTGAGCAGAGGCCTGAGGCTGGCACCGGAGAATAAAGAAAAACGAACGACCACATATTTTTTTTTTAATTAAAAATTTTTTTTTTTTTTTTAATTAAAAAAAATTCTTTTTCTTGTTTTTTTTTTGTGGTCGTTGTTTTGATTTGGCGGGTGCATTTTGGAAGTCTTAAAGGGGCAGGGCGGGCCACTTAATCGAGAGGTAGGGAATCCGGGACCTCTGGGCACCCTAACCCCTGGGCTGCAGGGAGCAGGGAGGCCCCTTACGGAGATAAATAGCCTCCCAGCAGCTCCTGCTAAAACGCGACTCCACCATTTTGGAGTAGCTGCCCGAGCCAGGCCACGCCCACAGCAACAGCGGAGATTAACTCCATAGCAGCCGGGCAGGAAGCAGAAACTCTGTCTGCGCGCAGCTGCGCAGCACAAGCCACTAGAGGTCGCTGTTCTCCCAGGAGAGGAGGGCCACAAACCAACAAGAAAGGAAGTCCTTCCAGCCGTCACTCGTCCCAGCTCTGCAGACTATTCCTATCACCATGAAAAGGCAGAGCTACAGGCAGACAAAGATCACAGAGACAACACCAGAGAAGGAGACAGACCTAACCAGTCTTCCTGACAAAGAATTCAAAATAAGAATCATAAACATGCTGACAGAGATGCAGAGAAATACGCAAGAGAAATGGGATGAAGTCCGGAAAGAGATCACAGATGCCAGAAAGGAGATCGCAGAAATGAAACAAACTCTGGAAGGGTTTATAAGCAGAATGGATAGAATGCAAGAGGCCATTGATGGAATTGAAATCAGAGAACAGGAACGCATGGAAGCTGACATAGAGAGAGACAAAAGGATCTCCAGGAATGAAACAATATTAAGAGAACTGTGTGACCAATCTAAAAAGAGCAATATCCGTATTATAGGGGTCCCAGAAGAAGAAGAGAGAGGCAAAGAGATGGAAAGTATCTTAGAAGAAATAATTGCTGAAAACTTCCCCACACTGGGGGAGGAAGTAATCAAACAGACCACGGAAATACACAGAACCCCCAACAGAAAGGATCCAAGAAGGGCAACACCAAGACACATAATAAATAAAATGGCAAAGATCAAGGACAAGGAAAGAGTGTTAAAGGCAGCTAGAGAGAAAAAGGTCACCTATAAAGGGAAACCCATCAGGCTAACGTCAGATTTCTCAACAGAAACCCTACAGGCCAGAAGAGAATGGCATGATATATTTAATACAATGAAACAGAAGGGCCTTGAACCAAGGATACTGTATCCAGCACGACTATCATTCAAATATGACGGTGGGATAAAACAAGTCCCAGACAAACAAAAGCTGAGGGAATTTGCTTTCCACAAACCACCTCTACAGAACAACTTACAGGGACTGCTCTAGATGGTAGCACTCCTAGAAAGAGCACAGCACAAAACACCCAACATATGAAGAATCGAGGAGGAGGAACAAGAAGGGAGAGAAGAAAAGAATCTCCAGACAGTGTATATAACAGCTCAATAAGCGAGCTAAGTTAGGCAGTAAGATACTAAAGAGGCTAACCTTGAACCTTTGGTAACCACGAATTTAAAGCCTGCAATGGCAATAAGTACATATCTTTCAATAGTCACCCTAAATGTTAATGGGTTGAATGCACCAATCAAAAGACACAGAGTAACAGAATGGATAAAAAAGCAAGACCCATCTATATGCTGCTTACAAGAAACTCACCTCAAACCCAAAGACATGTACAGACTAAAAGTCAAGGGATGGAAAAACATATTTCAAGCAAACAACAGTGAGAAGAAAGCAGGGGTTGCAGTACTAATATCAGACAAAATAGACTTCAAAACAAAGAAAGTGACAAGAGATAAAGAAGGACACTACATAATGATAAAGGGCTCAGTCAAACAAGAGGATATAACCATTCTAAATATATATGCACCCAACACAGGAGCACCAGCATATGTGAAACAAATACTAACAGAACTAAAGGGGGATATAGACTGCAATGCATTCATTCTAGGAGACTTCAACACACCACTCACCCCAAAGGATAGACCCACTGGGCAGAAAATAAGTAAGGACACGGAAGCACTGAACAACACAGTAGAGCAGATGGACCTAATAGACATCTATAGAACTCTACATCCAAAAGCAGTGGGATATACATTCTTCTCAAGTGCACATGGAACATTCTCCAGAATAGACCACATACTAGACCACAAAAAGAGCCTCAGAAAATTCCAAAAGATTGAAATCCTACCAACCAACTTTTCAGACCACAAAGGCATAAAACTAGAAATAAACTGTACAAAGAAAGCAAAGAGGCTCACAAACACATGGAGGCTTAACAACACGCTCCTAAATAATCAATGGATCAATGACCAAATCAAAATGGAGATCCAGCAATATATGGAAACAAATGACAACAACAACACTAAGCCCCAACTTCTGTGGGACACAGCAAAAGCAGTCTTAAGAGGAAAGTATATAGCAATCCAAGCATATTTAAAAAAGGAAGAGCAATCCCAAATGAATGGTCTAATGTCACAATTATCGAAATTGGAAAAAGAAGAACAGATGAGTCCTAAGGTCAGCAGAAGGAGGGACATAATAAAGATCAGAGAAGAAATAAATAAAATTGAGAAGAATAAAACAATAGCAAAAATCAATGAAACCAAGAGCTGGTTCTTCGAGAAAATAAAGAAAATAGATAAACCTCTAGCCAGACTTATTAAGAAGAAAAGAGAGTCAACACAAATCATCAGTATCAGAAACGAGAAAGGAAAAATCACGACGGACCCCACGGAAATGCAAAGAATTATTGGAGAATACTATGAAAACCTATATGCTAACAAGCTGGGAAACCTAGGAGAAATGGACAAATTCCTAGAAAAATATAACCTTCCAAGATTGACCCAGGAAGAAACAGAAAATCTAAACAGACCAATTACCAGCAATGAAATTGAAGCGGTAATCAAAAAACTACCAAAGAACAAAACCCCCGGGCCAGATGGATTTACCTCGGAATTTTATCAGACATACAGGGAAGACATAATACCCATTCTCCTTAAAGTCTTCCAAAAAATAGAGGAGGAGGGGATACTCCCAAACTCATTCTATGAAGCTAACATCACCCTAATACCAAAACCAGGCAAAGACCCCACCAAAAAAGAAAAATACAGACCAATATCCCTGATGAACGTAGATGCAAAAATACTCAACAAAATATTAGCAAACCGAATTCAAAAATACATCAAAAGGATCATACACCATGACCAAGTGGGATTCATTCCAGGGATGCAAGGATGGTACAACATTCGAAAGTCCATCAACATCATCCACCATATCAACAAAAAGAAAGACAAAAACCACATGATCATCTCCATAGATGCTGAAAAAGCATTTGACAAAGTTCAACATCCATTCATGTTAAAAACTCTCAGCAAAATGGGAATACAGGGCAAGTACCTCAACATAATAAAGGCCATCTATGATAAACCCACAGCCAACATTATATTGAACAGCGAGAAGCTGAAAGCATTTCCTCTGAGATCGGGAACTAGACAGGGATGCCCACTCTCTCCACTGTTATTTAACATAGTACTGGAGGTCCTAGCCACGGCAATCAGACAAAATAAAGAAATACAAGGAATCCAGATTGGTAAAGAAGAAGTTAAACTGTCACTATTTGCAGATGACATAATACTGTACATAAAAAACCCTAAAGACTCCACCCCAAAACTACTAGAACTGATATCGGAATACAGCAAAGTTGCAGGATACAAAATCAACACACAGAAATCTGTGGCTTTCCTATATACTAACAATGAACCAACAGAGAGAGAAATCAGGAAAACAACTCCATTCACAATTGCATCAAAAAAAATAAAATACCTAGGAATAAACCTAACCAAAGAAGTGAAAGACTTATACTCTGAAAACTACAAGTCACTCTTAAGAGAAATTAAAGGGGACACTAACAGATGGAAACTCATCCCATGCTCCTGGCTAGGAAGAATTAATATCGTCAAAATGGCCATCCTGCCCAAAGCAATATACAGATTTGATGCAATCCCTATGAAACTACCAGCAACATTCTTCAATGAACTGGAACAAATAATTCAAAAATTCATATGGAAACACCAAAGACCCCGAATAGCCAAAGCACTCCTGAGAAAGAAGAATAAAGTAGGGGGGATCTCACTCCCCAACTTCAAGCTCTACTATAAAGCCATAGTAATCAAGACAATTTGGTACTGGCACAAGAGCAGAGCCACAGACCAATGGAACAGACTAGAGAATCCAGACATTAACCCAGACATATATGGTCAATTAATATTTGATAAAGGAGCCATGGACATACAATGGCGAAATGACAGTCTCTTCAACAGGTGGTGCTGGCAAAACTGGACAGCTACATGTAGAAGAATGAAACTGGACCATTGTCTAACCCCATATACAAAAGTAAACTCAAAATGGATCAAAGACCTGAATGTAAGCCAGGAAACCATTAAACTCCTGGAAGAAAACATAGGCGAAAACCTCTTAGACATAAACATGAGTGACCTCTTCTTGAACATATCTCCCCAGGCAAGGAAAACAACAGCAAAAATGAGTAAGTGGGACTATATTAAGCTGAAAAGCTTCTGTACAGCAAAAGACACCATCAATAGAACAAGAAGGATCCCTACAGTATGGGAGAATATATTTGAAAATGACACATCCGATAAAGGCTTGACGTCCAGAATATATAAGGAGCTCTCACGCATCAACAAACAAAAAACAAATAACCCAATTAAAAAATGGCCAGAGGAACTGAACAGACAGTTCTCCAAAAAAGAAATACAGATGGCCAACAGACACAAGAAAAGATGCTCCACATTGCTAATTATCAGAGAAATGCAAATTAAAACTGCAATGAGGTATCACCTCACACCAGTAAGAATGGCTGCCATCCAAAAGACAAACAACAACAAATGTTGGCGAGGCTGTGGAGAAAGGGGAACCCTCCTACACTGCTGGTGGGAATGTAAGTTAGTTCAACCATTGTGGAAAGCAGTATGGAGGTACATCAAAATGCTCAAAACAGACTTACCATTTGACCCAGGAATTGCACTCCTAGGAATTTACCCTAAGAATGCAGCAATCAAGTTTGAGAAAGACAGATGCACCCCTATGTTTATTGCAGCACTATTTACAATAGCCAAGAATTGGAAGCAACCTAAATGTCCATCAATAGATGAATGGATAAAGAAGAAGTGGTACATATACACAATGGAATACTACTCAGCTATAAGAAAAGGGCAAATCCAATCATTTGCAGCAACATGGATGGAGCTGGAGGGTATTATGCTCAGTGAAACAAGCCAAGCGGAGAAAGAGAAATACCAAATGATTTCACTTATCTGTGGAATATAAGAACAAAGGAAAAACTGAAGGAACAAAACAGCAGCAGAATCACAGAACTCAAGAATGGACTAACAGGTACCAAAGGGAAAGGGACTGGGGAGGATGGGTGGGTAGGGAGGGATAAGGGGGGGAGAAGTAAGGGGGTATTAAGATTAACATGCATGGGGGGGTAGGAGAAAAGGGAGGGCTGTACAACACAGAGAAGGCAAGTAGTGATTCTACAACATTTTGCTATGCTGATGGACAGTGACTGTAAAGGGGTTTATAGGGGAGACCTGGTATAGGGGAGAGCCTAGTAAACATAATATTCGTCATGTAAGTGTAGATTAGTGATAGCAAAAAAAAAAAAAAAAGGGCAGTTCCTGTGTGGTAACCTCCAACGAGTTCTACACAAGGGTATAAAGGGCATATAAAAGTGTAGGCAAAGGGTCTGTTTGTGTTTATACAGAGGATCAAAGCCTAATTGGGCTACCCCGAAAATGAACTAAGATACGATATGAAAAAGAACTTCCAACATCTGCACCCTCTGGAAGACTCATGCCAGAAGATGATCATCAAAAAACCCCAACAAAGATCCACGCACTGCTACAGCTGTAGATGCACTCATCCCACCAGTTCCTGGACCTGCCATGGGAATGAGGAAGGAGATATCTAAGCTGGCCTGTGCATACAGTAAAACAACAAAATTAGACTGGATCTATACTGTTGGAACTCAACCAAGAATTTGAAGAAGTGCAAATTGTAGCGCTCCAAAGTCTTACAACTACAAACTATTTATTGTTAAAAGAACATATGGCATGTGAACAGTCCCCAGGAATGGGTTGTTTTAATTTGTCTGATTTCTCTCAGACTGTTCAAGTTCATTTGGACAATATCCACCATATCATAGATAAGTTTTCACAAATGCCTAAGGTGCCTAACTGGTTTTCTTGGTTTCACTGCAGAGGGCTGGTAATTACAGATATGCTTTGGTTATGTAACTATACTCCTATTATGTTAATGTGTGTGTGCAATTTAAGTAGTAGCTTAAAACCTATACATGCTGAAGTTACTCTACAAGAAGATATATCAAAGAAATAATCAATCTTCCCATGTTTTCTTCCGCCTGCTACTTCTATAGCTTTTCTTCTTCCTTCCTAATTACAACCCTTAAATAGAATTCGTGCCTCATATCAAATTTACCGAGTATCATAATTCTTCCAAGTGGTAAAGATACCTCAAGACAAATGCTGGGCATAGAAGCCACAGGGCATAAATATGCAAAGAAGTAAAAAGCTAACTTTTTCAAACAATAAGGCTTCTCTCTCACTTACCAACTTCACATTTCCCTGTATGGCCCCGGAAGATGACTGGTTAGCCAGAGACGGGTAAGATTCCTCAAGGGAGGAACAACCTAAGACAGGCACAGTCGCAGGGGGGCCATCAGGTGAGAAATTGGGGATCAACAGAGGTGAGGCTTAGAACCTCACCCCCCAGTTCTGAGAGAAATCTTCTGCATACGTGGATGTTTTATTGCCCTGGTCTAGCTGGGATTAACACATAGGCTACAGGCACACACCTGATCATCTACATGTGCTCTCATACAACACTAAACTATGTTTTCTACCTTTATCTTGTATCTACCTACCACTTCAGCATTTTATTAAAAATAATAATAATAAAGAGAGAAATGTGGTATCCACATATAAATCAAGTATAAAAACCAAATGAGTATTCATATTTGAACTGACTGTTTATAGTTCATAATGCATGAGCAAAACCGAAAGTTTCTGTGATGACTGCCCTTGTACTGTTCACTATGTAACTTATTCATTATGTAAGAATTTGTTCTACATGTAAAAACTTGTTTGTTATGCCTCAGAAGATTGGAGACTGACAAAAATTAGGCTTGGGGTGCAATAATGAATGTGCATTGAGCATTGACTCCCCTATACAGAATTTTATTGTCGTTAACAACCATTTGATCAATAAATATGAGAGATGCCCTCAAAAAAAAAAAAAAAAAAAAAAAAGGACAGACTTCCAATGGTAAAATAAATTAGTAACCGGGATGTAATGTATAGCATAAGGAATATAGTCAAGATATTGTAACAGCCTGGTAGGGTGATAGCTAGAACCTAGAATTATGTATATAAATGTTCTACCACTGTGTTGTACACTTGAAACTCATGTAATGTAATACTGTGTGTCAACTACCCTTCAATAAAAAATAATTATTATAAAAAAAAAAAAAAAAAAAATGGGCAGAGGAACTGAACAGACAGTTCTCCAAAAAAGAAATACAGATGGCCAACAGACACATGAAAAGATGCTCCACATCGCTAATTATCAGAGAAATGCAAATTAAAACTGCAATGAGGTATCACCTCACACCAGTAAGGATGGCTGTCATCCAAAAGACAAACAACAACAAATGTTGGCGAGGCTGTGGAGAAAGGGGAACCCTCCTACACTGCTGGTGGGAATGTAAGTTAGTTCAACCATTGTGGAAAGCAGTATGGAGGTACATCAAAATGCTCAAAACAGACTTACCATTTGACCCAGGAATTGCACTCCTAGGAATTTACCCTAAGAATGCAGCAATCAAGTTTGAGAAAGACAGATGCACCCCTATGTTTATTGCAGCACTATTTACAATAGCCAAGAATTGGAAGCAACCTAAATGTCCATCAATAGATGAATGGATAAAGAAGAAGTGGTACATATACACAATGGAATACTACTCAGCTATAAGAAAAGGGCAAATCCAATCATTTGCAGCAACATGGATGGAGCTGGAGGGTATTATGCTCAGTGAAACAAGCCAAGCGGAGAAAGAGAAATACCAAATGATTTCACTTATCTGTGGAATATAAGAACAAAGGAAAAACTGAAGGAACAAAACAGCAGCAGAATCACAGAACTCAAGAATGGACTAACAGGTACCAAAGGGAAAGGGACTGGGGAGGATGGGTGGGTAGGGAGGGATAAGGGGGGGAGAAGTAGGGGGGTATTAAGATTAACATGCATGGGGGGGTAGGAGAAAAGGGAGGGCTGTACAACACAGAGAAGGCAAGTAGTGATTCTACAACATTTTGCTATGCTGATGGACAGTGACTGTAAAGGGGTTTATAGGGGAGACCTGGTATAGGGGAGAGCCTAGTAAACATAATATTCGTCATGTAAGTGTAGATTAGTGATAGCAAAAAAAAAAAAAAAAGGGCAGTTCCTGTGTGGTAACCTCCAACGAGTTCTACACAAGGGTATAAAGGGCATATAAAAGTGTAGGCAAAGGGTCTGTTTGTGTTTATACAGAGGATCAAAGCCTAATTGGGCTACCCCGAAAATGAACTAAGATACGATATGAAAAAGAACTTCCAACATCTGCACCCTCTGGAAGACTCATGCCAGAAGATGATCATCAAAAAACCCCAACAAAGATCCACGCACTGCTACAGCTGTAGATGCACTCATCCCACCAGTTCCTGGACTTGCCATGGGAATGAGGAAGGAGATATCTAAGCTGGCCTGTGCATACAGTAAAACAACAAAATTGGACTGGATCTATACTGTTGGAACTCAACCAAGAATTTGGAGAAGTGCAAATTGTAGCGCTCCAAAGTCTTACAACTACAAACTATTTATTGTTAAAAGAACATATGGCATGTGAACAGTCCCCAGGAATGGGTTGTTTTAATTTGTCTGATTTCTCTCAGACTGTTCAAGTTCATTTGGACAATATCCACCATATCATAGATAAGTTTTCACAAATGCCTAAGGTGCCTAACTGGTTTTCTTGGTTTCACTGCAGATGGCTGGTAATTACAGATATGCTTTGGTTATGTAACTATACTCCTATTATGTTAATGTGTGTGTGCAATTTAAGTAGTAGCTTAAAACCTATACATGCTGAAGTTACTCTACAAGAAGATATATCAAAGAAATAATCAATCTTCCCATGTTTTCTTCCGCCTGCTACTTCTATAGCTTTTCTTCTTCCCTCCTAATTACAACCCTTAAATAGAATTCGTGCCTCATATCAAATTTACCGAGTATCATAATTCTTCCAAGTGGTAAAGATACCTCAAGACAAATGCTGGGCATAGAAGCCACAGGGCATAAATATGCAAAGAAGTAAAAAGCTAACTTTTTCAAACAATAAGGCTTCTCTCTCACTTACCAACTTCACATTTCCCTGTATGGCCCCGGAAGATGACTGGTTAGCCAGAGACGGGTAAGATTCCTCAAGGGAGGAACAACCTAAGACAGGCACAGTCGCAGGGGGGCCATCAGGTGAGAAATTGGGGATCAACAGAGGTGAGGCTTAGAACCTCACCCCCCCATTCTGAGAGAAATCTTCTGCATACGTGGATGTTTTATTGCCCTGGTCTAGCTTGGATTAACACATAGTCTACAGGCACACACCTGATCATCTACATGTGCTCTCTTACAACACTAAACTATGTTTTCTACCTTTATCTTGTATCTACCTACCACTTCAGCATTTTATTAAAAATAATAATAATAAAGAGAGAAATGTGGTATCCACATATAAATCAAGTATAAAAACCAAATGAGTATTCATATTTGAACTGACTGTTTATAGTTCATAATGCATGAGCAAAACCGAAAGTTTCTGTGATGACTGCCCTTGTACTGTTCACCATGTAACTTATTCATTATGTAAGAATTTGTTCTACATGTAAAAACTTGTTTGTTATGCCTCAGAAGATTGGAGACTGACAAAAATTAGGCTTGGGGTGGAATAATGATTGTGCATTGAGCATTGACTCCCCTATACAGAATTTTATTGTCGTTAACAACCATTTGATCAATAAATATGAGAGATGCCCTCACAAAAAAAAAAAAAAAAAAAAAAAAAAAAAGGACAGACTTCCAATGGTAAAATAAATTAGTAACCGGGATGTAATGTATAGCATAAGGAATATAGTCAAGATATTGTAACAGCCTGGTAGGGTGATAGCTGGAACCTAGAATTATGTATATAAATGTTCTACCACTGTGTTGTACACTTGAAACTCATGTAATGTAATACTGTGTGTCAACTACCCTTCAATAAAAAATAATTATTAAAAATATAATAATAATAATAATAATAATAATAATAATAAAAGCAACAGGATACACATTCTTCTCAAGAGCACATGGAACAAATTATCAGAATAGACCATATAATAGGCCACAAACAGAGCCTCAGTAAATTCCAAAAGATTGAAACCCTACAAGCCAACTTTTCAGACCACAAAGGCATAAAAATAGAAATAAACTGTACAAAGAAAGCAAAGAGGCTCACAAACACATGGAGGCTTAACAACACACTCCTAAGAAATCAATGTATCAATGACCAAATCAAAATGGAGATCCAGCAATATATGGAAACAAATGACAACAACAACACAAAGCCCCAACTTCTGTGGGACACAGCAAAAGCAGTCTTAAGAGGAAAGTATATAGCAATCCAAGCATATTTAAAAAAGGAAGAGCAATCCCAAATGAATGGTCTAATGTCACAGTTATCGAAATTGGAAAAAGAAGAACAGATGAGGCCTAAGGTCAGCAGAAGGAGGGACATAATAAAGATCAGAGAAGAAATAAATAAAATTGAGAAGAATAAAACACTAGCAAAAATCAATGAAACCAGCAGCTGGTTCTTCGAGAAAATAAACAAAATAGATAAGCCTCTAGCCAGACTTATTAAGAGGAAAAGAGAGTCAACACAAATCAACAGTATCAGAAATGAGAAAGGAAAAACCATGACGGACCCCACAGAAATACAAAGAATTATTAGAGAATACTATGAAAACCTATATACTCACAAGCTGGGAAACCTAGGAGAAATGGAAAACTTCCTAGGAAAATACAACATTCCAAGACTGACCCAGAAAGAAACAGAAAGAAGCAGACCAATTACCAGCAATGAAATTGAAGCGGTAATCAAAAAACTACCAAAGAACAAAACCCCCGGGCCAGATGGATTTACCTCGGAATTTATCAGACATACAGGGAAGGCATAATACCCATTCTCCTTAAAGTTTTCCAAAAAATAGAGGAGGAGGGGATACTCCCAAACTCACTCTATGAAGCTAACATCACCCTAATACCAAAACCAGGCAAAGACCCCACCAAAAAAGAAAACTACAGACCAATATCCCTGATGAACATAGATGCAAAAATACTCAACAAAATATTAGCAAACCGAATTCAAAAAGACATCAAAAGGACCATACAACATTACCAAGTGGGATTCATCCCAGGGATGCAAGGATGGTACAACATTCGAAAGTCCATCAACATCATCCACCACATCAACAAAAAGAAAGACAAAAACCACATGATCATCTCCATAGATGCTGAAAAAGCATTTGACAAAGTTCAACATCCATTCATGATAAAATCTCTCAGGAAAATGGGAATAGAGGGCAAGTACCTCAACATAATAAAGGCCATCTATGATAAACACACAGCCAACATTATATTGAACAGCGAGAAGCTGAAAGCATTTCCTCTGAGATCGGGAACTAGACAGGGATGCCCACTCTCTCCACTGTTATTTAACATAGTACTGGAGGTCCTAGCCACGGCAATCAGACAAAACAAAAAATACAAGGAATCCAGGTTGGTAAAGAAGAAGTTTAACTGTCACTATTTGCAGATGACATGATACTGTACATAAAAAACCCTAAAGACTCCACCCCAAAACTACTAGAACTGATATAGGAATACAGCAAAGTTGCAGGATACAAAATCAACACACAGAAATCTGTGGCTTTCCTATACACTAACAATGAACCAACAGAAAGAGAAATCAGGAAAACAACTCCATTCACAATTGCATCAAAAAAAGTAAAATACCTAGGAATAAAACTAACCAAAGAAGTGAAAGACTTATACTCTGAAAACTACAAGTCACTCTTAAGAGAAATTAAAGGGGACACTAACAGATGGAAACTCATCCCATGCTCGTGGCTAGGAAAAATTTATATCGTCAAAATGGCCATCCTGCCCAGAGCAATATACAGATTTGATGCAATCCCTATGAAACTACCAGCAACATTCTTCAATGAACTGGAACAAATAATTCAAAAATTCATATGGAAACACCAAAGACCCCGAATAGCCAAAGCAATCCTGAGAAAGAAGAATAAAGTAGGGGGGAATCTCACTCCCCAACTTCAAGCTCTACTATAAAGCCATAGTAATCAAGACAATTTGGAACTGGCACAAGAGCAGAGCCACAGACCAATGGAACAGACTAGAGAATCCAGACATTAACCCAGACATATATGGTCAATTAATATTTGATAAAGGAGCCATGGATATACAATGGCAAAATGACAGTCTCTTCAACAGATGGTGCTGGCAAAACTGGACAGCTACATGTAGTAGAATGAAACTGGACTATTGTCTAACCCCATATACAAAAGTAAACTCAAAATGGATCAAAGACCTGAATGTAAATCATGAAACCATTAACTCTTGGAAGAAAACAGAGGCAAAAACCTCTTAGACATAAACATGAGTGACCTCTTCTAGAACATATCTCCCTGGGCAAGGAAAACAACAGCAAAAATGAACACGTGGGACTATATTAAGCTGAAAAGCTTCTGTGCAGCAAAAGACACCATCAATAGAACAAAAAGGAACCCTACAGTATGGGAGAATATCTTTGAAAATGACACATCCGATAAAGGCTTGACATCCAGAATATATAAAGAGCTCACACGCCTCAACAAACAAAAAACAAATAACCCAATTAAAAAATGGGCAAAGGAACTGAACAGACGGTTCTTCAAAAAAGAAATACAGATGGCCAACAGACACATGAAAAGATGCTCCACATCGCTAATTATCAGAGAAATGCAAATTAAAACTACAATGAGGTATCACCTCACACCAGTAAGGATGGCTGCCATCCAAAAGACAAACAACAACAAATGTTGGCGAGGCTGTGGAGAAAGGGGAACCCTCCTACACTGCTGGTGGGAATGTAAACTTGTTCAACCATTGTGGAAAGCAGTATCTAGGTACATCAAAATGCTCAAAACAGACTTACCATTTGACCAAGGAATTGCACTCCTAGGAATTTACCCTAAGAATGCAGCAATCAAGTATGAGAAAGACCAATGTACCCCTATGTTTATCGCAGCACTATTTACAATAGCCAAGAATTGGAAGCAACCTAAATGTCCATCGATAGATGAATGGATAAAGAAGATGTGGTACATATACACAATGGAATACTACTCAGCCATAAGAAAAGGGCAAATCCAACCATTTGCAGCAACATGGATGGAGCTGGAGGGTATTATGCTCAGTGAAACAAGCCAAGCAGAGAAAGAGAAATACCAAATGATTTCACTCATCTGTGGAATATAAGAACAAAGGAAAAACTGAAGGAACAAAACAGCAACATAATCACAGAACTCAAGAATGGACTAACAGGTACAAAAGGGAAAGGGACTGGGGCGGATGAGTGGGTAGGGAGGGATAAGGGGGGTTAGAAAAAGAGGGGTATTAAGATTAGCATGCATGGGGGGGTAGGAGAAAAGGGAGGGCTGTACAATACAGAGAAGACAAGTAGTGATTCTACAACAGTTTGCTACGCTGATGGACAGTGACTGTAAAGATGTTTATAGGGGGGACCTGGTATAGGTGAGAGCCAAGTAAACATAATATTCGTCATGTAAGTGTAGATTAATGATACCAAAAAAAAAAAAAGGCAGTTCCTGTGTGGTGACCTCCAATGAGTGCTACAAAAGGGTATAAAGGACATATAAAAGTGTAGGCAAAGGGTCTGTTTGTGTTTATACAGAGGATCAAAGCCTAATTGGGCTACCCCAAAAATGAACTAAGATACTATATGAAAAAGAACTTCCAACATCAGCACTCTCGGGAAGACTCATGCCAGAAGATGATCATCAAAAATCCCCAACAAAGATCCACGCACTGCTACAGCTGTAGATGCCCTCATCCCACCAGTTCCTGGACTTGCCATGGGAATGAGGAAGGAGATATCTAAGCTGGCCTGTGCATACAGTAAAACAACAAATTTGACTGGATCTATACTGCTGGAACTCAACTAAGAATTATGAGAAGTGCAAATTGTAGTGCTCCTAAATCTTACAAATACAGACTATTTACTGTTAAAAGAACATATGGGATGTGAACAGTCCCCAGGAATGGGTTGTTTTAACTTATCTGATTTCTCTCAGACTGTTCAAGTTCAGTTGGACAATATCTACCATATCATAGATAAGTTTTCACAAATACCTAAGGTGCCTAACTGGTTTTCTTGGTTTCACTGGAGATGGCTGGTAATTACAGGTATGCTTTGGTTATGTAGCTATACTCCTAAAATGTTAATGTGTGTGCGCAATTTAATTAGTAATTTAAAACCTCTACATGCTGAAGTTACTCTACAAGAAGATATGTCACAAAATAATCAATCTTCCCAGGTTTTCTTCCACCTGCTACTTCTATAGCTTTTCTTCTTCCTTCGTAATTACAACCCTTAAATAGAATTCGTGCCTCATATCAAATTTACCGAGTATCATAATTCTTCCACGTGGTAAAGATAACTCAAGACAAATGCTGGACATAGAAGCCACAGGGCATAAATATGCAAAGAAGTAAAAAGCTAACCTTTTCAAACAATAAGTCTTCTCTCTCACTTACCAACTTAATATCTCCCTTTATGGCCCCGGAAGATGACTGGTTAGCCAGAGACGGGTAAGATTCCTCAAGGGAGGAACAACCTAAGACAGGCACAGTCACAGTGGGTCATCAGGTGAGAAATTGGGGATCAACAGAGGTGAGGCTTAGAACCTCACCCCCCCGTTCTGAGAGAAATCTTCTGCATACGTGGATGTTTTATTGCCCTGGTCTAGCTTGGATTAACACATAGTCTACAGGCACACACCTGATCATCTACATGTGCTCTCTTACAACACTAAACTATGTTTTCTACCTTTATCTTGTATCTACCTACCACTTCAGCATTTTACTAAAAATAGTAATAATTATAAGGAGAGAAATGTGGTATCCACATATAAATCAAGTATAAAGATCAAAGGAGTATTCATATTTGAACTGTTTATAGTTCACAATGCATGAGCAAAACCATAAGTTTCTGTGATGACTGCCCTTGTACTGTTCACCATGTAACTTATTCACTATGTAAGAATTTGTTCTCCATGTAAGAACCTGTTGGTTATGCTTCAGAAGATTGGAGACTGATGAAAATTAGGCTTGGGGGGGATTAATGATTGTGCATTGAGCATTGACTCCCCTATACAGAATTTTATTGTTGTTAACAACCATTTGATCAATTAATATGAGAGATGGCCTCACAAAAACAGAAACAAAATCAAAAACAAAAACAAAAGTACACACATCCAATTGTAAAATAAATAAGTAACTGGGATGTAATAAATAGCATAAGGAATATAGTCAAAATATGGTAACAACTTGGTATGGTGATAGCTGGTACCTAGAATTATCATGTATATAAATGTCGAATCATTGTGTTGTGCACCTGAAACTAATGTAATGTAATACTGTGTGTCAAGTACCCTTCAGTAAAAAATAATTATCTACAAAGAAAAAACACTTATCCCCAGTTGGCCCACGAGGGTGGGCGTCTGTTTGGGTTTGGCCCCCTTGGTCCACAGCACCCAGGCAGAGCCTGGCAGGCAGTAGGTACTCAGGTGGGTCACTGCTGAATGAGTGTTGGTATGCGGTCCCTCATGGCTCCCATCCTCACCGTCGGCTGTTTGGTGTTTCCCCTTTCTCCTGTGGTTGCACATAGCACTGTGAGGCACCTCCTTGTACATTAAGCATTTAACTTATTTTACATCATTTTCATAAGTGGCATTAGTGACATTTGGGGCTGGGTAATCCTCTGTGGAGGGCCATTCTGTGCACTGCAGGGTGTCGAGCAGCCTCCCTGGCCTCCACCCACCCGATGTCAGTACCAGCCCTTCCCCTCCACAGTTTGTGATGATTAAAAATGTCCCCACACCCCATCAGGAGGCACAATGGCCCCTGGTTGAGACTCACTGTGCGAGTGTCAGTGTGTTTTAAGACTTTAAACCTTACAGTGTGTGCTGCTCAGAGAACCCCTTTCCATGAGTTGTTTGCCCCTCTCAGAGCCTCCTCTGGCTCACCCCGTCCTCCCCTGGGAGAACAGCGTCTTCCTGCAGCCCTCTGGCTGTTGGCACTGCTGTCCGCCAGAACTGCTGGGGTGAAGGCAGTAGTCAGTGTCTGTCCTGGCCGGCATGGCAGCCACTAGCTACATATGTTTCTTGAATACTTGAAATGTGGCCAGTGTGACTGAAGAATGAACTTTTAATTTTATTTAATTAATTTGACTTTCAATAGCTGCCTGTGGCTAGTGGCCGCCACACTGGACGGTGCCAGAAAGCCTCTCTCTGTAACACCCCACCCTTTCTCAAAGTGGCCCTGCTGAAAATCAAATCGGTAGCAAGTTTGAAGGCGACTTCTCCGTGGTTGGTGTGTGTTTACTGTTGACTTCGTCTCCTCTTTTGTTGCCTTCCAGCTCCCGGTTAAGAAATCAGGCTAAGGAAATCAAGCCTAAGACTTGAAGGGACCAGGCTGCCCGCCAGCCCCCTAAGCCTGCCTGGAATGAATGTGTTTGCCTGTAAATCCTAAGGGGCCTGATCTGGGAATTCTGGCCTGCAGGAGAGACCCGATAGGAGGATGGTGTCTTCCCTTAACTCATAACCATTTGCTTCCTCTTTTTCAAGAGGTTTCCTCCCCACTGGCCTGTATAGATGGGTTCTTCATCTGTCCATCCCTTCCTTTCTCCCTCCCTCCTTCTTTCCACTTAACCCATCCTCTGCTCATCCTTCATCCATCCATCCATCCATTGACCCACCTACTGACCCAACTATCCGTCCCTCCATCAATTCCTTTGCCCATCCTTCAGTCCATCTCTCCGTCCATCCCTCCTTCTCTCTGCCCAGACTTCCCTCCCTCTCTCCAGCCCTCTCTCTGTCCGTCCTTTTCAGCCATCTGAGGACAGTGCACTCCTACTGTACGGTCAGGTCTGTACTAGATGCTGGAGAGGAGAGACCTCTGTGATCCTTGACTTCGTGGGGTGCACGGCTCAGTGGGGGGCATCTGACGACACTCACCCTTCATTGTCGATTCAGAGCAGAGCAGTCTTGGAGCAGGATTTCTTGGTCCTGAGGTGAGGTAGCTTTTCCAGAGAAGGGGGCTGTAGACTCCTGGAGTGAGAAGATGTGTTAAAGTCACTGCAGGGTTGAAAGTATAGGGCTGGTGTTTTTTTGTTTTTTGTTTTCTTTGGTATCATTCATCTACAATTACATGAAGAACATTATGTTTACTAGGCTCCCCCCCTCACCAAGTCCCTCGCACACACCCCATTAGAGTCACTGTCCATCAGCGTAGTAAGATGCTGCAGAATCACTACTTGTCTTCTCTGTGTTGCGCAGCCCTCCCCGTGCCCCTCCCTGTATTATACATGCTAATCGAATGCCCCCCTTTTTCCCCGCCCTTATCCCTCCCTTCCCACCCATCCTCCCCAGTCCCTTTCCCTTTGGTAACTGTTAGTCCATTCTTGGGTTCTGTGAGGCTGCTGTCATTTGTTCCTTCAGTTTTTCTTTGTTCTTATACTCCACATATGAGTGAAATCATTTGATACCTGTCCTTCTCTGCCTGGTTTATTTCACTGAGCATAATACCCTCTAGCTCCATCCATGTTGTTGCAAATGGTAGGGTTGTTTTCTTCTTATGGTGGAATAATATTCCATTGTGTATATGTACCACATCTTCTTTATCCATTCATCTACTGATGGACACCTAGGTTGCTTCCATTTCTTGGCTATTGTTAATAGTGCTGTGATAAACATAGGGGTGCTACTGTGTTTCTCAAACTGGGCCGCTGCATTCTTAGGGTAAATTCCTAGAAGTGGAATTCCTGGGTCAAATGGTATTTCTATTTTGAGCATATTGAGGAACCTCCATACTTCTTTCCACAATGGTTGAACTCATTTACATTCCCACCAGCAGTCTAGGAGGGTTCCCCTTTTTCCACAATATTGCCAACATTTGTTGTTCTTTGTCTTTTGGATGGTGGCGATCCTTTCTTTTGTGAGGTGATATCTCATTGCAGTTTTAATTTGCATTTCTCTGATGATTAGCGATGTGGAGAATCTTTTCACGTGTGTGTTGGCCATCTGAATTTCTTCTTTGGAGAGAACTGTATGTTCTGCTTCTCAGCCCATTTTTTAATTGGATTATTTGCTTTTTGTTTGTTGAGGTGTGTGAGCTCTTTATATATTTTGGATGTCAACCCTTTATCAGATCTGTCATTTATGAAAATATTCTCCCATACTGTAGGATACCTTTTTGTTCTGTTGATGGTGTCCTTTGCTGTACAGAAGCTTTTCAGCTTGATATAGTCCCACTTGTTCATTTTTGCTTTTGTTTCCCTTGCCCATGGAGATATGTTCATGAAGAAGTCACTCATGTTTATGTCCAAGAGATTTTTGCCCATGTTTTTTTCTAGGAGGTTTATGGTTTAATGACTTACATTCAGGTCTTTGATCCATTTCCAATTTACTTTTGTGTATGGGGTTAGACAGTGATCCAGTTTCATTCTCTTACATGTAACTATACAGTTTTGCCAGCAGCATCTGTTGAAGAGGCTGTCATATCCCCATTGTTTGGAGTCTCTATTCTTTCCCACTGGTCTGTGGCTCTGCTCTTGTGCCAGTACCAAATTGTCTTGATTACTATGGCTTTATAGTAGAGCTTGAAGTTGGGGAGTGAGATCCCCCCTACTTTATTTTTCCTTCTCAGGATTGCTTTGGCTATTCGGGGTCTTTGCTGTTTCCACATGAATTTTTTAACTATTTGTTCCAGTTTGTTGAAGAATGTTGTTGGTAATTTGATAGGGATTGCATCAAATCTGTATATTGCTTTGGGCAGGATGGCAATTTTGACGATATTAATTCTTCCTAACCAAAAGCATGGATGAGTTGGCATTTGCTAGTGTCCTCTTTAATTTCTCTGAAGAGTGTCCTGTAGTTTTCAGGGTATAGGTCTTTCACTTCCTTGATTAGGTTTATTCCTAGGTATTTTATTCTTTTAGATGTAATTGTGAATGGAATTGTTTTCCTGATTTCTCTTTCTATTAGTTCATTGTTAGTGTATAGGAAAGCCACAGATTTTGTGTATTAATTTTGTATCCTGCAACTTTAATGTACTCTTATATCAGTTCTAGTAGTTCTGGAGTGGAGTCTTTTGGTTGTTTATGTACAATATCATGTTATCTGCAAATAGTGACAGTTTAACTTTGTCTTTACCAAATTGGATTGGTTGTATTTCTTTGTTTTGTCTGATTGCTGTGGCTAGGACCTCCAGTACTATATTGAATAACAGTGGGGAGAGTGGGCATCACTGTCTTGTTCCCAATCTCAGTGAAAAGCTTTCAGCTTCTTGGTGTTCAGTGTGATGTTGGCTGTGAGTTTATCACATATGGCCTTTATTATGTTGAAGTACTTGCCCTCTGTACCCATTTTGCTGAGAGTTGTTATCATGAATGGATGTTGAATTTTGTCAAATACTTTTCAGCATCTATGGAGATGATCATGTGGTTTTTGTCCTTTTTTTTGATGTGGTGGATGATGTTGATGGACTTTTGAATGTTGTACCATCCTTGCATCCCTGGGATGAATCCCACTTGGTCATGGTGTATGATCCTTTTGATGTATTTTTGAATTCGGTTTGCTAATATTTTTTGAGTATTTTTGCATCTATGTTCATCAGGGATATTGGTCTGTAATTTTCTTTTTTGGTGCTTTCTTTGTCTGGTTTTGGTATTAGGGAACACTGGCTTCATAGAATGAGTTTAGGAGTATTCCCTTTTGTATTTTTTGGAAAACATTAAGGAGAATAGTTATTATGTCTTCTCTGTATGTCTGATAAAATTCCGAGGTAAATCCATCCTCCCGGGGGTTTTGTTCCTGGGTAGTTTTTTGATTACCACTTCAATTTTGTTGCTGGTAATTGGTCTGCTTAGATTTTCTGTTTCTTTCTGGGTCAGTCTTGGAATGTTGTATTTTTCTAAGAAGTTGTCCATTTCTTCTAGGTTTTCCAGCTTGTTAGCATATAGATTTTCATAGTAGTTTCTAATAATTTTTCATATTTCTATGGGGCCTGTCATGATGTTTCCTTTCTCATTTCTGATTCTGTTGATGTGTGTTGATTCTCTTTTTTTCTTAATAAGTCTGGCTAGAGGCTTATCTATTTTGTTAATTTTCTCAAAGAACCAGCTCTTGGTTTCATTGATTTTGTCTATTGTTTTATTCTTCTCAATTTTATTTATTTCTTCTCTGATCTTTATTATGTCCCTCCTTCTGCTGACTTTAGGCTTCATTTGTTCTTTTACCAATTTCCACAATTGTGACATTGGACTATTCATTTGGGATTGTTCTTCCTTCTTTAAATATGCCGGATTGCTATATGCTTTCCTCTTAAGACTACTTATGGTGCATCCCACAGAAGTTGGGGCTTTGTGTTGTTTCTATCATTTGTTTCCGTATATTGCTTGATCTCTATTTTAATTTGGTCACTGATCCATTGATTATTCAGGAACATGTTGTTAAGCCTCCATGTGCTTGTTGTCCTTTTTGCTTTCTTTGTACAATTTATTTCTAGTTTTATTCTTCTGTGGTCTGAGAAGTTGCTTGGTAGAATTTCAATCTTTTTAAGTTTACTGAGTATCTTTTTGTGGCCTAGTATGTGTTCTGGAGAATGTTCCATGTGCACTTGAGAAGAATGTGTATCCTGTTGCTTTTGTACATAGAATTCTATAGATGTCTACTAGGTCCATCTATTCTAATCTGTTGTTTAGTGCCTTTGTGTCCTTACTTATTTTGTTTCTGGTGGATCTATCCTTTGGAGTGAGTTGTGTGTTGAAGTCTCCCAAAATGAATGCATGGCAGTCTTTTCCTCCTTTAGTTCTGTTAGTATTTGTTTCACATATTCTCGTGCTCCTGTGTTGGGTGCATATATATTTATATATCTATATCCTCTTGTTGGAATGACCCCTTTACCATTATGTAATGTCCTTCTTTATCTGTTGTCACTTTCTTTGTTTTGAAGTCTATTTTGTCTGATACTAGTAGTGCAACACCTGCTTTTTTCTCCCTGTTGTTTGCAAGAAATATCTTTTTCCATCCCTTGACTTTTAGTCTGTGAATGTCTTTGGGTTTGAGGTGAGTCTCTTGTAAGCAACATATAGATGGGTCTTGCTTTTTATCCATTCTATTACTCTTTGTCTTTTGATTGGTGTATTCAGTCCATTTACATTTAGAGTGATTATTGAAAGATATGTACTTACTGCAATTGCAGGCTTTAGATTCATGATTACCAAAGGATCAAGGTTAGCTTCTTTAGTATCTTACTGCCTAACTTAACTCTGTTATTGAGCTGTTATATACACTGTCTGGTGATTCGTTATTTCTCTCCCTTCTTATTCTTCCTCCTCCATTCTTTATATGTTGGGTGTTTTATTCTGTGCTCTTTTGTGTTTCCTTTAGCTGCTTTGTGGGTAGTTGATTTTATTTTTTGCCTTTAATATTTGGTTGGTCTGCTTTCTTTGCTGTGATTTTATTTTCTCTGGTGACATCTGTTTAGCCATAGGAGTACTCCCATGTAGAGCAGTCCCTCTAAAATACCCTGTAGAGGTGGTTTGTGGGAGGCAAATTCCCTTAACTTTTGCTTTTCTCAGAATTGTTTAATTCCTCCTTCATATTTAAAGGATAATCGTGCTGGATAAAGCATTCTTGGTTCAAGGCCCTTCTGTTTTATTGCATAAACTATATCATGCCATTCTCTTCTGGCCTGTAAGGTTTCTGTTGAGAAGTATGATGGTAGCCTGATGGGTTTTCCTTTGTAGGTGACCTTTTTCCTCTCTCTAGCTGCCTTTAAAACTCTGTCCTTGTCCTTGATCTTTGACATTTTAATTATTATGTGTGTTGGTGTTGTCCTCCTTGGGTACCTTCTGTCGGGAATTTGGTGTACTTCTGTGGTCTGATCGATTATTTCTCCTCCCAGTTTGGGGAAGTTTTCAGCAATTATTTCTTCAAATACACTTTCTATCCCTTTTTTTCTTTTCTTCTTCCTCTGATACCCCTATAATGTGGATATTGTTCCTTTTGGATTGGTCACCCAGTTCTCTTAATATTGTTTGATTCCTCGAGATCCTTTTACCTCTCTCTGCGTCAGCTTCTATGCGTTCCTGTTCTCTGGTTTCTATTACATCAATGGCCTCTTGCATCCTATACATTCTGCTTATAAATCCTTACAGAGTTTGTTTCATTTCTGTAATCTCCTTTGGGACTTCATCCCTTTGCTCTTGCATATTTCTCTGCAGCTCCATCAGCATGGTTATGACCTTTATTTTAAATTATTTTTCAGGGAGATTGGTTAGGTTTATTTCCCCAGATTCCTTCTCAGGGGAGGATGTCTGGGTTAGTCTGGTCTGTATCAAATTCTTCTGCCTTTTCATGGCAATTGAGGTAGTTGTGGGGAGGTGGCACGTGTGTTGGCTGGGAGAACGTCCCTTCTTGTTAGTTTGTGGCCCTCCTCTCCTGGGAGAACAGCGACCCCTAGCGGCTCGTGCTGCGCAGCTGCATGCAGACGGGACTTCTGATTCTTCCCGGCCACTGCGGAGTTAAGGTCCGTGGTTGCTGTGAGCGTGGCCTGGCTCGGGCAGCTACTCCAATGAGGTGGAGCCACATCAGAGGGGAAACAGGTGAGAGGCTGTTTATCTCCGTGAGGGGCCTCCGAGCTGCACTGCCGCCCAGGGGCTAGAGTGCTGAGAGTTCCCCGGAATTTTCAGCTGCTAGCCTAAGTGCCCTGGATCGTTTCCATTCAGTTGTAGGGTCCCTGTCCATTTAAGTTTTTCAAAAAGCATTCACTTTCTTTGTCCCACAGGCTCTGGCTTCAGGGACCCACTTGCAGGTTTTACTGCCCCATTTCCCTAGTATCCAGCACCCCACGCACTGTATGTCTCCCCTCCAGTGCAGATGGCTATGGTGGGTATTTAGCAGTCCTGGGCTCCGTCTCCCTCCCGCTCCAACTCCTCTCCTCCTGCCCGGAGCTGGGGTGAGGGGCGCTCGGGTTCCACTGGGCCACAGCTTGTATCTTACCCCCTTCACGAGGCACTGGGTTCTCGCAGTGTAGATGTAGCCTGGCTGTTGTCCTGTATCTTCTGGTCTCTCTTTTAAGGATAGTTGTATTTGTTGTATTTTCAAAAATGTATATGGTTTTGGGAGGAGATTTCTGCTGCTCTACTCAAACTGCCATGTTGGCTCTGTCCAGTCTCTGCCAGGCTGGTTTTTGGAGGCTGTGTGTGAGATGAGAGGCCTGTGTCCTTGCAAGCTCCTTCTCTGCAGCTGCATTGCTAGACTGATGTCTGAACACTGGCATACGTGGCTTGAGGACCTTCCTTGCATCTGGCCCTGGGATTAACTCCTTGCTTCTCTCATGTCCCTTCTGCCATCATCAAGAGACCTCAGTCAGGCAAGGTTTGCTTCAGCAAAGGCACTCACTGTGGATTCCTGATGAGCAGTGTTCCAGTGATTATGAAGGGCCTGGCAGCTGTGCTGTGTGATTAGGCAGGTTGGGTTTCCTATAAGGGCCCCATCTGGTGACAGTACTGAACTCTGCTGAATGGGCTCAGGCTCCAAGTGCTGGTGACTTGGTCTTGGGATGTCCACTGAGAAGTTTGACAGAATAAATGTCTTTCAGGAAAATAGTGCATTACTTGTTCTAAGTGTTACTTTCCATTTTGGAGACAGCTGGTGGTGTGTGTTTGTATTCAGTGGGCGGCAGTCCTACCCAGCTGGACTTCAGGTCTCCTGGCCAGGGCTCCAGATGGGAGCATGCCTCAGCAGAGAGAGGGACCCAGGTCACAGACATAGGTGTCCATGTTTGCATGGTTGAAGGGGTGATTCTACAGCCTTTCTAGGGGTGGTTTTAAAGATGAGAAGAACCTTTAGAGAGGGCTCAGAGTGTGTCCTCCAAGGAAACTGACTGGAATCCAGCATGCATGGTCGGCCTGGAACGGCTTGGCCCAGTGCAGCGTGGACATTGATGACCTTCCAGAGGCTTTGGGGTCCAGAGGTTTCAGCCAGCGTGGTGCGGGATGGGAGAAAGAAGCTCTGGGGGTGGTGTGCTTATGGTGATGTATCCTGGCTTGGGTGTAGAATTTGAAGTAGTTGGCATAATGCAGCATATTTACTGCACTTCTGCAGGTGGGAAACTAGCCTCCTTTCCATCCTGAAGGAGAGTTTGGGGCGTACAATTAAGCCACGTGGTGGGGCTGCTCTAGTACCATTACCCATAGTACTGCTCTGGTGATTCTTTTTTTATGATTCTTGTGACTTGATAAAGAACAAAATGACAGAGACCCTTTATGGGTGTCTGCTATTTTGGGGTGTCTTCCTATGTTACAGGACATCCCAACACCAGCCTGGTGACACTCACTCCTTTGTCCACATGCCTGTGTGCTGGGCCTCTGCTAGGGATGCCGTGATAAAGGCTGCAGCAGCCTGTTCCTGCCTCCTTTAGAGTAGCAGGGGAGCCTGCATCGTAGAGACCTTCACACTGATCGTGAGCATTCGTGCAGATACACCAAACAGGACCTCAAGCGCAGTGCCTTCCCAAGGTCGCTCAGAAGGGAATCCACCGGGGTCATGGAAGTGAGCAGACGTGGTTACAAAGTGACACTGGTGTCCCTGCCCTTCCCATAGTGTACAGTGGGGATGGCGGTGTTTACCCGGTCTTTGGTCGGGGTCCCCGTGCATGGCCTCACAGCAGGTCCAGGCCTGGCTCCATCCCTGTTCCCCTGGCCCAGTGCTCCTCAGTCCTCATTTCTGTTTCCTGCCCACACCTCCCGTCCCTCTTCCTGCCCTCGTTTTCTCTGCAGCCCACGGGATCTTTCTATAAAGCAGGTTTGATAGCATGGCTGCCTCCATTCCTCTTGACTTGGCCCTGCCTGCAAACTGTGCCCCTCCCCTCTGTGAGCAGGGCCCTGCCTTGGGGCATCTTCCCTTTGCCACACCCACCCTCCCCCCACCTGCATGGGGCCAAGGCAGGGGCCCCCCTCCACCTGGGACCATCCCCCTTCACCACCACCACGTCCCCCCCGTGCAGGGCAGGCTGGTCTTGGTGCCTGTCTGTCTCGGGCCTTGAGCCCACTGCAGTGACCCTGGCCCCTGCCTGAGGAGCTGCGCCCTCTGCCTGCTCCGTCTTCCCCTGGGTGGGGCCTTTGGGAACGAGGGTTCCCATAGCTGGGCTTCCGGGACTGACAGCATTTTGTGTGTATGTGTGGGCACAATTTTCTAGGCAGAGATTGATGGCTTATCTCAGAGACCCAAAGAGATCCACCAAGAGTTTACTATTCCCTGCATCCTGCCTTGGCACATTGCTCCCTAGGAACTCGATGGGGACTGAGTGTCAGAGGTGACCGGGCACTTCCCCCTGTGCTCTTGTCCTCGGATTCAGTTGGGGATATAGGCAAAGGTGCATCTATAAAGAATGAATTCTCATGCCAAAAGGAAACAGAATGCTGAAAAGTGTTTTGGGGGTAAGGTGCGAATTCATGCAGAAAAGAGTGGGTGATAAAGTCCTTTCATGTTTACTCTCAGAAGCCTGGCATAGGACTTTCTGCCCCTGGGGATGGCACGATGGGAGGGCCTCAGCTTGGTGGTGTTGGCAGAGCTGAAGGGGAGCTCACAGAACCCCAAGGACCATGCCAGCCTGCCGCTGGTCTGCATGGCTGGTGGGGGCCCTCCCAGGCCGCCTCCCCCTAGAACGACATTTCTAAAGAATATTATTGTTGGTCCTCTTTGCTCCCCTTGCCAATGGCTTATTTTCCTCTCCCATTTTGGTTGAATTTACTTCTTCTGTCAATTGTTACTATTTGTTTCTTTTTTTCTGAAATCCTTCCTAAAAAACTCCCCTTTTAATGTTTAAATCTCCCTTCCTGTATGTTGTATTCAGTACCAAGAACCAAACTTTTACAATATTGTATTTTATTTTAGAAGGCATCCTTTAAGCCCCTCATCAAGCATCTTGGCCATATTACAGATAATACGGTGCACACTGACTGCCCAAACTACTGCGGTCAGAGCAGTCATCATAGAAATCTGCTGGGAGGGTGAGAGAGAGATGTTTAAAAGTGGAATGTGGTGTATATACACTTAACTATTTTTGTAGAGTAGTACAGCATCTCTCTGGCCAGTGTTTGCCTCAGGGGTAGTGGCTCCTGCCTGACCAGCCCTGGGCGCCATTGAATTTCTGTTGGAATCCCTACTCTGAGCTCCATGGTAGTATAGAGAGCGGGCTGGTTACCCAGTGGCCTTCTTCCCCATCTCCCTGCACACTTCCCAGGCGTATGTCCCTGAGTTCAGGGTCCTTCATTTCAGTGGAAACAGAGGTGGTGGTAATGGACCCACCTCTTTAAAGTGTCATGCAGAGGAAGGGAGGTTGTCCCTGTCTGGGGAGCACAACACAGGGCTCCCCAAGGGCTAGGGGTGTGGCTGCACACTTTCAGGTGTGTCTGCAAACCTGTGCTGTGGTAGGCGGCAGGCCTGCACAGTAAGCAATTCCCTGCATGTATGACTGGTACGTCCACCTATATGCATATCCTGGAGCATTGCCTTTCCAAGTTCCCTGCTGCTGCTGAAAGTTAGGAGACGCTTTTGTATCACATGCACAGCCAAAAGCACAGGTTCATGACCTAGTATGTTCTGTGCTCCCATTATGAGGTGTGATGTGTCCCAGTGTTCTCTGTTTAAACTAAAACACTGATTGACACCTTTTCAGTCCATTTCTTCGCTGACTAATGGGTTGTTACGATAGCACGAGAGGCTCATGCAGAGTAATGTGATGAATGAAAATAGAGGATTGGAAATGATGAGTTTGGGAATGTTAACACATTCGCAAATATATGTCAACACATATCCAACTATTTGGCCGATGTTCTGGGACAATGATTAGCCAGGCCATGGCAGATCAGAATCCCCAGATGCATGTGGCTGTAATGGGAGTGAGAGGATAGTGAAACCTGCTATACTACCCTTGTCTTCCTCCATTCTTTCTTTTTCTTCTCCCGAGTGTTTCATAAGATGTGGAATCCTGAAATTGTTTCTTGACACTGTGAATGCATGGGCCTGTCTATTTTTCATATACCTTGTGTAAGGTATAATTTGCAGACCAAAAAATTCACAGTTTCAGTGTAGTTTGATGAGTTTTAATAAATGTATAGAGCCATGTAGCCATCAGCACAAGTTTGTTTTAGGCACCCCCCTCCCGCTGCCATGTCCTCTTTGTTGCTGCAGTCTATGACAGCTACTGCTCTGCTCTCTGTCTGTGTATGTACTTTGGAATGCCTACTTTTCTGGTTCATTTTTGGAAAAAATGGGTTCCAGAAGTCAGACTCCCTTGGGAGGCCTCATTTTTCCACCCTCTTGACTGAGACTGCAGTGGCTGGATTCTCCATGGTGGCCAGCCTGCCTGGTCTGAGCCCAGGGAGGAGGCCCTACTTGGGTCCATCCAGAGGGGGCTGGGTACTGAGGGCTGGTGCGTATGTGCATGGGGCAGGCTTGTTAGGCAGCCACGGGACATTGGAAGGCCCACAGCTGACTTTGGGGTCTCCTTGTGAGGGCCCTCCAGCCTGCACTGGCTCCCCTCCCTTAGCACTGTGCATCCAGGATGCCATTCCTAATGTGACAAGCCGGAGTTTCCTGTTGCACTGGTGCACAGACCCTGAGCACCTGTTACTCCCTTCCCCAAAGAGGAAGTGGTGCATCCGTCTCACTGCAGCCCACTCCCTCGGATCCAGGATCTCAAGCCTTATATCTGCACACCTGCTCATGAGCATATTCTGGAAGGCAGAGCTGTGGGAAAACAGCTCTAGAGCTGCCGAAGACATGTACAGGCACACCTCGGAGGTATCGTGGGTTCTGTTCCAGACCACTGCAATAAAGTGAATACTGCGCTAAAGTGAGTCGAATGAAATTTTTTGGTTTCCCAGTGCATACAAAAGTTATGTATGTACTATACGGTAGTCTGTTAAATATGCAGTAGAATCAGGCCTAAAAAACAATGTGCATACTGTAATTAAAAAACACTTTACTGCTAAAAAATGGTAGTCTGAGCTTTGAGCAAGTTTTCATCTCTCATCACAGATCATTGTAACAAATACAATAATGATGAAAAAGTTTGAAATATTACAGGAATGATCAAAATGTGACATAGAGACATGAAACAAGCAATGCTGTTGGAAAACTGGTGCTGAGAGATGATAGACTTGGCTTCCTGCGGGGTCGCCACACACCGTCCATCTGTGAACAGTGTAGTGCCTGTGAAGCACAGTAACACAAAAGCACAATAAAGCTGTGCATCCAAACAAGGTCTATGCCTGCATGTGAGGGCAGACACCGTTTGCTGCTTGATGAGGTCAAGTGTGTGACTCACCCTGTGTGTGCAGTAGAGCACCTACGGGGGCACGCTCTGTGGGGACAGGTCAGAGTTCGAGGACATGCCACTCTTGCCCACAGGGAACAAACGCTAAGGACAGTGTGACATGAACAAATAGCCACATTCGACTGACAGTTTTAATAAATGTCTCAGGAGAAGAGAGAAAGGCCAGCTTCCTTCCTGCTGAGACGGGCTGGGTCTAGACAGGAGGAATCTGGGCCACGTCTTGGAAGATGATTAAGGATTTGAACAGGAGGGGGCAAGGGGGAGACCCAGCAAAGGGAAAGAAGATGGCCTTTGGGAACAGCAGCTCCCGTGGGCTGCTGGGAATGCAGGCAGACAGCCAGGGGCCAGAGGGAAGTGAAGAATTCCCTGCCTGAGTGTGGTGTGGTCTTAGAAACCTAGCTTTTTCACAGTCCCCAAGAGTGGCTGTGGAAGACAGCTTCTTAGTCTAGATATTTAAGAGCCGTCAGTCTGAGCTGGCAGGTTTCACTGTGGTCCTTGGCAGAAGCCGGCCCCGGCAGAAGCGCTGGGGCTGTGCTGCCCTGCGCAGTAGCCACGGCCACGTGGGCGATCGGGCTGAAAGGAGACGGGCTCTAAGTGTGAAACACACCCATTTCACAGACTTCCTGCCCAAAAAGCAAGTAAGGTATCCCTTTTATAATCTTGATAATTTTTATGTGTCAAGTTGTTAGTTTTTTCAGTATATTTGGTCTCATAAAATATGTTATTAAACTTAATTTTGCCTATTTCTTTTTATTGTTCTAAGTGTGGCTAGTAGAAATTTTTGAATAAAGCATGTGGCTCTCATCGTATTTCTATTGGACAGCACTACCCTGGAGAATTCTTTTTACCAACCGGGCTGAAGTTTATCTCTAGTTTACTCTGAGCTTATATGTGGAGGTGAACAAAGTGTTTTCCCTTATCTCAGAACTGTGCACTTGACGGGGTTGATGCGAAACTCTCTTTCCATTGTTGTTGTTGCAGAGGGCCCTGCTGGGTGAGGCGCCCAGACAGATGGCTGTGATCGGGTGCCCCCGCCTCGGGGTGTGGTGTCCTTGGGGCGGTAGACCTGCGGTTTGGCCTGTGGTTGGCTCGCTCAGCTCGCTGTTCTAGCACCTGGATCCCAGTCTTTGAAACTACGTTCAGTATTGTAATGTACAGTATTGTGCTGCTAAATCAGAATACTAGTGACGTTCTCCCAGTTTTTAGAGAGAAACGAAATGTGGAGGGAAAATGAACATTTATGGAGTATGTAGTAAGCCTGGGAAACCTTGATATCAGTCACAGCCCCCCAGCCTCACCACGCTGGAGTAAAGATGAGGAAACCTGGGCAAAGCAAGACAGGCTAGGTAGGCTCATGCTCACTAGTAACAGCTTCAAGTGCAGTTTCCTCAGGGCAAGTTTTTCTCCCATGATGTTTTAAAAAGTTACTGCTGTCTATGTATGTTGTCAGTGTGATTCAACAGAATATATACCGAGGACCCCAAATGCTTACTCAGTCACCCAGCTGGTGCGTGGTCTTGTTTTCAGGTGTTGTGACTTCTGTTCAGTGCCTGATCCTGGGTGAGAACGTGGTCGCATCACTGGGCAGTAGAGCCTCTGGAAAGTTTGCCGGTCTTCCAAAATAACTTCCTGACTGGCTTGTCTTTGGACAGTTTATTGTTTGCTGGAGAAAAAATCATCTTACCAAGACCTTGCCTCTGTCTGCCTGGACTCCCACGTCCTGGTGGGCAGCCCCGCACTCAGGCAGTGATGCTGTAGATGCCAAGTCAGCTTGGTCTGTAGAGACTCAGAACAGAAGACATTTCACCAGTTCAGGGACCTTGCACCAGCTCGGTGGCCTGCTGAGCCGCCTTTCTGTCTTCTAAGGATACCTCTGTGTACGAAGAGCTGTCAGGGAGGAGTGGCCCCATAGCACCTTGGCCCCCCGAGCCCTGCTTTTCTTATAATCTAGGCTTTCTGACCTCAGTCAGGGTCTAAGTGCCACTTTGTCTCTCTAGTTTGTCCTATTCCAGTTGCTCCTTGAGTGCTTGTTGTCTCTGTTCTGGGTTTGTTATGGTATCAGTTTCAGAAACTGATCTGATGAAATTTATCAGTGAAGAAATTTAATGAAGTTCTGCTGTAGGTGAGGTGAATGAGAAAAACAGCACCCTTTCTTCCAAGGATCTCACAGACCAATAGGGGAGGCAGCCATGTCAGATAATGATTACACTACAGAGTGACCAGCACTGCTGATGACAGAAATATGGCCAGGTGACTGTGAGCCGGTCCTCCCATCTCCCTTCTGGCTAGCCGGCCTGCTCATTCACTGTGAAAAAGCTCTGCCTGTGGAACATGCTGGCACCTGGCTTTGCATGTGGAGGTTAAGAAAGGCAAGTGCATCCCTAAATGATGTTTGGTTCCTGGGAATGACACTTAGAAAAATCACAGAGAGATGTACCTAGTGGAGGTATAAAGGATAGTGGTAAAACCTGTATATCCTAAAGCAGTGAGTCTGGGGGTGGGTCTTTCATTTTTTAATCAAAGACATGGAGACTAATTCTTCTGAAAATACAGTTCAGTGCTGCTCGAGGGGAGGGCTTCTCTGTGGGCAGTTGTCTTGCCTGTTCACTGCCATGCATAAAACTTCAGTGTCTCCTCTTCCCTTGAGATGTATTTGAGGAGCTGTTTGCTCTTCATATTGGTCTGGGAATTCTTCTGTGAACCATAACTGCTAGTTTTGTGCTGAAGTTGATGAAAAGAGTGTATTTTTGGCAGGGGGATTCTCATGAAGACTTAATCTTTTCACACAGAAATCATTAATATAATTCAGGAATGATTCTAAGAATCATCACCAAAATTGGGTCACTCATGCTGTGTTAACAGACTGAAATGTCAGATGCCATGTTTAGGCTGAGTTCCAAGTATGATTACTCTTTACCGTAAATTCTAAAATTGGAACTCAATGAGAATTGCCAAGTCAAGTATATGCATATTCTAAATAAATATCTGGAGTTAAAATATAAAAATGATTATCCAAGTGAGTTCTCAGGATCAATGTGGCAGGTGTGTAGAACATCCACCACTGTTTCAAACTTGATAGAGAAATGAGGAGTCTTTCTAATAGAGCGTCACAACTTTGTGTTTTGGGGTTACCACCACTTTCAGGAATCTGCTGAAGGCCCTGAACTGTGCTCATTGTCATGTTTGTGCAGCCTCAAGTTGCTCAGGGGCTCACTGCTACATGAGAACCCTGGCTCTCGAGTGTCAACGTTATTCCATTGAAGATGGAGAAGCAACGAGCTGAGCAAGCAGGGTCCGATTCACCAGGAAGGTAACTCCAAACAGACTGGCATCCACTTCTGGTGAGCTTTGAGACTCCTTGTGAGCCAGGTCTGTTCGAAAAGGTGGAAGAAATAATTATTATTTCTTGAGTACGGGTTTGGAACTGAAATTGGGATGCACAGCATCCTCTGAATGTCACATTAAGGAGAAGCATGAATCGGAACCATAAAGATTATCTTGTTCTCGGAGATGAAAGTGCCGTGACAAGCGCCACCGGGTTACCCTGGCCTCCTTTGGTAATGAAAATGTGTTAAGAATCAGTGTTGATACTTGCCCTCTACTCTCACCTGCTGCCACCCGCCTCTCTGCTGTGCAGTTTGGCATAGTTGATGTCACATACTCCAGCTCCCTGAGCTTGGCTGGAAAGGATGGCATGGTCTTCAAGGCACTGGACTACTACTGACTGCTCTCCCCAGTGGCTGGCTGTGGTCACTAGAATAATGGCCCCCCAACATGTCCACGTCCTGATTCCCTGGAGCCTGCCAGTATGTTTGTTACCTTACATGGCAAAAGGGACTTGGCAGATGTGATTAAGGTAAGGATCTTGCCATGGGGAGATTATCTCAGGTCACTTAGGTGGGCCCAGTAGCATCACAAGGGTCTTCATAAGTGGAAAAGGGAGGCAGAAGAGGGAGAACCAGAGAGAGAGCATCTTGTCTGGGAGAGACTGGTGCGGCCGTGGCGGGCTTTGAAGGTGGAGGAAGGCGCTATGGAACGCATGTTGTCTTTAGAAGCTGGACAAGGCAAGTGAACAGTTCTGCTCTAGAGGCTGCGCAAGGAACCCATCATTAGCTGAGTCCTCGGCTTCAGTTCAGTGAAGCCAGTCTGGACTTTTGATCTCCAGAACTGTACGATAACAAATAATAAAAGCCCAAGTTTATGGTAATTTATTACAACGGTAAAAGGAAACTAATACAGGCTGAAGCAAGGCTATTGGAGAAATAAGGGGGAGGCTGGCAGAGGAGGGGATGGAGCTGTTCTTCAGGCTGGGACTAAAGAGGCTGCACCCAGCTGACAGGACCCACTGAGGTTTGTCTGACCATCCCCGCTCTGAGGATTGGGAAGCTGAGCACAGAGAGATGGAATCACCCATCCAAGGCTTAACAGCAATAAACGGCTGTCTCGGAACTGGCTCTGAAATGGCCCTGTGCCGGTTTTCAGAGAGCCCTGCAGGATGCATCAGGAAAAGGGGGTGAAAAGAGGCCAGTGTCTCTGCCAGCCATCATTCTGTCCCTGCCCATGGGCCAACTCTGTGAAGAATGGCCAGCAACACACACTCATCTCCTCTGCTCAGGCCAAGAGGAGCCCCTTATGAGGGGAGAATCTGCAGTGGGCGTACCTCTGAGGGGTTAATGTTGCTCAGACCGGAGGACAGAGTGAGGAGACTGGGGAGAGCTGGCCTGGGGCCTTAAGGCCCAGCTTCCAAGTGTGGGGACGGCGGGGTCCCTGCTGCTCAGGCCATTGCTTCCCATGTCACCCGTCCCCTCATTCTGCAAATGTGATCAGACTTAGGCTGGACTCCCTACCAACTTGTTCCTTGAAAGTAAAGCCTGCTTGTGCTCTATGGACTTGCTCTGAGCCCTTGAACAGTGCATTAAGGATCTCCCCAGAGGGTGATGAAAAAGACCATTTCTTACCTCGCTGGTAGGAGTGCATGCTGATGGTAAAGCACTTTGGCGGTATAGTTCAGTGTTTATTGTAAGCTTCTATCCATTATTTACAATAAAGAGCAGAAAATTGGAGCAAACCTATATAGATGACTTGAGGTGCCTGATGAATGAGTTGCGGTGTACTGTACATGACAGAATATTCCGACATGATAAAAGGGTGCTGACCAAGGTTAAAGGGCATAAAGAAGTACACAAATGAAAAAATCAGTGTGTGAAATTTGATCTAGTGGTGTCAGGAGTAGAAAAATGTAGGCATACAAAAGGAAGAAAATAAGCTAAAACGAATCCAGGCCTTCTGGATTATAGTAATTTTATTTCCTATTCTTCATACTTTACTGTCTGAAATTTTTACCTTGAATTTAACATGGAGAAATAAGCTTCATATCCTTCAACCTTATCAATTTACCTCTGGGAGTCTCTCGAAGAAAACAATTGTGTATATGGATTATGGACTTTATGTAGAGAGATTTTTTTAAATTGAGATATAATCCACATATACCATAGAATTCACCATTTAAAGTGTACAGTTTTATTATATTTACAGAGTTGTGCGGCCATCACCATTGTCAAATTTCAGAACAATTTTATTACCCCCAGAGGAAGCCCCGCACCTGTCAGCAGTCACTCCCCATTCCACCTTTCCCCTATCCCTGGCAACCACTGATCTGTGTTTTTGTCACTATGGAATTGTCTATTCTGGACGTTTCTTATAGCTGGAGGCCACCCAACGTGTGGCCTTCTGTGTCTGGCTGCTCTTACCCAGCACAGTGGCTTCAAGGGCCATCCATGTTGTAATATGCATCAGTACTTCATTCTTTATTTTTAAGGCTGAATAATATTCCATTGCATGGATAGGCCATGTTTTATTTATCCGTTCATCTGTTGATGGGCCTTAGTTGTTTCCATCTTTTGGCTATTGTGAGGAATGCTTTTGTGGGGATACCCCACATTTTTCTTGGGGATACCCGTAGGCACAGAATTGCTGGGTCATATGGAAACTATATGTTTAACTATGAGAAATTGCTGAACTGTTTTCCAAAGCAGCTCTCATGAATCTTTGTGTTATTGGGAACTTGAAAATAATGTAGCTAGCAGTGATAAGAGAGTGCTTAGGAAAATTACATTAATCCCTGTAGCAAACTGTTTGTAAAAATGCAAGTTATTTATTCCTAGACCAGGGGCAGGGGGTCAAAAGCAATTGAGACTGGGTAATTGTCCTCAAAAGAGCTTAACTATAATCCATTCAACTGTTTCAGGTGATGTTTACAAATAATTTATAACAAGGGGACAGAATACTTGGGCTATTATGTTCGGTCATCTCTAGTAATTTTCAGAGAGACTCAAGGTATGAGTAAATAAGTAAGCATGTTACAAAGTTAGGTGGAAAATGCAGGATAGAAGGTTATATATGCTGCATGATCATGACTATGTCAGAAAAAATAAATAAAAAGAATGCGTAGAAAAAAGGTGGAGGAAAACACATCAAAATAGGATTAATGGTTGTACTTGCATCATGGTATGAATGGGCATTTCTCTCCTATTTGTTATTTCCTAAACTTTCTGTAATGGAAACAAAAAAGCCCTGAGGTTGTGAGGAAAGGAGTTGGTGGGGAAAATCTAGCACCAAGTTTTTAGGGAGATGAGAACTCAATTTTACCTGGGCTGGCATACCCGTGGGTGAAGATGTAACTTTAGGGAGACCTTGTAACACCAGTCTGGGGGTTTGCTCTGGTCAACTCAGTGCTGTGCACTTTTGCAAAGAGCCAGTATGCTTGAGGAAGAATCGTTGGATGTCAGTGTCTCAGTTGGAAGGATGACCCAGTTGGAAGGATGACTAATGGCAGGATGAGGGGTCATGAGATTGTGTAGGACGAAGCCCACCACCTTGCTGAGGGTGCAGTTGTCCCTGGCCAAGTCTGTGATCTCTCCCGGGTGGCTCGTGGCCTCACCCTGACATGCAGGAATCATGCTTTCTAGGCATCAACAGCCAGGAAGCACTCCTTGTTGAAGAGATAACACCAAAAGAATGCCACTGTTGCAGACTTACAGACATTGCACTTCTAACAGGAAAAAGGAAGCCAAGATTTATTCAGCTTTCCTCATTGTAGCAATCTCATCAAATAGGTTCTGAAACTGAATAATTCATCTGAGGTGATTTATGCATTACTAAAGTAATGTTACACACTCACAACTTTCTGAGGAAAAAGTATCATTTTGATATCATGTAGTACAGTTTTGAGTACTCATGGTGGCATGTGCTGTGCAACAGAGAACCATGGAGTCTTTGTCCTGTAAATATTTTGGAATGATAATTAGGACAATAAACTTAGATGTTCTCAATGCGCTTACTGAATGGATATCAAGCCAAAATTTGTCTCTATAAAATGCAGTTTCATCTCTCTGTAAGTCCCGGATGAGCATCATCCTGATAGATTATGAATCAGAAGAAAATGTGGATGTTTAATGTTCTTTTTTAAATGTTCTTGAATAGGATGTGAAAACCTTCTCTGCACTTCACTGCCTCCGGATAGAGGACAACCTGCACTGTCAGCACAAATGTTTCCTATCAGCACAAATATCTGATAAACTGGGAAAGGATGTCAGGGCTTAAGTATCTTATTAGTTTTCTATTGCTGCATCTCAAATTACCCTGAAATTTAGTGGCTTCAAATGACAATGAGCATTATATTACATGATTTCTGTGGTGCAGGAATTTAAGAGAAGTTTAGCTGGGTGGTCCTTACTTGGGGTCTCCTGAGGTGTGGTGGCCAGGGCTGCAGTCATGTGAAGGCTTGACTGGAGCTGGTGGATTCAGTTCCAGGCTGGTTTATTCCTATGGCTGGCAATTAGGCGTTGGCTCTAGGCAGGAGGCCTCAGTGCTTCTCCATGTGGGTCTTTCCATTGGGCTGCTTGAGTGACCTCATAACATGGCTGCTGGGTTCTCCCCATGGCAGCAATCCCAGGTGGAGGCACCATGTCTTTTATAACTTCACTTCAGAAGCCACACACTGTTGTTTCCACAGTCTCCTGCTGGTTTCATAGTTCAGCTCTATTTAATGGTGTGGGAGGGGACTGCATGAGAGCGTGAACAACAGGAGGCAAGCAGCTTTGGGAGCCATCTTAGGTGTTGGCCGCTGTGGGGGTCCTGCTGCAGGTAAGCGTGAGTTTCACAGTGTAGTGGGTGAATCCAGTGAGTGAGTTTACATACTTTTCCGTGCTGTCAGCTACCCCCTTTGCTGCATTCTGTCTGCCCAAGAGATCCCCATTCTCACTTTCTAGTTTACCACATCTGTCTTTTGGGAGCTGGAAAATGTCACTGAGCTGTTCCAGCTGCTGTCAAGTGAGTAAATGGGCTCAAAGTGTGGGTCCTGTAGAGAGATGAGACCAACAGCAAGGACTTGAGAACATTTCTGTGCATGAAGAGACCTTGCTCTCGGCATGAGCTGGACTCCACGAGGTGTGACTCCTCACTGTCTTGCTTTTGAAGTACTCCCTCTGTGGATGGTCATGTAAACTTCATGCTTTTTTTAGAAAGGAAGTGGAATCAGAGGCATATGGATTCTATATCAAGCCCAAATAAAATTTAGCAAAACAGTAGATGTATCAGCTTATTTATTTTTGGAACAAGGAGCATGGAAGAGTCAGTGTAATTTCCTATGCTGTTTATCAGATAGAAAATTGAAAAACATAGTTACAGTGGTTTTGTAACAGCTCTGAAATGTAAAGTAACTGAATTGGGCTCAGCAGGTCTGTTAAGGTCAGGTTCCCTATCTGTGTCTGTTGACTAAATGAGATCATATATGTAAGCATGAATAGAATGCCCTGTTTTGGGGAATTTTTTCCTAGGCTTATATATGAATCTAGGATAGCAAAGATGTACTCAGAACTCAGTTTATCTTGAAATAGTATTGTTTTGTGCTGTGGGTTGGTCCAATTCAGGATCTGAATGTTGCACAACACCGGACTGTTGCATGCTGGACTTGGAACCACCCCCCCATCACACCGTCTCCGACCTGTAAAGGAATCGTGAGTAGTCAATTCAGGATCATGATGCAGACGTTGGTCTTTGGGGATGGGGCAGACAGCGTGCAGTAGGTTCATTTTGTGATGCTGTAGGTTTTTGAGTGCATTATCTTTGGGAGGCTGTCCACAGCATATTTTAACCTTCTATATATTTCTGTTTTGATATTGACTCTTAAAGTTCTTAAATCCGCATGTTTAAAATGAAGACAGGTTACAGTCTGTGCCATTCTGATGGTATTATAGGTTTCTAAATGCTACTGGGGGAGACAGAGCCTTGTTGTTTAACAAGTTTGGAGACATAACATATTCAAAATATTCATGCTTGTCTTGGGGCGTTTTGGCTGTGGTTTCAGTGTTTTGCCTGTCCCAGGGCCAAGGACTTGAACAGGAGTTATGGGAGGGTTGAGTTAGTGAAATTCAGGTTATCAGATTCCTATGAGGACCAGTCATTTTCAATTTATAGAGACAACCAAATAAACAGCTTCCCAGACTCAGACAATTATAGGTGTGGGCCATTTTATGCAACAGCTGACTTGTCAATCAGTGTGATCATGGGCGTTGGGGAGGGGGAAGTTCTACTTAAACCCACCTGGAAGCCCTTTCCTTTATCTATCTGGGCCAAGCCAAGGCTTCCTTAATCAGACCTACTTCAAGGACAGAGGTCTGTAGACAATGAGCTTTTGTTGTTTTTCTCCAGAAAACAGAAAGGACCCTTGGCAATTGCTGAATCCTACTGGATTAGGAATACAGGCAGTAGTTGGTGGGCATCTCCTGGCGTTGTTACCATGTTTGTATTTGGCTTTCTGCATCTGGTCAGTGGTTAATATTTAGCTCCTTAATTCATCACCACTGGTAGATGAAACTTAAAAATACATTTTTGGTAGATTTAAGCTGCAGCACATGGAAACCAACAGTTTGGTGAGGCATCCGATCAGGGAATAAGAACAAAACCTGCCGTGGTGGAATGGCTGCTTTCTGTGGCCATCAACTCATTAAGCACACTGTGAGGAGCAATTGGCTCTTTGACCTGCTTTGTAACTGCTAATATCTATTTTCACTGGTATTTGAAGCTCCACTTTGAGATAGTAATGCTTTTAATTGTGAGTGTACTGATACTCTTACTGATTATTATTTAGGCAAAGCCAGTGAGTTAATTTTCCAAACAAAGAGGTGGAGCAAAAGCAGTCAGTTACTTAAATAAATAATTTTGTATTAAAACCCAGTTCTGGAGTTGATTCAGCAGACTTATGCAAAATTGACCTGACTCTCAATTTTGTTTTCATAATTTATTTTGCAGGATAACAAAACCATTGACCTTTGCTGATTGTGTTGGGGATGGACTTACTTTAGGATGGGAGACTGTATATGATAAACAAAGTGAAATTTATTACATGGACCACATAAACAGTAAGTAGAGTGCCACACTTGAGTTATCATATATCAATGAATTTTCATGTTGACCTCAAAGGTGCTAAAATCTCTTTTTGTTGAGTGAAACAATCATTGCTCTTCAAGGCAGCATTAAACTGGATTTTATAAATGCCATCTGAAGTTTTCATTAACTGACTTCTTCAAAAAGTGTAGCCGTTATGGAACTCCTTAACTTGTGCTTTGCGCAGGACTACGTGGAATATACTTTATGGGACTTTTAATACCCAATATAAGGAACAAATTTTCCAGGCAGTCTGGAAATAGAAATATCTCATATGAGCAGGTTGTGTACTGCAAAGTGGGGCTTACAAATTCTTGGAACAATGAATGCCCATGTGGTTACTTTAACTTCATTTTGTCTTCTGCATTTAATTTTAATAAACTTAAATTCAATTTCAACACACCAAACCTTTTTGATCTATGTGCAGGGAGAGCAATATGTAAAGATGACAGGAAAATATTGGGTTCTTGACCCATATTCACCTTCTTGGTTTAGCTGTTCAGAGCAGTGGTTCTCAACCAGGGTTGATTTTTGCCTCCTGGGAACATGTGGTAACATCCAGAGGTGTTTTCGATGGTCACACCTAGGGAGGGTGCCCCTGGCATCTAGTGGTGGACACCAGGGCTGCTTCTCAGCCTCCTACAGTGCAGGGGACAGCCCACCAGAGAGATGGCCCCAGATGTCCATGGTGCTGGGCTTCATGCCCTGAATCACGGGCTCCGCTGTGTTCTGAATCCATCTCCACCCCCCTCTGTCGTCTGTGTGTGCTCAGGGTGTCTGTCTGTCTGGCCTTCCTTCCTGGCTGCTGGTGGGCAGCCTCCACGGGGGAGGGCTGCTCTCAAGGTGAGGGCTGCTGCTCGAGGGGCCTGGGCACATGTGCCCTGTGACTGCATCACCAGGCTTCGGCCTCCCCGGGCCCAGGAGGCATTACTGAATGGCTAGGCATCTGCCTTACCCAGCCTTTCTGAAAGCCTACCTGCCACTGGGGCCCAGGACCTGTCCTGGCTCGTCGCTCATAAACTCAGCCTGCTCATCCCTCCATACCCTGTCTGCTGTGGGCAGCCTTGCTTGCCTGCTGCTGTATCACTGCAAGTGTTACAGAGTTCCTCTGTGTACTGCCACTTGGTAGGCTCTGGGGACCCAGGAAAGTGACACCCAGGCTCCATGCTCAAGGATTCGATGTGGCACTCTGACTTAGCCAGGGACCCTAAAGCTGAGTGATCAGCAAGGACTTTCTTCTGGCCACCTTGAGTATAACTGGGATGGCTCAGCACCGTGGGGTGCAGGTGATGATGTCAGCTCCAGAGTCGCACCACCTCCTCCCTCCGAGGCCCTCAGGGAACCCAACTGTCTCTTTTTTCCACAGGCAAAAAGAACAATTTTGTTGTAGCAATGTGTACATAGGGGGCCAAAAACCCCACTCCAGAAAACTTACTCCCAAAAAGCCAACTTTTGGTAGCACCACTTTAAAAGTACAGAACCTGAGTCAGATACTCAGTTGTAATTGTGCAGGTCGGTGCTGTGGTGAGGGACCAGAGGACCCTGGGCTGACCACCTTTGAGGTTCCCAAAGACCCTCCATGCACTGGACAGAGTTTGAACAACGCCGGTCAGTCTGCTGGCTGAGTACACGTGGGGACGCTGGGCACATGCCAACAGCTGCGCCTCTGCCCCACCCAAGGCCCCCAGAATCTGAACTCTGGGGCTGAGGCAGGAGCCAGAGTGGTGTTTCTTTTGGCTTCTTATTTCCCCATGTGAGCTTTTAAGGCCTGGAGAGGCTCTCTAAGAGGGCCCTGGGATGGCAGTGTGCATGGGGTTGGGGAGATGGCAGGAGCTGGTGAAAAGGGAGAACTTACTTGAAATATCCCAGCAAGCCCTCGTGTGTGGGGGGGGGGGGGGGGGGTTACATAGACATGACATATTTACTTGGTTAACCATGTAGAGGGAAAATGCACAGAACATAAAATTAACCATTTAAAAATGTACAGTACAGTGGCATTTGGTGCATTCAGAGGGTTGTGCAGCCACCCCTGTGTCTAGTTCCAGAACATTCCCTCACCCCAAGTCCAGGCCCCAAACCCATGAGCAGTCACTGCCCATTCCCTTCCTATCAGCCTGGCACCACTGGGCTCCTTTCTGTCCTTATGGATTTGCTTGGTCCCGAGATTCCCTATAAGTGGAGTCACACAATATGTGGCCTTTAGTGTCTGCTTTCTTTCATTCAGCATCAGGTTTTCGAGCTCCATCAATGTTGTAGCCTGTGTCAGTACTTTGTTCCTTTGTGTGGCTGAATAACCTTCCATTGTATGGATAGACCTCATTTTATTTATCCATCCCTAGTTGATGGAGTCAGGGTTGTTTCTGCCTTTTGGCTGTTGTGATAGTGCTTCTCAAGAACACTTTCAAAAATTATTTTGCATATTTATTTAAGATTTGGGTAGGGGAATTTTACTAGCACTTCTTTCCTGTGAAGGCTCCCTTGTTTTGTTTTGGCTGCCAGCAGCCTGCATGTGTTTACCCAGATGTCGTCGTCATAATGGAGTCACCACAGCCTGGGGTCTCCAGGTTTGGAGTGGGGACAGCGCTTTCCAGTTTTTGCCTCCCTTAGGGCGGCTCTTCTGTTGAAGTCTCCCTTGGGAGAGTTGTGGCAGTAGAAGAGGCTAGCCTTCCAGAGTCGGGTGTCCCGGCCATAGGCCCCTCCACCCCCTCAGTGTCAGATCTGCTTTCGGGCCTGCCGTCCTCTCTCTAGGGAGCAGACTGACCCTTCCGCTCCTCATTCAGGCAGCCTGCAGCCAGCAGTCACCGATTGCCTTCTGGGTTTCAGACTAATGAGAGGTCCTGAGAATGTAAAGATGAAGGAGCTGTGTGCCCACCTTCTAGGGGCTTGTAGTTTAGGTGGGAAACAAAGAAACAGAAAAGCAATGCGTGCCAAGCATTCAGTGCTGAGAGCTGTGGTCCCAGCCACTGCATTGCGATGCATGTGCTCAGAGGGGCAGAGAAGGCTTCCAAAACGAGATACCTTTGCAAAGAGACTTGGAGGATGGTATGGTTTCCTGGTGGGCAGAAGAGGACAGAAGCAACATAAACAGAGCATGAATGAGCATTTCCAAATATGTGGACTTTGGAAAAATTCTGTCTACTTAGAGGACGTTTGTGGGGAAAAGGACAGAAACTCAAAATGGAGCTGGCAAGTTAGCTTTGGGACTCATATAACGTGTAGAGGATACTGGACTTTGTGCTTTAAAAGAGGTTTGTGTGGGAAAGTGTTGCAAGCAGCGCTCGGGAGGCAGGTTCAGGCAGTGCAGTGAGGATGGCTCTTGGTGGGATGGCCCAGGGGCCTGGGTGTTTCTGGAGAGAGATCACAAGGGCCTGATTGCACTAAGGGGCGACAGACGGAGAGAAGGATATGCCGTCAGTCATTATGAGGTCTAGGGCAGCCATCGCCAGTTCTTAAAGACCCAGGGAGTACTCTGGGTGAGGGAGAGAAGATCAGTTGTCTGAGGACGAGTCTCAGGGGCGTTCCCAGGTCAGCCCAGCAGCCCCAGACAGCACTGCTCACTTGCGGAGGGAAGGCAGGAGGCAGAGCGCCGCTGTTTGGTTTGGTGTTGGGGCTGGGAGTGAGGAGGCGCCGTGTGAGAATGAGTTGGGCAGTGGACGGGTGACTCACAGTCCCTCTGGGTCTGTCCAGGTGGACACGCATATTAGGAGGCAGTTGGAAAGAAGAGATGGGAGCTCCAGAGAGAGGTTGGAGCCCAAGGAGGCACCGGCCCCGCCTGGAGCTTGTGGTGAGAAAGCCAGGGTGCAGACTGGGTGCCGCATGGATGGGGGCGACACGGAAGTCCACGGACTGCAGAAGGGCTGCGAGTGGGGGGGGGGGGGGGGGGCAGAGGGGAGCAGCGGGCCGGCCAGCAGAGCCCGGGCATCCTGACGCTGAGGGCAGTGAGGCGGGGTTTGAAACGCCTGTTTGTGTGCCGGTGGCGAACTCATTTGGGTTCATCTCCACCAGCATTTATTGGCAGTGTGAAACATTGTCCGGTGTTGTCTCCCCCTGCAACTAACTATTTCACGTCCATGGAGTTTTCTTCTCTCGGCTGGGGATATACAGGTAGAAGGTGCTGCACATGCTAGGAGACTCCGTGTGGATGCTTCCATAATGTGCATTCTGGTCTTTCATTAATTTTCCTATCAACTAGTCAGTAACTCGTTACCTTTGGTCAACCTAAAGATTGTACGTTTAAGTCACTTACATTCTAACTCTTGGAATTTAGAGCTGACCCAGATTGAGGATCCCAGAGAGCAGTGGAGGCGTGAACAGGAGCGGATGCTGAAGGAGTACCTCGTTGTAGCCCAGGAGGCTCTCAATGCCAAGAAGGAAATCTACCAGATCAAGCAGCAGCGCTTCGAACTGGCTCAGGAGGAGTACCAGCAGCTGCACAGAATGTGTGAGGATGACAGCCGCTCACACGCCAGCTGTGAGTTGATTGTCCTATGGTTACCATGCCTGGCTTGAAAAGCCCTCTCTCTGCTAGGTGATGGGCCAACACTCATCTGTGTGGGCAAGACCGCTTCATAGGGTTTCTAACCGCACCCTGTTGGGTAGTCAGGGTTCTGCCGGGGACTCGATGTCTTGCGGTAGCCCCTCCTTTAGTGAATATCAGTCAGACAAGGCCTACCCTGTGCCCACACACAGAGATAGCTGGAGCCCGAGAAGGGAGAGGTCCCTGCCCCTGACGGGCTGACATTCAGCTAGGGAAGGGAGAAAGCAAATTCCAGGTAGTGGCACCAGACGAGCTCGCGTCTCATGTGGTTGGCGTGGGAAAGGGCTTCGTGCGGAGACCTGTGTGGTGAATGCTGTTGGCCTGGGGCCATCCTTGGGAGGCCCACACGACAGTTTTGTCAATCCTACGTGGGAATATTCGGGGCCTTCACACATGTCGAGTACTTGCCTTTTCACAGAGCCCTTTCTTGGGCAGTACACTGAAGGCAGAGGCACGCAGTGTGGCCCAGAGGATCGGGGGCTATCGCTTTCTGCCCTTCAGGGGAGACTGATATTCTCAAAAGGACTCCCTCTGAGCTTTGGAGGCTCCTGGAGGTGGGCCCTCGGCTCATGAGTCTCAGCAGACACTCAGGTACTGAAGGAAGCAGGTCCAGCCTCAGAAGCCAGAGCATTTTGTAACTGACATGCTCAGTCACTGCTTGAGCCAGTCCCTCCCCGACAGAGCTGTCACACTTAGAGTCCACCACAGAGGTGTTTGGCCAGGACTGTCCAGGACTCTGGTGAGCTTGGGGAGGGTGTGTAAGGTTTTATTTTATAAAGACCTAAGTCTCGTTGGGCCATGGAAGGGCTTACCTGTGACATGACCATCCTGTTGGCAGGTATTTAGCTCTGGTGACATAGCTTTGAACGTTGAAGACATAGTTAAAGCTTTACTCTCTGTTGCAAGTCAGAGTAGAGGTGACACCAAGGGGCTGCAGGCCTTTCTTTTTTTGGTATCATTAATCTACAGCTACATGAGGAACATTATGTTTCCTAGGCTCCCCCCATCACTAGGCCTCCTTCACATACTCTATTACAGTCTCTGTCCATCAGCATAGTAAGATGAGATGCTGTACAGTCAGTCTTCTCTGTGTCGTACAGCTCTCCCTGTGCTCCCCCCCAACCTCGACATTTTGTCTGCTAATCATAATGCTCCCGTTCTGCCCCCCGCTTTTCTCTTCTCATTATTTTTGTCTCTGCTATTTTCTGTTTCTTCATGTATGCCTTTAAGTGTCTTTTTGGGTTTCCATATTATCCTGTAGATTTGATTCTCTCTAGTGTTGCCACCTTCTCTGTCCTTGAACCTGAATTTTTAACCTTTTATTCTTTTATGATGGTTTAATTCTGCTGTCTCTCTGCAAGAGGAATATTTTTCTTTACTTCCTCTTGTTTTCTCTGCTGTTTAGTGTTTGCTTACCATCTCCTCCCTCTTCACGTTATGATTAAAAACACATTTGAACTCATTTTTCATTTTTCACCCTGCTGTCACTGAGACTCACTTCTTGTTTGTTTCTTATGCTTTTTCCCTTGCTCTTGATTATCTTCCTTCTTTTGTTTTTAATTTTAAAACTTCACATAAGTTTTCCTGTTTTCAGAATATTTCACCTTCCTGATCTTGCCCCCAGGGCTGCTTTGTACATTACTCTGAATGTTAGATCTACTTGCTGATGTTTTTTCCCCATGCCCTCCCCCATTAAAGGAATGAGACATAAAACATAGCAGTAAGGGTTGGGAGCAGCATTGGATGCCTTTCCTGCTCATCTTTTGGCTCCTTATCCTCATACTTTCTTATATTGTATAATTTAGTTTTATTTTATTTTGGTAACTTTAATGTACAATTACCTAAACTACATTATGGTTACTAGATGCCCCATATTATAAATTGCCCCAGCCCCACATACCACATTACAGTCACTGACCATCAGCCTGTTAAGATGCTATAGAATCATTACTTGTCTTCTCTGTATATACTGCTTTTCCCACATCCCCCCTGACCTGCTATATTATGTGTGCTAATTGTTTTGCACTTTTTCCGCCCTTATCCCTCCCTTCCCACCCATCCTCCCCAGTCCCTTCCTCTTTGGTAACTGTTAGTCCATTCTTGGGTTCTGTGAGTTGCTGCTGTTTAACTCCTTCAATTTTTTTCTTTGTTCTTATACTCCACAGATGAGTGAAATCATTTGGTACTTGTCTTTCTCCGCCTGGCTTGTTTCACTGAGCATAATACCCTCTAGCTCCATCCATGTTGTTGCAAATGGGAGGATTTGTTTTCTTCTTATGACTGATTAATATTCCACTGTGTATATGTACCACATCTTCTTTATCCATTCATCTACTGATGGACACTTAGGTTGCTTCCAATTCTTGTCTCTTGTGAATAGTGCTACGATAAAAATTGGGGTGCATCTGTCTTTTTCAAGCTGGGCTGCTGCATTCTTAGGGTAAATTCCTAGGAGTGGAATTCCTGGGTCAAATGGTATTTCTATTTTGAGCTTTTTGAGGAACCTCCATACTGCTTTCCACAATGGTTGAACTAGTTTACATTCCCACCAGCAGTGTAGGAGAGTTTATCTTTCTCCACAGCCTTGCCAGCATTTGTTGTTGTTTGTCTTTTGGATGGTGGCAATCCTTACTGGTGTGAGGTGATATCTCATTGTGGTTTTAATTTGCATTTCTCTGATGACAAGCGATGTGGAGCATCTTTTCATGTGTCTGTTGGCTATCTGAATTTCTTCATTGGAGAACTGTCTGCTCAGCTCCTCTGACCATTTTTTAATTGGATCATTTGATTTTTGTTTGTTGAGGTGCATGAGCTCTTTATATATTTTGGATGTCAAGCCATTATTGGATCTGTCAGTTATGAATATATTCTCCCATACTGTAGGATGCCTTTTTTTCCTTTTGGTGGTGTCCTTTGCTGTACAGAAGCTTTTCAGTTTGGTGTAGTCCCACTTGTTCTTTTTTCCTTTTGTTTCCCTTGCCCGGGGTGATATGTTCATGAAGAAGTCACTCACGTTCATGTCCAAGAGATTTTTGTCTAAATTTTTTTCTAAGAGTTTTATGGTTTCATGACTTACAGTCAGGTCATTCATCCATTTCCAATTTACTTTTGTGTATGGGGTAAACATTGATCCAGTTTCTTTGCATGTAGCTGTCCAGATTCGCAAGCACCAGCTGTTGAAGATGCTGTCATTTCCCCATTGTATGTCCATGGCTCCTTTATCATATATTAATTGACCATATATGTTTAGGTTGGTATCTGGACTCTACGCTGTTCCACTGGTCTGTGGCTCTGTTCTTGTGCCAGTACCAAATTGTCTTGATTACTGTGGCTTTGTAGTAGAGCTTGAAGTTGGGGAGCAAGATCCCCCCCACTTTATTCTTCCTTCTCAGGATTGCTTTGGCTATTTGGAGTCTTTGGTGGTTCCATATGAATTTTTGAACTATTTATTCCAGTTCATTGAAGAATGCTGTTGGTAATTTGATAGGGATTGCATCAAATCTGTATATTGCTTTGGGCAGGATGGCAATTTTGACGATATTAATTCTTCCTAGCCAGGAGCATGGGATGAGTTTCCATTTGCTAGTGTCCTCTTTAATTTCTCTTAAGAGTGTCTTTTCGTTTTCGGGGTATAGGTCTTTCACTTCTTTGGTTAGGTTTATTCCTAGGTATTTTATTCTTTTTGATGCTATTGTGAATGAAATTGTTTTCCTGATTTCTCTTTCTATTAGTTCATTGTTAGTGTATAGGAAAGCCACAGATTTCTGTGTGTGAATTTTGTATCCTGCAACTTTGCTGAATTTAGATATTAGCTTGAGTAGTTTTGGAGTGGAGTCTTTAGGTTTTTTTTATGTACAATACCATGTCATCTGCAAGTAGTAACAGTTTGAGTTGTTCTCGACAAGTCTCAATGCCTTGTATTCTTTCTTTTGTCTAATTGCCATGGCTAGGACCTCCACTCCTGTGTTGAATGACAGTGGGGAGAGTGGGCATCCCTGTCTTGTTCTCAATCTTAGAGGAAAAGCTTTCAGCTTCTCACTTTTAAGTATTTTGTTGGCTGTGGGTTTGTCACATATGGCCTTTATTATATTGAGGTACTTGCCCTCTATACCCATTTTGTTGAGAGTTTTGGTAATGAATGGATGGTGAATTTTGTCAAATGCTTTTTCAGCATCTATGGAGATGTTCATGTGGCTTTTATCCTTCTTTATGTTGATGTGGTGGATGATGTTGATGAATTTTGGAATGTACCATCCTTGCATCCCTCAGATCAATCCTATTTGCTCATTGTATATGATTCTCTTAATGTATTTTTTAATTCAGTTTGCTAATATTTTGTTGAGTATTTTTGTATCTATGTTCTTCAGGGATATTGGTCTGTAATTTTCCTTTTTGGTGGGGTCATTGCCTGGTTTTGGTATTAGAGTGATGGTGGCTTCATAGAATGGGTTTGGCAGTATTCCCTCCTCTTTTGTTTTTTGGAAAACTTTAAGGAGAATGAGTATTATGTTTTCTCGATATGTCTGATAAAATTCAGTGGTGAATCCATCTGGACATGAGGTTTTGTTCTTGGGTAATTTTTTTTGAATACTGATTCAATTTTGTTGCTGGTAATTGGTCTGTTTAAATTTTTTGTTTCTTCCTTGGTCAGTTTTGGAAGGTTGTATTTTTCTAGGAAGTTGTCCATTTCTTCTAGGTTTTCCAGCTTGTTATCATACAGATTTTCATAGTATTCTCTCATGATTCTTTGTATTTCTGTGGGGTCCATCATGACTTTTCCCTTCTCATTTCTGATGCTGTTGATGTGTGTAGACTCTCTTTTTCTCTTAATAAGTCTGGCTGAGGGGTTATCTATTTTGTTTATTTTCTCAAAGTACCAGCTCTTCTTTCATTGATTTTTTTTCTATTGTTTTATTTTTCTCAGTTTTATTTATTTCTTTTCTTATTTTTATTATGTCCCTCCTACTGCTGACTTTGGGGTCATTTGTTCTTCTTTTTCCAATCTCAGTAACTGTGCCTTTAGACTATTCATTTGGGATTGTTCTTCCTTCTTTAAATAGGCCTGGTTTGCTATATACTTTACTCTTAGAACCACCTTCACTGCATCCCACAGAAGTTGGGGCTTTGTGCTGTTGTTGTCATTTGTCTTCATATATTGCTTGATCTCTGTTTTAATTTGGTCATTGATCCATTGATTCTTTAGGAGCATGTTGTTAAGCCTCCATGTGTTTGTGAACCTTTTTGTTTTCTTTGTACAATTTATTTCTAGTTTTATACCTTTGTGGTCTAAGTTGGTTGGTAGAATTTCAATCTTCTTGAATTTCCTGAGGCCCCTTTTGTGGCCTCATATGTGGTCTATACTGGAAAATGTTCTGTGTGCACTTGACAGGAATGTGTATCTTGCTGCTTTGGGTGTAGATATCTGTAGATGTCTATTAGGTCCATCTGTTGTAGTGTGTTATTCAGTGCCTCTGTGTCCCTACTTATTTTTTTTTTGTCTGGTGGATATGTCCTTTGAAGTGAGTGCATATACCTTTTTTATGGCATCGCTGTTAAAGGTGAATAAGCCATACAGGCTGTGGGAAGAGGTAGGGTTTCCCCTTTAACAAGAATGTCAGGGAGTTCTCTAATCATGTGCCTAGAGAGAATGTAGGGACTCAGGTATAATGTTATGCCATCTCCAAGTTGTCTTATGTCTTGTTCTTCAGATATTGGTATGTAGTGAATTTTGTTTTTTTTGTTTTTTTTAACCATCCATCAGAATGTGATGGGTCAGTTCATTGCTAACTTTGAAGAGGCTGGTTTATTTTCACAGTTTTCTTGTGATGTCTTCTGATTTTGGTATCAGGACAATTCTGGCCCCACAGAATGGACTGGGAACTCTTCTTTCCTTCTGTATTTCTGGAAAGAGTTTGTGTGGGATTGGTATTAAGCTTTCTTAAGCATTTGATAGAATTCACCAGGAAAGCTATCTGTACATAAAGTTCTTTGTGGTAATGCTCGTAACTACAAGTTCAGCATCGTGAGTGGATATGAGGCAATTAGGATTTTCTGTTTCTTCTTGAATCAGTTTTGGTATTTGTGAATTTCAAGGAATTTGTCTATTTTATCTAATCCACAAGTCAGAAATATTTTTATAAAGGGTCACAAATATTTTTGGCTTTGTGGGCCATATGGTCTCAGTCACAATTACTCGCCCTGTTATGGTACCGAAGAAGCCAGAAACAATACATAAAAGAATGTGTGTGGCTTGTTCTGATCAAAGTGTAAACATGGGTAATAAGCTAGATTGGCCCACAGGGAATTTGCTGACCTCTGATCCAAGCTGTCAAGCTTATAAAGTTATTTGTAGAGTTCCCTTATGATTCTTTTAATGTCTGGATGCTCTGCAGTGGTACCCTCTTTCATCCCAGATATTAATAACATGTCTTTTTCTTAATCAGTGTAGCTAAGCCTTTACTGATTGTATTTTTCTTTACAATAAACTGGCTTTCATTTTCCTTTCTTTCCCTATTAGTTGTCTTCTATTTTATTGATTTTTCCTCTTTATTCTTAGTTTGGCTTTAATTTGTTCTTCCTTTTCTAGCTTCCTAAACTAGAAACTTAAGATCATTGATATTAGACCTTCCTTATTTTCTCACATAGCCTCAAAAGGTATAAAATTTCCCTCTAAGTATAACTTTAACTGCATGCCACAAATTTTGGTATTTTCATTTTTACTTCAGTATATTTTCTCATTTCCTTTGTGATTTATTTTTGACCCATGGGCTCTTTAAAAAGTAAGTTGTTGGGACTTTTTACAGATGTCATGTTGATTTCCAATTTAATTCCACTGTGGTCAGAGACTCCACTATGGCAGGTTTCAGTCTTTTGATATCTCTTGAGATGACTTTTATAGCACAATATATGGTCTCTTTTAGTGCTCTCATAGGATTGGAAGCCCATGGATGGGGTGCCTTGTAGTACACCTAGCTGAAACATAAGCTCATAACTATTTCTAAGAATATATAGGTAGCTATTATAAGTCTTTCAGAAAGTTACTTGGTAAAAGCTATGTTGAAACACATAAAATTATAATTTTTTTAGCTTAAAAAGGGCCAAAGATTGGCAGTTATTTCATAAGATTCAGTCTGATAGAGTCTTCCTTCCCAATAGCCTTTAGGGACCTTATCTGTTCCATGGGTGGATTTGGTTAGGTCTCCAAAGAGGCTCTCTGGTCAGTTTTCCTGAGCATGGGATGTGAGAAAGACATATCAGAAAACTGGGAAGGAAGTTTCATGCTAGTGATTGGAAAGAAAAATTCTATCAAGAGAAGGTGTTTATCATGTTCTGGTGAACACCAGCACAGCCAGGACTTCAGCTGTAGTGTGCATGGGAGCTCAGGACTGGAGCCCTAAAAGGTGCAAATATAGGCAGGCCTGAGAGCAGCATGTGGGCTTCCACAGCCAGCAGGAGGGGAGTGAGGGAGCAATCCCAGTGCAACCTGAACCTGTAGGTTAAGACACTCAAAACTTATAGTTCTGTGGAGGTGTGACATCTCTCAGCATCAGTTTTTGTATTTCCCTGGGATTTTCACTCCCTTGACATTTCGGAAAATAGGGAATTATACTCAATTACGTTCCTTCCTGTGCTCCATGGAATTTTATTACTGCCCAATAAAAGAAGAAATACAGACGATGCTGTCTTTGGAGTGGTGCATGAAGAAACCTCCAGCAGAGGAAGCTGATGACTCTGTGGTGTTGACTTGAGATTCTAACATTAGCTCATCATATTCCCAGCCTGCTATGAGTCTCTGTGGAGACACAGTCTCTGCAGCCACTGTGTAGGTGGCTGTGGAGGCCACACAGGGCCTGCCTGTGCTCCTGGAGGGCTGGAGGTGGTAGTGATCTTCTGGGGCCCATTGCCTCATCAGTGGAAAGACTCCAAATGGAATCTAGGACCTAATCCAAAAGCTTCATCAGGTTACTTCTGTCCCAGAGTTTTTGACCATGTGCTATTCAATTTGCCATTTCATCTGAACTACCAATTACAGTAAGGAAAGCTCTGTTCAGTATGAGTCAAATGAGTTATTTCTGGTCACAGGATAAGGCTCAAGACAGTGATCCATGGCTGGAATCACTGTGATCTAACAGATGTCTCCTACAGAGAGAGGGGTTGGGCCCACATAAGGAGTCTGATAGCGGCAGCATCCCCAGCACACCTGGGCTCCAGCTGGCCACACTTGTGTCTATTCAGCCCAGTGATATACAGCCCAGATCACTGTCAGTGCTCAGTCATCTAAGCAGGGCAGCATCTCCTTGCTCCAGTACTGGGAACAGACTAACATTTGGGCCTATTTGCTTTATTAACAGTGACTTGAGGCGAAGGAACTAATATTCAGTGAGCTAGTGTTTTCTATGCGTTGCTATGATTGCAACATTGTGAAGTACGTGATGTTTTCTTCCTTGTTCATACGAGAAGAGATACTGGGGAGGCTACATTACATCTTCGGGGTCACATCCTCAGTAAACAGTAGAATTTGAATTCGAACCGAGATCTATTTGCATATGCAACTTCCCGTGCTCTGTATGGTTTCCTAGACATGGAAGAGGCAGCTCAGGAAAGCTGATCATGTTTATGGAACATCTTGCCCTCCCATTGTTCAGGTTACCTGGAAATAAAGACCGATGTAAATGGAAAAGTCATCTGGCAATTTTGCAACTTTAAAAGGGGCAAGGAGGGCAGAGCAGTTTCTGCTTCTTGATCTTTCTCTTGACCCACACTAGGATCACTAAACTATTTGTTTTGTTTCCAGCAGATATTTATTTAGTACCTGGTGTTGGCATATACTAAATGTTGGGGATGAGACTTATCTCTAATGGCTGATTATATGGAAAAATGAGGCAATGATTGTGAACAGAGGTATTAACCAGAATAGCCATGTCTAATATTGGAGCAGAAGGATATGACAGAGGGGGGGGGGAGGGGATGTGCATCTCTAACACCCTTCACAGATCCCCCCCCCCGCCCACATGTTACGGAAACTACCAGAATAAAATTCCATTCATTGGACCCGAAAGATTTTGTGTCAATGTTGGGCCATCTGATATCTCAGAATGTCCAAGCCTTGACCTTTTTTGTCTCTGACCAAAGCAAATGTAGATACTTTGCTGGATTTGAGCACACATGTCGCCATGAGACTAAGACCCCTACTCTATTTCTGGAAGCTTGAGAACTAGCTGCCTGGTACCCAGTCCTATTTTATGCTTTGTAGAACACTGGGATGCAGCTGGTCTACAATGGACTCACTGTCTCTGAGACACACCCTGTACTTTTTCTACAGCTCTGTTTTGTAGAGTTTTCTCCTACTTTCTTTGTCCTAATATGTTCATCCATTTGCCTTTTAACACTGAATACATTCGTTATTTCAGAAACTTTGGTTTTGGAGTTACTCTTTCACTCTTCCTGAGAAACTCCAGCTTCTGGATGTGTTCAGATGAAGTCTATGACCATTTGCAGAGCCTTTTGGAAGGAGGTCTTACATCGAGTGAATTATAGTCTGAACCACAGGTCAGCAAATTATGTACGGCCCACAGGCTGAATCTTGCTCGCTCTGGGTGTTTGCAAGTAAAGTTTTATTGGAACACAGCCACATCCATTCACTTTTCTATTGTCTGTAGCAGCTACGAGGCAGAATTGAGGAATTGAAACAGACTGTATGGCCCATAAGGCCAAACATATTTATTACGTGTTGTTTTGCAGAAAAAGCTTCCCAACCCCAAATCTATCTCAGTGTTTCTGAACCCTGGCTACACAGAAGAATCTCCTGAAGGGCTTTTAAACCTGGGCCCCACCCCCAGAGATTTTGACTTAGTTGGCCTTGGGTGGGGCCAGGCTTTATTTTAAGGATCCCAGACAATCAGAGTTGAGATCCACTAGTCTAGCAACAGGAATGTGACTGCGACTCTGGCTCCCAGGAGCTACCAGAAGTCTACACCAAGAGTCTCTTTGGGTGGCTGGGAAAGAGTCGGCCTTATCTCTGGTGAGAAAGTGCTGACCCACCCTGAATTCCTGGGTTAGGTGGTGGTGATTGACCTTATCAGTCATCAGTCCTGCCAACATTCTTTCTAAGGCTCCAAGCCCTTCCCACAAAGACTGTCTTCCATTGGTTCTCTGGTAAAGGGTTTCTCTTCTTCTATCTAGGTTAGGATAAGGGCCGCAGTGCATCCATTCAGCCTTTTGTTTTCCTTCATGCAAGCATGATGGAACAAGCAGGAGAAGAATGGATCACACAGGATTTTTCATAGGTATTAAGTTAGCAATATTCAGTCTTAAACGTTATAGCAAAGCACACATGTCTATTGAGATAGTCCCCTAATATATCTAGGAAGAGAGTTCTTTGAATTTTGGGTCATCTGGTGTTACTTCTGTAGGTCACCTCTGAGTAGGTTTGTTTGATTTTTTTCCTTTGTTTATGGAGCCTTAAATAAAAGTCATGCCCTCTGTTGTTGGCCTCAGTTATTTGCATGCATTCCTTTGTCGCTGCCCTGGTAATTAGTACCCGTCAGCTTGGAAACTGTCAGGGCTCACTGGCCTTTCTGTGAGGCCTCAGAGTCCTCCCGGGCAGCCTTGAGCAACTCTCCACTGTGCTGGCGCCTGGCGGTGCCCCCTGGCCTAAGGAGCAGTCTGTCCAGAGGATGTCTTGGGAGAAGGACTACTGGTCTGTTACAGCATGTCACCCCCCTGGGGTGATCTTAGGCTCTCACAGCACAGAGGAAGCCTGTGTGTAAGAGAGAGAGACAGACAGATGGGCACATGGACATACATGTTTCTCCCTTCCAGTACCCCATAAAATTGAAATCCAAAATAAGTCCTGGAGTCGGCAGCATTTTTGAGTGCTAGATATATAGGTCAGGTTTCCCTAGTGGACCCTGGGCATTGGGGAATTGGAGACCCATTCTTCTTACTTTTGAAATGGTAATCTTTTTCAATAATCTTGGACAGATGACCCCCCAGGAGCCCAAGTTCTAGACAGAAGTCCCTCTCTGACTGATGGCACAATGTAGGTCAAGTCACTTCAAACTCAGTCTTAATAGTGGGGAAACGCCATCATCATCTCTCATAAACATTTTATGAGAATAGATGAAATAATGTGAAAGGCACCCCATAATAGCAAGGTATAATAATTTACATGGTTGTGACCCAGCTAAATATCACCTTCTTTCTATATCATCCAAAGCAATACCGTGCATCTGACTGGGCTCCTTAAGCTATTTAATAATAGCTCTGCCCATTCAACTCTCCAAGAGAAAGAAAGCCTCAGAGGTGAAAGCCTGGTATTTGTCATAAGCCGTGAGATCAGAGGCATGTCTTAACAGAGGAAGATAAATTTTTCTAAATGTTCTGGAGTGCATACCGTTAAAAATATGAACTGGAGCCTTGGACTATTCATTGCACCCCAGAAATGGGTCCCATCAGACTTACTGTCAGACAGAGAACTGAGAAGTTAGTTGGCTAAGTTGACTTATGCCATTAGAAGTCCCACCAGTGTTCACAATGCTCCTTAGCACTTGGAGGTAAAATGGACTCTGTCTTAGGTACATGAGTTGCCTCTTCCTTCTTCCCAGTCCTGGAATTTTATAATTTTAGAGAACAAAACAAAGGTAATATGAATGGTATCAATGTAAGTAAAAGCTTTTCTACAATTTAGGATGGTTCAGCTGTAGGTAATGGAAGAGACTAAATCCAATGGGCCTGGACAACAAGGCCATCTGCTGTCATAGCCTTTTAGAGGTGGAGTGGGCCTCGCCGTTGGTGGATTTGGTGGCTCAGTGATGGTGCACTTTAGCAGGCTGCCACAGGACTGGGTACATGCTGCACCAACCTGGGGGAAAGGGGATACCCCAAAACTCAGGGCTTCATTGGTGAGGGAGGAGAGTTGGGGGACAAGTGCTGTGTATTTGTCCAGCTGTGCCCTATGCATTTCTAGTCTCTTGGCTAATTTTCCTTACAAAATTGCACAGGAGTTTTATAGCAGTGATTTAAGAGCATTTATAGCAATGATTTCAGGGTACTGTTGCTGATGTTTAACATTGCAGTTAACTTCCCTGGATTTTGGTGGGGCGGTTAGAATGGGAAAGATCCCAGGGCTGTCTTCCTCAACTGCAAGGTGACAAGTTGACATGCACGGATGTGAGGAGTCAGCAAGCCCAAGGCTCATATGCTTATTGTATGTGTCCCAACTGGAAGTCCCTTAAGCTCAGGTCTGGGGAACTTAAGTCCCAGGAGTTCACTGTGGAGATTTGATAGAAATGATTTCTGCCTTGCAAGGACATTGTTTGAGATGTAGCTTTCGCTACTGATCTTAAGTGAAACCAAAGAATCAGACAGGATGGATGTTAGGGGATTTGGAAATAGACATTTGTCTAAGAAAGAATTCTATTTTAAAAACATTTTACTCCATGTCTTTGAGAGATTACAATTCTAAATATAAGAACATTTGAGATAAAGTTGGCAAACACTTAGCTCCTCCAGATATTTATTTCCAGTAGATTCTAGTGGTTTGAATTTCTGACAAATGGGGGCTTAAATAGTAGATTTTCTCTAGAACTGTTTGTTTTTTTTTTAAGAAAGGAGATACCTTAACTGCTCAAATGAACTGCATCGAAAGTTGAGGCTCTTAAATAATCTTGCTGTTTAAGCCACTTGATGGCTTCGAGACATCCAGTATAAAGTCAGGAAATGATTTTCAACTAATTTCTAGCTTGCATCTAGGTATCTGGAAGACCATCAGCCTTCTGTACCCATTTCAAAGGGGCAAAAGAAAGGATGCTGACTCTGCAGATGAGTCTTCCAAGCAGGTGATGTTAGTAGAAGTAGCCTGGAGGGAAATTATGGCAGTTCTGGGACATTCCACCAGCTAAGGAAGGGATTGAAACCAAGTCACTACACACAAAGCCTGCTGGCTTCAGAAGCACCAAGAGAAAGCACTGTGGGGGGGGAGGCAAACAGGGTCATAGAAATTCAGAGTGGCCACTCTCTACTTCAGCTGCTAAAACACCAGAAAAGACTTGAGGCTCTCTGTGCAGACAGGAACTGGCAGGCTGTGTAGAAGTCTCCATGTCATACCCTCCCCTGGGTACTGGCTGTTCATAGCGATAATGCTGTTTCTGTTCAAAGATCATGCATTGTGCACAGTGCATTAAGAAAGCATTTAGCTGTATGGTGGATTTTAGCTGAATATCCATCAACAGGCTGCTGAATAAAAGTGTGGGTGCTGCATTTCAGTTTGCTAGGAGTGAGCAGCTTGGAAGCATAGCTTTTTCCTAAGCCCTCCAGATACTGACACATTGCTAGAAAGTTCTTTGCCATTTTACAAATCTTTGTGTTTTCTTCTTTCTTATGTCAAGAATTGTTCATATGAAGAATATAGACATGAAGAAGACAAAAATAAAGTCTTGCGTAATGAAGCCAGTGAGAATAACTGTAGTTAGCTTTTTGGTTCTGTTCTTCCATTCACTTGCATGTCTGTGCATTTGAAAAAGCAAAGCTGGATTCATGCTGTACATACTGTTTACATAGTAAGAACAGTTTTCCATACCATGATCATCCCCTTATCTTGAGGTAAAAATTGCATTAGCCACAAGGCTGGCTGATTGGAGGGACTGGTTATATTGATTATGTGCCCCAGGCTTTTCAGCACTTGGTCTGGGTGAAGATTCTGCCACAACAGAGAGAGGAGAGAGTTCAGCTCGGGCCCAGGCTTGGGGACATAGTTCAACTTAGAGCTTCAGGTGGTGAGATTCTGAGCAGTGATAAACAGTTCCCCAGCCCTAACTGGATCTGACCCAACAATTTCAAATGGACACCTGGACACCAGCACTGGGGGGATTGCAGTTGCAAGCCAGCCAAACACCAGAATTGGGACTAGAGGTTCTTTCTAGCTGACACAAAGGTGGCCTCCCCAAACCATACCACTCGTGGCTGCTGGCAACAGAATTGTCTCCTCCTGACACTCGTGGGCCCCATTCAGGATGTAGCATTGCACTCCGGGTACTGTATTAAATGCAAATGTTTAGAAGAATGAGCTGCTGAGACCACATGTGAGGGGACTTAGGGGTCTGGAAACTGCTCCAATGAAATGTAACTGTTTAGCCTGGAAAAGACAAGGCTCAGGAGGGATGGTCTGTTTCCGTGAAACTGTATTTGGCTACTCCTGTGCTGTCGCAATGAAACGGGACTGTGGAGAGACAGCAGATGCCTGCACCTAAGGAAGAACCTGAGCCTGTTTGGCTGTGTGGCAGTGGGGAGGGCAGCCTCCCCAGCAGAACGCCCTCTGGTTTGTGAATGTGCTTTATCTGAGGTCATGTCTTAGCAAACACCAGAAGGAATTCATGTTTCAACCTAGAGGCTGAACCGGAGAAGGTGCAGGCTGTAATTCTCTTACTTCAAGGGATTGTCCCAAAATCCAGCTGAATGACTATGATACAGAACTTGCTGCCAATTTTTTCATGACTCGGAAGGTTCACTGATGCCCCCATGTTGCCCTTATGAGCATAATCTATCCTTTTGGTCAACAGGTATGAAAGAGACATACCAGGGTGTCCTTGGTCAGAGAAAGGATGCACTGTGACCAGTGCTCTTCTGCATTTGAAAATGACCCTGATTTTCAGCTCTCCACAGGGTGACTGCATATTTGCATGTGTTATATTTTAATTCCCATTAGGTTAAAATTTTTACTCATTTAATGGACTATTTCTCCAAATATGGCTACCAGCATTATTTTAGTTGGTAATGATGTTGAATTTTAAATGGTGGGAGCATCTTAGAAAACATAGTCAGTTTCCTATAAAGGTATATTCTCCATTCTAGTCCATTCTACAAAGGAAACAGATGAACATGGGTATCAATTTGCATCCCTAATACCATCACCAAAAGAGAGAGAGAGAAAGAAAGAAAAGATTTATTGTATAACCATGGCTCTGTGTTTAGTATATACCAGTCATATTTTAGAAGAGGAAAAGCACACCCACTTCTTGTCTCTGGAAACTGAGAAGCTGGGAAGTAAAAATAACTCATGAGATCTGTTACACGTCTTAGGAAAATAGAGACCAACGTGTTTCTGTGCTGACGTTTTCTCTCCCGTCGTCCCAGTGCTTCGTTTGACTCTACGGTTCGGCTGTGGGATGTGGAGCGAGGTGTTTGCACCCACACGCTAACCAAGCATCAGGAACCTGTCTATAGTGTAGCTTTTAGCCCTGACGGGAAATACTTGGCCAGTGGCTCCTTTGACAAGTGCGTGCACATCTGGAACACTCAGGTAATCCCCCGGTAGCTGTGGCCAGATTCCTTCTGGAACGAATGCCCAGAGAGTCCTGTGTTCAGGGACCTAGCACAGAACAGCACGTGGGAGAGGAATCAGTTGCCTCTGTCGGAGCCTCAAGCGAAGCTGGCCACCCCAGGAGGACTCCAGGCTTCATGCAGCCTGCCGTGTGCTCCATGTGGGCGCTGGATCTTCCCCGAAAGGATGCCCGCTAACTTCTGTTACATTTCTCAGTTCCTGGCATGAATCCTCCACCTGCCCCCATCCTTTTCTTGGGTACAGTCATCTCAGGGATGTGTCACCCAGTCCTCCTATCACCAGAGATGTGCCCTCTGGACACCAAGGTTGGGGGTGGTGGGGAAGTGTGTCCCATCCAAAATTCCCAGGGGTGCAGCCCACTGGGGTGAGGCCAGCTCTGACCCTCTGTGCCCTGCACCACCTCCTGTGGCTTCCCCGTGCAGCCAGCTGGCGAGTCCAAAGGAGTATTTGTTTGTTGTTTTGCCGTGTAAGTGTTCGAGTGAGCTGTTCTGTGTTTGGGAAGTGAACCATTATGGAGCCACTGTGGGCATCTCTGGCCACACCTGAGGATAACCAAAGGCTGAATACAGAGAGTGGGGATGAACAGGCTTGAGTGTGGTAGAAAGCATTACTTTGGACAGTCGGCCTTGGTTCACCTCCTAGGGGGAGGCAGAAATGGTGGTATGGTGAGTCCTTGAAAACAGCCAGTGATGCATGTTGATCTCCCGATGAACCCCATGACTTCCCCCTGCCCTTTTAGTCCAGTCCACCTTCCTGGTTGAGTGCCTTTGGCCTGGTTGACGTGCAGGTGGATTTGCTCTCCCAAGCACACGCCCCCCTGTGGCAGGGGGAGGTGCAACATGCCAAGCTAAGAGGCGTGGGGCAGGGGGAGGGCCACTGAGACCTCAGGCTTCCCCAGTGACTGCCTCACTTCCTCTCGGGAGGAAAGGCAGTGGTGCACCCTAGTCAGAACCAGCCCAGTAACCACGGTGAGCCTGAAAGGCCCAGGTAGGAAAATGCGCAGAGAACACGCATCCCGGGAATCGTGTGCAGGACTCTGTTGGTGAAGCACTTGCAGAAATGGTTCCCGATGGATTTGTAAATGACATCATCGGTTTGGTGGTGCCCCCTGTGAAAACCTCATCGAACTGCTCTTTCACGAATCACAAAGACCTTTGAGATATTTTAAAGCTCGCTTTGAAATGGACACCTCTACATATAAAAATATATACAATATTGTTGACCCCCCTCATTGCCCAGTTCCGGTCTTGTGGGAGGGTCCACCTTAGTCTCCTTGCCCTTGGCCAGGAGGTGGTATGGCCTCAGCCAAAACACAGAGGCGGATCCCATGGACAGCCGTGCACCCCAGGCTGCCTGTGGAGGGGAAAGAAATGTGCCAAAAAAGAGAAAAGGAATAAAAAGGGAAAATGCTGTGATAAACCAGAAGGGTGGGGGAGCTGTCCTCCATGTGGTGGGTTGGTCAATTCTTTCTTTGCTGACAGTTTGGACACTACAGCTCCTCCTGTAAACGATGTTCAAAGACCCGTTTGTACCAATGAAATGCTCAGCTTTGTGATCCCAAAACTTGTATTTTCTGGAGTCTTTGTCTGGTGGTTTTTCTATTGGCTGGAATCCTGTCGTCCTGGGGCCTTCAGTGTGAAATGGAAGCTGTGTTCACTCTGTTGCTTCTTTCCTGTGGTTGCCTGCCCGCCCCCTCTGCCTTTTCCCTTCATCTTCTGTGGTTTTGATTTGCAGTTCGCCACTGAGACCATGAGGGAACCGTTGGTGGCCAGCTCTCTCCCCTCCCTCCCACCCGCCTGCCCACCATTCCCTCTGTCTCCGTCACCCTTGCTCACTCTCTACCTTTGTCACAGTTGCTTCAGATCTGAAGTCTCAAGGGTACTTTTGGTGCAGAATAAGTGCATTACAAGAAGGTGGGGCTGGGGGACTTTCTACAGGAGAAAAAATATATATATAAGAGAAAGAGCCCAAAGTATTTTTGGGAAAAAAAAAAAAAGTATTTTTATAGGAGTGACTGGAAGATGGCGGCATGAGTAGAGCAGCGGAAATCTCCTCCCAAAGCAACATATATCTATGAAAATATAACAAAGACAACCCTTCCTAGAATAAAGACCAGAGGACACAGGACAATATCCAGACCACATCCGCACCTGAGAGAACCCAGCGCCTCGCGAAGGGGGTAAGATACAAGCCCCGGCCCCGCGGGAGCCGAGCGCCCCTCCCCCCAGCTCCCGGCGGGAGAAGAGCAGGCAGAGCGGGAGGGAGACGGAGCCCAGGGCTGCCGAGCACCCAGCCCCCGCCATCCGGGCCAGAGCGCAGACACACTACGTGCCCAGGGGGCCCTGGATACTGGGGGAACAGGGCAGCAAGAACAGTGAGCGGGCACCGGAGGCCGGGTGTCGGAGGACATAAGAAAAGCGCGTGACCATTTTTTTTTTTGCTTTTTTCCTGTTTTGTTTTGGCGAGCGCTTTTTGGAAGTCTTAAAGGGATAGGGAGCCCAATACTAGGGAAACAGGGCAGAAAGACCAGTGAGCAGAGGCCTGAGGCTGGCACCGGAGAATAAAGAAAAACGAACGACCACCTTTTTTTTTTTTTTAATTAAAAACTTTTTTTTTTAATTAAAAAATTTTTTTTTTTTTTTTTTTTTTGGTGGTCGTTGTTTTTGTTTGGCGGGTGCTTTTTGGAAGTCTTAAAGGGGCAGGGCGGGACACTTACTCCAGAGGTAGGGAATCCGGGATCTCTGGGCACCCTAACCCCTGGGCTGCAGGGAGCAGGGAGGCCCCTTACGGAGATAAATAGCCTCCCAGCAGCTCCTGCTCCAACGCGACTCCACCACTTTGGAGCAGCTGCCCGAGCCAGGCCACGCCCACAGCAACAGCGGAGATTAACTCCATAGCAGCCGGGCAGGAAGCAGAAACCCTGTCTGCGCGCAGCTGCGCAGCACAAGCCACTAGAGGCCGCTGTTCTCCCAGGAGAGGAGGGCCACAAACCAACAAGAAAGGAAGTCCTTCCAGCCGTCACTCGTCCCAGCTCTGCAAACTATTCCTATCACCATGAAAAGGCAAAGCTACAGGCAGACAAAGATCACAGAGACAACACCAGAGAAGGAGACAGACCTAACCAGTCTTCCTGACAAAGAATTCAAAATAAGAATCATAAACATGCTGACAGAGATGCAGAGAAATATGCAAGAGAAATGGGATGAAGTCCGGAAAGAGATCACAGATGCCAGAAAGGAGATCGCAGAAATGAAACAAACTCTGGAAGGGTTTATAAGCAGAATGGATAGAATGCAAGAGGCCATTGATGGAATTGAAATCAGAGAACAGGAACGCATAGAAGCTGACATAGAGAGAGACAAAAGGATCTCCAGGAATGAAACAATATTAAGAGAACTGTGTGACCAATCCAAAAGGAACAATATCCGTATTATAGGGGTCCCAGAAGAAGAAGAGAGAGGAAAAGAGATGGAAAGTATCTTAGAAGAAATAATTGCTGAAAACTTCCCGACACTGGGGGAGGAAGTAATCGAACAGACCACGGAAATACACAGAACCCCCAACAGAAAGGATCCAAGAAGGGCAACACCAAGACACATAATAATTAAAATGGCAAAGATCAAGTACAAGGAAAGAGTGTTAAAGGCAGCTAGAGAGAAAAAGGTCACCTATAAAGGGAAACCCATCAGGCTAACGTCAGATTTCTCAACAGAAACCCTACAGGCCAGAAGAGAATGGCATGATATATTTAATACAATGAAACAGAAGGGCCTTGAACCAAGGATACTGTATCCAGCACGACTATCATTCAAATATGACGGTGGGATTAAACAATTCCCAGACAAACAAAAGCTGAGGGAATTTGATTTCCACAAACCACCTCTACAGAACATCTTACAGGGACTGCTCTAGATGGGAGCACTCCTAGAAAGAGCACAGCACAAAACACCCAACATATGAAGAATCGAGGAGGAGGAACAAGAAGGGAGAGAAGAAAAGAATCTCCAGACAGTGTATATAACAGCTCAATAAGCGAGCTAAGTTAGGCAGTAAGATACTAAAGAGGCTAACCTTGAACCTTTGGTAACCACGAATTTAAAGCCTGCAAAGGCAATAAGTACATATTTTTTAATAGTCACCCTAAATGTTAATGGGTTGAATGCACCAATCAAAAGACACAGAGTAACAGAATGGATAAAAAAGCAAGACCCATCTATAAGCTGCTTACAAGAAACTCACCACAAACCCAAAGACATGTACAGACTAAAAGTCAAGGGATGGAAAACCATATTTCAAGCAAACAACAGTGAGAAGAAAGCAGGGGTTGCAGTACTAATATCAGACAAAATAGACTTCAAAACAAAGAAAGTAACAAGAGATAAAGAAGGACACTACATAATGATAAAGGGCTCAGTCCAACAAGAGGATATAACCATTCTAAATATATATGCACCCAACACAGGAGCACCAGCATCTAAGAGCTAGTTCTTCGAGAAAATAAACAAAATAGATAAGCCTCTAGCCAGACTTATTAAGAGGAAAAGAGAGTCAACACAAATCAACAGTATCAGAAATGAGAAAGGAAAAATCATGACGGACCCCGCAGAAATACAAAGAATTATTAGAGACTACTATGAAAACCTATATGCTAACAAGCTGGGAAACCTAGGAGAAATGGACAACTTCCTAGAAAAATACAACCTTCCAAGATTGACCCAGGAAGAAACAGAAAATCTAAACAGACCAATTACCAGCAACGAAATTGAAGAGGTAATCAAAAAAACTACCAAAGAACAAAACCCCCGGGCCAGATGGATTTACCTCGGAATTTTATCAGACATACAGGGAAGACATAATACCCACTCTCCTTAAAGTTTTCCAAAAAATAGAGGAGGAGGGGATACTCCCAAACTCATTCTATGAAGCTAACATCACCCTAATACCAAAACCAGGCAAAGACCCCACCAAAGAAGAAAACTACAGACCAATATCCCTGATGAACATAGATGCAAAAATACTCAACAAAATATTAGCAAACCGAATTCAAAAATACATCAAAAGGATCATACACCATGACCAAGTGGGATTCATTCCAGGGATGCAAGGATGGTACAACATTCGAAAGTCCATCAACATCATCCACCACATCAACAAAAAGAAAGACAAAAACCACATGATGATCTCCATAGAAGCTGAAAAAGGATTTGACAAAGTTCAACATCCATTCATGATAAAATCTCTCAGCAAAATGGGAATAGAGGGCAAGTACCTCAACATAATAAAGGTCATCTATCATAAACCCACAGCCAACATTATATTGAACAGCGAGAAGCTGAAAGCATTTCCTCTGAGATCGGGAACTAGACAGGGATGCCCACTCTCTCCACTGTTATTTAACATAATACTGGAGGTCCTAGCCACGGCAATCAGACAAAACAAAGAAATACAAGGAATCCAGATTGGTAAAGTAGAAGTTAAACTGTCACTATTTGCAGATAACATGATACTGTACATAAAAAAAACTAAAGACTCCACCCCAAAACTACTAGAAATGATATCGGAATACAGCAAAGTTGCAGGATACAAAATCAACACACAGAAATCTGTGGCTTTCCTTTATACTAACAATGAACCAACAGAGAGAGAAATCAGGAAAACAACTCCATTCACAATTGCATCAAAAAAAAATAAAATACCTAGGAATAAACCTAACCAAAGAAGTGAAAGACTTATACTCTGAAAACTGCAAGTCACTCTTAAGAGAAATTAAAGGGGACACTAACAGATGGAAACTCATCCCATGCTCGTGGCTAGGAAGAATTAATAGCGTCAAAATGGCCATCCTGCCCAAAGCAATATACAGATTTGATGCAATCCCTATGAAACTACCAGCAACATTCTTCAATGAACTGGAACAAATAATTCAAAAATTCATATGGAAACACCAAAGACCCTGAATAGCCAAAGCAATCCTGAGAAAGAAGAATAAAGTAGGGGGGATCTCACTCGCCAACTTCAAGCTCTACTATAAAGCCATAGTAATCAAGACAATTTGGTACTGGCACAAGAGCAGAGCCACAGACCAATGGAACAGACTAGAGAATCCAGACATTAACCCAGACATATATTGTCAATTAATATTTGATAAAGGAGCCATGGACATACAATGGCGAAATGACAGTCTCTTCAACAGGTGGTGCTGGCAAAACTGGACAAATACATGTAGGAGAATGAAACTGGACCATTGTCTAACCCCATATACAAAAGTAAACTCAAAATGGATCAAAGACCTGAATGTAAGCCATGAAACCATTAAACTCTTGGAAGAAAACATAGGCAAAAACCTCTTAGACATAAACATGAGTGACCTCTTCTTGAGCATATCTCCCCGGGCAAGGAAAACAACAGCAAAAATGAGTAAGTGGGACTATATTAAGCTGAAAAGCTTCTGTACAGCAAAAGACGCCATCAATAGAACAAGAAGGATCCCTACAGTATGGGAGAATATATTTGAAAATGACACATCCGATAAAGGCTTGACGTCCAGAATATATAAAGAGCTCACACGCCTCAACAAACAGAAAACAAATAACCCAATTAAAAAATGGGCTGAGTAACTGAACAGACTTTTCTCCAAAAAAGAAATACAGATGGCCAACAGACACATGAAAAGATGCTCCACATCGCTAATTATCAGAGAAATGCAAATTAAAACTACAATGAGGTATCACCTCACACCAGTAAGGATGGCTGCCATCCAAAAGACAAACAACAACAAATGTTGGCGAGGCTGTGGAGAAAGGGGAACCCTCCTACACTGCTGGTGGGAATGTAAGTTAGTTCAACCATTGTGGAAAGCAGTATGGAGGTACATCAAAATGCTCAAAACAGACTTACCATTTGACCCAGGAATTGCACTCCTAGGAATTTTCCCTAAGAACGCAGCAATCAAGTATGAGAAAGACAGATGCACCCCTATGTTTATTGCAGCACTATTTACAATAGCCAAGATTTGGAAGCTACCTAAATGTCCATCAATAGATGAATGGATAAGTAGATGTGGTACATATACACAATGGAATACAACTCAGCCATAAGAAAAGGGCAAATCCAATCATTGGCAGCAACATGGATGTAGCTGGAGGGTATTATGCTCAGTGAAACAAGCCAAGCGGAGAAAGAGAAATACCAAATGATTTCACTTATCTGTGGAATATAAGAACAAAGGAAAAACTGAAGGAACAAAACAGCACCAGAATCACAGAACTCAAGAATGGACTAACAGGTACCAAAGGGAAAGGGACTGGGGAGGATGGGTGGGTGGGGAGGGATAAGGGGGGAAGAAGTAGGGGGGTATTAAGATTAACATGCATGGTGGGGGTAGGAGAAAAGGGGAGGGCTGTACAACACAGAGAAGGCAAGTAGTGATTCTACAACATTTTGCTATGCTGATGGACAGTGTCTGTAAAGGTGTTTATAGGGGAGACCTGGTATAGGGGAGAGCCTAGTAAACATAATATTCGTCATGTAAGTGTAGATTAGTGATACCAAAAACAAAGCAAAAAAAAAAAAGGGGCAGTTCCTGTCTGGTAACCTCCAATGAGTTCTACACAAGGGTATAAAGGGCATATAAAAGTGTAGGCAAAGGGTCTGTTTGTGTTTATACAGAGGATCAAAGCCTAATTGGGCTACCCCGAAAATGAACTAAGATACGATATGAAAAAGAACTTCCAACATCAGCACTCTCTGGAAGACTCAGGCCAGAAGATGATCATCAAAAAACCCCAACAAAGATCCACGCACTGCTACAAGTGTAGATGCACCCATCCCACCAGCTTCTGGACTTGCCATGGGAATGAGGTAGGAGATATCTAAGCTGGCCTGTGCATACAGTAAAACAACAAATTGGACTGGATCTATACTGTTGGAACTCAACCAAGAATTAGGAGAAGTGCAAATTGTAGCGCTCCAAAATCTTACAACTACAGACTATTTACTGTTAAAAGAACATAAGGGATGTGAACATTCCCCAGGTATGGGTTGTTTTAATTTGTCTGATTTCTCTCTGACTGTTCAGGTTCAGTTGGACAATATCCACCATATCATAGATAAGTTTTCACAAATGCCTAAGGTGCCTAACTGGTTTTCTTGGTTTCACTAGAGATGGCTGGTAATTACAGATATGCTTTGGTTATGTAACTGTACTCCTATTAAGTTAATGTGGGTGTGCAATTTAAGTACTAGCTTAAAACCTATACATGGTGAAGTTACTCTACAAGAAGGTATGTCAAAGAAATAATCAATCTTCCCATGTTTTCTTCCGCCTGCTACTTCTATAGCTTTTCTTCTTCCTTCCTAATTACAACCCTTAAATAGAATTCGTGCCTCATATCAAATTTACCGAGTATCATAATTCTTCCAAGTGGTAAAGATACCTCAAGACAAATGCTGGGCATAGAAGCCACAGGGCATAAATATGCAAAGAAGTAAAAAGCTAACTTTTTCAAACAATAAGGCTTCTCTCTCACTTACCAACTTCACATTTCCCTGTATGGCCCCGGAAGATGACTGGTTAGCCAGAGACGGGTAAGATTCCTCAAGGGAGGAACAACCTAAGACAGGCACAGTCGCAGGGGGGCCATCAGGTGAGAAATTGGGGATCAACAGAGGTGAGGCTTAGAACCTCACTCCCCTGTTCTGAGAGAAATCTTCTGCATATATGGACGTTTTATTGCCCTCGTCTAGCTTGGATTAACACATAGTCTACAGGCACACACCCGATCATCTACATTTGCTCTCTTACAACACTAAACTATGTTTTCTACCTTTATCTTGTATCTACCTACCACTTCAGCATTTCATTTAAAATAATAATAATAAAGAGAGAAATGTGGTATCCACATATAAATCAAGTATAAAAATCAAATGAGTATTCATATTTGAACTGACTGTTTATAGTTCATAATGCATGAGCAAAACCGAAAGTTTCTGTGATGGCTGCCCTTGAACTGTTCACTATGTAACTTATTCATTATGTAAGAATTTGTTCTACATGTAAGAACTTGTTTGTTATGCCTCAGAAGATTGGAGACTGATGAAAATTAGGCTTGGGGTGGATTAATGATTTTGCATTGAGCATTGACTCCCCTATACAGAATTTTATTGTCGTTAAGAACCATTTGATCAAGAAATATGAGAGATGCCCTCACAAAAAAAAAAAAAGGACAGACTTCCAATGGTAAAATAAATAAGTAACCGGGATGTAATGTATAGCATAAGGAATATAGTCAAGATATTGTAACAGCTTGGTAGGGTGATAGCTGGAACCTAGAATTATGTATATAAATGTTTTATCACTGTGTTGTACACTTGAAACTAATGTAATGTAATACTCTGCGTCAACTTCCCTTCAATAAAAAATAATTATTTTAAAAAAAAAAGTATTTTTATGTTAAAACCATTTTAAAATCCTAAAATGGCCATCAGACATAGAGAGCTTTGTGTGATTCATATTTTAAAACAGTTTTAGGAAGACACAGGCAGGTTCTGAGGACTCTGCCTCCTTTAGCTTCACTAAAGGCACTTAGAACTCTGGGTGGAAAAGGTCCATCCCGTGGGTCCCCCGCAGGATTGTTCTGCAGCCAGAGTGAAACATTCCTGCTCCTCTGGCTGCAAGAAGAGCATTGCATCTCTCAGTGTGTGTTCACCCATGCAGGCGGCAGGAGAAACGAATAACGGTGCCCTCTCACCAGGGGACGCATTCCCGAAACCCAGTGGTATCGGAGAGGCCATTGAGCCGACCCCATGGCCGGGTTGCCGAGAGCGACACCCCACTCACAGCAGCCACAGGGCCAGTGGCCTTCGGCCCCCCACAGTTTGGCTGGTCCTTGCCGAGCTGACGTGAAAGGCTCCAGGGTCGTGTTTGGTCTGACATTGGTCTGACAATGACAGAAACGAATGGGGAAAGATTTTCAGTCCTGAAGATGAATTTCATAGGTAGAATGTCACTAATAATTTCTGCCATGTTTGTAATTTTTCTCCCACAAGAGACTAGGAGAAAGATGGTTTTTTTTTTAAGTAATGAATCTTTTTACTGTTTTTAAAACATCAAACCTGGCTTTGTGTTCATAGAGGACTTTCCTCTCATTGGGTCAGGTGACTTTGTACACTTGTAACTCGACACTGACCTATTTTATGAATCGGTGGGGGAGAGGGCAGGAGATGAGGCCTCTTCCCGCGTCCGCTTTCCCGCAGGCATGGGAAGGGAGGGGAAGCTGGCCGGGCCTGGGGGGCTGCCGTGCACAGGCTTCTGCTCTGTGTGTTCCAGCAACAAGACAGGACCCTCTGGAGGCTGGCATCCATCCGTGGAGCCAAAAACTGACCGGCAGGGCAGGGCAAGGGCATTGTGCTCAGCTTGGAGTGTGCCTGGGCCAGCTCCTAAAGTCACAGTATGCTTGTCATCATGGGGCATTAACTGGCCTTCACTTGCACATGTGAGTTATTCAAACCCTAGCGAGAGAAGACCGCAAGCGTTCTCTGTATGAGTTGGGTATTGTGTTCTGGGTCTGCTACCTAAATGCCCACCGAGCTGAGGAGGTCGGAGTTCTATGGCGCCACCATCCCGTCTTTGAAGTGCACACACACCTCCAGCTGTATTGCTCACTTCCTGCCCCAAGAGCTCATTAGGTCTGGCCTGTGGTCCGTGGGGGTGCAGATGCACACCATCCTCACCCCCTTCCTCCCCCAAGTAAAAATGCATCCATCTCCACGGAGTGTCAGTGGTCGAGGGTCGGCTGGGCTCACGTGTCAGCTGGTGTTGACAGGCCCAACAGGGCTGTCACGTGACAGGGTGGGGACAGGCTATCGGGTCTGCTAGATGATCTTCATTCAGGGGGCAGTAGCTAGGCTCTCGCTCAGGTGGGAGCCTCGGCCTCTTGAAAAGTCTGAAATGCTGGGAATGGTTGGGTTGGCCCGGATGCCACGGAGCCATGCAGGAGTCTGGGGTGACAAGGGAGTGCTACCCACCTCCCTGGATTCTTACGGCAGCTGCAGGAGAGCTCCCCTCAGGCCCCGAGTGGAACCGAACACCAGAGTGCTGACAGCGCCCCAAGAGTCCACCCCATTCTCAGCATCTGCCAAACCTCCAACGTCTGCTCACCAGCAGACACCCTGCTGCCAGAAAGCCTGCAGAGTCACTCTGAAGCAGGGCAGGCCATGTCCTGACACTGTTGGTCATCATTTACAGCTGCTAAAACCTGTGTGAGTCTTTGTGACCAAATGTAACCTCAATTCCGGAAGTAGCACAAGGATTCCTCCTGCACCTTCAGCTGGGTTCGGAGAGACCGAGAGCAGGGCCTGCACACCTGGGAAAGGCTGCTGGCCGTGGGGGCCAGGAAAGGCTGGCCAGATGTGACAGGCTTGCAACCCTGTGACCCTCTGCCCCTACCCCATGCCACCCAGACCTGTCTTTCTAAAACTAGATCACAGAGCTGAGTGAACTGCACTTTGCGAAATGTAAGGGTCTGCTTTGTTCCTTGTTAGTGTTCTCTTTTTTAACCTTCTATTCCACCTTTTATAAAAAGAAATTGCATTTCTTGTCAAATGCAGATATGTTCCTCCTGCCAGTGAAGTTCTGAATTCTGGCTTCTGCAGTTGATATTGTCTGTGTCAGATGTACAGCCAGATGTGGGTTCCTGTCAGCATCTCCCAGACTCAGTTGCCCCCATGACCTCCATTCTGTTCTCCCCACACCCCGCGCACCCTCATTCACGCTGAGAAAAATTCATCTCTGTGTTCTTGCTCATTCGTTTCAAGAGAATCGAGATCATACTCAGTGTCCTGAATAAATTGCTCTATTTTTAAATGAGATAAAGTGCTGGGTGTGTTTTTTCATGTCTTGCACGAACACTTCAGCTACGTGGACACCGGTGAATGCACACATTGCTCTGCACTTTCTTGGGAAGCCAGTGTCTAGAGGGCGTCTTTGCAGGACGAGTTTAAGTAGGGGAAGGGAACTCAGCACCCTGGCGAGGCAGGAGCTGCCTCCCCAGTTACATGAAAAGGTTACTACCTAGAGAGAGTGTGCATGCTTTTTAGCGTGGCCTTTTATTTCAGGCCACTGTTTTAAAAAGCAAAAGTAAATGGAGTTTCTTTTGCCAGGGGTGGGGAGGTGTTGAGTGGAAGGATCAGCTCAGTAATTTGAAGAACCTAAAGCCACAGGGCATGCGTGACTTTAACTTCTGCGTGATGTAGACTGACATTCAGCAGATCTGTCTTGGCACCTGCTCTGTGCCAGGCGGTTCTGGGTATTTCCATTTTACCACCTTAATCACTTGGCAGTTATCACGTAATTGAGCTAACACTGCTCTTTTCCCATCATTGGGAAGAGAACGTGGATTTGGAGACACGGGTTGCATTTTGCTGTACAGATGAATTGCAAAGAAGGTCATGGTGTCATTCCCTCTAATTCCAGCTTGATTCTGCACTGGAGCAAAACGGGGCTGGGAGCCACCCGTGCTCCCCCATGCTGGGTTTGGGGTTCTGAGCACCCCAGACCCCACTACTAGAGCCATAGGAAGGTCCAGGGAAGAACCTTGTAGGGAAAGTTTCACAGGCAGGAAGCGAAGTGCATGACAGTCCCCAGGACAAGGGCATATGTGATGTGCGTCTTGGGGTTTCAGCAGCAACGCCAGTAACATATTAGTAGCTTTAAATGGGGTCATATAGACTGCTTAATATTTATATAAATTTTTTCACAGACAAGGAACCCCTTGCTGTTCAAAACTGTTTTCCTTGGTCCATTGAGTCTCCACTCTATTTTGAGAATCTAAGCTTCCACTCCCTAAACAGAGGACTTGGCTGAGAACATCTTGGTGCAGTTCCTAAAGGGCATTGGAGAATGTTTGTATCCACGGAAGGTTCTGTGTGCCTGTGGATGGGTGCTGGATGCTGGTCACTGGTGACAAACCTGGAAGTCATTTTGTGAGTTGCATGGAAAGGAGGTGGTGGGAAGCGCACAGATGCCCTTAGGAAAGACTCAGAATTTGGCTGAAGGGTTTTTTTCTTCCCAGTTTGGCTCCTTCTCAAGTGTCTCATCCACTTGAAAGTGAGGCACAAGGATGCAGCTCCATGGAGAGGATGACTGAGCTTGGGGAACCGTGGGGCGAGGCAGGGGCAGTCACAGGGTAACCGCCCGCCCACCCTGAGGTTCAGGCTCTGGAGAATGGGGTCTGGGTAGGACTGTACTTTCCCTTAAGCAGAGTCACTGAAACCACAGGAAAATGGCTGGTGTGCTCCATCCTACCAGAAGGACCGATGACCCCAATAAAAGATGAACTGAGGCATGCTCGAAAAGATTGATTTATTCAGGAATAGTGGAGGAACGGCAATGCAAGACAAGCAGCAAGTTACTGGTGAGACCGTAGTGTGTGGCCTGACTGGATTCAGGGCAGGGCCTCAGAGAGATTTAAAACAAACTGAAACTAGCCTTGAGGATTTTCCCAAGCAGACAAAATCAGTGTGGACACACGCGCATGCACACACACACAATTCAGTCCAGTCTGTGCGGCTAATGCCATGTGGGTCATCTCTGGTAATGCATCTGGCAAAACTTCCCCAGGTGGGTATGACCCCACGTCTGACTACCAACAGCCAAGAAAATTCCAACACGATCACTGTTCTGTCAACCCAGCATTTACAGGTAATCCGTGTCTTACTCATTAAGTTTCATGCTCCTCAGGTATGTGCATAAGATCCTTCATTTTCTATCACCCTGGGTTACTTGAGAGTGGAATTGTTCCACACTACACGATTGAAAATGAGGAGGAATAAGGAAATGAGCAGACTTAAGTTCCTTGTGGTGTGATTAATGAATGGGCTAGTGAGTTGAAGTCCAAGGGAGGCTACCTGATCAGAGTCTCACCTGTCCCCAGGCTGCCCTGCCCACTCCACCAGTCAGTCCAGCCAACATACCTGCCTGTCTCCCCACCTTTCCATCATGGTCCCCGCTTTCTCACCAAAAGGCCACCCCCCTGCAGTAGCCTTACAGGGAAGTGACTTAAAGCCAAGGGCATCCTGTCTCTCCTTCTATGATCCCTTTGCTCAGTTACTCTCTTACTTCCTAGATTGACTTGGTGCACGTCTCTGCAGCTCATAGGGCACCCAGTGCTGAGACGTAGTTGGGTACCTGGCCATAGGCCGTGGAGAATTTGGTGCAGCCCTCTCTGTCCACACCACTTAAAGCCACTACGCCAGCCGGCGATGCCCCACCCACGAGCCATGTTCACCAGGTAATCAGGTCAGACTGTTCATGTATAAGCTTCCAAACCTGATGCTAGCTAATATAAGCCAAAAAGAAGGCATGACGATGTTGGGTGGCTCAGGACTCACTGTAGACCCAGGATCGGAAGCCACATGCACAGGATTAGCCAAAATCGGGCTACGGGTCAGTTCCTAGCAGGTGACTTGGGCACAGACCCAGCACTAGGGCTGCCCGCCTATCTACACCAGCCAGAACTAGACCCAGCAGCACACACAAGCTGCCTTCCCATGGGGTCCCCTTTCCCCCGGGCTCCAGCTTCTAACTCCAGGGCTTGGGAGGCATGACTGAGTGGTTCCTGAGTCCATCGGTGGCCACACGACTCTCCCAAAGTACAAACTCTGGCTACCTTTCCTAGAGCAATAGGACACCATCTTGACATGTAGGCAGGAGTCACGTGGCATGCTGTGTGCAGGGTCCTGGGCTAACAAGGTCTGGCTTTTCTACAGACATACCTAGGAGGCTTGCAATCTCCCCATCAGAAAAAGCATGTATATATGTGTAATTATTATTATATAACCTAATTACATATTACATATACTGATGTGTTTATTTAATAAACCTAATGGAAAGGATCCCTAAGCAATGATTTGAGCATGTCAGGTTCCAGGATTCACTGAACTCGCTGTTCAATAAAGCACGAGGACCATGGGTAAATTCCAAATCACAGTCTAAGGCCCCACCTGCCCCTAGTAGGAAGAAATAGACATGCCATACAGAAGCCAGATACCGAGGTTTCCCTGCACAGCCTGCTAAACACAGCTCAAGGACCCAGGGTTAATGATCAGAACCTGCTGCCTCACATGCCCCTAGTGGAGACTGAAGAACTGCTTCATGCAGCACAGAGCCCGAGGGCAAATTACTGATCAGAACCTGCCAGCACGTCTGCGACCTGCTGGACAGTGCAGGAACCGAAGGCAAATTACTCTCACAACATAACAGTAGGTCTGCCCTCTGGTGGACTCTGGAGGACATGCTATGCAGAAGTCAGATGGCTGGGTTTCGTTAGAGTGTCTGCTCAACAGAGCTCAGGGACCGAGGATTAATTATTGGTCAGAACCTGCCACCTAGTCTGCAACCTAGTGAAGGGTTAAGAACTGCTCAAGGCAGCACAGACACCGAGAGCTAATTACTGATCAGAACCTAGCAAGTCTGCCCCCCTGTGGACACTGGAGGACATGCAAGGAAGAAGTCAGATACCCTGGTTTCCCCCACTGCTCTGGAACCAAGGTTAAATTACTGATCAGAAGCTGTCACCACATCTGTCACCTAGTGAACAGTTAAAGACATGCCAGGCAGAGCTCAGATTGTCAGGTTTCTCTTGACTGACTGCACAGCCCACCTCAGGGATTGAGGATTAAATACTGATCATGTCCTTCCACCTCATCTGCCCCCTACTGGTCAGTGAAGGACAGCTCAACACAGTGCAGGGATGGAAGATAAATGACTAATCAGGACCTGGCTCCTCATCTGCCACATAGTAGGTAGTGAAGTTCTGCTCATCACATGGCAGGGACTGAAAGTAAATTACTCATGCAACATGACAACAGGTCCACCCTCTTGTGGACACTGAAGGACATGCTATGCAGAAGTCAGATGGCCAGGTTTCCCTATAGTGTCTGCTCAACAGAGCTCAGGGACTTAGGATTAATTATTGGTCAGAACCTGCTGCCTAGTCTGCCCCCGAGTGGAGAGTTAAAAACTGCTCAAGGCAGCACAAAAACAGAGCTGATTAATGATCAGAACCTACCAGGAAGTCTGCCCACACAAGGAGGAAGTTAGATACCCTGGTTTCTCCACTGCTCTGGGACCAAGGATGAATTACTGATCAGAACCTTGGTAGACTGCTCCCTTGTGGACACTGAAGTATATGCAATGCAGAAGTCACAACTCTGGTTTCCCTGTACTCTGTGCTGAACACAGTACAGGTACAGAGAATAAATTACCAGAACCTGTCACCTCATCTGTCCCCTAGTGGACAATGAAGAACTGCTCAACACAGTGCAAGAACTGAAGATAAATTACTGACTGCAACCTGCCATAAGGTCTGTGCCCTCGTAGACACTGAAGGACATGCCTGGCAGTAGTCAGATTGCCAGATCTCCCTAGACTGTCTGCTCAACACACCTCAGGGACCAAGGGTTAAGTCGTGACCAGACCTTGGGCCTCACCTGCCCCTTAGTAGAGAGTGAAGAAATGTTCTATGAGGCACAGAGACTGAGATAACATTACTGACCAAAACCTGCCACCTCATCTGTCCCCTAGAGGAGAGTGAAGAACTTCTCAACACAGTGCATGGACCAAAGGCAAATTACTGATCAGATCCTCCAGCCTTGTCTGCCCCCTAGTGGAGAGTGAAGAACATGCTGTGCAGCCTTCCTTTGGCTCTGGGTTCATCCTGATGCTTCTGTACACTGCTGCTATTTGCCATCATCAGTATCTTAGTAGCATTTGCTAGCAGTGTTGTTGCACAGAATTCAAGTCAGGTTCACAACTCAGTTACAACTACTTTATTGTATTAACTTCTGCAAGAACTTGGGTCTGGCATGGACACTGCAGTCAGCCTCAGATAAACTAAGGGCAACTGTGAGTCTACAGAACTGATGAGTGTTTTTCCCTAGAAGGAATTCTTGCACTCCCACAGGCATGCTCAAGGATCATTTCCCCTACTACAGAGAGGATCCTCAGGAGGGAGCTGTACTATGGTGATGAGAGGAAGATCTGGGGATGCTATATCCTGGCAGTGCAGTGAAGGCACAAACACAATTCCAAGGAATGAGAAATGTCATCTTGAGAAATATAGGGTCTGGACCCTTCATGACCTCTCATAAGTCTCTCTGGGTTTTTGGAAAAGTGACATCATTTTCATTGCAGCGTTCATTTGCAGTATAGATGTCCATTGTTCTGGCCTCAGAACCTGGAGAGGGAAAGAGAAAAACACTGTGGCATGTGTGCCCATGCCTAGGTTTTCACAAGCTCTAAAGATATTTTGTGTAAAAAAAAAAGAAAAAAAAAAAGAGCAAAAACCACATGATCATCTCTATAGATGCTGAAAAAGCATTCAAAAAGATTCAACATCCATTCATGTTAAAAACTCAACAAAATCGGCATAGAGGGCAAGTACCTCAACATAATAAAGGCCATATATGATGAACCCATAACCAACATCATACGTCACAGTGAGAAGCTGAAAGCTTTTCCTCTAAGATTGGGAACAAGACAGGGATGCCCACTCTCCCCACTGTTATTCAACATAGGACTGGAGGTCCTAGCCATGGAAAACAGACAAAACAAAGAAATGCAAGGAATTCAGATTGGTAAAGAAGAACTCAAAGTGTCACTATTTGCAGATGACATAATATTGTAGACATAAAAAACTAAAGATTCCACTCCAAAACTACTAGAACAAATATCTGAATTAAGCAAAGTTGCAGGATACAAAATTAACACACAGAAATCTGTGGCTCTCCTATATACTAATGATAAACTAGCAGCAAGAGAAATCAGGAAAACAATAGAATACACAATTGCATCAAAAAGAATAAAATACTAGGAATAAATTTGACCAAGGAAGTGAAAGACCTATACCCTGAAAACAGCAAGACACTCTTAAGAGAAATTAAAGAGGACACCAATAAATGGAGACTAATCCCATGCGCTTGGCTAGGAAGAATTAATATTGTCAGAATGGCCATCCTGCCAAAAGCAATCTATACAGTCAATGAATTGCCTTTCAAAATACCAACAGCATTCTTCAATGAATTGGAACAAATAGTTTAAAAATTCATATGGAAGCAAAAAATACCTTGAAAGCCAAAGCAATCCTGAGAAGGAAGAATAAAGTGGGGGAGATTTCACTACCCAACCTTAAGCTCTACTACAAAGCCACAGTAATCAAGACAATTTGGTACTGGCACAAGAACAGATCCACAGACCAGCGAAACAGAATAGAGAGTCCAGATATTAACCCAAACATATATGGTCAATTAATATATGATAAAGGAGCCATGGACATACAATGGGAAAATAACAGCCTCTTCAACAGCTGGTGTTGGCAAAATTGGACAGCTACATGTAAGAGAATGAAACTGGATCACTGTCTAACCCCATACACAGAAGTAAATTAGAAATGGATAAAAAACCTGTATGTAAGCCATGAAACCATAAAATTCTTAGATAAAAATATAGGCAAAAATCTCTTGGACATAAACATGAGTGACTTCTTCATGAACATATCTCCCCAGGCAAGGGAAACAAAAGCAAAAATGAACACATGAAAAAAAAAGTTTCATCAAACTGAAAACCTTCTGTACAGCAAAGGACACCACCAATAGAAAAAAAAGGCATCCTACAGTATGGGGGAATATATTCATAAATGACAGATCCGATAAAGGGTTGACATCCAAAATATATAAAGAGCTCATGCACCGCAACAAACAAAAAGCAAATAATCCAATAAAAAATGGTCAGAGGAGGTGAATAGACAGTTCTCCAAAGAAGAAATTCATATGGGCAACAGACACATGAAAAGATTCTCCACATCACAAGTCATTGGAGAAATGCTAATTAAAAACACAATGAGGTATCACCTCACACCATTGAAGATCGCCAAAGTCCAAAATACACACAACAAATGTTGGTGAGGATGTGGTAAAAGGGGAATCCTCCTACACTGCTGGTGGGAATGTACATTAATTCAATCATTGTAGAAAGCAGCATGGAGGTTCCTGAAAAAATTAAAAATAGAAATACCATTTGACCCAGGAATTCCACTTCTAGGAATTTACCCTAAGAATACAGCACCCAGTTTGAAAAAGACAGATGCACCCCTATGTTTATCGCAGCACTATTTAGAATAGTCAAGAAATGGAAGCAACCTAAGTGTCCATCAGTAGATAAATGGATAAAGAAGATGTGGTACATATACACAATGGAATACTATTCAGCCATAAGAAGAAAACAGATCCTACCATTTACAACAACATGGATGGAGCTAGAGGGTATTATGCTCAGTGAAATAAGCCAGGTGGAGAAAGACAAGTACCAGATGATTTCACTCATCTGTGGAGTATAAGAACAAAGGAAAAAACTGAAGGAGCAAAACAGCATCAGACTCACAGAATCCAAGGATGGACTAACAGGTACTAAAGGGAAGGGAACGAGGGTGGATGGGTGGGAAGGGCAGTATAAGCAGGGGGGAGAAACAGGGCATTATGATTCACATGTATAGTGTGGGGGTGGGGCACGGGGAGGGCTGTTCAACACAGAAGACAAGTAGTGATTGTAAAGCATCTTGCTACACTGATGGACAGTGAGTGTGGTGGGGTATGTGAGGGGGTTTGGGGCTTGGTGAAGGGGGGAGTCTAGAAAATACAATTTTTCTCATGTAATTGTAGATTAATGATACCAGAATAAAAAAGAAACAGTTACATCATACTTTAACCTACATTTGATTAAATATTTCCAAAGGATTTAGCAGATCGTACAGAATCATCTAAGGCAACTGATGTATGATTGTGTGTCCACCAGCCACGTGTCATCCCTTTATCTAAACCTCAGTCCTGTGCAGCTAAATGCATCTAAGAGAACCGACCAAGGTGGGTGCTGCAGACCAAATGAAAACCAACTGGGGACAAGGGCAGGCTATGGGGCCCCATGGCCCATGCTATCGGATTTGGGAGTACATGATCACTTTTGCCACAATGGGGCCATGAGCTCCATGTGGGTGCTGGGTCTTCCCCGAAAGGATGCCCACTTCCTTCTGTCACATTTTCTCAGTTCCTGGCATGAATCCTCCACCTGCCCCCATCCTTTTCTTGGGTACAGTCATCTCAGGGATGTGTCACCCAGTCCTCCTATCACCAGAGATGTGCCCTCTGGACACCAAGGTTGGGGGTGGTGGGGAAGTGTGTCCCATCCAAAATTCCCAGGGGTGCAGCCCACTGGGGTGAGGCCAGCTCTGACCCTCTGTGCCCTGCACCACCTCCTGTGGCTTCCCCGTGCAGCCAGCTGGCGAATCCAAAGGAGTATTTGTTTGTTGTTTTGCCGTGTAAGTGTTCGAGTGAGCTGTTCTGTGTTTGGGAAGTGAACCATTATGGAGCCACTGTGGGCATCTCTGGCCACACCTGAGGATAACCAAAGGCTGAATACAGAGAGTGGGGATGAACAGGCTTGAGTGTGGTAGAAAGCATTACTTTGGACAGTCGGCCTTGGTTCACCTTCTAGGGGGAGGCAGAAATGGTGGTATGGTGAGTCTTGAAAACAGCCAGTGATGCATGTTGATCTCCCGATGAACCCCATGACTTCCCCCTGCCCTTTTAGTCCAGTCCACCTTCCTGGTTGAGTGCCTTTGGCCTGGTTGACGTGCAGGTGGATTTGCTCTCCCAAGCACACGCCCCCCTGTGGCAGGGGGAGGTGCGACATGCCAAGCTAAGAGGCGTGGGGCAGGGGGAGGGCCACTGAGACCTCAGGCTTCCCCAGTGACTTCCTCACGTCCTCTCAGGGGAGGAAAGGCAGTGGTGCACCCTAGTCAGAACCAGCCCAGTAACCACGGTGAGCCTGAAAGGCCCAGGTAGGAAAATGCGCAGAGAACACGCATCCCGGGAATCGTGTGCAGGACTCTGTTGGTGAAGCACTTGCAGAAATGGTTCCCGATGGATTTGTAAATGACATCATCGGTTTGGTGGTGCCCCCTGTGAAAACCTCATCGAACTGCTCTTTCACGAATCTCAAAGGTGTTTGAGACGTTCTAAAGCTCGCTTTGAAGTGGACACCTCTATATATAAAACAATATATAATGTTGACCCCCCTCATTGCCCAGTTCCGGTCTTGTGGGAGGGTCCACCTTAGTCTCCCTGCCCTTGGCCAGGAGGTGGCATGGCCTCAGCCAAAACGCAGAGGCGGATCCCATGGACAGCCGTGCACCCCAGGCTGCCTGTGGAGGGAAGTCGGAGGCACACTTCTGCAGCCACCTGAGTGTTCAGGGGAAATTCTAACTTACCTGTGTTTGAAAATTTTCGTGATGACATGTCAGGGGGCCAGGAGGGGGGCTGCCCGTTAAACCTCACCAGTGCTCTGAGTCCCCCTTGCATCCTAAGGGGTGATCACTTTGCTTTGCAGAGTGGGAATCTCGTTCACAGCTACCGAGGCACTGGCGGCATCTTCGAGGTGTGCTGGAGCGCCCGAGGGGACAAAGTGGGCGCCAGTGCGTCCGACGGCTCCGTAAGCAGCACCTGGGCTGTGCTGGGGGGGTGGAGGGCCCCAGGGCAGAAGGAACGAGGGCCAGGCGGCCAATGCCTGAGCACATTTCCAGGAGGTGCGATGGGTCCTCGGCTCTGAGGGCCTGGCACCTGGCAGGCACTGCAAGATGTGCCCTGGGGAAAGGCAGTTTCCAGGCTGGATCCCAGGGGATTGGCGCCACGTCTGATGCTTTCTGGAATTGTTTGCTTTTTCTACTCTGGTGGAGGGTGTGGGCCAGGCATGCCACTCAGCCCTCATACAATGCCCAGGACAGCCCCACTAGCAGAGAGGTGACCGGCTCCCAGAGGTCACTGAGCAGAGGCTCCATTCATTCCACAGGCCTCTAGGGTCCCACTGGCCCTGTTCTGATCCCATGTTCTGGCTTTTTGGTTCCGTCCACTTGCGATTGCCACGAGGCCTAAGGCAGAGGGCAGTGCACTGGCTGACCCAGTGTCAGCATGGTCCCCAAATGTTCTCAGAGGCCACTGTGCTCAGGCTTCAGTTGTCATGTGCCCCACCGCGTGTGTGTCTGGTCTGACACCTGCTGATGCCCACTACCACCCCCAGTACTTCCTGGCATTGCCCCTGACCTGCCTTTCCCTTCCATGCTGTTGGCTTGGAGTTGATTGGTCAGATGCTGAGACACTAGCCAGTAGCCAGAACTCTGAACTTTCATGACTGTGTGCCAATAAACCTTTATTTGTTAAACACAGGTGGTGGGCCAGATTTGGTCCATGGGTCATATAGCTTGCCATCCTCTGCTCTGAAGGCTTCTTTGTGCGTCTCTCAAGATAACAGGTGCTTTCTCTTTCCTTTGAGGTGTATGTGTTGGATCTGCGAAAGTAAACACAAAACGTTACAGAAGAAAGAATTCTCATGAACCAGCAGTGAAGGTGGGGGTCACAGCACACTTCAGACACAATCCTATCAGCTCCAAAATTGTATGAACCTGACTTGCATTAGAGTGTACTTTGAAAGCAACTCATCCCTGGTCACAGGAGTCTTTATTTTTTCATGATCTTCACCAAGAAGTTTAAAGCAGAAACATACACCCAGTCATGTCAAAGGGGAAAAGAATGCTTTCCACCTGAACCTTCAGCCTTGGAAGTGACTTCATGAATATATCGCCCCAGGTAAGGAAAAGAAAAGGAAAAATGAAAAAGTGGAGCTACATCAAACTGAAAAGCTTCTGTACAGCAAAGGACACCACCAATAAAACAAAAAGGCATCTACATTAAGGGAGAATATATTCATAAATGACAGATCTGATAAAGGCTTGACATCCAAAATATATAAAGAGCTCACACAACTCAACAAACAAAAAGAAAATAATTCAATAAAAAAATGGTCAGAGGAGCTGAACAGACAGTTCTACAAAGAAGAAATTCGGATGGCCAACAGCCAACAGTTCCACATCACTAGTCATTGAAGAAATGCAAATTAAAACCACAATGAGATGTCACCTCACACCAGTAAGGGTTGCCACCATCCAAAAGACAAACAACTACAAATGTTGCTGAGGATGTGAAGGAAGGGGAACCCTCCTACCCTTCTTGTGGGAATATAAATTAGTTCAACCATTGTGGAAAGCAGTATGGAGGTTCCTCAAAGAGCTCAAAATAGAAATACCATTTAACCCAGGAATTCTACTCCTACGAATTCACCCTAAGAATGCAGCCTCCCATTTTGAAAAAGACATATGCACCCCTATGTTTATCACCACACTATTTACAATAGCCAAGAAATGGGAACAATGGGATATTATTCAGCCATAGGAAGAAAACAAATCCTACCATTTGCAACAACATGGATGGAGCTAGAGGGTATTATCCTCAGTGAAATAAGGCAGGCGGAGAAGGACAAGTACCAGATGATCTCACTCATCTGTGGAGTATAAGAATAAAGAAAAACCTGAAGGAGCAAAACAGCAGCAGAATCACAGAATCCAAGGATGGACTAACAGGTACTAAAGGGAAGGGAACGAGGGTGGATGGGTGGGAAGGGAGGGATAAGTGGGGGGAGAAAGAAGACATTATGATTCGCATGTATAATGTGGGGGTTGGGGCTCAGGAGGGACTGTACAACACAGAGAAGACAAGTAGTGATTCTGCAGCATCTTACTACGCTGATGGACAGTGACTGTGGTGGGGTATGTCGGGGGGTTGGCATCTTGGTGAGGGGGGAGAGCCTAGTAAATATAATGTTTCTCATGTAATTGTAGATTAATGATACCAAAATTTGAAAAATGTTACATCATACTTTCCCCTACATTTTATTAATCTTTCGAAAAGATTCTATAGATCGTACAGATTCATCTAAGGCAATCGATGTATTATTGTGTATCCACCAACCACGTGTCATCCCTTTTTCCAAACCTCTGCCCTGTACAGCTAAATGTATCTAAGAGAGCCAACCCAGGTGGGTGCTGCACACCACATGGAAACCAACTGTGGACAGGGGCAGGCTTTGGACCCCTTGGCCCATGCTATCAGATTGGGAAGTGCATGATCACTTTTGCCACAATGGGGCACAAACTCGGGCAACAGGGCCCCCAATTTGACTGAGCTCCTGCACCCAACTCCAGGAGGTGCCAAAAGGAAGGGGGACCATCCCCTCTGTAAAAGACACTCCTCAATTTTCTTTTTATGGATGACACCAACCACATGGTTTGAGGCAGGGAGACGGTAAGTCAGTACAATGAACACAAATGTCATTCCTGCCAAAGAAGCAACCCTGGAGCTCTGCTGAATCATCCCAGTAACACAAAACCTGCAGGGATCCTTTGTAAAAGATGTCAGAATTGTCCTTTAATTCTGCAAATATCCAGTATTGCTTGCTGGGTGCCAGGTTCCAGGCTGTGTGCAGGGAATATAAAGATAGAAGACACAGAGTGTGGCTTTTTCAACTGCTCCTTGGGCCAGTGACTGCCATTTATGACAACCTTCAAATCCCCAACTTCCTCAACCAATGGGCCCTGCTGAAGTTTACAGCCTCCTGTCCCATCCTCTCTGTTCACTCACATCCTCTGGCACACTGGCCTGTCTTTCCCATTCCAAGGTCAGTCCTGCCACAAGGCCTTTGCACATCTCTTTTTCTGCCTGCAAAGCTCTTCTGCAGATTTCTTTATGGCAAATTCTTACCCTCAATGCAAATGTCACCCATCCACAGCAAGGCACCCAGGACACACTATCTGAAACCACTCTCCTGCCCCTCCTGGTGTGTTTTTCTTTGGAGCACTTCTTACCACCTGGAGTATTTTACAGTCATTAGTGGTTCCCAGTCTCTGTCTCTGCTGTTAGACTGGAGAGTCTCACTCACAGGCAATTTGTCCCAGTCACCATCATATCACTAGAGCCTCCAACCGCACCTGACACCTGAGCGCAGACTCAATGCAGTAAGTGCCTTGGCATCAGGTGGCTGCAGCACTGGCATGTTGGAGCATTAAGACTGATGGGTAACTAAGAAGAGCACAAATAAGCAGGATTTAAAGAGAGACACATGCCAAGTTGTGGGAGACACCTAAGGAAGAGAGCACCTTAACATTACATAGAAAGGGTGATAAATTGTGGCAGTGGGAGAGATGTGCCTGGAAATGTCTGGGGAACCTGAAGTTACAGAAGACATGATGATAAAGCAACCAAAACCAGGATGGCTGAGCAGCATCCCCGCCCCCCACACATACATGCATGTGCACAGAAAAGCCTCAACACCTGTGGGGGGCGCAGCACTCAGATCTCCCTCCCGGGGTGGGATCAGGGCGAGTTTGGGAGAATATAGGTCTGAGTAAGTCAGCATTTAGAGGAGGACAGGACAGTGCAAGGGCTGACATTGTGGCCATAGGCCCTGCAGCCAGACCCTGAGGAGACTTCAGGCTGCCAGCAAGGACAGTGGGAGAAGCCCTCACACTGGAAGCCTGAACCTGCTCCTCACAGGCCTCGTGGGAGACCGGCACCAGCTGGGGAGACTCCTAGAAGACAGTTTCAGGCCTGCATTCCTGCTCAAGGCTCTGACAGCACTTCAGAAAGACCTGATCCTCACAGGGCCACACACTGTTTATGAGGACATCCTGGGCTCGTGGGAACTTGTGTACCATTTCTGTGCTCTTTTCAAAAAGTCTGGGCTCTGGTACATGGTGGCTTGTGATCAAGGTCTGGGCTGAGGACACCTGCCCACGAGCTCACCCTTGGGGGCACGCTCGGGACCCTGTGGCTTTCTAAGAGTTCCTGCTCCTCCACCCATGTCAGGGAAGGGATCCACTTGGTGTCATCTCCACTCTCCCAGATGCCACAGCTGCTGGAGCCCTGGGCCCAGCCCTGCCTGCCCTGAGGTCACCGGCTGCCTGCTGCTGTCTGCTTTCTGCAGGCCCAGCTGTCCGTGGGCCTTCTCTTCTGGCTTTTGAGGTTCCACAAAGTGAGGATGTACACAGGCTGAGCAAGTCTCTGGGATCACCCAGCGAGGCCACTGGGCGCTGTGGACTCATTCTTTGTTGGTGCAAGAGTATCTGGAAGTGTGCCTGCGGGAGAGGCAGGTGCCAACGACCTCCTGGTGCCCAGGGATCAGGCCCCTTCCTAGCAACCCTACTGAACCTACCTTGATATTTCAGACGGGGATTGGGAATTTTTACTGCCTTTTAATTCTATGCCTCACCATTTCTCCATTTTTTCTCAAACTAGGAATACGTAAGATTTATTTACACCTAGAGTTAGCATTTATTGGATGCCTACTGTGTGCCAGTGCTGAAGTACATAGTGTAGACAGCTGTTTGATCGTATGCAGAACTGTGGTTCTCCTGATTCAAGGCAAAGTCCTCCTAAGTGAGATTTGCAGGAAAGGCTGGCCCTCCACTGCCTTGGATGAGGCCACATGAACAGGTCTGGGCCTGGAGGCCAGTAACCCTCAGGTCACTGTGACAGCTCTTGCATAGAAAATCTATTCCTAACACTTAGATCATATGTCACCCAGGTCTAATAAGCCTAACAAATGTGGCTATTTTTCAGACAGCTTTCTCATTATGAAATCTTAGTAAAAACCGAACTTTAAGATCCCAACTCTTCCCCCAACCAAGCCAACTTTACTGACACGTGATTGCCATAGTGGCATTGCTCAACTCGTAGCACTAAGGATGCTTTAAAGCTCCTAATTAACTCTCATATTTCATACTTAGGAGTTTATAACCAGGAGCTGCTACCAATTTTCCATCAAAGATTCATAACTTCACATTATGACAACAAACAGTCATTGGACATTTCTCACCTGGCAGGCCAATCCTTAAGGAGGAATGCAAGGTGGCAAAGGGACTGCACGGCGATCCTGGGAATGGGTACCCATTTGGGTAACGGTGTCTTCACTGCAGTGTAATAAAGTGGGCAGGGGAACAGGTTCAGGCCTCAGTGGGGACACAGTGGGGAGCAGGGTGCCCTCCTCCACATATAGCATCGCTGCCAGTCAACCCCCCACCCCGAGAGAAAGGTGGTCGCTTCCTGGAATACATTTCCCATTGCATTTCTGCACACTAAAGCTAGCTGCTTATGGACAGGAAACTTTCAAGGGGTTAAAATCTGAGTAGATGAGGGAAGGTAAAATTAATCAGTCATCCTAACAGTGCCTGAAACTGACATTTAATTACAAGTAGGGCTCATTACTGATATTGATTAGAATGTAAATCTGCTTACTATATATATAAATTCAGGATACAGAGCAACTGATAAATTATAAGGTTTTAGTATGTACATACTGAAGTATAACGAAAAGTGTGTCTAATAGGTTTATTAATACATATAAACAATATACAAACAAGACCATGTAAATATGGGTAGTAGATTTAGGTAAATGGCAATATTTAGAGAAATGTGATTTGGGCCTTTAACAGGTACTTTCTGACCCTTATCAAGCAGGTTAATGGGCATAATCTCCAATGAGAAGAGCAGGCATTTGGAAAGGGCAGCATAAAGAGAGAAAATGCATAGACAAGGTAGGTTGATGGTATGGGGAGAGTTTCCCAAGAAAAGTGCACTGAATAGCCAAAATGTGGTGCTAGCCATCGAGGAAACCAATTTTCACAAAGAACAGACTCGCGTGCAAGTGGAACCTCCTTTCCACCAGCACCGCGAAAGGCTTGAGAGCAAACTGCGTTCTCGTCAATGTAAGCACAGAGCGTCCTGGCTGAGAGCTCTTTGAGAAGCTTGGGCACTAGTTTACTGCAGCCAATACTTGGCACACACTGGTTGAAGAACTGAAGTTGTCACTTTTACTGGTCACATGTGTAAAGAAAAAGAAGGCATAGTTCTTGTTCTAAGAAAACCCTCCACACTATAGGAGTGGTGAGCTTTCTCTGCATAAAAACAGTTCCCACAAGACCTTTCCCTGACTTTGGGCACCAAGGCAGCTCCTCGGGGACATGTAGCTCACTCACATTCAGCTCCGTTTAGTGAGGGGCCGGGCGGGGGCAGATGGGGGCCGGGTGAGAATCTGCAGTGTCCCAGGGTCCTCCTGCCCAGTTAGCCTGTGCACCCAGCAGCACAGGAGGTGGCCTGCAAACGCTCCTGCAGGCTGGCGACGCCTCTAGGTACCATATCTGAATGACCTTTGAGTTTCCTCCCCTGACCCAGAAGTAAAGCGAGTTCTCAGGTGATAGGCAAGTGGCCCCGTAGACACACTGACCAGAGATGAGTTAGAGGGACTCCTGAAACGGTCCCCAGAGGGCAGTGGGTGTGGCACCAAAGTCCCCGGTGGGAACCTTCAACAACATGCTAAAGTGTCCTAGGTAGTAAAATACATGATTAACTTCTGAATAAAACTTATCTCAATTCTTTTTAGCATGTATAAAAATTCCTGCACAGAGTTATTACACCAAATGGTGACGACTGTATCTGAGCAGTAATTTTAAAATATTCCAAGGTGGCCAGTTACAAACTCAGAGAACCCTACCCCCTCCTCAGCCTCACCTGTACCATCTATATTTGCAGATGGTGGCGGCTGACTTTGCAAATTACACTATGCTTTAAAAATACTCAAAACACCTGCCCTGCAACAAAAACTAGCTCACAGTACATCACTGTGGTTCCAAGTAACAGCTGCTGTTTTACAGAAATTCTTTCCACAAACAAAAGTACTGCTTGCATTTCTTGTTTACCTCCAAAGTCTTTCCTTTTATTCTCCAAGGTTCCTCTAAGGTTTCCTCAAACCAGCTTTCCCACTGATTACTCCACTCCTGGCTTTAAATTTTTCTCCAATACAGTCTGAGATCCTTGAGGGCAGAGTTTATGGTCTCTGGTCCAGGTACCCACCCCAGCTCACAGCACAGGACCTGGTGGAGTTGTAGGCACCATCAGCTATGAACAGGATAAAGAATGGGTCTGTCCATTCCACAGAATATTACTCACCATGGAAAGGATAAAGTGTTATTCAAGCTGTGATGCGGATGGACCTTAACAGCATGGTGCTGACTGACAGAAGCCAGACACCAAAGGGCAAATGTCCATTTAGATGGAATGTGCAGAGGCAGCAAATCCAGACACAGAAAGGAGACTGTGGTTGCCTGGGAAGCTACCGATAATATGTATGGGGTTTCTTTTTGGAGGGTGAACATGTTCTGGAATTAGACAGCGGTGATGGCTGCACAATGTTGTGAATACACTAAACCCTCTGAAGTGTAAAATGTACTTTAAAAGGATGAATTTTATAGTATGTGAACTGTATCTCAATTTCAAAAAGCAGCATGCCCCTGGGACCCATCGGCCAGTTTTCCCACCCCTCTGCTGAATTTTTGTAGGAATAGCCCACTACGTGACGTCCACCTACTGCAGCTGGTGAGGCCCTAGATACAAAGACCTGCGGGACATCTCCTTCCTCTCATCCTCCAAACTATAAACTAACAAAATGGAGTTCAGATTTCAAAGACAAACTTCTGCGTGCATGACAGCACTGTGTGGGTGGCGAGAGGGCAGCCCCACCGAGGGCTCTTCCTGAGGAGGGGGTAAGGGAAGGACGCTTTAGGGGAGAGCGGCCACAGGCCACCTGTCCCAAGGGCTCTGCTGTTGGACCTCTAGCTGCTTGTTCTAGAACCTGTGCAAAAACCTCCACCCTTTGAGGGGCAGCCCAGGCAACAGCTTGCTGGGGAGAATGCAGTGAGGGACTCTGAGTGATCTTGTTCCTTGGCTGGGGCAGACTGGGATGCTCTCTATTGTCACTTCCAGTGTCTCACGGACCTCCCAAGGTGGGCTCCACCTCTTTATGACACCAGGGTGGGAATACAGAGCCTGACAGTGCGAGATAAAATGTGTGGCAGTATCATTCCCCAGCTGGTTCCAGGCTAGCAGCAAGTCATCTGGGGACCCTCATCCTCGCTGAATGGCTTGCATGAGACAGAACGGCTGTGAACACTTGGTCTCCGTCTTCTAGCTTTAGCCACAGCTACTGTCTCCCTCCCAGGCTCCCAATTGTGACCAGACAGTCCCCTCAGGGACTCAATCTATCAACTCACCATGGTATTTTAGGCCCCGAGTGTAAACCAGACTTGGCACCTGAAAGCAGAGCCTCCTTCAGTGTATTTGAACAGTAGAAATGGAAAAGATGATGAAATTCTGAGGTTAGTTCAGACAACATGTTGGGGAAAGCAAATGCTTGGATCCAAGCTTTTGGTTTATCCTGAACTGGGGTCACTGTGGTCAATGTCTGGGAACAGTGCTGTTGCCTCAATGGGGAGGGTGTCACTGGATATGGCTGGGCAGAGCCCAGAGAGGCTGTTCACCATCCCACAGCACACAGGAAATCCCAGGACAAGGGGTCACCCAGCCGCAGGGTCATATGCTGGTGCTGAAAACAGAGACAGGAGACGGGCGATGGGAAGGGCTTGCACGGAGTGCTCAGGTGTGTTTCTACCCGCTCACCAGCTGAGGAAAGGTGAGGCAGCCTCCCGGTCAACCGTCCTAACCGTTCTCACTCTCTGGCTTCTCTCTCCCTCTTTTAGACAGCCAGTGGGCTACCATAAAATTATAGCTACCAAAGATATCCTAAGGATCCATTTGCCTGTGTGTCACAAACCATTGGGTCAGTGAAAACTTCCTGGGTATCAGAATGCTGACTTTCTAAAGATACCCTTTTGCTAAAACAAAACCCTACAGGAAGCTCAGACACAGACAAGAGTGGTCCAGTAGCAAAAAGACATTTCAGAAGTGGCCATTTGAATTGTATAAAAATACATGTAATCACTTCAATTTAGTGAACACAGAACTCTGGAACCAAACACTGATGTCAGCAAGAGAGTGCCTGTCAACCTGGACATCTGATTTTTTTGTTGGTGTCTTGATTTGATTGTATCTCATCAAGGAAATGTAGTTGTAAAGGGCTACAGAGCTGAAATGTGGTGGTTTCTAGATAATGCATCTTGTCCTCTCAGGACAGTTTCCACTTAAATGAAGAGCACGGATGAACTTTGCTCTGAACTCCACACACACATGAGCTACCCTGGTAGGACATGGTGACAGGTTGGTGGGTTCTAATGGGTTAGTACTTGGTTACCAGCATGTTTACCTATGTACAACTTTTCTCCAGATTTTCATGTGAATTTTGGTTCAGGGTTTGGTCCATTTCCTAGGTGCCTAGGGTATCGTGTGAAGAGCACAGTGCTAGGGACTTTAAAGGGAAACAGCGTATCAGCAGAGCCAGCATGAGCTGACCAGCTTTTCCCCTAAATGCCCCATTTGAGCTGGGCCAACCCTCCCCACATGTCGTGTACAGATGTCACACCGTTCACTGCCTTACAGCAAATGTGAGGGGTTGGCCATTGACAGCTTATCCAGTATTCATAATGTCATACAACCCAAGGGGGAGCCAGTTATTACTAGTCTTGAAGTAGACTTCAGGGCTTCAAAATTCAGATGGGTATCCCTGACATGCTAAAAGGAGAGGTGGAGGGTGGAATGCAAGACGGGCACCGGCACTGGCTGCTGAACCTGTCCATCGCCACCTGAGGACATTTCAGATACGGCGGCACCTCCACCACGGTCCTAGTCCCACGAAGGGCCTCCGGGGTAGCTGGGGCCTCGGCAGTCTACCTGCCCAGGCAGTCGGGCATTACCTTCGGACAGCATGCTCAGGGCCTCATCGGAGGTGTGTCTGCCAGCACCTACCACCTTCCCGGACGCGGGGCCCTCCCGGGGCACACAGGAGCCTTCTGTGGATGGGGAGGCCCGCTCAGTGGCTGAGGTCCTCGACTCCCAATGGATGTCCTTCCTGGCAGACCAAGAATCCAGGCTGCATCCTGTCCAGCCATAGAGTGCCAGAGACAGCAGAAATCCTTGGGCTGGGTTTAGGATGCCCTGGAAGGGAGCACAGAAAGATAGGCATGGGTTGGGGCACAGAGCAGGAATTAGAGCTCTGGGGGGGTCACAGAGTGACACCCTCCACACAAGATGCCACTGGGCTGCCTCACCTGTAAGTGAGCCTGTTGGCTGGTTGGGGGCAAGACCATGATTGGCTGCAGGTGGTGTCCATGCAGGGGCACCCAGGAAAACAGCAGGTGGGGTGGGGCAGGGAGAGAGGGCAAGGGTGCAGGGGACAGGGTAACTGGACAATCCCACTTCCACCTCTGCAAAGTGGCTCAGCTCTCCCACAAGACAGATGCTTTCCAAGGCGTCATGGGACTTGACAAAGGCTCCTGAGGCCAACAGTGAGTCTAGGCACCATTCCTCCACTGCGTGTGATGTGAACACATGAAGCGAACCAAGGAACTGAGCGAGCCAGAACCTGGACCACAGTGCAGGGGTGTGAGCAGCTAATGCTGGTCTTATTTTAAAGTCCTTATAGTTCACATTCTCCCAGTTCTGAAGCCACGTAGATATGAATTCTGCATAGGGCCCTGTGCACTTCTCCATAAACAGATCATGGTTTGTTTTTATTACATAAATGCAGTATACTGAAAGCACTGGGAGGAATCTACCCACAGTGTTTCCCCTTTACTATCATTTCATGTATGTCTACCCAGTATTTTTTCATACATGTTATTATGTAGCTGTAATCAATCTAATTTTTATATCCTCCATTTTTCATTTAGAAATTCCATAATGGTCATTTTTAACATCTGTATAACATCCATCAATTACACTTTAAATTTACTTAACCATTTCCTTTTATTTTTCCAATTTGGGTTGCCTCTAATGCTTTATAATCATTAAGGAAAACCCTCATCCATTTTTCATAGTCTGAAATATTTCTTCAAGAGAGAGTTCCTGGTATTTTGAGTCTGCCTGAGAACTTTGATACCCTGTGCCAAACTACTTTCTCACAGTGGTACCTATTTAATAATTACCCCAACAGTGAATGAGCCTGTTCAGGCCCAGGAACCTGTTCAACTCATTACATATTTAAATCATACATGATATTTCTGAGTGTTTTTTTTCCCAAGAAGAAAACTTAAAAGAAGATGACCTACTGTAATACACCATGTAGTCTTAGCTGCATTTCTGACAGGTTTCAAAGAGCCTCCATTGATATCTGGTTGCATTTACAGATAGAATAAAATGCTTTCATTGATGATGTTCGATAACCAACTGTTAGAAAGAGAATGTCCCAAGGTAAAGAGAACATGCAACAGAATTTGTTTTTAAATGGTGGGGGGTCAGGGGCATGTCTACCAAGACCGTAAAGTCCTGGAGGGCTGAGACCCCTTGAGCATGGAGGACCCTGCACAGTACGGAGTTCATTTACAGGATGGAACCTTCTCTTGGTCTAAAGCAGAGATCAACAAATCCTTCCAATGGAAACATCAACACCACAGAACCATACCAAATAATTCAGAACTCATTCTTCATATGAAGAGCAAACAAATGTTTTAATGGAGATCAAGACAACTCCTGAAATTTTATGTTTTATTTATGTCATTGTTGGTAAGCCAGTGAAGTTTGAGATGGTGAGCTGAATTTATTTTAGAGGGAGATAATCTTACATCTCTCTTGGACAACGTCTAAACCCACCTCTTCCTAGCAGATAAATTACTCACAGCGCCAAGGCATGCCCTGTCTTGCAAAGTATCAGTTCACTGCAGCAAAGGGTTTTCTGGTTCCAGTCTGTTTTGTGTTGGTTATCAGTCCGTTTCCAAAGCATCCACCCAAAACATTGGGCAGAATCCCCGTGGTGGGGGAAGTTCAGGAGGGAAAAATTGCTCTCCCCTTCCTGACTGAGCCCTGTGTAAAGTAAGCAAACCAAAGACAAGTCTTGCCCTTGTATCCCAGGGTCTCCTGGGGTCACAATAGATGCAAATGGAATTTTAAAAGCATGGTCAAGGGCTTTATTTCGATATTAACCTAAGGAATAAAACAAAAGTACTGGATTCATATGGTGACTGTATCAAAAGTCAGGTCAGGACCTTTTGTTCTAAGGGCTTTATATAGAATTGGAGTAGATCTGAGCATCTTTCCAGAAGTTCACGGGCTGTGGACTTGCCTTCCTGTGTCTCTGCATTTCCTCAAAGGGCACCGAGCACAGCTTCCAGGAGTTCCTTTGCTAAGACCCCTTCCCTGTGAATCTTTTAGGTCACACTTGGAAAGAAAAATGGCAAGTTGTTTATACATCCCCTCCCAGTGGCAATTCCAAAAAAATAGAAGAAATATTACCAAATAACAAAAACCAGCATTATTTTGAAAAATTGGATCTTGACCATGGCTGCCATCAGTCTGTCACTGTCTGTGTAAACACCTTGCCTTCCTTTTAGTAAAGAGGCCACTGTGAAAAGCAGAGAAGAACGGCATGTGGTATCATCATGGGTGTCTCGTGAGTGATGGGGCGGGAGTCAGGACAGACGGGCCCACGGGGAGGCCAGCAGAACAGGACGCGAAGCGAGGCGCTACCGTGCCTCCCTCACAGCTTCAACATTGACGTTTTCCTAGGCTCGAGACAATATATACTTGTAAAACTGACTTTGAAATAGTTTTAGATTTACAAATGATTTGCAAAGCAGCTACAGAGTACCTGGCTCCCCACACCCGGCTTCCTTCAGTGCTAAGATGGTACCCAAACACGCTCACATCTGTCACTTTACTACTCATTAAACTCCAGATTTTATTTGAAGTTTACTAGTTTAGGAACTCTATGTTTAAAGGTTTACATTTCCTATTATAAAAATCATGCACACTTGCCATTTTAAAGTGTTGGAAGATTTTTAATTTCTCCTCAGAGACAAAGTGGAAAATATAAAAAAGAATTGATGACCTATGGTCCACCCAGAGACAACCACTGTTAGCATCTCAGTGTATTTCTTTCCAGTCTTTTCCCTGTCAGTCATTTTCACTTGTTTAATGTAATCAAATCCCTAGTTTTTATGTGACTTTAAATGTACACATGCAAAGAGCTGCAGTGACTACCTATTCCTAGAGAGAGAGATACCAACAGCTGGTCCTAAAGTGACTTCCACTAAGGGGCACTTCCTTAGTCTCGCTCTGCCCTTGAAAGACCCACGTGCTTGAGGAGGTTGGAGACGCGCTCCAGGTCCCCTTCCTCGGGGATGCTGTGGGGGCCGGAATGCAATCCCCAGCTTCAGCCCAGAGGCCTTTCCTGTGCTTTCCACCGACTCATAGCATCCCTGTTATCCAGCTCTTACTGTTTCCTTTGACTCATTGCATGTGCTCTCCCCCATTTCCTGCTCAACTGAGAAAAGACATGGGCCAAGTACACCCGACCCCTAGGCCATGCTCCATGCCTTCCCCTGCTCCCCATTCCTGTTTTGCCCTTGTCTGACCTCCACAGCTTTCCTCAGCCACTCCTGCCCTCCAAGGCCTGCCAAGGGCAGACCCAGGATGAACCCAGACCCTTGAGCTAACAAACACTGGCAAAGAACTCCTGGAGCCCATGAGGAAATAGGCTAGCTCACTTTCATTTATTAAACCTCCTCATTTTCTCCAACTATATTCTACTGTTGTCTCTGGAGCATGATGAATGAGCTCAATGACCCTAGATAATTCCAGAAGGACAGGAGGTGCCATCTGTCCCCAGGGCACGGGGCCATACCCCGCAGCCATGCACCGCTATTCACCTGCAGTCACTGTCTTTCGGAACAGGATGGGGTTGACCAGCAGGACAAGCAGCAGCGGCAGGTACGTGGTGATATAGTGGGGGATGGCATGCTCCACACCCCTCGCACACCTAAGGGAGGAAAACCAAGTCATTCCCAAAAATGAAGCTTTGCCTGAAATACACCCACCGATGTGGAAGCTGAGGTAAGAGGATGAGCAAAAACGGGAATGTACAAATTGACTTCTGCCTCTGCCCAAAGGCAGTCTGACTCATCGCTTTGAGCAAGCAAAAAAATTGCAGAAGTTAAAGGGGCATCCATCCTGCTTCTATTTGTAGGAAATGGGAGGACCGCTAAGGCATTCCCTGGATGGGGCTTTTAGAGGCATCTGCTGGGAAATAAAGACAGACACTCCGGGGTGGTGACCAATGCCCTGAGCCTCTTCAAGGAAATAAAAACACACAGTTCAAGCAGAGACAATGGCAATGGATGAGCCAGGAGGGTTGTCAAGCACTCACTAGGTGCTATGCTTGGCCAAGACCATGAATAAGGTCCAGTTCTTCTCCTTAGCACCTCAAAATGGCCAAGTTTCATATTCCGAATGAAACGTGCTCCCCAGGTTGCCCATAACTATTGTTTCAGTGCTTCTTTTCAGGGAGAAGGACCAGAATTGCTACTGCCAGTCATGGGAATCACTGATGTGCATAGGACGCAGTGCAGGGCTGCACACAGGTACGCTACCAAGGCAGGAACTATCAGCGAAGAAATGCATAATGAAGGAAAAGGCAGAGGAAGAACTGAAGGCAAAGAGGACAGAGGACGGCTTAGGCCCAGCCCAGGGAAGAGGTGGAGGAGTGGATAAGACACGAGCCCCCAGCTGCTGACAGGGGATGATCAAAAGGCAGGCACTCTTGATATGCGTGGATGGTCCAACCAGAAGGGGAAATGGCAGAAAATGCAAGAAATAAAATAAAATCAGGAAAAACGCAATGTCCAGTTTTTCTTGCCAAAGGATTGCAAAACACCTTACGATACCACCTTCTGCTGTTTAATAGGAGGTTTTATCGTCAGCTGTGAGGGTTCAAAGGTGGTCCAGAGAAAGGCTTGAGGGGTGAAAGAGAAACAAGGGGAGGAAGAGACATGCCACCAGCGGTCGATGAGCAATAGAAGAGTGAGGCCGGCAGCTAGCAGAATGCTGAGCAGTGGCCTCCTGAGACCACGGGAAGCCTCGGAGCATGGGGGAGCCCTGCCTCAGTGGCTCCCTCACACTCAGGTGAAGCCTCCCCAGGAGGCCCCAGGGTCCCACAGAAGGCAAGTGATAAAACTCCCTTTCCAACGAAGTGCAGGACATCGTAACAGCTGCTGACACATTGTCTGTACTTTAAAAGCTCTTCAGGATGCAGGCTGTGTGGATGGACCTACAGAGATCTCCATGAGGACGCACTGTCAACAAGGCAACACCAACTTGGAGACGTCAAATTAAGGAGCAGCAAGAAGTAGAAAAAGAAGTGAGGAAATGGTCTAACCACGGATAGGGAAACATTTTCCATAAGTCAACAGTCAATATTTTATGTTTCATGGGCCATGCAGCCTCTGTCAAAACTACTCAACTCTGACATGTAATGTGAAAGCAGCCTGAGACCATCTGTAAACAAATGAGAGTGACTGTGTCCCAATAAAACTTCATTTACAAGAACAGGTGGAGGGCCAGATTTATCCTGAAATCTGTGCCGTGTGGATCCCTGGCCTACAATGCCCTAATATGACAGACAAAGAGATAATGTCCGACCTCTGTTTTTCAATTTTCCATTGGCAGTTAGAGGATATATCACTGGAAGGAGCTTGAGGCTTCACAAAGAGTTGCACTGATGGGATTTTAAACTTGAAGAAATGCCTGAGATGATTCCCAAGGCCACCTCTCCCTGTACTGGTGTTGGGGATAGCCAAGTACACAGGATGGAACGGAACTGAGAAAGGGTAGCAAGCAGAGGCTCTTCCAGGGCAACCCTTGATTGATTCTTCCACAGCATTTCAAACCCATTCGAGAACGTTAAACTCACCAGATCATCCAGAGGAAGCTACTTTGAGGAATAAAAATTGAAGAGTGAGCATGAGAAAGCTTCCTCAGTATGGGGGGCCCACCTAGAGCTCCACAAACATACTGTGTGCACAGGCACCACCCACCCACACAAATGGGAAAGGCAGAGGCAGGAAAACCAAGTCTGCACGCCCTGTGGCGAGCCGCCCCAGTCCCAGCCTTCCGGGCCTGTGGACACGGCCCTGAGACAACGGCCTGGCCCGCAAGTGCCCCCTCTGGGCCAGCACCGTGCGCTTCCTGCAAGAGAACACACAATGGGCCGGGGAGCTGGGTGGGTGGGCTGATGCGAGGCCGGGCTTACCTGGACACGGACGGGTAGTAGAGCATGAGCCCTCCCTCCACGCAGAGCAGGGTGGCCAGGCCCCACGCCATAGTGTGGTAGAGCAGGATGGTGCTGGGAGAGAAGCAGATGGGGTGCCCACACCTGAGCGGGGCCAGCGAGGCCGGTGGCAGAAAGCACAAGCACCACCACACAGAAGGGTCAGGAAAATGTACCTGGATCAAATCCTGGCAAAGCGTTGCCTTACTTGGCCTCTGTATTTTCTTTTATTTTGTTTTTTAATTGAAGTGCAATTTCCGCAGCATTTTAAAGTGAACAACTCAATGGCAGCGTACTTGCCATGCTGTGCAACTGCCAATTCCAAATGCTTTCATCCACCCAGAAGGAAGCCCCATCCCCATTAGCAGTCACCCGGTCCCCACCCCCGGCAGCCATAGTCCGCCTTCTGTCTCCAGGCACTTGCCTCTTCTGGACATCTCGTCTAAAAAGAATCACACAACATGTTGCTCATTCACTCAGCGTAAGGCTTTCAGGGCTGAGAGCTCGGCCTGGGCTCCACGTAAGCCCTCCCAAGCACCCACTCACCCACTATGCAGGCAGCACCTGTCCCCATCCTTCCCAAGGTCCCCTCAGCACCTGGCACACACGTGGCCCACTGCTCAGTGCAAACCAAGAGGAGGGTGTGCAAAGGAAGGCGTTCCAGGAGAGCACAGAGCTTCCTTTCTGGCTCCCTGCCACACCCCACATGGTTAACACCCTTGGTGGCCACTGGCACTCCCTGGTACCCCCACCCACCCTGCCCTGCTCCACCAAAGGGTTCGCGGCAGCCAGCCCTACAGCCAGCAGGAAGATGGACAGCTGGCCATGACCCTAGCAGACTCCTAGCCAAGGCACGAGCGACCCCAGCCTGCGGGGTTCTCCCTCTGAAGATCCACTATGTAGATGGGGAGTGGTCAGGGCCCAAGTGAGAGGACGCCCTCCTCCAGCCAGCCGAGGGCAGACAGAGATGGCATACAGGGATGGGCCACTCCACAGCCAGCTCTCTGGCAGACCACAAGGAAACAACTCCAACCTGCTTTGCCTCCCGCATTCTAAGCAGTCCTGGCGCAGCCCTGGCCTGCCTCTGGGCTGGGGACTGAGTGAGCTGTGCCTTGCCCAGAAGTCAGAGGCTTTGCATGTGACTCTGACAATGACGGAGCAGCTTTCTGCAGGGGGCTGGCTTGCTGTTTCCTGTGGGATCTCTGCATTCCAGACCCTCACCCTGGGCTGGAGGGGGAGGTGGGAGAAGGCAGGCCAGGGGTGAGGCCGGGAGAGGCCAGAGAGTCAGAGCTGGCCAAAGCCTGCTCCAAGTCCCCTGGCCTCAAATGGCCACACAGGGAGGGAGTCAGACCTGGGCGGGGTCACTCAGGGGGCAGCCGCTTTAATACCCGATAGGACCCAAAAGCCTCACCAGGGCCTGAGTCTGAACTCCCACGGGCCGAGGCCAGGAGCAGCCACTCTCCAACTCCCCATGCCTTTATCTGAGGGACCAGGACACAGTCTTCCTGTCTGGACTCGTAACCATCTTCCCCAGACTCCCTTTCCTCTCACACTTCCATTTCGTAGAACCCGGAGTGACTTCAATTCAGCACTTCAATTCATGATCTCAAGGCCTTCTGATACTGTTTAAAACCTGCATATACCAGAAGTGCACCCAAAGTAACACGTTACATTTTAACTTCTAATCTGTCATCAGGATATTTTTTAAGACTAGGATTAAAAGAAAAAATTCTCCTGTGCCAAAGAAAATAGCTAAAGACTGGAAGGACCTAGAAGGGAATGTGGAATTTAATCCAAACATACCTGCAAAGCCTGGCCCCCTGTCTGGAATCCCTCAGGCCTTCTGCCCTGGAATTCCTCAGGACCCCTCCCCATCAGCTGCAGGCACTTAACTGCCACCCACAGAATCAACTCTGCCCTCACTCCGGAAACAAGATCTCCTAACAGAGGAACAATAGAAGCTTCTGGACCCACACTCTCAGCTCTGGCTCAGCCTACCCAATGCTGGCCCCTCAGAGCCCTCACACCAGGGAGCACGGCTTCTGCCAGGAATGTAAGGGGCTGGGTCTCAGTGGCTACAAGGGAGCACCTCTTATCTCTCTGCTCTGTGCACCCCACTTCTTTTGATGGGCAAGCTCACTTCACTCCCAACAGTCTTCCCAGCGCTGGACCCCTGCCCTTGCTCTTGCCTGTGGGAGGTGTCTGGATGTCTCACATCCTGGGATGCTCACTTCCTGCATGATGGGTGCATCCTCAGGAGCCACCCTCTGCTAGGCATCCTCTAGTCTCTGCACAGCCCAAGCAGCCTGCCTTTCCTGGGTGTGAGGAGGGCTTCCTGATGGCTGTTCTGGCTTCCCAGAGCTCTGCCTGTCCCCTGGGTCCAGACAGCTCTCAGGCTGCCCTGTCGAACCCCGGTGCCCCAGGGTGGAGCTGAACCAATCACTGCAGGAGGCATACTCTCCTTCCCTGCTTCCTTCCGGTGCTCCAAGGCTCCTCTTCCATCTACAACTGGCAGTCTATGAGACCTCTTCTTGTGCTGTAGCTCTAAGTCCCTCCAAAACTGAGTGATGGAGCCATCAGACAGGGACACATGCATGCACTGCGCCTCAGGGACAAACTCTTCTCGTGCTGCTAGCTGCCTACCCAAAGCCATTTTCCTTTTTCCTTCATAGTGTAAGCCAGATGTCATGCACAGTAGCAGCATGCTTGGCTAACTGTATCATGAATCTAAATTCTGGCCACATAAAATGGAATTGTTGTGTGAAATCCCCTGGGAGGCTATTTAAAGGCAGCTGGCTCAGTGGAAAACAATCCCCTTCTGCATTGCCCTCTTTCCCCTTCCTGGTGCTTGGAATGCAGATGTAATGGCTGGAGCTCCCGCAGCTATCCTAAGCCATGACACCTTGAGGAAGTCACACAACAGGATGGTGGAACAAGAAGAGAGAGGAGCTTGGGTCCATCATAAGAGCCGTAGATTGCCTACCTCTGGCCTTTTTTAGCATGAAAGAGACAGACAGCTTCTGTCACTTATATCTGTTTCCCCAATACACATGCACATCCCAGCTAATGACAGCCCACAGCTCCTGAGAGCCTACTGAGTGCCAGGTGCCATGCTTACCCATTCACGTGTACCATGACCTCACCTCCTCCCACAGCCTCACAAGTGGGTACCATTTTACAGCTGAGAAAACAGAGGCCTAGCGAGCTCGTGCAACCTGCCAGCAGTTCTGCAGACAGTGAGTGACTGGACAGGCGTTCAGACCCACGAGTGCCGGGGTCCTCAGTGCTGTGGGACTCCTGCCCAGGTAGCCACCTGCAGCTCCCGGGTTCCAGAGTGAGCAGAAAGTGTCAACACACACTTCCAAGCACTTTTTTCCCTCAAACCTCTAGATAAAATAAAATTTTGTTCATATTCGTGCCAATCCTTTTTTAGTATTTGTCCAGTTCCAAATGTTTGAATTTGTTAAATTACTTGTTTTCAATAGTTGGAATCTGCCTTTGGCCTTTTATAAAACTGAGCTGCCACAGATGTTTCTGGGCGGAGGAGCTGCTGACAGATTCTAATGGACTGTGTCTGCCGCAGTGAAAAGTACTTTGGAGTGCTCAACACTGTCTCTGACCTTTCCTCACACCTGTAGGGCAGAAAGCCTTTCTTTCCTCAAATACCTCAGTCCCGCCGATCTCCGGACGACCAGGTAGGTGTCCACCGCATAACAGAACCACCACCAGAAGCAGGCGCTGTACAACAGCTGGATCCACATCTGTACAGGAAGAGCTGGCGTCAAAGCTCCGGACCCAGGCATCGGACTGCCCCATCCGTGACAGGACTGGCAGGTGGCCTGCTTCCTCTGTCCTCAGGAAGCAGCACACGAAAGCCCTCCAGGGACCCATGGACAGGCTCGGAACCAAGGGCAGCTGAAGGGCTCAGGTGTGCAGCTTAAGCCAGTGCTGGAGGCTCATAGGCCCTGGGACTGGAAGCTGGCTGAGAGCGAAGGAGTACGGGCAGAAGCAGGGGGAAGCAAGGGGCTCCCACTGTCTGAGGCGGTGCCAGGTCCTGGTGCCCTGGTGTGGGCTGGGACAGATGCTCCATCCATCGGGGTGCAAAGCAGGGAGGGAGGAGGAGGGGGGAGGCTGACAATTCTGGTACCGACCGTGGTACCGACCGTGGGGCCAGCGCAGCATCAGTGTACACAGAGATCCTTCCCTGAGCATCGACTCAGCAGACAGAATGACAGGTATATCTAAATATATATTTCATTAACTAAAGTACATCCAGTAAATCAAAATGACTTCATTTCTTTTCTTTTCTTTTTTGCCAGCTGGTTTTGACTGGCTCCATCTAAAGTAAGGTCTTTCTGTATATGTATGCTTGAGGGTGGAGAGAGGGAGGGCCCTCACTGAGTGTGCACCAGGAAGCCCTGGGCGGATGTTAAATCACAGATGGCCCCCATCCCAGGGTTCCTGATCAGCAGGCCTGGGGGAGGGGGCGGCGCCCTGAGAATCGGCATTTCTAACAGACCCCGGTGGGGTGGGACCCCACTTTGAGGACCCCTGCATAACAGGAGCACAGGGAGGGAGGGAGGGAGGTGTACTTACTGCACCCCCCACGCAGAAGGCAGCAGGTCCAATGTCTGTCACATTCACGTCTGAGATGTTTTCAACGAAATTTGGGAATCCTAACCACACCACAGACCGCACTATGATACCTGTGGGAGAATTAGACAATATTTTGTATCTGGTGCTAATTCACACCTAAAGCTGACTTGTTTTGCAAAAGGATGGATGGATGGATGGACGGACGGACAAGAAGGGAGTAAAAAAGGAGGGAGGAGCAAAAGACAACTGGTGTGTGCAGAGACACAGAAAAAAATGTCTCAGAAAATCATTAATAACAGTGGCAAGGTAATCCGAGATATTTTGGTTTCAACTTAAGTCATAATTAACCACCATCCTGTCCTTATTTTTTGTGTGTTTTTTTAACTTTGCATTAAGAAGTGATTATGTGAGTAACAATATTTCTTGACTATATTTTTAATGTCCATGTTAGTTATTCCTCACATAAAAAAGAATGAAAAAGCAAAATTATCAAATTTAAAAATATCTTTCATTAAAAATACATATTTTCACAAAGTAGCTCCTGATAATTCGCTTTTGACATTTATCATTTGTGTTTTCCTTGCTATCAGACCCAAACATCTAACTCTGCTCAAAACAGTACACAAACTTAAGATGTATATTAAGGTTCTCTGTTAGGCAATGCAGTATTCCTTGTGTAAGCATGCACTATGTAATATACTACTAAAGGAGGAAATAAACACTTCCTAATACTACACTATTAACTATATCTTATATGATACACTACTAGATATATACCACGTGATACACCTCTAAAAGGGAACTTATGAACACTAAAAAGCTTCAGATGTATCTTCTCATTGGCAAGCACTGCTAACAAAAATAAAGCTGTTCTTCTGTGTAGTACTTTATTGTTCTTGGTATATATCATTCTTTTGAGCTCAAGAAATGCACCATGTTTTTTTGTATCTTTATGCAGTGGTGGATGTTAATTACACTTACTGTGGTAATCATTTTGTGATGTTTTAAGTGAAGTCATTATGCTGTACACCTTAAACAGTGCTATACGTCAATTATATCTCAATAAAACAAAAAACAATGCCCTGTGAAGTAAGCATCCATATTTCTTCCTCTTCGGTGAGGAGGTCCAGTCAACAAGCCTCCCCTTCCTTCCCTTTCTCATTGTCCTATATCACGCACCTTCTTCTGAAGGCAACGGGATATACAAATATGATTTCTCTGACCCACTAGAGACACTTGGGTGCATCTTTACTTCCAAATAGTCAAGTAACAGAAACTAAATTGCTATTAAGATGCTTTTCCAAAATGCTTTAGCAGAATCAGGAAGAAGAGCAATTTTTGACTTAATTATCCTGCATCAACATGATTTTATCCCTAATAGAAAGGAAGTGTTGCCTTCCTGCCTTACTCCCCAAGGCTGAGAAAGTGATTGGAGGTTCCACGGCATTTATTTAAAGTGAAGGTTCTTGAATGCGTCCCATCACACTGAGACAGAACGGGAGAACTGGACCCTGGGACACACAGCAGCCTGTGCCCAGAGAGCTGCTCAAGGCAGGGTACGAGCTGTGGCCATCCCCTTAGGGCATGGGGATGGAGGGCAGTTCGAGGACCACCAACAGCCCTTAATTCAAGAGCAAACATGAAAAATATTCATCTCTGCCCTTGTGGGGCAAAGACAGCCCTACACAAAGCCCAAGAGCACAGCATGGCTGTGTCCCCATAAGATCAGTTATGGATGCTGATATTTAAACCTCACAGAATATTTACATGCCAGGAAATATTATCTTTGTTTTTGATAAAAAGCAACAGGCAGGATGTGGCCTGCTGCTACCTTGTGTTTAAAATCCAAGCCTGAAAGTGTGTGTGTGTGTGTGTGTGTGTGTGTGTGTGTGAGTGAGTGAGTGAGTGAGTGACACTCATGTATGTATGAGGTTTGCTTCCTGATTCTGCTAAACCATTTTGGAAATGATTTTGTGTATTAACACAAAATACTGTTAGTCTCTCAGTGGTCAATAATTGTGGATCCATTATATTATTTGGGTTTTGCTTAACAGCGCTATTTAAAGTTACCCTAGTAAACTTGCCATAACACAATACACTGCTTTTTAAAAAATGTCCCTTGGACATAATTCTTACCGACCATCTAGTTTTGCAAAGTCCCCTAGTCCTCCCGTCGGGTCCCTAGGGAGCCGTCTCCACCCTCCTACTTTTTGGTCCTCGGAGTATGAAAACACCCTGGCCAACCCTGCCGGTCGCCCGCTCTTAGCAGTGCAAGGACCAGGTACCAACCCGCGGGCCGCGCACTCTTATGCGTGCACGAGCCAGCTGCCAGCCACAAGCCTAGCATCCTTAACCGTGCACGGACCAGGTCCCAACACCCGCGGGCAGTGAGCTTTATTTGAGCACGTCGCAACCAACTGGCCGCTCGCTCTTACGCGTGCACGAATCTCATCCCAATCCTCGGGCCGCGCGCCCTTAGGCGTGTCAGATCAGGCCCTAATCCATGAGCCCTGCGCCTTTACATGTGCACTGACCACGTCACAACCCGCAGGCCGCGCGCCCTTACTCGTGCACAGAACAGCTCCCTGCCTCGGGCCGCGGGCCATTACGCATGCACAGACCAGGTCCCAACCCGCTAGCCCCGCGCCCTTAAGCGTTCGTGGACCAGGTCCCAGCTCGGGAACCCCGCGCTCCTACCCGTGCACGGCCCACGTCGCAACCCGCGGGCCGTAAATCCTTACACGTGCACGGAACAGCTCCCTGCCACGGGCCCAGTATCCTTACGCGTGCACGGATCAGGTCCCAGCCAGTGGCCGCGCGCCCTTACCCAGGCAGCCAAGCAAGTCACAGGCGGCGGCGGCGCGCAGGATGCGGGCCGAGGCCGGGAGGCTGGCCGAGGCCCGCGAGGTCGAGGAGGGGATTCCGGGGCCCTCGGGCCGGCGCCGGGGCAGCAGCTGCAGGAGGCCAAGCGCCAGGCGAAGCGCACCGCTGCCCAGGCACAGCGCGTGGAACGCCCTCGGCTGGAAGCTCAGCACGAGCTGGGTGGCGGCGTCCCGCGTGGGGCAGCAGAAAGTGCCCAGGCGCGGTGAGGCCATGGGCTGTGCTCTGGACGCAGCTCGGGTCTGCGGAGAACCCGCCGGCCCGCCTGGGTCATGTGCTGGGCCGCCGGCGGCGAGGGGCGCATCATGTGCCCTGGGCCTCTCCCCCACCTCGCCGCAATCTCCAGCGCGGAGAAAAGGCCCCCGGCTCTGTGCAAGCTGCGCCTTCTGCAAACGCCACGAGGTCTCACGAGGGGGATGCCCGATGGGGAGGCGAATGGCTGGGGAAAGAGAAGCGCAGGGGTAGGGGAGGTCAGCCTTCTCCCCTTTCACCAAGCCTTCCCCCTGGCTAACATCTCATCGGAACTGATCTTTCCAGAAAAGCATGCTTCCTACACCAGATCTTTCCTATTTGGGACCCTGACAGGAACCAGAACAAGGTCATAAAATGTGTCTGAAGCGATCAGTGTTAAAATAGTGTTTTATGGTCCCTCTCTCCCACGGAAATAATCCCACAGAGGTAGGATTTTCGTTTAAACTCAACAAATAAATCTTAGAGAAGGGGGAACCTACTTCACCTAACTAGACATATGCACACACATAGTTGCATCTTCTCATTAAGCGCTGTTTCATTTTAACTCAGTGGCAACAATACAGAGTTAAGTTTTCTGACATTCTAGATTTAGCAATCAGGAATAAATCTGTTCGAAAAAAAAAAGTTATTCAAGTTCATCAGACATTTTTTAACTGCCTTTTTTTCCCTTCATATTTCAAGATTGAAAAATCATGCTTTATTCCAGAAGCACAAAAGTTTCAAAATTATATAAGAAATAATAACAAATATACTGAGGGAAGTTAAAGGGGGAAAAAGCTCTTCAGAAAAAGATTGAAAATGAAACCTTCTAGGTTATGGCTTTACTAAACAAAGCTGCATTTTTAAACAAGAGAAAGAAAACCCAGCTCTATCCTATCAATAGGCCCTTTTGCAATCCTGAAGCAGACACCCTTGACCTTTCCAGCCGGAAATGGGCCCCTCTGGAGGTCTTCCCCAATCAACCAAAGTTAAGGCATACCCGCTGGTTTCGTTCACCTTCTCTTATTCAAGGCTGTGATGCAAACACCCACCTGCCCATCCCCACAGCGTCTCCTCTCCATTTCCACACCAGCTCTGCAGTCTGGAGTAGGGCAGGGCTCCGTGCTTTCTTCCGCAAGCCCAGGACAGAGCTTCCTGTTGGCGCCCACACAAGGCAGATAGGAGGCTGCCCTGCCAGATGGGAAGCAGAGCCTTTAACAAAGGGCTTCAAACCCAGCACTTCCAAAGGACCCGGCCTGGCCCCAGGGACGGCTGCCGTGACAGAGCCTGGAACAGACCCACATTGTCAAAACCTTAACTCCTCTTCAGTATTACACACTTGCTTGTACCAACAGTAGGAGAACATCCTAGAGATCCTCCCCTAAACACTGATTTGGCATTCCTTCAGAAAACACCAATCTCCCTATCTATTCTGGACAGTTGTGATCACATACATTTGCTCTTGGAAAGCAGAGGTTGCTTCTGGATGTTCATGTGTGGAATGTGCATTAAAAGGAAAAGGAGCATCTGCACATCTGTCCAAAAGCTGAGGGTCTGGGTGGTCAATCAACATGAAAGTGTCACTGCATTTCAGTCTCTGTTTTCTGCCCAAGCAACACACACCCAACCTCTGCTTCCCGTGTGCAAACCTTCAGAGTCTGTATAATTTGGGTGCCCAGCATTCTGAGATGAGACTCTCAGGGGGGGCAGCAGTTAGAATTGCTTTGGGGAGGAAATTATTATAAATGAAGATTTCCTGACCAGATGGGCTCAGATGACTGCTACAGATGGGCTTCAGGGCACACTTGCACAGGGATGGATGTAAGACTACATTTTTTGACTGTCAAGAAAGTAAGAAAGAACCTGAAATTAGTATGCAAAATAAGCCTGAGATTACAGAAACATTTTTTTGTGAAACAGTGCAATTACAATATGTAAAAAAGTAGACATTTGGGAGGGGCAAATGTTTGCAAGTAATGTAGATGTGAGAAATACAGAGACAACACGCAGCGTCACAGTGAGCTGAGGATGGATGCGAAATACCTGTGCAGCCACCATCAAGCCCTTTAAGCATATGAAGTGCATTTTTGCAGCCAGCCTCCCTCTGTCTCTCCCTCCCTCCGTTTAGCACCTGGATCCCATTTTGCACGTTCAGTCTGGGCTGCCCAGGAATTGCCCTGTTGTCTTGGCTTTTCCTCCACAGTTCACAATTTGCCTGCTTCCCTCGACCTGATCAGTTATGCTAGGTGCTGTAATAGCTCAGGGGGATTCTCTCCCACGCAACCTACTTTTCACAGTGAGTCAGTCCCCTGGCATCCAGATGCCACAACAGCAAAGGACTGAGATCATGGTGAGAATCTCAGGTATGCCCTAGGGCCCAGTGGAGCAGGTGGCCGGGGGCTAATGGTTGGGCTGTTCCGATGTACACTTAGCAGCAGCCCAAGGGAGGAGAGCGTAATTCACCATACGTCACCTCCTGTCCTTGGGCAGGTGCTATGCTCTGTATTTTACATTTATTGCCACATTTAATATTTAGAATGAGCCTTTCAGGTGAGTTTTACTGATACTTCAACTGATGTGGACAGTATGTAAATTAATGGCCATGGCTATGTTCTAATATAAGTTTTGTGGGTAAATTCGAAACATTTCCAGAATATCTCACCTGGCTTTAGTATATCTGCATATCAACAGGCATTCAGAGGTGTAAACAAGTAGGCTTTAGTGCATTTGCATCTTTCCTCAGGGGCGGAGAAGTTCATCTCCATATCAGTGGGTAATTACCTGGGTGACAGAGGGCTTCTCTGTACCTGAGAAGTGAGGGGGAGGGCCGGTGTGGTTGCTGCTTGAGCAGAGAAGAAAGACTGCCTGGGACTGCAGTTTGTGAGCAAGAAACGGGTTTTAAACTTTATTTCTCCCTTTGACTGATTTTGGTTTTTAGGGGTATTTTGCGCCGGGATTTCCTTTCCCCATACTTACAATTGGCATGCTTGGTAGGATTCCTGTGAACTTGAAACTGTAAGACCTAGCAGCCTTATTTCGGTCAGCGTTTCCCCCCGGCGAGAAAACAAGGGGCCATGGCAGATCGATGCAACAAGCAAGAGGTTTATTATTCCAGCTAGCTGGGGTCCAAGTGTCTGCCCAACACAGCGGTTTCAACAAGGACCCCGAGCACTCAAAGCCAAGGGTTTATATAGCATTTTCAAAGCACTTAACTCATAGTAATTTTCCACAGCTACACATTATTTTTGCAAGTCATACATCCTGGGGTTAAGCAAGAACAAGATAAGACCACTCCTCAATTGTTAGGGCGGTTCTGCACCATAAGCTTGGTATGTATGATTAGCTGACCAAGGTTAGCTGACCAAGGGTCACAGCTGCCCACAACCCGGTGTTCATGATTAACTTGTTTTTCAAGCCTTACCCAGTTCCAGTTTTTCTTTCTAAGTCACATACCCAGAAAATGGCTTCTAGGCCCTTAAGATGGCTACTCTTATGCTAACCTATTTCTATTCTTACATTCCCCTCTTCTTCTTGTAGCTATTTCAATCATAAAACTAGAGGTCATCTGTTTGGTCCACACTCTGATAGTTCTGCCTTAACACCATGATTTGCACGGTGCTAATGTGTTCTTTGATAAAGGTAACTAGGCGGTTTAGGATGCAGGGGCCAAAGGTTAGAATTAATATTAAGATTATTAGTGGCCCTACTAGAGTAGAGATGAGGGTACTGAACCATGGCGAGGAATTGAACCAGGACTCAAACCACCCTTGGTTTTGTTCTCTTTCTCTTTTTCTTTTAGCCAACCCTTCTCTAACTTTGGCCATGGAGTCTTTTACTACTCCTGAATGATCTACATAGAAGCAACATTATTCTTTAAGGGCAGCGCACAGTCTGCCTTGTTGGAGGAATAACATGTCTAAACCGCTTCTATTTTGTAGGACTACTTCTGACAAAGAAGTTAAAGAGTCTTGCAGGGTGGATATGGATTTTTCTATCTCTTCCAAGTCTGCATCTATGGCTTCTCTGAGACTGTGTTAATGCTGGTTTTGGAGAACTAGTGAGGATGCCCCTGTGGCTGCCCCCGCCGCCCCTAGGCTGAGGCCTAGTAAGAGGGAGAGAGTCAGACTCATGGGTTCTCGTTTGACTCGAGGCGGAGACTGGCCTAGTTGGGACAGGACTTTGTCATAAGGATGGTAAATGAGGCGGGGTATTAATTGTACTAGAATACAAAAGTCAGAAGTTTCGTCTAACTTCTGGGAATGAACACATGGAGTGACTCCGGTTTGGCAGGCCCACCACCCATTAGATGGGGAAATATAATAACTTGGGGTGGTGCTTATTATTTCTGTCTTGTTGCAGAGGGAGGTGTAAGTTTTAGGAACTTTCCCAATGCAGGTTCCTTGCCCACTTACAGAGGATAAAGTGAGTCTTGGTCCTTTCTGCTGCCATCTACACTGGGAGGGGTCAGAAGAGTGGTTCAGAGCATTAACAAATGCTATACCTTCGTAGTAAGGGGGAGCAACATCATAGCATAGCCAGCAGGAGCGAGTCAGCTCGGAACAGGAATTGTTGACAACTTGGAAAGCGCCTCTGATCAGACTAAGAAGCCGGGATGGCTGGCTTGCTATAGCGGGGGCTGGTGTCCAAGCTGGGCTCAACAGGCTCTGGGGAAGGGACTTAGGGGGCTGTGTCGCCTTGAGGGGCTGTCTAGGGGTTTTGGGTGCTTCGGGTTTCAATAATTTATTTGGACCTAAGGCTATCTCGACTATTGGCTCAACTTTTAATTTGACTCAGATAAGGGTTCCAAAAGGAGGGCTCTGGTAGAGATATAGGCCCCAGATTAACCCTGACTGCCATCGGGTGTCTTTTTTCCCTTGCTCTGTGAACTGGAGCCTGAGCAGATTACAGTCTGGATTGTACCTGGTTCGGGTGCATGGTTTAACAAACAAGAGAGTGACGAGCTGGGGAGTTACTTGCCACTTCCACTCCCCGTCACTGGTGGTAACACAACTCCAGCGTGCACAGTATCGGGACTCGGCCCCTCCGCACTGCTGCTTCTCTGGCCCTGTTTGAAACCCTGGGCATGCATAAAACCCATTTCGAGTCACAGAGACTTGGCGCTGCTTTTCTCGCCAGTCTCCCCCTCCCATTCCAACAGGACAGAGCTGGGGGGCGCAGGGAAGAGGGGGACCTGAATGCTGACTCCTGCCCTTACCACCCCTCTTTTCTAAGTCTGCTACTCTGTCTAGGTTAAAGTACAGGTTAGGGAACCACGTGCCTAAGGAGGTGGTGTGGGAAGTGCGGTTGCATATTTCATGAGTTTCCCAGTTCTCTATTTCCCAGGTGAGCCTGTAAGAATGAGAATAAGTTAGCATAAGAGTAGCCATCTTAAGGGCCTAGAAGCAGTTTTCTGAAGTTGTGACTTAAAAGAGAAAAAAAACTGGAACTGGGTAAGGCCTTAGAAAACAAGTTAATCATGAACACCGGGATGGGGGCAGCTGTGGCCTTCGGTCAGCTAACCTTGGTCAGTTAATCCTACATACCAAGCTTATCGTGCAGAACCTCCCTAACAATTGAAGAGTGGTCTTATCTTGCTCTCGCTTAACCCAAGGATGTATGTCTTGCAAAGATAATGTGCAGCTATGGAAAATTACTAAGAGTTAAGTGTTTTGAAAATGCCATATAAACCCTTGGTTTTGAGTGCTCAGGGTCCTTGTTGAGACCCGTTGCGTCGGGCTAACTTGGACCCCAGCTAGCTGGTTCCTGAATAAATTCCTCTTGCTTGTTGCATCAAGAGACGCCTTTCGTGAGTGATTTGGGGCGGCGTCCTCCTCTGGGAGAATCCAACATTTGGGGGCTCATCCGGGATCTGCAGTCACCCCGCTTCACTCCCGAAGTCGCTCTTGGAGGAAGAGGTAAGATTAGTGGCGCCTTGGGTTGTCTGTGTTCTGTTTTCTGTTTTTCAGTGAGACCGGTCAGAATTCTGAAAGGGTACCCGTTGTCTGGCAGCCGTCCCGGTCCCGTGAGGGGTCGCGACTGCGGTCGGTAGACGTACTTGGAGCACCGCAGGCTGCAACCCTGGGGGAGGCCTCGGGGAGGTTGGGGGGCCAGGGACGCCTGGTAGCCTCCCGTCTGTTTTTCCGGCAAAGTGAACCTGATGAGATAGGATTGATTTTTGGGCGCCGAGAGTATCAACCCTCTGATTCCTTTCGGTTTCTGTTTGAGACTCTGAGGAGAACTAAGCGCGGCCGCTGTGTGTCTAATTTGTGTGTGTCTTTGTTTTTTGTGTCTTTTACGTGTCCAATTATTGTTATACTGACAATGGGACAGGCAGTGACGACCCCCCTTAGCCTGACATTAGATCATTGGACGGAAGTCAGAGCGAGGGCACATAACTTGTCAGTAGAAGTGAAAAAGGGACCTTGGCAGACTTTCTGTACCTCCGAATGGCCCACCTTCAATGTTGGGTGGCCCTCGGAGGGGACTTTTGATCTCCCCACTTTATTAGCAGTAAAAGCTGTTGTCTTCCAGGATTCGTCTCAAGGACACCCGGATCAGCAACCCTACATTGTAGTCTGGCAAGAGTTGGTGGAGAACCCCCAACCCTGGGTACAAAAGAAAATGGGCCCTCGAGTTTTAACTGCCCAGACTCAACCTCAGAAAAAGGAAAAAGAAACTACCAAAGTTTACCCCGATACTCAAGATTTGCTTATGGTTGATGATCCCCCTCCCCCTCCTTACCCTCCTGCCCCTACAGCACTCCCGGCGCCCCCAGCCCCAGCACCCTCAGTCCCTGATGCTGAGGCAGTGGGGCCGGCTCCAGGACCTGCCCAGGGAACTCGGCGCTGCCGAGGGGCCACCTTGGACCAACCGGGTATTTTTCCTCTCCGGTCTTATGAAGTTCCCATCCTTGGGGAAGAAGGGGACCCGCCTTTCCAACCTCTGCAATATTGGTCCTTCTCCTCTGCTGATTTGTATAATTGGAAAGCTAACCACCCGCCCTTTTCAGAGGAACCGCAGAAACTAACTGGTCTGGTAGAGTCCCTAATGTTTTCCCACCAGCCCACCTGGGATGACTGTCAGCAGCTTTTGCAGGTGCTCTTCACCACGGAAGAGAGAGAGAGGATTCTCCTGGAGGCACGAAGGAATGTGCCTGGAACCGACGGGCGACCTTCGCAACTCCCTCATGACATAGAGAGGTGGTTCCCGTTGACTAGACCCAACTGGGACTTTAATTCTCCAGAAGGTAGGGAGCGACTAACCATCTATCACCAGGCTCTGGTGGCAGGTCTCCGCGGGGCTGCAAGGCGCCCCACCAATTTGGCCAAGGTAAGAGAGGTCAGCCAGGGAGCCACTGAAGCACCCGCAGTGTTCTTAGAGCGCCTGATAGAAGCCTTCAGGCGGTATACTCCCTTTGATCCCACTTCTGAGGGGCATAGTGCTTCAGTGGCCCTTGCTTTTATCGGACAGTCGGCACCCAACATTAGAAAAAAACTTCAGAGATTGGAAGGCTTACAGGATTTGTCGCTGAGGGATTTGGTGAAAGAAGCAGAGAAAGTTTATCATAAGAGAGAGACTGAGGAAGAGAAGGAGTTAAGGAAGGAAAAGGAAAGGGAAAGTAAAGAAGAAAAGAGGGATAGGAAGCATGAGAGAAATTTAACAAAGATCTTGGCCGCAGTAGTAGAAAGTAAGGGACGCCCGCCCTCTAGTGGTAGAACTAGTAAGGCAGGGTCCCTGGGTAACTGACCTCCTTTGGTTAAAGATCAGTGTGCGTACTGCAAGGAGAAGGGGCATTGGGTGAAAGAATGCCCTAAGAAACCACCGCGGGGACCTCCGAAGAAGGTGTTGTCTCTGCTAGAAGATGAGGATTAGGGAAGACGGGGCTCGGAGCCCCTCCCCGAGCCTAGGGTAACTCTGAAGGTGGAGGGGCAACCCGTTGAGTTTCTGGTAGATACCGGTGCTCAACATTCAGTACTGACCCAAGCTAGAGGCCCCCTTTCTAGCAAAAAGTCTTGGGTGTTCGGGGCCACTGGTCAGAGACAATATGCATGGACTACCCAAAGAACAGTGGACTTAGGAGTGGGACAAGTAAACCACTCATTCCTTGTTATACCGGAATGCCCTACACCCTTGTTAGGAAGAGACATCTTGACCAAAGTCGGGGCCCAAATATCCTTTCAGGCTGAAGATACCCGAGTGACTGATAGAGAGAAGAAACCTTTGGGCCTAAGTATTCTGTCCATAAGATTAGAAGACGAGTACCGCCTTTTTAAGGAACCAGAACCCTCCCGAGTTAATCAAAGGTGGCTCAACCAGTTTTCAGGGGCCTGGGCGGAGACGGCAGGTATGGGGCTTGCTGTAAATCAGCCCCCAGTGGTCATAGAATTGAAAGCCTCAGCCTCACCAGTAACTGTGAGACAATATCCAATGAGTAAAGAAGCCAGAGATGGAATTAGGCCCCATATCCAGAGGCTCATAGAACAGGGGATATTAGTAAAATGTAAATCCCCATGGAACACTCCCTTGCTGCCTGTAAAGAAAGCGGGAACAGGAGATTATCGACCAGTGCAAGATTTAAGAGAAGTTAATAAGAGAACACAGGACATTCATCCCAGTGTGCCGAATCCTTATAACCTGCTAAGCTCTCTGGCCCCAGAAAACACTTGGTATACAGTCTTAGATTTAAAAGACGCCTTCTTTTGTTTGTGCCTGCACCAGAGTAGCCAACCGCTGTTTGCTTTTGAGTGGAAGGACCCCTCCACAGGAACTACTGGACAATTGACCTGGACTCGCTTGCCACAAGGATTCAAGAATTCACCTACCCTTTTCGACGAGGCTCTACACCAGGACTTGGCCTTTTACCAAGCCTCCAACCCACAGGTAACCTTGTTACAATATGTTGATGACTTGCTGATAGCCGCCCCTACACAAGAAGTCTGCCAAGAGGCCACTGAAGCCCTTTTGACTGAACTTGCTAAGCTGGGGTATAGAGCATCTGCCAAAAAGGCACAGATCTGCCAACAACAAGTGACTTATTTAAGGTATTCCCTGAGAGAAGGGAAAAGGTGGCTTACTGAAGCCCGGAAGCAGACTGTGACGCAGATCCCGGTCCCTACTACTCCGCGCCAAGTCCGCGAATTTCTGGGAACAGCAGGGTTCTGTAGATTATGGATACCCAGATATGCCACCTTAGCTGTCCCCCTGTACCCCCTAACCAAAGGGGCAGCCCCGTTTGTTTGGGGACCTGAACAGCAACAGGCCTTTGATGAGATCAAGAAGGCCCTCCTGTCGGCACCCGCTCTGGCCTTGCCAGACGTGACTAAGCCGTTCGTCCTTTTTGTGGATGAACGGAGTGGAGTGGCTCGGGGAGTGTTGACCCAGCAATGGGGACCTTGGAAGAGACCTGTCGCCTATTTGTCAAAAAAATTAGACCCAGTAAGTAGCGGATGGCCTGCCTGTTTGAGAGTAGTGGCGGCCGTGGCCCTCCTAGTTAAAGATTCTGACAAACTGACACTGGGACAGAAACTTACTGTGGTTGCTCCGCATGCATTGGAGAGTGTAATTCGGCAGCCACCCGAGAGATGGATGTCGAATGCCAGAATGACTCACTACCAAACCTTACTCCTGAATCGTGATCGTGTGGAGTTTGCCCCCCCTGCCATTCTAAACCCGGCCACTCTGCTCCCCGATTCGGGGAAGGAAGTGCTTCATACCTGCCAGGAAATCCTGGCTGAGGAGACAGGCACCCGCCAGGACTTGCAAGATCAGCCCTTAGGAGGACCGGGACTCCTGACTTGGTATACGGACGGGAGCAGTTACATCATGGATGCTAAGAGAATGGCTGGAGCTGCAGTAGTAGATGATGACCAGATTATATGGGCCAGTGGACTCCCAACGGGCACCTCTGCACAGCGAGCAGAACTCATCGCTCTGACTCAGGCCCTAAGGATGGCAGAAGGTAAGAGACTTAGCGTCTACACTGACAGCAGATACGCCTTTGCCACCGCTCATATACACGGGGCTATTTATAGACAGAGAGGGCTGCTGACTTCTGCCGGGAAAGATGTTAAAAACAAACAAGAGATTTTAGATTTGCTAGAAGCCATCCATAGGCCTAAGGAAGTAGCAATAATACATTGCCCTGGACATCAGAAAGATGACTCTCCAATAGCTCGAGGAAACCGGAGGGCAGACCAAGCCACAAAGCAAGCGGCTCAGGGAATGAACATTTTGCCCCTCCAAGTGTGTCCGGAAGCCACCCACATTAAGAGCTTCCAGTATACACCTGAAGATCTCGTTTGTATAAACAAATTAGGGTTCAAAAATTTCTCTCCCCAAGAGATATACAAGTCTGAAGAAGGGAAAGTTGTCCTGCCCCAGAGAGAGGCAGAGGAATAGTTAAGGCAATTACATCAATTGACACATCTGGGAGCAAAAAATCTAAAAACCTTGGTTCGAGACTCCCCTTATCATGTTATTGGATTAGGAAAATTGGCTGACGAGGTTGTAAAAAATTGTGTACCCTGTCAATTAGTAAACGTGAGCAAAAATCAAGCAATATCTGGAAAAAGACTTCGAGGAGATCGCCCAGGAGCTTATTGGGAAGTTGACTTCACTGAAATTAAGCCTGCTAAGTATGGATATAAGTACCTTCTAGTTTTCCTAGACACATTTTCAGGATGGACAGAGGCGTTCCCCACAAAAACTGAGACAGCCCAGACGGTGTCTAAAAAGATCCTTGAAGAGATATTTCCCAGATTTGGGATCCCAAAGGTAATCGGCTCCGACAACGGCCCTGCCTTTGTTGCCCAGGTAAGTCAGGGATTGGCCAAGATCCTGGGGAAAGATTGGAAATTGCATTGTGCATACAGGCCCCAGAGCTCAGGACAGGTAGAAAGGATGAACAGAACTCTAAAAGAGACCTTGACTAAATTGTCCATAGAGACTGGCTTATGTGATTGGTTGGTCCTCCTTCCCTTTGCCCTGTTTAGAGTCAGGAACACTCCCGGCTGCTTTGGACTAACGCCTTTTGAAATAATGTTTGGGGCCCCGGCCCCACTTCAGTCAGCACATCTTCATACATTCCCTGAGTGTGCAACTAATAAATTTTTGCTTGAAAGTTTACGAGCCTTGGAGGCTGTGCAGAAAGAGGTGTGGGCCTCCATCAAGGAAGCCTATTGGCCAGAGGACCTCTCAGTGCCTCAGCAGTTCCAGGTGGGAGACCCCGTCTACGTGAGAAGGCACCGGACAGGAAACCTCGAGCCACGGTGGAAGGGACCTTTCATCGTCCTCCTGACTACTCCCACAGCTGTGAAAGTGGACGGCGTCTCTTCCTGGATACACGCTTCACATCTAAAGAAGGCACCCCCGTCGGACTCGGACTGGCGAGTAACTCGGACTGATAATCCTCTTAAGCTTCGCTTGTGTAAAAGGAACTATGTTGTTAGTAATTCTAATGCTCCTGCTGTTTCCAACCCCCCAGAGCCTTAATCCTCATGTCCCTTATCTGCTTACCTGGAAAGTAGGAAATGGGCAGACCCAAGAAGAGTATAATCACACCACCCATATTGCCCCTTTGGGCACTTGGTTCCCGGACTTATATTTTAATTTAGATAAAGTAGCTGACATAGACGGGATGGAAAGAGGAGACTGGCGCAAAAAGCAACGCCGAGTCTCTGTAAGTAGGAATGGATTTTATGCATGCCCAGGGTTTCGAACGGGAGCAGAAAGACAGAAGTGTGGAGGAATTGAGTCCCTCTACTGTGCACAATGGAGCTGTGTCACTTCCAGTGACGGAGAAAAAAAATGGGATGTGAGCCCGCAGCTTATCCACCTTTCCTTTGTTAGACCATGCACTCGAGTGAAGTACAGCCCCAATTGTAACTTACTTAGACTCAAATTTACAGAACAGGGAAAGAAAGACCCCCTATGGGGAACAGGAGGGTTGACTTGGGGACTGTATCTCCACCAGACACCCCCGAGTGGAATCCTTCTACGAGTGCGACTCAGCGTCCAGGCCCTCCCAGCCGCTCCGATAGGACCTAATACTGTCCTACGAGATCAGCTGCATCTTCCAACCCCTACTCCAAAGCAGTATCCCATCATTATGACTACTCACCCCCAGCCCTCCGTATCCCCTCCTACCAGGTGGTTCCTTTTATTGGTACCGGACAGCGCCTCCTCAACCTTGTCGAGGGGGCGTTCTTAGTTCTGAATGTCTCCAACCCTAAAGTTACCGAATCCTGTTGGTTATGTTTTTCTTCTTGACCTCCTTATTATGAAGGGTTGGGACTGTCAGGTAGTTTCAATAATACAACTAGCCATGATGTTTGTAGTTGGGAAAGCCACAAGAAGTTAACCCTAACTGAAGTAACTGGGAAAGGTAAATGTTTAGGAACAGTTCCCTCAACCCATAAGAGTTTGTGTAATGAAACCATACCCATAGTTTCCTCAGGTGAAAACAGATATCTAGTCCCTCCCCGTCAGGGATGGTGGGCTTGTAACACTGGACTAACCCCGTGTGTTTCCACCTCTGCTTTTGATTCCTCCCATGATTTCTGTATTATGGTCCAACTAGTGCCTAGACTAATGTATCATGATGATCTCTCATTTGTAACCGAGTTCGACCCTAGACATAGGTATAAAAGAGAATTAGTCTCATTGACTCTAGCCATGTTATTAGGAATAGGAGTTGCAGCAGGAGTGGAAACAGGGACAGCTGCCATCATCCAAGGGAACCAACACTATGAAGGACTGAGGGCAGCTATTGATGACGATTTAAGAACCATAGAACAATCCATTACCAAACTTGAAGAATCTCTGACTTCCCTTTCTGAAGTCGTCTTGCAGAATAGACGGGGGCTGGATCTGCTGTTCCTAAAAGAAGGAGGACTGTGTGCAGCTTTAAGAGAAGAATGCTGCTTTTATGCAGACCACTCCGGAATAGTAAGAGATTCAATGTCAAAGCTTAGGGAAAGGCTAGACCAGAGAAAGAGAGAGCGAGAGGCTGGCCAGGGTCTATTTGAGTCCTGGTTCACTAAGTCCCCATGGCTCACAACTCTGATATCCACTTTAGCCGGACCCTTGCTCATTCTTGTTCTGCTTCTTACTTTTGGTCCCTGTGTTTTGAACTGGCTAATATCTTTTGTTAGAGAGAGAGTAAGTGCTGTTCAAGTACTAATGCTAAGACAACAGTATCACTCGCTCACACCTCGAGAAGAAACAAACATTCCATGATTGGAATGCCCCAAAAAGAGAAGTGGGGAATGTAAGAATGAGAATAAGTTAGCATAAGAGTAGCCATCTTAAGGGCCTAGAAGCAGTTTTCTGAAGTTGTGACTTAAAAGAGAAAAAAACTGGAACTGAGTAAGGCCTTGGAAAACAAGTTAATCATGAACACCGGGATGGGGGCAGCTGTGGCCTTCGGTCAGCTAACCTTAGTCAGTTAATCCTACATACCAAGCTTATCGTGCAGAACCTCCCTAACAATTGAAGAGTGGTCTTATCTTGCTCTCGCTTAACCCAAGGATGTATGTCTTGCAAAGATAATGTGCAGCTATGGAAAATTACTAAGAGTTAAGTGTTTTGAAAATGCCATATAAACCCTTGGTTTTGAGTGCTCGGGGTCCTTGTTGAGACCCGTTGCGTCGGGCTAACTTGGACCCCAGCTAGCTGGTTCCTGAATAAATTCCTCTTGCTTGTTGCATCAAGAGACGCCTTTCGTGAGTGATTTGGGGCGGCGTCCTCCTCTGGGAGAATCCAACAAGCCGATAGGGGACATGGGGGTTAGGGTCGCTGAGTGCAATAGGGGAAAGGCACAAAATATATAAGATGAGCGGCGCAGTCTTAGCTTTTGTAAATTGTCTTTGTCCAGCTGATGTGGTCATCTTGGAATAGAGTTTTTGGGAGCGGTGCGTGGGTCAGCTGAACAGCGCTGGTGTCTCTGGATGTGCACCTGGTCACTTTAGGGGTCTTCTGGTGATTTTAAGCTGGAGAGGATTCTCAGTAGACTGGGCTCTCCACGCGAGATGGTCGTCAGCTGTCTTGGCTGAGATAACGGGTTTCACATGAGATGCGTGGGTCCAGGCGGCAATCCCGTCGACTTTGACTGCTGCTGGGGTGGTCAGTAACACTAAGTAGGGTCCTTTCCACCATGGCTCAAGGGTCTGTGCTCGGTGTCGCCTTACAAACACAAAGTCTCCAATTTGGAATGGGTGGGCTGCTTCTGAAGTGCCAGGCTCATAGATTGCTTTTAGTTGGGTCCACACTTCTTTTTGGACTGCCTGGAGAGCTTTCAACCTATTATATAAATCGCGGTTGTCAGTCTGGGTGACAGGGAAGGGGTCATGCAGGCAAGTAAGCGGGGCAGGGAAGCCATACAAGATTTCAAAGGGGGTTAGATTGAGATGGGTGGGGGTATTCCAAGCCCGGAACAAGGCCAGGGGAAGGAGCACCACCCAGTCTGAGCCAGTCTCTATGGTCAATTTAGTTAAGTTCTCTTTTAGGGTTCGATTCATCCTTTCTACTTGCCCTGAACTCTGGTGTCTGTACATGCAATGTAATTTCCAATTGGTCCCCAAATACTTAGTGACTCCCTGACTTACCCGGGCAATGAAAGCAGGTCTGTTGTCAGATCCTATTACCTTAGCTATCCCGAATTGAGGAAATATTTCTTCTAGTATTTTCTTTGTTACTACTGCAGCCATTTCCTGCCTTGTTGGAAAGGCTTTGACCCATCCTGAAAAGGTATCTACAAACACTAGAAGATACTTAAATTTATACTTTCCTGGTTTAATTTCAGTAAAGTCTATTTCCCAAAACTGTCCAGGCCGGTTTCCCCTTGCCCATTTTCTAGTCCATTTCTCCTTCCTGGGTGAGTTTGTTTCTTGACAAGGAATGCACAGCTTAACTACGGATTCAGCTATCTGCTGCAGGTTTGGCACGTACCACCCGGAGTTTAAGACAGTCTGAGTAAGTTTGTGCACTCCTAAGTGTGTCCACTGATGCATCTGTTTGATTATGGCTTTGGCAGTTGATTGGGACAGGATGATTTTTCTATCTTGGGTGCACCAGGCTCTCTTCTGTTCATCAAAATAGTGAGTACTGTCTTTGGAGATTAGTTCTAGATCTCCTGGGCTATATTGATAGGGTGGCAGGCTTGGCTCAGGCGGGGTTTCAGAGAGGAAGATTTCTACTGTCTATAAGGCCACTTCTCGGACAGCCTGATCAGCCATATTATTGCCTACGGCAATGTGGGACGTCCCATGTTGGTGACTGGGGCAATGAATTATACTTTCTTTGGCTGGTTTGTGCAGAGCTTCTAAGAGTGCTGTGATTTCTGGCTTGTTTTTTATTTCTCTTCCTTCGGAGGTGAGGAGTCCTCTTTGTTGGTAAATGGCTTCATGCACATGTGCCATCGCAAAGGCTTACCTACTATCTGTATAGATGTTAATTTTCTTCCCAGCTCCCAGTCCTAGCGCTCTCATAAGAGCAATGAGCTCAGCTTTCTGTGCAGAGGTTCTCTCGGGGAGGGGCTGAGCCCACACTATTTTTTCTCCATCTACCACTGCCGTCCTGCCTTACGCTTTCCTTGGTCTAGGTAGCTGCTTCCATCTGTGAACCAGGTGGCTTCAGTGTCTGGTAAAGGCAGGTCAGTCAAGTCTTTATGCCACCTATGGGCTTTGGCTAATACTTGCTGACAGTCATGCACTGGGGGTTCAAGATCGGGGTCTGGCAGCAAAGTGGCCAGATTGAGACTGGTCAGCGGAGAGAATGTCACCCGGTCGGAATTGAGTAACAGGGCCTGGTAGTGGGTTATCTGGGCATTTGTAAGCCACCGATGCAGGGGCTGCCGGATTATGCTTTCTAGCACATGCGGAGCAGTCATGGTTAGATTTTGCCCTAGAGTCAATTTGTCCGCATCTTTGACTAGCACTGCTGCTGCGGCGATTATTTTTAAACATGCAGGCCAGCCTACGGCTACTGGATCTAGTTTCTTAGACAGGTATGCTCCGAGCTTCTGAGTCAGCACTCCTTTGGCTATCCTCCTGTTCTCTGCCACAAACAGGTGGAAAGATTTTGTCACATTGGGGAGCGCCAGAGCTGGGGCAGACATCAATGCTAGCTTAATGGCATTAAACGCCTTCTGTTCTTTCTCTCCCCAAGAGAATGGTCCGGCTTTGGTGAGAGGGTAAAGGGTGGCTGCCATCTCTGTGAACCTGGGGATCCATAGCCTGCAAAATCCCGCTGTCCCCAGGAATTCTCTGACTTGCTTAGGAGTCTCAGGTGGAGGGATATGGAGAACAGTTTCTTTCCTCGTGTCTGACAGCCACCTCTTCCCTTCTCGTAACACATAGCCCAGGTAGCTTACCTGTCGTTTGCAGATTTGTGCTTTCTTGGCTGATGCCCAATATCCTAGAGTTCCTAATTCTGCCAGAAGTCTCTCCATCCCTTTCAGACAGTCTTCTTCTGTTTCGGCTGCAAGCAGAAGATCATCAACATATTGAAGCAAGGTTACCTGGGGGTTAGCTTCTCAATATAGCACCAGATCTTGGTTGAGAGCTTCATCGAAGAGGGTGGGGGGATTTTTGAATCCTTGCGGGAGCCGAGTCCATATGACTTGCCCCATCACCCCTCCATCTGGGTCTCTCCATTCAAAGGTGAAAAGCTCTTGACTCTTTGGCGCAAGTTGGAGGCAGAAGAAGGCATCTTTTAAATCTAAAATGGTATACCAGCCTTGGAGAAGTGGCAAGGAACTTAAAAGATTATAAGGATTAGGAACTGTGGGATGAATGTCTATTACCTGCTTGTTAACTTCTCGCAGGTCCTGGACTGGATGGTATTCATTTGTGCCTGGCTTCCTGACAGGAAGGAGTGGGATGTTCCAAGCAGATTGACATCTGTGCAATATCCCCAACTGGAGGAATCGGGTGATATGGGCCTGGATTTCTTCTCTGGCTTCTCTCGGCATAGGGTACTGACGAACTGCTACAGGGGTGGCTTGTGGTTTTAGTTCAACATAGACAGTGGCCTATGTTTAGTCTTCCCAATTCCCGCCATCTCTGCCATGCCTGAGGGAACTTTCTTAGCCACAGGCTAAGGTCTCCTGAGCCTGGGTTCTCTTTTTTTAATTCAAAGAGTCTATACTCATCTTCTAACATTACAGTCAGTATCTGGATGGGATCCTCTGAGGGCCTTTTAAGCTGCGGCCCCTCTGGCAGGAAATGTATCTGAGCTTTCATTTTTGTGGGCAAGTCTCTTCTTAATTAAGGGTATGGGCAATCTGGGATCACAAGGAAAGAGTGAGACACTAATCCTGTTCCCAGGTCTACCGTCCATGCAATGGTCCAAGAATACAATTTATTTCCCGTTGCTCCCTGGACCCATGATTTCCAATTTGAGAGCAGTCCGTGAGCTTGTTGCAATACTGAGTGCTGTGCCCCGGTGTCTACTAGGAATTGAGTAGGCTTCACCTCCACAGTTAAGATTACCCTAGGTTCGGGGAGGGGCTCCAAACCCTATCCCCCCTAATCACTGTCTCCGTGCATGGTTAGAATTTTGGGGTGGGCAACGGGTTTTTCCCACTGCTGAAGTTTCTTTTTCCTGTTTGGGCATTCTCTGGACCAATGTCCCTTTTCTTTACAGTATGCACAGTGATCTTTATCCAGCTGTTGCCTCCTGCTGCCTGGCCCTGGTTTAGGTTCTCTGGTCTCTCTCACAACAGTGGTGAGGATTTTATGGAGGTTGCGTTCTTGCCATCTTTCTTCCTCAGCTCTCTTTCCTCAGTCTCTCGCAGTTTTCTACCCTCTTTTTCTTCTTCTGTCTCTCTATTATGATACACTTTCTCTGCCACCTATACTAAGTCTCACAGGGGTTTGTCCTGCAGTCCTTCTAGCTTTTGCAATTTCCTCCTGATATCTTTACTAGACTGATCTATAAAAGCTACAGTAACTGTGGCTTTATGTTCTTCACTGACTGGATCATATGGAGTGTACTGCCAAAAAGCTTCCATGAGTCTTTCTTAAAATGCTGAGGGGGATTCTTCAGGTCCTTGAAGGACTAACCTTACTTTAGCCAAATTGGTGAGGCACCTCACTGCTCCCCTGAGACCTGCCATCAGAGCCTGGTGGAAGACTTTCAGGTGCTCCTTAACTTCCAGGGTGTTTAAGTCCCAATCAGGTCTGGTCAGAGGGAACCCTTCCTCAATAATGGCTGGGTTCTGAGTGGGTCACCCATCGGCCCCCAGTACATTCTTCCGGGCCTCTAGGAGGATCCAATCTTTTTCTTCTGTTGTAAACAGGACCTGTAACAACTGGTTGCAGTCATCCCAAGTGGGCTGATGGATAAAAAGTAAAGATTCAATCAGATTGGTCAATCCTCTGGGATTTTCTGAAAAAGGGGGATTTGGGGTCTTCCAGTTGTAGAGGTCTGAGGAAGAGAAAGGCCAATACTGTTGGAGTTGCTGGCCATCCTCAGAGGGGGGGCCAAGGGCTCGAAGGGGAAGTGCCACAGCGGCACCTGGCGAGGGGGCCTGGCGGCTCCTTGTTCCTCCAGCTGGGCCAACATTCTGCCCTCCGCTGGCCTGAGGGGTTGGAGGAGGTGGGGGAATGATGGGAATGGGAGGGACAGGAGGAACAGGAGAGGGAGGGGGGAAGGAATAGGGACTGGGGGGCGGCAGGCTTGGGGAGGCCGGTAGGAGGGTATGGAGGGGGAAAATCGAGGAGGGGGAGATATGCATCGGGGGTGAAGGCAGAACTTTCTTAGGTTCTTTCGGGTCGCTATGGAGCGCAAAATCCTGTGAAGATGGGTGGGGTAAGAAGGGCTGAACCCAAGATGGGGGGTTCTGTGACTAAGTTTTCCCAGACAAGAATGTAAGGAATCTGGTCTTGTTGTGTGTGGGATCCAGTACCAAAAACTTTCCTCTTGACTGCCTGTATAAGGGGAAGAGAGAAAGATCCCCTGGGAGGCCAGCCAACATGAAAAACCAGCCAATCAGCCAAGGCCAGAGTGTTCCATTTATCCTTTTTAACAAGAACAGATTATGTGCTCTACTCTTTACGTCTCCCCAGTGTCTTAAAGTCAAATCTAAAGGAGTCGTCTGCATCTGCCCCATTTTTTCCATCAACAACAAAACTAAGATAAACACAATAGCTAACAAACAGGCGCCTACAGAGAAGAATCTACTGCGGCCGCGGAGGCAAAACTGAAAGTAAGTTGAGGGTCTGTCGGACTGCAGCGGCAGCCAACTTTCCTCACAGATGAGGCCCTCCTCCTCCAGACAGGGGCAAGGGACGTCTCCCAAAACCCCTGGTCGGCAACCTGCCAGCACGTCCGCCTAAGTCAATGCAGACCCAGATACAGATTGGAGCTCCTACAGGCTTATACAGGCTTGTCCGTGAGCAAAAACACTGAGTGAGCTCACCAGCCGGCAAGACACTTTCTGATTAAACACAGAACATTATTACAGGTTTGACAAGAGACACACAGATACAAACACAGTAATACCTGGCCGGGGCAAGCTTCCGATCCTTGGCTTGTCTTTCCTCCGGGGGGGGCACACTGTCCCGGATGAGCCCCCAAATGTAAGACCTAGCAGCCTTATTCCGGTCAGCGTTTCTCCACAGTGAGAAAACGAGGGCCACGGCAGATCGATGCAACAAGCAAGAGGTTTATTATTCCAGCTAGCTGGGGTCCAAGTGTCTGCCCAACACAGCGGGTTTCAACAAGGACCCCGAGCACTCAAAGCCAAGGGTTTATATAGCATTTTCAAAGCACTTAACTCATAGTAATTTTCCACAGCTACACATTATTTTTGCAAGTCATACATCCTGGGGTTATAAACAAGAACAAGATAAGACCACTCCTCAATTGTTAGGGCGGTTCTGCACCATAAGCTTGGTATGTATGATTAGCTGACCAAGGTTAGCTGACCAAGGGTCACAGCTGCCCACAACCCGGTGTTCATGATTAACTTGTTTTTCAAGCCTTACCCAGTTCCAGTTTTTCTTTCTAAGTCACATACCCAGAAAATGGCTTCTAGGCCCTTAAGATGGCTACTCTTATGCTAACCTATTTCTATTCTTACAAAACCTGTCATAATGGGTGCGACCTTTGGGAGGGCTGCCCCTAGAAATGATGGGGATAAGAGGCACTCATGCCGAGGGACATGTGTCTACACTTGTGTGGTCATGGAGGCGCCACCACCGCGGCTGGTCACACCGACCCTGGCCAGGGGCCTGAGTCTAAGCCTACTGCTTCTGCCACTGCTGCTGTTCTTGCTTCTGGCCATAGCCTGGACACAACCATGGAAAGAAGCAGAGGTCTGAGTCACCTTGATAGAGAAGCAACTGGTTGCTGTGTACCACACCTTGCTGGCTACAGAGCCCATCGCCAGAACAGTTCCAACCAAGGTAATAACCTCCTATCTGATTGTGGGGTGGGTGAGAGACTGGACCCAAAGGCCACAGAGTGGTGTGGCACAGACACCTCAACAGACAATGTGGGCCCATCGGTGTGGCTTGTCTTTCACCTTTGAAGAAGTCGGCTGAGCCTGGAAGGAGTGCCTGCACGTTGTGCAGATCAGCAAGCCACCAAGAGCGTCTCTCTGAAGCCTATGTTACGTCACCAGTTACTGAGAGTGATAGAGGTACCCACTTTATTGGACATGTGTTGCAAGGATGGGTGCAGCAATTAGGAGTAAAATGGACATGGCCCTGGACATTTTGACACATGGATCAGCGATGGCTGGCTCTTTTGGCACCTTGGGGAAAAGGCCTGGAAGCTGGTCTTCTGTGTATTCCTGTCATAATAGCAAATTGGCCCCTGATGACCACGGTTATTTGCTTCTACAGTCTTTATGTCCTGGATGCACCCCCTGGATGCAGCTGCCATGTGATGGCTGGAATGGATGAGTTTTGGACTTACTGCATGGGACTTGGAACCTAGCTGAATCCTCTGACTTGAGAATTATGATTGTGTTGATGTGGCCAAGAAAATAATGTTTAAGGAGAGGCTTGACTTTGTCTAATGTTTGGTAAAAGTTTTGTGAGCAATCTAGCATGACTGTTAGGAATGAATAAACAAGTGTAGAAACATTTTGTTCTTAGTGAGAGATTGTGCTGTAAAATACATGTGCTTAATCTGAATAGGCTGAATCCTCTGGCTTGAGGATTATCAAGATTTATTGCTGTTGCTATTGCATGCTACTGGATTGGTTGGAAGAGGGGGATCGAGTAAATTGTAAGGTGAGATTTCTGAAGGGGTGAATTGTGAGTAAAATTGAAACATTTCCAGAATATTTTACCTGGTTTTAGTATATCTGCATATCAACAGGTGTTCAGAGATGTAAACAAGTAGGCTTTAGTGCATTTGCGTCTTTCCTCAGGGGTAGAGAGGTTCATCTCCATAATCAGTGGGTAATTACCTGGGAACAGAGGGCTTCTCTGTACCTGAGAGGTGAGGGGGAGGGCCGGTGTGGTTGCTGCTTGAGCAGAGAAGAAAGACTGCCTGGGACTGCAGTTTGTGAGCAAGAAACGGGTTTTAAACTTTATTTCTCCCTTTGACTGATTTTGGTTTTTAGGGGTATTTTGCGCCGGGATTTCCTTTCCCCAGACTTACAAGTTTATTTACAAAACTGTCAAAGAGTTAGACATTTTGGGCCCTATAGGTGTAGCCACAGAAGCTCTGGCTTGTCCCATAGCTGGGCAGCTAAGCCCCCAATGCTGGGAGGTCAACACCTATGGTGGGGGAGGCAGACAAGTCAGAGATAAGAAGTAGGAAGCTGCCGGCCGACAGACTGCTCATGTTCCTCCCTCCCTATGGAAGGCTCTGAGGAGCATTTTCATACAGCCCTGTGCAATCCTCTGCGTTTCTTGGGAATCTGTGGCCAGTTTATAAATGTATGTCCTTTAATTTGCTCTTCCTTCTTCCCTGCTTCACTTTCCTATGACCCTGAGGTCCTGCAGTGTTCCCCAGGAAAGCTTTAGCACACAACTTGCCTTGGGCTCCTGTTTCTAAGGAACCCAGCCTAAGACATCTGCCTTCCTGATAAAGGATTTCAGCTGCTCCAGCCACAGCCCTCCTTTGGGTCCATCTGATAACCAGTAGTATCTTGGCCTTTCGATTCATTTCAGTTTAGCAGAAATTTATTGAACATTGTGCGCAAACGGATTCACCAAAGAAGAAGAGAGCCTGTGCCCAATAAATGTGGGGGTGTTACCAGACCTTTAAAGAAGAACACATAAAGGACAGAGGCATGGCCAGTGACAAATAAACAAATTACTCACAGATGTCAGTGGAGGGGGGTGGAAAGAGATAGGGGTTGAATTCGGTTTAAAACTAAATTGTGCTTTTTGAAAAACAGACATTTACATGATATCAGGCCTGCAAACAGAATTAATCAACTTCAATGTGCCTTCCCCTGCAGATATTGAAAAAGCAGATTTTGATTCCGGGTGTCTGGGGTGAGGCCCAAGACTCTGCATTCCCAGCAAGCTCTCAGGCAGATGCTGCTGTCAGTGGCTCCTACTTCAAGAACAAGGCCCTAGAGCTTGAATCTTAACCTGAAAGAGAAAGGGCACACCCTGGCATATTTAAACTTGGGGAGGGCTTAGTTTAAAACAGATTTTTTTAAAAAAGCGATTTACATCCAAGTAGGTCAAAGAGAAAAGGAGGAGTCAGGGATGGCAGCGTAAGGTTAGGGGTGAGGAGCCGCATCCTTGCTTCTGGCCCAGAAAGCCCCAGGGAGTGAGAAGTGTTTGGACTAGCTCGGGACAGAGGTCAGGATACCAGGAGTAAAAGGAAGCAAACAGAGGAGGAGGAAGGCAGATAAGGCCCTGGAGAGACGAACAGAAGTAATTCTGTGTTGATAAAGGGAAAACGTCCTGGTGGTGCTTTCCAGTTGAATCTTAAAGGACGTCTACCCTGGTGTACATACAAGAGGAGGCCAGGCTCTGATACACTCCAACGAGGGCCTCTTTCTCCGGTGAGCAGCTCAGTCCCCTTAAGAGGCCTAACTGCAAATGACCCATCTTGTTATACATCATTTTACATGCTTCCTCTCTGAACGCCAACCAGCCAGGTGTCGAATGAATAAAGCTCACGTGGAAGGCAAGACAGGATTTGCCTGACAGAGACTCTATATTCAATTCCCAGCTAAATTGTCTGAAATACAGCCATTCTATAAAGAGAGAACAAGGGTTCACGGTCTGATGAAGTAAAGCTACTAAAAGTAGCAGAGAGTGTTGCAACTGGTGTTAGTGATGGATAAACACCAAGGAAAAAGAAAAGGAAACACAAGCATACTAAGAGCTGAGTGTGTTGTGAATACATAGCCCTGTTATTTTTAAATAAATGTTTAATAACTAAGAGAATGGAGATGCAAATAAATGAGGAAGCATGAGCTATTAAGGGTAGTTCAATAGTGAGTTGAATTAAGCCAAGGAACATGTTTTACACGTAAATGTACATTCTGTGCAATTTCAGATGTATATGAAAGCACATGTAATTCTATATTCCTTCATGGTAAGAAACAACTGTTTATACATTTACGCATCTGAAGATATTTTTCTGCCATTGTTTATAATGAGGAATACCAGCATTTCATTTCAGTTCACCTTATCCTGTATGCTGACATTTAGGCCTTTCAGCTCTAAAAGAGAAAAGGCTTTGGTTTTTAATGAAAATTTCCAATAGTCAAAAAGGAATGTAATGATTTTGAGATCTGGTCCTCAGCTATGCATTTCAGGTCAATTGACAAAAACTCATAGTTAATTAAACACAAATGCTTTTACATAAATCTACTCTCTTTGGAGTGGTTTTGAAAGTACACACACACATGCACACACACACACACACATATTGTTTAAATGTACACACAAAATTCTCTCTTAATTGAATGGTAGAAAAATTACACACACTTGATTGGCAGCCAAGTTAAACTTAGAAAGTTTCATTTGTACTTTCAAGATCATGAATGATAGAAGTGACTTTTTCAATCCAAAGTCAATAAATCCATTTCAATTTGAAATTATGTCCTGGGTGTATAGGTGTTCTTGAATGTCTTATCACCTACTAAAGTCAAAAAACATCGCTACCATCACATGCTTTTGGTGGGGGAAGAGGGGACATGCAGTACAGAGAAGGGTATCTCTTTCTGAGGAGACGGAAGGGAGCAGGCATGTGGATCTCTGTTAGAGATGGCTGGAAAGGAGGAGAGAGTCTAAGGCTTGGCTGGTCAGAAACTAGGAGGGGCTATTTCTGAAGTTAAATGTGTAGTCTTAATGTCTAAAGATGTAAGATGCCAAGAAAGATTTGAAATCATGCCATGAACACAAAGATATCAGTATGACTTCATGGCATTGGCAGGATCCTTCCCATGCAGAGCCTGAGATGAGGATTCACCTGCAAGTATTTACTTGGAAGCCGGTAAGTGGTGGAGGACTGTGACCGTGAGAGGGAGATGGAGCCCAGATTTGAAGTCAGGCAAAGTCTCATGGAAGGCAAGTTGGGCTCCGTCCCCCAGGAGAGTTCCAGAGATGGTGCAGGTTGCTGTAGTCATCTTTTGCTACATAAGAAATGACCCAAACTTAGCAGCCTAAACCAATACACATTTATGCCAGCATCCCTGCCATACCCGAGTCTGGATGTGATGCTCCTTCTTTCTTTTCAAACTGTATTTATTGCCTTTTAGCATGTCTTGTAATTTTCTGTTAAAAGCTGGACATGATGTACTGGGTGGAAGGAGTTGTGGAAAGTAGGCTTTTAGGGGTATGGGAAGTTGTGAGGTGAGAAGCAGGCTATGCCTCTATGATAGAGCTCAGCCTTTAGTGAACCTGAGCCCCTCGGCTGTGAACTCACAAGTACCTCTCAGTGTGTTCCCCTGCCTTAGATGGGAAAGGATGCCTAGAGGAGGCTGGAGTTTGGTATTTCCCTTCCCCCAAGGTGTCCAGGCTCTGACAAAACCCCAACAGGTTAGTACCACATTTGTCTTGAGGGAAGTCTTGTTCAGAAGAACAGAATGCTCTGCTGTTATTTTAAATGGCCAGAAACACAAGCAAATTTTTCTCTGATCTTCACTGTGAGAACCATAGTAAAGTTCCAGGAACTAAAATTTACAAATGTGGGGGGCCCCTGGAGTTTTAGACTCACAGACGTGTCTACACTGAGCCTCTAGCAATTTGTCACTTCCAGTTCAGGTTTTTTTCCTACCCTGGCACTGGTCCTTGCAGACGTATCCACTCATGGGTTTCTGTGGTTCTCTGTTTCTCTCTATCTGCCTGCCTGTCTCTACAGTTTGGGTGGGGCAGCAGTTTGTCCTGTGACCTTACTTCTCTGATGGTTCTAAGAAGAGTTTTGCTTTCTCAGCTTGTTCACTCTTTTAATTTGGTAGACAAAGTGTCAACTGCTAAGCTCCTTATATGCCAGACTAGAAATTAGCAGCCTACGTTTATTTTCTCACAGTTCCTATGGCTCAGGAATCTAGACATGGTTTAGCTGGGTCTCCCATTTCAGGATCTCTCAATGGCTGAATTAAGATGTCAGTCAGGGCTGGGTCTCAACTGAAGGTCTGAGTGGGGAAGGATTCACTTCCAAGTATACAGTTTACTGGCAAGTTTCCATTCTTCATGAGCTGTTGGCCACATGCCACCGTCCATTGCTTGCCAATAGGCCTTTCTCCCCAGGGCAGCTTATAGCCTGGTGGCTTGATTCATCACAGCCGGCAAGAGAGGTTCTGCTGGCAAGAGGCAAGCCACAGTCTTTTCTAACATAATCACAAACTGATTTCCTATCACTTTTTCTGTGTTGTATTGGTTACAAGCAAGTCATACATTCCACCCACACCTAATGAAAACAAATACTCAGTGTAAACACCAGCAGGTGGGGTTTACTGGGGAGGCCATATGAGTGTCTTTCCCTCACAGCTGCCCCCCAGGGAGTCTGATGGGGCCAGGGAGCTGGAGTGTCCATCCATCAGTCAGCCAGGAAGGGCTGCCCCTGGGTGGGCCTTCCTGGCCCCAGGGCCTCTGAGAGCATTGGCAGAGCAAGTTCCTGCCACCCGAGGGTGTCCTCCTGCAAAGAGAGTCAAGGACGGCTCTTTGGCCTCAAGGAATATTTCATGAATACAAGGGTGACACAGTGAGGGTACACACCTGCTGCCCTCCCCATCCAGACTTCTGTTAGTGTGGTCTGACCCCGTGCAATGGACAAAATCCCTCAGGCTTGGCTACAAAGCTTGAAGAGGATAAAATGTGTTGCAGTGGCTTATATCTTGGCCTTGAGCCCTTTCTATGCCCCCTGGGGAATTTGCTAGCTCTGGAAATATTCCATAAAATCAGTGAGTTCGGGATCCAGGCCTAGACCCCAAAGAGCCTGATGTGTGGTCCTTGTTGGCTATCAAGCTCACCCAACAAAGCATGAGACTCCTGGCTTCCAGAGGAACAGTGCCCTTTGCTCTGAGAAGACCACAGCAATCCAGGGATTGCGCAGCAGGGCCCAAGAGAACAACCGCAGCTCTGCAAAGCACAGGGTGGGGCTGGGGAAGAAGGAAGTAAACCAACACTGATATTATTGTGGGACTGCCTCCCAGAAGCTGCCAGCGCTGGGAACTTTACATCTTTCTCCCACCTCCACCCCTGTGGCTCATGTTTATGTCTCTGGTTTCCATACAGGACACCCGAAGAGGTGGGGAAGCTTGTCCAAGGTCCCAGAGGCAGTAGAGCTGGGAATCAAGCCCAGGAGGATGACACTCCCAGCACTCCCTCCGCAGGGCAAGCGGAGAATCATTTCCCCCGTCACCGTGAATGTGTACAAACTAGTCAGACCAAGGAAACCCACCTTCTCGCTCTACTACCTTGAAGCAACAAGGAGACGGCCTTTGAGAGGCTGGAGGCAGGTCGCAGATGGCTGAGTCTGATGCCATGTGACTGTGACTGCACTGTCTAGGAAGCATGGGGGGGTGGGGGAGGGCAAGGTAAGGGGGTTAGGGAGCATGTGCACATAGACATGGCACATACTTCAAACCCTGTTCAAATTTTATGCTTCCTTTTGCAGTGCATGATGCTAATACACTGCAGTAAGATGACAATTATTTCTGGGAGGGCAGCATTCTCTGCTGTTGTCATCCACACGGGACTGCCAGACACATATCCAACAAAAAGGACCAATCATGTTCATGAACCATAGACTTGGGCTAAATTAGAAATGACTGCTTTCCCAGTATGCAAGTGGCCACACAGATGGAATAGGAAATCCACATTAACCTCAAGGGCTTGGCTTGTGGTTAGAACTAGAGCACGTTGGTAGATAACATAACCTTATGTCAACCTGGTCGTGCATTCTGCAGAAACAACTGTCTGACACATGTGCTAGAGCACTCATCTCAGTAGCAGACGGTCTGAAAGGCACTACTACAGAAAGTGTGGGCAAGTCGGTGGGAAGCCTGCCAGTTTAAACGTAATGGGTCTTCCACCCCAAGTCTTTGGGTTTCATTACTTTGCCCTTGATTGAACGTCTCCAGAAAACTGTGTATAACTTGAGTCTCTCAAATTTATGACATTTCTTTAGTCTATCACAGGGGTTAGAAAACTTACTTTTAAGGATCCAAATAGTAAAAATTTAGCCTTTGCAAGCCACACAGTCTCTGTTGCAATTACCAACTCTGTCATAGGGGCCCCGAAGTAGTCCCAGGCAGTAGGTTAATGACTGCATGTGGCATTGTACCAAAAAGTTTTATTTATGAAAACAGCCAGCCAGCCCTCAAGTCATAATTCGTCTTCTGTATCAAACTAAGCAAAACAAAACAATATAAAACAATAAATGTGTATGGGCTTTTGTAATGTGTATATGCTAGAATTTTTTTTATTTTGGTATCATTAATCTACAATTACAGAAAGAACATTATGTTTACTAGGTTCCCCCCTTCACCAAGTCCCCCCCACATACCCCTTCACAGTCACTGTCCATCTGCGTAGTAAGATGCTGTAAAATCACTACTTGTCTTCTCTGTGTTGTGCAGCCCTCCCTATGCCCCCCACGCACTATACATTATCCTAGATTTTTTAAAGAGTATTTGGTTCTGCTTTAGAAAATAAGAGAAACTGTAAAGAGGCAAGTTGCTGGTGAGACACATGAGGCATGTAAGTAAGAAGAGCATATGTGAATTTAACCATAGTTACAGAAGGATGGAAGAATCAAGAAATCTCCCAATGTTAGTGAGGTCTTACATTGGCCATCATTGGTGACACCCATTCTGGCCACTTGTGTCTTCTATCTGAGAAATACAGCTAACACCAGGAGTTGCCAAGCCAGGGAAACAGCAAGCCACTTCTGCGTCTGGACATTCTCGCCCCACTGTGGCTCTGATGCCGCCGGCTGACCCCAGGCACTTCCCACCTCCTGGTGGTCCTTGCTCATCTTCAACTGTGCTCCCCCTAGCTGCATGCTCAGGCCTGGCAGACAGGTGCTCACTGTGTAACTCTAGGTTAGGTACTGTGGCCTTTCTCCCAGCTGGCATCCTGCCCTAAATGTGTCCACCAGCCCCACCTTCCCCCCTTTCTCTCAATGTGCTTTAAATTGACTTAATCAATAGTGTGATTCAGGCACCTTTATTTGGTCTCAGAGATCACCTATCCAGTTATGAACTTAGTGGCTATCATTGATCAAAGTAATTTCCTGCAGAACACCTTTGAACTGTAAAACCCATGATGTTAAGGGTCAACAAGGAAAAGGAACACGTTCCCTGGAACTTAAGCATGAGAAACCTGGCAGCCCTTTACCAACCCACATGACAAGCTGACCATCACCAATGATAAGCCACATGGACGTCAAGAACCCCTGATATGTGTGCCAAGAAGGCCACATATCCTGTGTTCTTCCCTCAAATCCATAACCTAGCCTATCATGACAAAACCATCCGAGAAGCCCAAAACTGGGGGACGTGCTACACATCCCTGACCAGTCCACCTCAAAACGGTCCAGGCCATGAAAACAAAAGGAAATGGGGCAACTCACAGACCAGATGAAGGAGAGACATGACACTAAATGGATTGTGAGGTCCTGAGATGGAAAGATGACATTAATGCACAAACTGGGGAAATCCAAATAAAGTCAGGGGGTTCATAACTAATAAGGTGCCGGCAGCAGAGGGCATACAAGCACTCTGCATTTTCTTGACAACTTTTCTGTACATCTAACATTATTCCAACTAACAGTTTGTTTATTAAAAAATCAATTACACATTATTTCCTGTGGCCCTTCCATGTGTATAATTATGCAGAAGTAAACAATTATCGTGATCAGGTTTTTTGAAACTTCCTATGTGTGTTTGGAAGAAATTTGGTGCAGTAAAAATTCTACCACCTTTCATTCGTCCTCTGTTACTTCCTGTTATTCCCACTGCTAGGCAAATACTTCTACATTCCTTTAAGTTCAGTCAAACAGATTCAAGTGAACAAGAATTTTGGCCAGCAGCCAGGGGAGGAATTTCCTGCATTCGATCAGCAATCTGTTCAACATCAAAGAGGTAATGGATCCTGTTTCCAGGGTCCCTCCGTCCCACACGGCACCTGAATCCTGTCATCTCTAAGGATGCATAGATCTAGGCCCTTTCTCCTTGTATGCGTGGTTGTGGTGTGTTGTGGGGTGAGAGGGAGGGAAGAAAATAACATTAATTGAGCTCCCACGGTACTAGACCTTGTGGCTCTGCCATTTCATTCCATGGTTCTCAAAGTGTGCCTCCCAGGGGCTTTTTGGAGATGCAAGTTCACTGTGCCTTCTCTGCAAGCCTCGTGCACGTATCTCTAATTTTCTTTTCTTCTCCAAACAGGAGTATGAAGTAGAAAGGCATTCCATCACACAAATGATATCACAGTGAAGGAGAAGACTCACACGGCTTGTGGGAAGAGCGGTATGTTCAAGGACGCCTCACTGAAATCTTACAGACAGAATTATTTTTGTCGTTTGGAAATGTTTATGTTGGCTTTCACTAGAACCACCTGCTGGTATTTGGGACTGCTTCATTCTTCATACTGCCATTCAGTTGGCAAAGCTATGCCGAAGTTACAAGGAGTTTAGGTCCCAGAAGGGGTTTGAGATCTGAAAATCTTCCCCAGATGCAATGTTGTAGGTGAAGGTAAGGCTGCTGGCTGGCCTCAAAAATCCTGTTTTCTCGGAGCCCCAAGCCCTGCCCCAGGGTGGAGCTCTAATCTCTGACCCTCAGGTCTACACCCTTGACCTCAGCTGAGGGACACTTGAAGGGCAGTGGATATGTCCCATGCACGTGGCCACTATTCCCCCACCCCACTTTTCCTCCTACATCAAGTCCCCCTAATTTTGAAGTCTGAAAGGGCCTCTTCATGAAATAGGATGTCCACCTAATACCAGCTACCTCAGAGAAAGAGAGAGTTCATCCTAGACCACTGCCCAAACATTGGCATGGCTAACATAAATCTTAAGACCCTGATGCCATCCCAGGAACAGTGACAACAGATGGTTTACATGCCCACTATTCATTCCTCAGGTAAAAACTCTTTTATCTCTTGCAAAGAAGTGACTGCCGTCCAAGATGATTGCTTGGATCACAGCAACTAGGGTCTGCTTGCCTGAGTAGTAAAGTCCTGAGTTTGTGGTTTTAAGCTATGAAATCTGGGATAACTGGATATGCAATGACATTCTCAGGGGTGCTTGGAAAGCTCACCCACCCACTGCTGAGCCTGCCTGCCCTCAGACGCCAAATGTCTCTTTCTTCTGCTCGTGTCGGCGCAGAGAGCCAATCAGCAATCTTCCAGGATCAGCCACGCTTCCAGAAATGCAACCCGAGAAGACGGCTCTCTCTCTCTCCTGTAAGTCGCCCAGATCTTTCTGAGACATTCTTTTGGAGGTCTTCTCACTTGGCTTGAGGGTGGGACAGGTCCCGCAGCAACACCCTGAGGGTAGGCAGATAACCTGAGCCCTTAGGCCTCCCAGCACGAGCTCTGGGGCTTTAGCCCCAGGGCTTCCAACCTAACAAGAAAAGTCCTGGTCAGGGTCTCAGAACACCTGAGAGCGATTTCCATCTGGGTGTCTGTACTGTGATGGTTAATGTTGCCCAAAGGTGATAGGTCCTAATTCCTGGAACCTGTAAAAATTACCTTATTTGGCAAAAGGGTCTTTGTGCATGAGATTACAATAAAGATTCTGAAATTAAGAGATGACCCTTGGTTCTCCAGGTGGGCCTAAAGCAATCACCACTGTCCTTATAAAAGCACGGAGAGGGAGACTGAACTCGGAAGAGAAGGTTGTGTGACCAGAAGCAGAGGCTGGAGTGACATGGCCACAAACCAATGCTTGCCACCAGAAACTGGAAGGGGCAGGGGACAGAATCTTCCCTAGGGCCTCCAGACGAGGCATGGCCCTGCTGACCCCTTGATTTCAGACGTCTAGCCTTCAGGAAGGAAAAACTTGCTCTTGTTTTAAGCAATTTACGGCCACTGGTTCCAACAGCCCTAGGACCTGACACAGTATCCCGCAGGCATCTCTGATTTCAGCCAGCCCCAGGAAATTCATTATTGCCTCCCCTCACCTGTTCTCCCACCACCAATATCCATTTATCAGCGGCTCAACTCAGTTACTGCAGCCCAGCAGGAGTGGTTTTGACCACCAATGGCCCCCACCCCTCAACACACACACCCTGGAAAGGGAGAGGCTGGGGACAGTGTTACAGTGGATGGAATTGGGGGGTTTCAGTGTTAAAATTAGCAAGATTTCTACCTTTTTGTCCCTATGCTATTTATTTTTATTGTACTTTGACAGTACTTTTTTTGGTATAATTAATCTAAAGTTACATAAAGAACATTATGTTTACTAGACTCTCCCCATCACCAAGTCCCCCCCACAACCCAACTACAGACATTGTCCATCAGCATAGTAAAATGCTGTAGAATCACTACTTGTCTTCACTGTTTTGCACAGAATTCCTGACGCTTCCCCCCCCCACATAATATATACTATTCATAATGCACCATCTCTGCCCCCACTCCTTATCCCTCCTTTCCCACCCATCCTCCCCAGTCCCTTTCCCTTTGGTAACTGTTAGTCCATTCTTGGGTTCTGTGAGGCTGCTCTTTTGTTCCTACAGTTTTTTCTTTGTTCTTATACTCCACAGATGAGTGAAATCATTTGGCATTTGTCTTTCTCTACCTGGCTTATTTCACTGAACACAATACCCTCTAGCTCCATCCATGTTGTTGCAAATGGTAGGATTTGTTTTCTTCTTATGGATGAATAATACTCCATTGTGTATATGTACCACATCTTCTTTACCCATTCATCTACTGATGGACACTTACGTTGCTTCCATTTCTTGGCTATTGTAAATAGTGGTGCAATAAACATAGGGGTGCATCTGTCTTTTTCAAAATGGGCTGCAGTATTCGTAGGGTTAATTCCTAGAAGTGGAATTCCTGGGTTAAATGGTATTTCTATTTTGAGCTTTTTGAGGAACCTCCATACTGCTTTCCACAGTGGTTGAACTAGTTTACATTCCCACCAGCAGTGTAGGAGGGTTCTGGTTTCTCCACATCCTCACCAACATTTCTTGTAGGTTGTCTTTTGGATGGTGGTGATCCCTACTGGTGTAAGATGATATCTCATTGTGGTTTTAATCTACATTTCTCTGATGATTAACGATGTGGAGCATCTTTTCATGTGTCTGCTGGCCATTAGAATTTCTTCCTTGGAGAACTGTCCCTTCAGCTCCTCTGTCCATTTATTAATTGGATTTTTTGCTTTTTGTTTGTTGAGGTGCATGAGCTCTTTATATGTTTTGGATGTAAACCCTTTCTCGGATCTGTCATTTATGAATATATTCCCCAAAACTGTAGGATGCCTTTTTGTTTCTTGGTGGTGTCCTTTGCTGTACAGAAGCTTTTCAGAGTGATATAGTCCCACTTGTTCATTTGTGCTTTTGTTTCCCATTCCTGCGGAGATATGTTTATGAAGAAGTCACTGATGTTTATATCCAAGAGATTTTTGCCTATGTTCACTCCAAGAGTTTTATGGTCTCATGACTTACTTACATTCAGGTCTTTGATCCATTTCAAATTTACTTTTGTGTATGTACTTTTAGACAATGATCCAGTTTCATTCTCTTACATGTAGCTGTCCAGTTTTGTCAACACCAGTTGTTGAAGCAGCTGTCATTTCCCCATTGTATGTCCATGGCCTCTTTATCATATATTAATTGACCATATATGTTCGGGTTAATGTCTGGACCCTCTATTCTATTCTACTTGTCTGTGGGTCTGTTCTTGTTCCAGTACCAAATTGTGTTGATTACTGTGGCTTTGCAGTAGGGCTTGAAATTGGGAAGCAAGATGCCCCCCACTTTATTCTTCCTTCTCAGGATTGCTTTGGCTATTCGGGGTCTTTTGTGGTTCCATATGAATTTTAAAACTATTTGTTCCAGTTCATTGAAGATAGGTATTTTGATAGGTATTTCATTGAATCTGTAGATTGCTTTAGGCAGGATGGCCATTTTGATTATATTAATTCTTCCTTGCCAAGAGCATGGGATGAGTTTCCATTTGTTCGTGTCCTCTTTAATTTCTCTTAAGAGTGTCTTGTACTTTTCAGGTACAGGTCTTTCACTTCCTTGGTTATGTTTATTCCTAGGTATTTTTTTTTAATGCATTTGTGAATGGAATTGTTTTTCCTGATTTCTCTTTCTGTTAATTCATTGTTAATATATAGGAAAGCAACACATTTCTGTATATTAATTTCATATCCTGCAACTTTGCTGAATTCAGATATTAGTTCCAGTAGTTTTGAAATGGAGTCTTTAGGGTCTTTATTTACAATATCATATCATCTGCAAATAGTGACAGTTAGACTTCTTCTTTACCAATCCAGATGCCTTGTATTTCTTTGTTATGTCTGATTGCCATGGCTTGGACCTCCAGTACTATGTTGAATAACAGTGGGGAGATTGGGCATCCCTGGCTTGTTCCCGATCTTAGAGGAAAAGCTTTGAGCTTCTTGCCGTGAGGTATGATGTTGGCTATGGGTTTGTTGTGTATGGCCTTTATTATGTTAAAGTTCTTGCCCTTTATTCCAATTTTCTTGGGGGTTTTCATCATGAATGGATTTTGAATTTTGTTGAATGCTTTCCAGAATCTATGGAAATGATCATGTAGTTTCTGCCCTTTTTTGTTGATGCGGTGGATGATGTTGATGGATTTTTTTAATGTTGTACCATCCTTGCATCCCTGGAATGAATCCCACTTGGTCATGGTGTATGATCCTCTTGAAGTATTTTTGAATTCGGTTTACTAATATTTTGTTGAGTATTTTTGCATCTATATTCATCATGCATATTGGTCTGTATTTTCTTTATTCTTGAGGTCTTTGCCTGGTCTTGGTATTAGAGTGATTCTGGCTTCATCGAATAAGTTTGAAAGTACTCCCTCCTCTTCTATTTTTTGGAAAACTTTAAAGAGAATGGGTATTATGTCTTATCTATATGTCTGATAAAATTCAGCAGTGAATCCATCTGGTCCAGGGTTTTTTTTGTGGATAGTATTTTGATTACTGCTTTAATTTCTTTGCTGGTAATTGGTCTGTTTAGATTTCCTGTTTCTTCCTTGGTCAGTCTTGGAAGGTTATATTTTTCTAGGAAGTTGTCTATTTCTTCTAGGTTTTACAGCTCATTAGCATATAAATTTTCATAGTATTCTTTAACAGTTTTTTTTTTGTATTTCTGTGGGGTCCATTGTGATTTGTCCTTTCTCATTTCTGATTCTGTTGATGTGTGTAGATTCTATTTTTCTCTTAATGTCTGGCTAGGTGCTTATCCATTCTGTTTAGTTTTTCAAAGAACCAGCTATTGGTTTTATTGTTTTTTCTATTATTTTATTGTTCTTAATTTTATTTATTTCTTCTTTGATCTTTATTATGTCCCTCCTTCTACAGGCTTTGGGCTTCATTTGTTCTTCTTTGTCCTGTTTCAATAATTGTGACTTTAAACTATTCATTTGGGAATTTTCTTTCTTCTTTAGATAGGCCTGGATTCCTATGTACTTTCCTCTTAGAAGTGCCTTCACTGTGCCCACAGAAGTTGGGACTTTATTCTCTTGGTGTAATTTGTCTCCATATATTGCTTGATCTCTGCTTTAATGTGGTCATTGGTCCATTGGTTATTTAGAAGCATGTTGTTATGTCTCCATGTCTTTGTCAGCCTTTTTCTTTTCTTTGTACAATGAATTAATGCCTTTGTGGTCTGAGAAGTTGGTTGGTAGAATTTCAATCTTTTTTAATTTACTGATGTTCTTTTCGTGGTCTATTATGTGATGTATTCTGGAGAATGTTCCACAGGCACTTGAGAAGAATGTGTATCCTGCTTCTTTTGGGTGTAGGGCTCTGTAGATGTCTGTTAAGTTCATCTGTTCTAGTGTGTTGTTCAGTGCCTCTGTGTACTTACTTATTTTCTGTCTGGTGGATTTGTCCTTTGGAGTGAGTGGTGTGTTCAAGTCTCCCAGAACAAATGCATTGCATTCTATTTCCTACTTTAATTCTGTTAGTATTTGTTTCACATATGTTGGTGCTCCTGTATTGTATATTTATAATGGTTATCTTCTCTTGTTGGGTTGACCCCTTTATCATTATGTAATGTCCTTCTTTATCTCTTGTTATTTTCTTTGTTTTGAAGTCTATTTTGTCTAATACCAGAACTGCTACATCTGCTTTTTTTCTCCCTATATTTTGCATGAAGTATCTTTCTCCATCCCTTGACTTTTGGTCTGTGCATGTCTTTGGGTTTGAGGTGAGTCTCTTGTAAGCAGCATATAGATGGTTCTTGCTTTTATATCCATTCTGTTACTCTGTGTCTTTTGATTGGTGTATTCAGTCTGTTTACATTTAGAGTGATTATTGAGAGATATGTACTTATTGCCATTGCAGGCTTTAGGTTTGTGGTTACCCAAGTTTGAAGGTTAGCTTCTTTACTATCTGACTGTCTAACTTAACTCACTTATTTAGCTATTGTTAGCACAGTCTGATGATTCTTTTCCTCCCTTCTTATTTCTCCTCCTCCTATCCTTATATATTAGGTGCTTTATTCTGTGCTCTTTTGTTTGCTTTGACTCCTTTTGTGGGTGGGTACTTGGTTTTATTTTTCTGCCTTTAGTATTTGGTTGGTCTGCTTTCTTTCCTGTGATTTTATTTTCTCTGGTGACATCTATTTAGCCTTAGGAATGCTTCCATTTAGAGCAGTCCCTCTAAGATACCCTGTAGAGGTGGTATGTGGGAGGCAAATTCCCTCAACTTTTGCTTGTCTGGGAATTGTTTAATCCCTCCTTCATATTTAAATGATAATCATGCTGGATACAGTATTCTTGGTTCAAGGCCCTTCTGTTTCATTGCATTAAATATATCATGCCATTCTCTTCTGGCCTGTAAGGTTTCTGTTGAGAAGTCTGATGATAGCCTGATGGGTTTTCCTTTGTAGGTGACCTTTTATCTCTCTTTGGCTGCCTTTAATTTAACTCTGTCCTTGTCTTTGATCTTTGCCATTTTAATTATTATATGTCTTGGTGTTGTCCTCCTTGGTTCTCTTGTTCTTGTAGTTCTGCAGGCCTCCATAGTTTGAGCGACTATTTCCTCCCCCAGTTTGGGGAAGTTTTCAGCAATTATTTCTTCAAAGACACTTTTTATCCCTTTTTCTCTCTCTTCTTCTTCTGTTACCCCTATGATGCGAGTATTGTTCTGTTTGGATTGGTCACACCATTCTCTTAAAATTCTTTCCTTACTGGAGATCCTTTTATCTCTCCCTGCATCAGACCCACATTGTGTGATGCTGAGCTCTTGCAGATGTAGATGTAGCCTGGCTGTTGTACTGTATCCAGTGATGTCTCTTTTAGGAATAGTTGTATTTGTTGTACTTTAAAAAATATATGTTTTTCAGAGGAGATTTCCACTGAACTACTCACGCCACCATCTTGGCTCCTCTCTCTGTCTCTATGCTTTCAAATCCCCATAAAGAACATGCCTCCACTCACAGGGTCCCCACCTGATGAAGCCGGAGTCCCCTTCCTCTCAGCCTTCAGGGTAATAGTGCAGTCATTCCATCCTGGATGTGCTTTGAACTGCTTTAGAGAAAAGAGTGGGCAGCAATGAAAAAACAGTTCTTGTTTTTGTCCCTTTTAAATTTCCACAATAAAAGATGAAAAATAGAAGAAATTTCACCTACAGTTTTATTACCCATTTTTTTTTTCCTCTCCCACTGAAACTCTAGCAGTGAAGAGCTGGTTCATGTTCGAGCTGTCCTTATTTTACACCATTCATTAGTTTCCCTTTTTGCCAGAGTTAATGTTTCATATTTCCTGCATCCTTTACATTCCTTAGCAACCTCTCCCTAGTTCTATGGGAGTGAAGAGTGCACAAGAGATAGGTGCTAATTGGCTATTTAAGAAAAAACAAAAACTGAAAAAACGCAATAATTTTTAAAAATATTCTTTATAAAAATAGTAGTTCCTGAGAGGAGCCAAGATGGCGGTGTGAGTAGAGCAGCGGAAATCTCCTCCCAAAACTACATATATCTATGAAAATATAACAAAGACAACTCTTCCTAGAATAAAGACCAGAGGACACACGGCAACACCCAGACCACATCCACACCTGTGAGAACCCAGCGCCTTATAAAGGGGGTAACATACAAGCCCTGGCCCGGAGGAAAGCGAGCGTCCCTCTCCCCAGCTCCCGGCGGGAGTAGGATAGGCAGAGCGGGAGGGAGACAGAGCACAGGACTGCCGAGCACCCAGCCCCTGCCATCCGGGCCAGAGCGCAGACACAGTGAGTGCACGGGGCCCTGGATACTAGGGAAAGAGGGCAGAAAGAGCAGTGAGAGGGTACCAGAGGCCTGGCACTGGAGGACATAAGAAAAGCGAGCGGCCATTTTTTTTTTTTGCTGTTTTGTATTGGCGAGTGCTTTTTGGAAGTCTTAAAGGGATAGGGACCCCAATACTAGGGAAACAGGGCAGAAAGACTGGTGAGCAGATGCCTGAGGCTAGCACCGGAGAACAAAGAAAAATGGCACCGGAGAACAAAGAAAAACGAGGGGCCATTTTTAATTTTTTTTTTATTTTTCAGTCATTTTGTTTTGGCAGGTGCTTTTTGGAAGTCTTAAAGGGGCAGGGCGGGACACTTACTCCAGAGGTAGGGAATCCGGGATCTCTGGGCACCCTAACCCCTGGGCTGCAGGGAGCAGGGAGGCCCCTCACGGAGATAAATAGCCTCCCAGCAGCTCCTGCTCCAACGCGACTCCACCATTTTGGAGTAGCTGCCCGAGCCAGGCCACGCCCACAGCAACAGCGGAGATTAACTCCATAGCAGCCGGGCAGGAAGCAGGAACCCTGTCTGCGCGCAGCTGCGCAGCACAAGCCACTAGAGGCCGCTGTTCTCCCAGGAGAGGAGGGCCACAAACCAACAAGAAAAGAAGTCCTTCCAGCCGTCACTCGTCCCAGCTCTGCAGACTATTCCTATCACCATGAAAAGGCAAAGCTACAGGCAGACAAAGATCACAGAGACAACACCAGAGAAGGAGACAGACCTAACCAGTCTTCCTGACAAAGAATTCAAAATAAGAATCATAAACATGCTGACAGAGATGCAGAGAAATACGCAAGAGAAATAGGATGAAGTCCGGAAAGAGATCACAGATGCCAGAAAGGAGATCGCAGAAATGAAACAAACTCTGGAAGGGTTTATAAGCAGAATGGATACGATGCAAGAGGCCATTGATGGAATTGAAACCAGAGAACAGGAACACATAGAAGCTGACATAGAGAGAGACAAAAGGATCTCCAGGAATGAAACAATATTAAGAGAACTGTGTGACCAATCCAAAAGGAACAATATCCATATTATAGGGGTCCCAGAAGAAGAAGAGAGAGGAAAAGAGATGGAAAGTATCTTAGAAGAAATAATTGCTGAAAACTTCCCCACACTGGGGGAGGAAATAATCGAACAGACCATGGAAATACACAGAAGCCGCAACAAAAAGGATCCAAGGAGGACAACACCAAGACACATAATAATTAAAATGGCAAAGATCAAGGACAAGGAAAGAGTTTTAAAGGCAGCTAGAGAGAAAAAGGTCACCTATAAAGGAAAACCCATCAGGCTAAAGTCAGACTTCTCGACAGAAACCCTACAGGCCAGAAGAGAATGGCATGATATATTTAATGCAATGAAACAGAAGGGCCTTGAACCAAGGATACTGTATCCAGTATGACTATCATTCAAATATGTTGCTGGGATTAAACACTTCCCAGAAAAACAAAAGCTGAGGGAATTTGTTTCCCACAAACCACCTCTACAGAACATCTTACAGGGACTGCTCTAGATGGGAGCACTCCTAGAAAGAGCACAGAACAAAACACCCAACATATGAAGAATGGAGGAGGAGGAATAAGAAGGGAGAGAAGAAAAGAATCTCCAGACAGTGTATATAACAGCTCAATAAGCGAGCTAATTTAGGCAGTAAATACTAAAGAAGTTAACCTTGAACCTTTGGTAACCACGAATTTAAAGCTTGCAATGGCAATAAGTACATATCTTTCAATAGTCACCCTAAATGTTAATGGGTTGAATGCACCAATCAAAAGACACAGAGTAAGAGAATGGATAAAATAGCAAGACCCATCTATACGCTGCTTACAAGAAACTCGCCTCAAACCCAAAGACATATACAGACTAAAAGTCAAGGTATGGAAAAACATATTTCAGGCAAACAATAGCGAGAAGAAAGCAGGGGTTGCAGTACTAATATCAGACAAAATAGACTTCAAAACACAGAAAGTAACAAGAGATAAAGAAGGACACTACATAACGATAAAGGGCTCAGTCCAACAAGAGGATATAACCATTCTGAATATATACGCACCCAACACAGGAGCACCAGCATATGTGAAACAAATACTAACAGAAATAAAGGGGGAAATAGACTGCAAGGCATTCATTCTAGGAGACTTCAACACACCACTCACCCCAAAGGATAGATCCACCGGGGAGAAAATAAGTAAGGACATGGAAGCACTGAACAACACAGTAAAGCAGATGGACCTAATAGACATCTATAGAACTCTACATCCAAAAGCAACAGGATACATAGTCTTCTCAAGAGCACATGGAACATTCTCCAGAATAGACAACATACTAGGCCACTAAAAGAGGCTCAGTAAATTCCAAAAGATTGAAATCCTACCAACCAACTTTTCAGAACACAAAGGCATAAAACTAGAAATAAACTGTACAAAAAAAGAAAAAGGCTCACAAACACATGGAGGTTTAACAACATGCTCCTAAATAATCAATGGATTAATGACCAAATCAAAATGGAGATCCAGCAATATATGGAAACAAATGACAACAACAACACTAAGCCCCAACTTCTGTGGGACACAGCAAAAGCAGTCTTAAGAGGAAAGTATATAGCAATCGAAGCATATTTAAAAAAGGAAGAACAATCCCAAATGAATGGTCTAATGTCACAATTATCGAAATTCGAAAAAGAAGAACAGATGAGGCCTAAGATCAACAGAAGGAGGGACATAATAAAAATCAGAGAAGAAATAAATAAAATTGAGAAGAATAAAACAATAGCAAAAATCAATAAAACCAAGAGATGGATCTTCGAGAAAATAAACAAAATAGATAAGCCTCCTGCCAGACTTATTAAGAGGAAAAGAGAGTCAACACAAATCAACAGTATCAGAAACAAGAAAGGAAAAATCATGACAGACCCCACAGAAATACAAAGAATTAATAGAGAATACTATGAAAACCTATATGCTAACAAGTTGGGAAACCTAGGAGAAATGGACAACTTCCTAGAAAAATACAACCCTCCAGGACTGACCCAGAAAGAAACAGAAAATCTAAACAGAACAATTACCAGCAAAAAAATTGAAGTGGTAATCAAAAAACTACCAAAGAACAAAACTCCCAGGCAAGATGGATTTACCTCGGAATTTTATCAGACATACAGGGAAGACATAATAACCATTCTCCTTAAAGTTTTCCAAAAAATAGAGGAGGAGGGGATACTCCCAAACTCATTCTATGAAGCTAACATCACCTTAATACCAAAACCAGGCAAAGACTCCACCAAAAAAGAAAACTACAGACCAATATCCCTGATGGACATAGATGTAAAAATACTCAAAAAATATTAGCAAACCAAATTCAAAAATACATCAAAAGGATCATATACCATGACCAAGTGGGATTCATCCCAGGGATGCAAGGATGGTGCAACATTCGAAAGCCCATCAACATCATCCACCACATCAACAAAAAGAAAGACAAAAACCACATGATCATCTCCATAGATGCTGAAAAAGCATTTGACAAAGTTCAACATACATTCATGATAAAAACTCTCAGCAAAATGGGAATAGAGGGCAAGTACCTCAACATAATAAAGGTCATGTATCATAAACCCACAGCCAACATTATATGGAATAGCGAGAAGCTGAAAGCATTTCCTCTGACATCGGGAACTAGACAGGGATGCCCACTCTCTCCACTGTTATATAACATAGTACTGGAGGTCCCAGCCATGGCAATCAGACAAAACAAACAAATACACGGAATCCAGATTGATAAAGAAGAAGTTAAACTGTCACTATTTGCAGATGACATGATACTGTACATAAAAAACCCTAAGGACTCCACCCCAAAACTACTAGAACTGATATCGGAATACAGCAAAGTTGCAGGATACAAAATCAACACACAGAAATCTATGGCTTTCCTATACACTAACAATGAACCAATAGAAAGAGAAATCAGGAAAACAACTCCATTCACAATTGCATCAAAAAAAATAGAATACCTGGGAATAAACCTAACCAAAGAAGTGAAAGACTTATACTCTGAAAACTACAAGTCACTCTTAAGAGAAAGTATGGGGACACTAACAGATGGAAACTCATCCTATGCTCATGGCTATGAAGAATTAATATCGTCAAAATGGCCATCCGGCCAAAAGCAATATACAGATTTGATGCAATCCCTATGAAACTACCAGCAACATTCTTCAATGAAGTGGCACAAATAATTCAAAAATTCATATGGAAACACCAAAGACCCCGAACAGCCAAAGCAATCCTGAGAAAGAAGAATAAAGTAGGGGGGATCTCACTCTCCAACTTCAAGCTCTACTATAAAGTCATAGTAATCAAGACACTTTGGTACTGGCACAAGAACAGAGCCACAGACCAATGGAACAGACTAGAGAATCCAGACATCAACCCAGACATATATGGTCAATTAATATTTGATAAAGGAGCCATGGATATACAATGGCGAAATGACAGTCTCTTCAACAGATGGTGCTGGCAAAACTGGACAGCTACATGTAGGAGAATGAAACTGGACCATTGTCTAACCACATATACAAAAGTAAACTCAAAATGGATCAAAGACCTGAATGTAAGTCATGAAACCATTAAACTCTTGGAAGAAAGCATAGGCAAAAACCTCTTAGACATAAACATGAGTGACCTGTTCTTGAACATATCTCCCCGGGCAAGGAAAACAACAGCAAAAATGAACAAGTGGGACTATATTAAGCTGAAAAGCTTCTGTACAGCAAAAGACACCATCAATAGAACAAAACGGAACCCTACATTATGGGAGAATATATTTGAAAATGACACATCCGATGTAGGCTTGACGTCCAAAATATATAAAGAGCTCATACACCTCAACAAACAAAAAACAAATAACCCAATTAAAAAATGGACAGAGTAACTGAACAGACAGTTCTCCAAAAAAGAAACATAGATGGCCAACAGACACATGAAAAGATGCTCCACATCGCTAATTATCAGAGAAATGCAAATTAAAACTACAATGAGGTATCACCTCACACCAGTAAGGATGGCTGCCATCCAAAAGACAAACAACAACAAATGTTGGCGAGGCTGTGGAGAAAGGGGAACCCTCCTACACTGCTGGTGGGAATGTAAGTTAGTTCAACCATTGTGGAAAGCAGTATGGAGGTACATCAAAATGCTCAAAACAGACTTACCATTTGACCCAGGAATTGCATTCCTAGGAATTTACCCCAAGAATGCAGCAATCAAGTTTTAGAAAGACCAATGCACCCGTATGTTTATCGCAGCACTATTTACAATAGCCAAGAATTGGAAGCAACCTAAATGTCCATCGATAGATGAATGGATAAGTAGATGTGGTACATATACACAATGGAATACTACTCAGCCATAAGAAAAGGGCAAATCCAATCATTTGCAGCAACATGGATGGAGCTGGAGGGTATTATGCTCAGTGAAACAAGCCAAGCGGAGAAAGAGAAATACCAAATGATTTCACTTATCTGTGGAATATAAGAACAAAGGAAAAACTGAAGGAACAAAGCAGCAGGAGAATCACAGAACTCAAGAATGGGCTAACAGGTACCAAGGTAAAGGGACTGGGGAGGATGGGTGGGTAGGGAGGGATAAGGGGGGGAAGAAGAAGGGGGGTATAAGATTAGCATGCATGGGGGGGTGGGAGAAAGGGGAGGGCTGTACAACACAGAGAAGGCAAGTAGTGATTCTAGAACATTTTGCTATGCTGATGGACAGTGACTGTAAAGGGGTTTATAGGGGGGACCTGGTATAAGGGAGAGCATAGTAAAAATAATATTCATCATGTAAGTGTAGATTAATGATACCAAAAAAGAAAAAAAGGCATTTCCTGTGTGGTGACCTCCAATGAGTTCTACACAAGTGTATAAAGGGCATATAAAAGTGTAGGCAAAGGGTCTGTTTGTGTTTATACAGAGGATCAAAGCCAAATTGGGCTACCGCAAAAATGAACTAAGATACGATATGAAAGAGAACTTCCAACATCTGCACTCTCGGGAAGACTCATGCCAGAAGATGATCATCAAAAAACCCCAACAAAGATCCACGCACTGCTACAGCTGTAGATGCACTCATCCCACCAGTTCCTGGACCTGCCATGGGAATGAGGAAGGAGATATCTAAGCTGGCCTGTGCATACAGTAAAACAACAAATTTGACTGGATCTATACTGTTGGAACTCAACTAAGAATTAGGAGAAGTACAAATTGTAGCGCTCCAAAATCTTACAAATACAGACTATTTACTGTTAAAAGAACATATGGGATGTGAACAGTCCCCAGGAATGGGTTGTTTTAATTTGTCTGATTTCTCTCAGACTGTTCAAGTTCAGTTGGACAATATCCACCATATCATAGATAAGTTTTCACAAATGCCTAAGGTGCCTAACTGGTTTTCTTGGTTTCACTGGAGATGGCTGGTAATTACAGATATGCTTTGGTTATGTAACTATACTCCTATTATGTTAATGTGTGTGCGCAATTTAATTAGTAGTTTAAAACCTATACATGCTGAAGTTACTCTACAAGAAGATGTCAAAGAAGTAATCAATCTTCCCATGTTTTCTTCTGCCTGCTACTTCTATAGCTTTTCTTCTTCCTTCCTAATTACAACCCTTAAATAGAATTCGTGCCTCATATCAAATTTACCGAGTATCATAATTCTTCCACGTGGTAAAGATACCTCGAGACAAATCCTGTGCATAGAAGCCACAGGGCATAAATATGCAAAGAAGTAAAAAGCTAACCATTTCAAACAATAAAGCTTCTCTCTCACTTACCAACTTCACATTTCCCTGTATGGCCCCGGAAGATGACTGGTTAGCCAGAGACGGGTAAGATTCCTCAAGGGAGGAACAACCTAAGACAGGCACAGTCGCAGGGGGGCCATCAGGTGAGAAATTGGGGATCAACAGAGGTGAGGCTTAGAACCTCGCCCCCCCTGTTCTGAGAGAAATCTTCTGCATCTGTGGACGTTTTATTGCCCTTGTCTAGCTTGGATTAACACATAGTCTACAGGCACACACCTGATCATCTACATTTGCTCTCTTACAACACTAAACTATGTTTTCTACCTTTATCTTGTATCTACCTACCACTTCATCATTTTATTAAAAATAATAATAATAAAAAGAGAAATGTGGTATCCACATATAAATCAAGTATAAAAATCAAATGAGTATTCATATTTGAACTGTTTATAGCTCATAATGCATGAGCAAAACTGAAAGTTTCTGTGATGACTGCCCTTGTATTGTTCACCATGTAACTTATTCACTATGTAAGAATTTGTTCTCCATGTAAGAACTTGTTGGTTATGCTTCAGATGTTTGGAGACTGATGAAAATTAGGCTTGGGGTGCATTAATGATTGTCCATTGAGCATTGACTCCCCTATACAGAATTTTATTTTTGTTAAGAACCATTTGATCAATAAATATGAGAGATGCCCTCACAAAAACAAAAACAAAAGTACACACTTCCAATTGTAAAAGAAATAAGTAACTGGGATGTAATGTATAGCATAAGGAATATAGTCAAAATATTGTAACAACTTTGTATGGTGATAGCTGGTACCTAGAATTATCATGTATATAAATGTCGAATCACTGTGTTGTACACCTGAAACTAATGTAATGTAATACTGTGAGTCAACTACCCATCAATCAAAAATAATTATCTACAAAAAATAAATAAATAAATAAATAAAAATAGTAGCTCCCTCTTTTTATAAGTGCTCCTGATTTGAAAAGTTAGGTATTTTTATATATATATAAATATATGTATATGTATTTCATAAAGAGGACTAGGTGTTGATTAGACCTCTGAAAGTTGGTTCTATTTGTCTTTTATTGATTATTTGTTCATTCATTGTTGATAAAAAAAATATATGTATAGATAATATTTTAACATATTTTGTTAAATTTTATATTATATATTAAAATTTATACTATAGTATATATAAATATAAATAATATATAATATGTAAATAGATGTAATATGAAAAAAATACGTATGTATTTTTAAAAGACCATTTATTAGTCCATTCTTGTTGCCAGCAGGAAATGTGGCCTCTTACATATATCATTTTAGAGTGTCTCCTAGAGGTAAAAGAATTGGAACTCAAGCAGACCTAAAGAACACCTGGTTTTATAGGCAGTTTCCCCACAATAGGCATCAGCCTTTTCCCAATTTGCTGATGGGTGTTTGGAGATCAAAGGAACCTCACAGGGTGACCAAGTGTCTAAACATCTTACAGAGGAAAGTCAGTCCACCTGCTCTGTGGAAACTACCCTTTGATGCCAGTAGCTCATTGGTGGCTGGGAGTGGACAAGCAGGAGTCCTTCACAGGACTGGGCTCGGCGACCTCAGGCAAGTTCTTTAACCTCTCTGGCTCAGTTTCTGCCTCTGTAAGATGGGGTGATGCAAGCCCCAAGACAGTTTGTTGAGGACCTAGGGCCATGTATATAAGATGCTTGGCTTGCGGTGGGTTCCCTCTGGATGTTGGCTACGACTTCTTACTGCGGCTGTGTTGTTCCTCAGTGAAAAGCACCGGGCCCTAGGATGCAAGCTCCAAATGTGGAGTTACAGATGGAATAATGCCCCAGGACCAGGAGGTCTCTTCAGTTCCCCTGAGAGATGAGGAAGTATCTCCCCTACAAATCTGTAAATATTCCAACTTAACAAGATCCAAGGTAAAATCCTCAGGAGGTGAGAGGGGGGAGGGGATGGGGTGTGCTTGGGCAGCCTCCAGCTCTTATCACTGGGCTGAGATCTGCAGCTAAATTAAATCCCAATGTTTATGATAATACATGCAGAAAACAAGAAGACGACGACAAACGGTGACTAAGGGCAAAGGCATGGTCAAAGTTTCCCTTTAGCTGCCATCACACCTGTGCTCTGATCTTGACCCATCCTCCTCCAGTCTGAACTCATAGAAACCCCAAGTCAGGTACACTGTGGCTCAAGTAGGAAAGAGGCTAACATTGCCTTAAAGAAAAAAAAAACACAACTCCATGAAAAGGTGCTCTGGAAAGCCTGACCCTACTAACTGAACTACTAATTTGGAAAATAAAAGCAAAATTTTATAGTCCTTCTCCACTATATTTTATAATTATAAATCTTTTCTTGTTAGGATGAAAAACTAAAATAATTTTAAGTATTTCTTAAAGAGGATTATATTGATTAAATCTCTGAAAGTTCTTTTAATTTGCCTTTTATTTGTTGATTAACTCACTGTTGATAACGTGTAAGCAGAACTACCTTTAATTTCAGCCATCTCTTCTCTATCCAAGGACCTCCGATTTGAAAAAGTGGGCCACTCACCCCAAGGCAATTGAATGTCAAGATGTAGACGCTCTTAGGGTAATGCTCTGCAGGTCCAGAAGAGTATATGCTAACCTTTGTGCCTTCTGAGCAAAGTGGGGGAATGTCCAAGAAGTTATAAGACACACAGAGCAAACGTGCTGCTGGCTTTCTAAAGGAGCAAAAGCTAGATGCTGACAAGGAGAGCCCACCCTTGGAAATTCTGGCTACGTTGTAAGTTCTTAGGAAAGAAAGCCACCGCTAGAGGTCCACAGTGGCTCAAGGTCATACTAAACTCTTGCAAAACAGGTGTAAGGTTGATACATTGGGGTGACGTCTTTCAGTCAGAAGACTTGTATTTTCACTGGACATTTCACTGTGTCTTGTGATGATATAATGGACATGATACAGAAGCCTACGTGTGATGGTAGGATACGTAGATGTGCTCATTTAAATAATCCTACAAACGTTGCTGAGAGGCTCTATGGGGGTTTGAGAGAAGGCCTCACAAAGCCTCACAAGGTCTATCAAGGCAGGCCCCAAAGACTGGGTCCAGCCCTTTCAGCACACTGACTAATGTCAATAGAGGCAGCAGGCCTTTAAATATTCAAATGATGCTAACTGGGAGGGATGCTTAATATGTGAAGGCAAAAAAAACCCTCTGCAAAATGATGTTAAGGATGACTGTAAATTTGCACCTAAATTCGAGGAATGAACCGGATGGTGACCTTTTCAAGTGGCAGATGGGTAATGTGACAATGATTATATAATGAACATAAATATAAAAGACGACTTTGTGATTTATGGAAACAGTGAAATCATTTAACCTGCTTTAGCGAATCTAGTGGTCTGAATTTCAGCCCAGGCAAACAGCTGAGATTTGTCAATGTCACCTTGGGGTGGAAGACGGGCTATTTTGGGACAAGGTGACTTCCAAAAATTCTAGGTGCATTTATATGGTCCTTTGTCTTTCAGTTTATCATATACACCCACTTTTTAAATCTAGTTCTTTATTTGAAGATAATTACACATGCACACGTACTTTTAAAAACAAAAACAAAAGCCAGAGTGCTCCTTTGCACCTGGCCTCTCCTAGTGGTAACAATCTGTTAAACTCTTACCTTCCGTGCACCTCGCGGGGCCCAAGCGCATGCCTAGCTCCATGCCCTGCCCGCCGGCCAAGCGAGCCTCCTAGCGCGCCGACCCCGCCGCTCAATATCACAACCAGGATGTTGATATTGATGCAATCCACCAAATTTATTCAGATGTCCCCAGTTTGCATGCAATCGTGCGTATTTAGTTCTGTGAGATTAATCTGTGCAGACTCTTGTGACCTGTACAGTCTAGGTTCATTTGAGATTGATTTCGACACTCAAGGTTCACACTCATTAAAGTCTCCTTTTACAAAGAAAAAAATCACCTCATTGCTCTAACTAGAGGCATTTTGACTACTGTAGCTTGGAAATTATTTATGGGCAGTAACCAATGTTCAGCTTTATGACAGGAGCCGAGTGAAAGCGGTGCCCTTACTTCACTTGCCTGGATTGGACACAAAAGGATCAGCCATACAATGCAGGTTATAGAATGCAAATCCCTCACCTGACCGCTGAAGACAGACCAGAGTTGAGATTCCTCGTCTGGACAGTGGCAGGGACCCTGACTCTTTGTGTCCACTGCGTCCCCAGCACTGTCCTTGACGGCTGCTGCCAGCATCATTACCTGCTAAAAGTTTCTGGCTTTTAAGGAACAGGCGTTCACATAGATAACTGAAAAGGTGACACAAAGACGTTTTTTGCAAAGCACGCAAATAGCTATCAATGCAGTTATTTTTTTTAGAGTGGAATTTTATGGAAATGGAAAAGGGACAGGAATAGATGGCGCACCTTTTCTGTCCACGAGCATCCAGTGATTTCAGACCACCCCGTCCCCTTGTTGGCTACGCGTGGTGGGACATGAAGTCCTTGTAGTACAGTTCTATGAAAGTGAGAGCGGACTTCCCGGGCTGTTAACTTTAGGAAGAGCCAAGAAGAAGCACTTCCTCATCCGGGCTGGGCACTGCAGGGGAGGATCTGCGGGCGGCCGGGCAGTTCCCCCGGGACCAGCCCAGTGTTTTTCTCCGGCCCGGCCCTTCCGAGCGCTCTCCGGAGGGCCCCGCTTGGGTCCCGGCTGCGCGCGGCGGGCGGGGCTCGCGGGCAGGGTCGGGGCAGCCTGGGCGCGCGCAGAGGGCTCCTGGCCGAGGCCCGCGGCGGGCCACAGGGTGCGTCCGCGCTTCCAGGCCGGTCCCCCTTCCGGCCCGCAGGGGGCTCCCGCCGCGCCTCCGGCCTCACCTGCGCGGCAGCCCGTAGCCCGCGAGAACAAAGGCGGGGGCACCGGACTGGCCGCGCGCGCCAAGATGGAGGCTGTTGTGGGTTGCGGGCGCTCCCGCCGCCTCACCTGCCGAGACTCGGCCTCCCGGGCAGCCTGGTACGGGCGCGGGACCAAAGGCCAGAACTCGCGCCCGCCTCCACTGGCGCGCCCCTGCCCGCTCTGTGCCGCGCGGAGACCTGGGCGCGCGCTCCTGCCCCCTACCCTCCGGGCACCTGGGGGCTCCAGGTTCGGACACCGAGCGCGCGCACTTGCGCCACGGGATAGCGCGGGTGTCCGAGCGCGCGACCCCCGCCCGTGCCCCGGCCCGCGGCGCGAGGTCCCTTGGGCGGGCACACCCCCACCTCAGGGTAACCGCGGGACCCCGGGCGCCTCGGCCCCCGCACCCTGGCGGCCGCGCGGGTCCAGGAGCGCGCCCGAGCTCCCGCTCCTCCCACCCTCCAGGGACCTCGCGGGGCCCGAACGCGCGCCCAGCTCCGCGCCCTGCCCGCCGGCCCCGCCGCTCCCCGCCCCTCCCCGCCGCTCCCCTCCCCTACCGGGTCCGCCTCCCCCGCGCGCCGCCCCGCCCGCGCTCCCGGGTCGCTGCAAGCTCCGGCCGGCACTTTCCTCCTAAGTTGCAGTTTAAGTTCGCCGGTGGCGGCGGCGGTGGCGGCGCGGGCGCTCGAAGCCTCCCTCGCCCTCGGCCAGCCGGTGCTCCCCGGAGTGCATGGGCGCGGGCCGGGCGGGCCCGGGGGGCTGAGCGGGGAGCCGCCTCCGCGCCCCGCGCCATGGAGGGTGCCGATCCCCGCCGGCGGCCCGAGCGCCTGGCCGAGGCCGAGGTGCGGGCGGCCGACGTCGGTCGCCTGGTGGAGGTGCAGCTGAGCGGCGGCGCCCCGTGGGGCTTCACCCTGAAGGGCGGCCGCGAGCACGGAGAGCCGCTGGTCATCACCAAGGTAAGGCGGCCGCGGGACCCACACGGTGACAGCCCGGAGGTGGCTGTGGGTGGGGACACCGGAGGGAGCGGCCTGATCGCGCACTGGCCTCGGGCGCGCATCTACCCAGGTCACCTGCGGGGACGTGGGGAGACGCGCCCCCGAAAACACTCCAGCCGCTCCGCGGTGGCTTCCAGCCCTGCTGGCCCCCAGCGCAGCGCAGTTTAAATGGCTTCTGTTCCGGGTCCCCTCCCTTCCCCCTCCGAGAAGAGGCCTGACCCGGTCCCCTGTCAGCCCCGGCCTCCGCAGCGGCGGCTTGCACCTGTGGGGCTGCCCAGAGGTTAGGGAGGAACATTCTCTTGTGCCAGGGTGGACCGAGCAGACCCCTCCCGAGGTCTAGCAGACCCATTCTTGCCGCCCTAGGTCTTTGTTTCTGCACCCCTTGAACCTGCACCGCTTATCACTAGGAAACCTAGACTAGGACGCCGCCGCCAGCCCATTCTCTATTCCCATCAGCCCATCAATATTTACTGACTTTCGGCTTCCAGCCCTAGATCCACGGCGCTCTGGATATCTGCAGAAACGTACAGAAACTGTTCATCGTCCTTTAGCTGCAATACTAAGAAATTCCTGGTCTCTCAGGAATGTGTTTTACATATATGTGTGTGTGAGAAGGGAGGGGTGCTGACTTAGAACTTTGAATTCTCTTGTCTCAGAACAGAAAAAAAAGTACATTTGAAATTTACCAGCCCAACCTGTATAAACCAGTAAAAACAGAACAACCAATCATCCAGTTTTCTTCCGGCTAAAAGTGTCTATTGATCAGCTTCTCTGGGAAAGGTTGGGCTGGGCCATTCCTAGGGACAAAGTTCCTTTTAAAGTGTAAAAATCCTTGGCTACTACCAGAAGTGTGTGAAGGTGACTTACTAGTTTTCTCTGCTTTACTGTTTCACCACAGCAGGAAGAAATAAAGCGGCTCCTAACTCACCCTGCTGTAATGAGTTTGGAAAGTAGTGTGGCTTTGTTGTTCAGATACCAATTGAGATACCAGACTTTTCTATTTTTTCTCTCATTTTTATATTAAAAAAACTAGGGACTTTGAGGAAACCCTTGTTGAGATGTGCACTGGAACTTATGTTTAACTACAGAAAGAGGCTGTGATTTTTATTATAAAAACTTAACTAACCTGAAAACCATTAAGGAATTGGATTCTTGGAAAAAGATGGTGAGCATACTGTGGACACACCTTGCCCAGCAGGCCTTTTCTTGCATATGTGTGTATTAAAGCATGCTAGTTTATGCCTTTTTAATAAAGGTTTCAATGGCACTTCTGATGGTAAAAGTTAAAAGGATGCCAGGCAAATGACTCAGACTTTTAGCATGTCCCGTATTCTTTTTAAACAAGGTGCACAGTGCAACATACCTCAGACTTATTTTTATAGGAAATCGAATACACTGTGAAACATTATTTAAGGTCAAGTCTTGCCTTTTGACTTTACATGGTGTAAGAAAGTTGGAAGTGCCTTAAACTCTAAAATTTTTGTTTTTACTAAGCTGGAGAAGGGGACCCCAGAGCACCTCCTCTTTTCTGCAGGTACCCCAAGTTTTAAAATACCTAGTGTATTGTTAGTGGCTTTCTGTGCTCCCTGACCAGGAGGCACCCATCTCCTTCAAACTGAAGGAGGCGGGCAGTAAAACCCAGTGGACACACACTGGGGCCTTTTTGGGGAAGTTTGCTACTGATTTGGCTTGTTAGCTCTCACAGTGTTTGGGTAGTTGCTAAGGTTTCTTCTTTTTTAAGTTTTTGGAGCTAGGATGATAGTGTATGTGCTCAGCTTTTCTGGATTGCACATCAGATTTTGCAGAAATAAAAATGTTTGTGATTCTTAAGTGACATATGTCCCCCCCCTTAAATTGCTGCTTCATTTTTATAGATGCTCCAACATGGCTAGAATCCTGTGGTTTCTTTGCTTAGGATGGAGAGGAGTCTGGACAGTTTGGGACTTCTGTACTAAATTTCCACATATGCTAGTGTGTACATGCACAGGGGCTGCTTGCACAAGTACATCAATACTTGTTAACCACACGTCCTGTTGCATGGTATTCGCAGTACTTCATGCACCTGTCTTTCCTCCCAGATTAAGTTGTCAGTGATGCTTATTTACAATCTAACAGCTGGTAATTAACTGTCACATTATGAGAAAAGGATAAAGTGTGTCCATTTAAAACCAGTTAAAGATTGAAAATCTTCTGTTGAGATGGAGACTGGGGCATACTGTTCCACCATCCGAATGTGGATTAAGCCAAGCTCTGAATCACCTTTTCACAATAGCTACCCGAAAAATCTTCAGGACACATTAAATAATAATTCTAACAGTTTTTTTTTCCTTTTGAAACACCTTGTAATTAAGTAATTAAACGTTAGTCCCCTGGGATATTACACAACTTATTTTCTATTTAAGAGAATCTGACTTGGGTGTAACTTGATCTACTATTAGAGGACACAGTTGTTTCATGATAATGGGGGGTCTCATTGACAGCTTCATAGGCGTGCAAGTCTCAGAACTGGGAGAGATGCCGAGAAGAAGGCTTGTGCAGTCCCTGATCTTCAGATGGAGACATTTTATTAGCCCATTTTGTAGGTGAAACAGCTAAGCCAAGGGAGGCTAAACAGAAGCCCTGAGGTCACAAACCTGGCACGCTATGGGAAATTCCATGAGGACCAGCTCTTGATCCCACATGTTCCTGCTTTGCCTCTGCTCTGTCTAGAACCACTGGCAGTGCCATGTTAAGTAACTTTGTCACATCCATCAGATGAGGATTTTTCCGCCTTCGCACTGTTGGTATTCTGGGCTGGCTGGCTCTCTGGTGGGGGCCGTCTTGTGCATTGCAGGAGGTTCACTAGCAACCCTAGATTCCACCCACTTGATGGTACTGGTACCTGGTACCCCTACTCCAGGTGTGACAGCCATCAGAAGTCCCCAGATGCTGTCAAATGTCCCTTTGGGGCAAAATTGTTTTTTGTTTCTAAAGGGTTTTTAGCTTTTTAGAGCTCATGCTTAATTCTTTTTGAACAGTGGCCTTTTGTGTAGTTTGCATGGAGGGTTGTTTGCTTCCCAAGCACTGGCCTTGATAAATCGGCTTTATTTACATAGTAAAACTCAAACAAATACTTGCTTCATCTGCCTTTTTGTAGCTGCAAAAAGGAAATCAAGCAGAAACTCCTGGGAGCTGTGTTTTATGGGCATAGTCAGCAGGGCTGTTGGGTAAGGACTGTCTTTTCTTCTGGGTCTAGTTTGAAGTTAGAGGGATACCAGCTTCCCCAGAGTGGCATTCTTGGAATTTGAAGTGCTTGTGTGTCAAGTCCCACCAGACCTCCACTGAAAGGTGGATGCTGGATCTGTCACCTGACTTTTAGCCTGTCGTTTTACTGTGGTTGGGAAATCCACAGATATCCGTTTCTCCATGCTGCTGTTGGAGAGGGAGCAGAAATAGTGTCCATGTCCTAAGAAAATAGACTCGGAGCTGTTCATATTTCTGAGGGTGCCCTTGAAAGCAGGACAGCCCAGGACCTGGGTGAGTCGGTGCCATGGATGTCCTTGGTGTCCTGTTTTTGCATGTTCCTTTTGCTCATCAGTTCAGCAGATGTAAAACCTCAGTGGGGTTAGGGAAGGGGCTAGAATTCCAAGAAGGCAGTAAGGGATTCCTTAGGAAGCATTCAGTGCACCAGCTGGGTGTCAGCTGGCCCCCTGCAGCCTCAGTAGTGCTTGTTAAAGGGGGGAAGGAATGAAGCCCCAGCCCCTTCTTCGTGCCATTTCTTAAAGCTCCCCTCTTTCTCTGCCCCCAAAAATGTCAGAGTAGGGCCTTGGACAGAAGCTGCAGAGTAGATGTTAATTAGGGCCTGGCCTGGTCCCAAGGGCAGCTCCTTTGGCAAGTGGATGATTTTCAGGTTGCCTCTGGGGAATAAAACTGCTCCCAAACTGCCTCCCCCTCTCAGGGGGCACCAGACTGTTAAAACATTTCTTTGGACAAGACACAAAGTCCTTAAATGGCCTTTCTAATTTGGATGGAGAAGGTGGGGAAAGGTGGGTGGAAGGGAACTTGCACATTTTGGGGCTGTGCATGGAGCCAGGTGGCAGACCGTTATCCAGAGCAGGAGTCCTGATGTCAGAAGGCTCAGGGCACAGATGGGCCTTGGTGGGTGGTGCTGGTGGGCACGGAGCATGCATGGCACCTTCCTTTGTGGCTGAAAGGGCTTGATTTTATGGGGCCCTGCTAAGTCATGGTCTTTGATGACCTGGGGACCTGCGAGCTCAGAATGAGCAGTGACATTGGTCAGGACAAGTTGTCCTTGATAGAATCTGGACCTGAAGGCCGCCTTTCAAACAAGCCCACCCACCATCTCAGAGAGACCTAGGTGTCATCTTACCTAGGCTACAACCATTCTCCAGAGGACACGTCAGCAAGCCACAAGCCCACCTTCCCCCTGACTCCTCCCCTCAAAGAGCCCACCGAAAACCCTGGCTATAAAAAGCCTCTTAACCTGTTAGAGGCCCCCTTTCCTTTGTTCTGCTGGCCAGGACAAGGGGGTCTCTCTCAGGTTCAGCAATAAACCTGCTTGGACTATTGAGTTCGTATTCCCTCATTTTTTCACTGTATCCCCTCTTTTTTCTTTCAGTCCTATGTCCTTATATTTGCTCCCAAGAACCAAGCTTTCTCCATATCAGTAGCGGGTTTTAAAAAGAGTCACCTGTTGAATTGAGCAATGGACCAGGAACCCATGGATCTGACCTTCTCTGTGGATGTTGCATGATGTCTGTGTCAAGGCACAATCCCTGGCAGTGAGACAGGGACCATAGATGTAGTCAGAGTAGGGTGAGGGCCCCTGAAGGGGGCAGGGTGAGATATTTGCAGTCAGAGCAATGTTACTACATGCAAGGAACCCCCACCTGCTAAAATTCTATGTTTAACATTGAGCTCTAGAATCATTCTTCAGTGAAATCAGTTAATGTTCCCCAGATAAAGAAGAGTAGCACACGTTTTATTATGCTAACCATTTATAATCATGTGTAAGGTTCTCTTTAGCATACTAAAAGGCCCAGGCCTATGTGCTGTCATTCTCCTTCAGATCTGATGTAGTGATTTTGCAAACTGGGCAACTAATTTAGCAAGTAAGCCCAGGCATAAACAACACAGTAAAAGGCGGGAAGGATTCCACCTTAAAGATAAGATTGCATTTTAATACCCAAGAAGTTAAGACGTTAGAAATTCTCAACTTACTCTTTAGCAAACAATACCTCAGCCCATCCTTGTTTCATATGCCCCCAGACCAAGATGCTGGTATCTCAAGGAGAAATCATCAGAGGAAGTTGCTTGTGTTAAGTTAATTCTAAATATTCAGAGGCCACTTAACAAGTCCACACCCCTAAGTTTTTTCATGTTCTCGAAGAATCCTCAGCTGCCTATAAAACCCCCTAGACAACGCACCACTACAGACTCTCTTGTCCCCTCCTGGCGTAAGCCAAGAGCTCTGTCCTTTCACTGTATCTCTAAATAAAAGCCCGTACCTTGCTCTCCTACCTTGACTGTGAAGCTCATTCTTTGGCTCCTCAAACAAGAACCCTGGCATCTGCAGTTCCTGTGCCTGGGAATGCCAGCTCTTTCAGGTGTCTGGTATGAATATGTGGTGGCTGGGGGAAGCCACCTCAGCACACCCAGGGGCCAGGGCTGCTGTTGTGGCCTCAGCAACTCCTCGCATCAAGATCTTGGTCCCTTTTGAGGTCAGCTGCAGTTTTTCCAGTTGTTAGGAGTGTAATTCTGAAGACTCACTTGTATATAAATAGTATGGTTAAAAAAAGAAAAGTGAGTTTTCTTTCTTGTGCTGAAAGCCCCTTCTTTCAGTTGGTAGACCTACCTTGCAAACTGGCTTGCCAGTATATCTTTATTATGCCATCCAGTCTTCACCTACGTGGGCCCTGCTGAGTTCCCATCCGTGGTTCTCAGAAAGAGTTCTGGGCACAGTGGGTGGGGGTGGGTAGGAAGTCAGGCCAAGCCTAAGTGAGATCTCAAGGTCTGATGGCTGGAGCTTTGAGGTTCAATGGTTGGAGGATTCTTTCTTTCTTAGATATTAATTTAGCTTGATTCACATCTGGAAATCTAGAGGCTCTGCAGTGTGAAAAGCTGTAAAAATAAAATTTAAGCCCTGAATCAAATATCTGTACCAGGATGGGTTTGAATTTCCTGGTTCAGTTGTATTTCTTAACATGCCCAAACATTCATCTTTTGAGAGAAAAAGAAAGCTGGTTTGCCCACAAGCTAAATGTAGAATGGTACAATAATGAACTTGTCATAAAACAATTGTTTTTAAGTAATGACTCTGTGGCATCTTACTACACGGATGGACAGTGACTGCAGTGGGGTGTGTGGAGGGGACTTGATATAGCCACAATGTTGCTCCTATGAAACCTTCATGAGATTGCATATCAATGATAACTTAATAAAACAAAACAAAACAGTTGTTTTCACTTTGTCCTAAAGAGCTGGGATTTCTAAAACTCGCTCTTCTATTTCATGGCCGAAGACATTGGGCTCCTGGCTTGGAAAGGGCTAGCTTTTCTATTTGGAAAGCATTGGGATTTGTGCACCTGCCAGAGCTCTCTTGTGTCCACATGCAAATAAACCTGGATTTGTGGGTTTCTGAGAAGCTCTGTGCAGCTTCTCTTCTTTGTACATGGGGCACAATGTAAACATTCAATAAGATAATTTAAGGGTTTAAACACTGAATGAACTTTGTATTCAGGTCTTAACATTTACTTTCCAGTGTCATGGAAAGGGGGCAACACTCTGAGGAGAAATTCTGCAAGCCACAGCCCTCCAGGCCAAAAACTTTCACCCACATGCAAGATTTTGGAAGGGCTGAGGGCTGCATGTTGCTGGCTTTGGTCTCTTGAAACTTTGCTGGTTTGTAACATAGAGAGTATGTTCTGGAAGAGTTGTTCTGTTACCTTGGGTAAAATATTTGCATCTAGTTGACAGAGGCTGTTCCCATTTCCTAGTGTGAATGTTAAAACTTCTCTTCAGGAAAAAAAAAAGACTTCTCTGTGGGGTAACGTAGCTTAGTAGGACAATGGGGCAACATAAAAAAAAAGAATCAGGCTAACCTTATTTTAGGGTCAAACCAATAAGGTTGTTCTAAAAAGCCAGGATATTCTCAATAGCAAAGCAAGAGTAACATTTTTTTTTTTAAACCTGGGCTTCAAAAAAAATTTCTGGGGTAAGTTTTAGGGAATGTCAGCCACCTGTGTTGGATGGGGAAGGAGGGACAGTTCTCCGCGTGGGCTGGGAAAGGTTGGGTTTGTGTTTCCTTTTGGTGGGAGGTGACTGAGATTTTGAGATCAAAGGCAAATTTTGAAGGTCAGCATTAACCAGACAGGGTAGAATCTGAGTACTTTAAAGGCAACAGTTTTGCTTATTAGTGGAAGGAAAGAGACAGAATGTTAGTGTATCTTCTTGACTTTTTATTTTTATCAAAGTGGTTCTTGTACAGTTTAAATAACCAAGTAGCTCTTCAGGGCTTATTTCCTATCAGCAGCTCCCTCCTCTGTCATTTCCCCTTCCCTAGAGATAACTCGAGAAACAGTTTAGCTGATATCTTTTGGCATTTGCTTCTTTTCCGTATTGCTGCTATTTTTGTTTGTTCCTGTTAGGGGTAACCGTGGACTTCCCACTGTGGAAGACTGGGGTTTGGCCTTTGTTTCACATAACCTCCTTGCCACCAACTACCCAGGCATATTTCTTGGGCTCCCATACTCGCTATGTAATCACACCATAATTTGGGTTAGAAGAGGGTTTTTTCAACTTTAGTACTGTTGACCTTTGGGACAGAGTAACTGTTTGTTATGGGTGGCTGTGCTTTGCCTTGTAAAATTGCAGATGCAGTGAGAATGGGCCTTTCTGTTTCTTGATTCTTTGTGCTAGCTGTAATTGTTTTTGGTTTTTTTTTTCATATTCATTATTATTTATTTATTTTTATTACTATTTTTTAAATTAATTAATTTATTTTTTGTCATTAATCTACAATTACATGAAGAATATTATGTTTACTAGGGTCCCCCCTTCACCAAATCCCACCCACAAACCCCATTACTGTACTGTCCATCAGTGTAGTAAGATGCTGTAGAATCACTCCTTGTCTTCTCTGTGTTGCACAGGTCTCTCCATGCCCCCCCATTACAGATGCTAACCATAAGGCCCCCTTTCTTTTCCCCCACCCTTAACCCTCCCTTCCCACCCATTCTCCCCAGTCCCTTTCCCTTTGGTAACTGTTAGTCCATTCTTAGGTTCTATGATTCTGCTGCTGTTTTGTTACTTCAGTCTTTCTTTGTTCCTATAGTCTTTGGGTTTGAGGTGAGTCTCTTGTAAGCAGCATAGAGATGGGTCTTGCTTTTTTATCCATTCTATTATTCTGTGTCTTTTGATTGGTGTGTTCAGTCCATTTACATTTAGGGTGATTATTGAAAGATATGTACTTATTGCCATTGCAGGCTTTAGACCCGTGGTTGCCAAAGGTTCAAGGTTAACTTCTTTAGTATCTTACTGTCTAACTTAACTAGCTTATTGAGCTATTTTAAACACTGTCTGGTCATTCTTTATTTTTCTCCCTTCTTATTCCTCCTACTCTGTTCTTTATATGTTGGTTGTTTGATTCTGTGCTCTTTTGTGTTTCCTTTAACTGCCTTTGTGGCTAGTTGATTTTATCTTTTGCCTTTAGTTAGTATTTGGTTGGTCTGCTTTCTTTGCTGTCGTTTGATTTTCTCTGGTGACATTTAGTCTTAGGAGTGCTCCCATCTAGAGCAGTCCCTCTAAAATACCTTGTAGAGATGGTTTGTGGGAGGCAAATTCCTTCAATTTTTGCTTGTCTGGGAATTGTTTAATCCCTCCTTCATATTTAAATGATAATCGTGCTGGATACAGTATTCTTGGTTCAAGGCCCTTCTGTTTCATTGCATTAAATATATCATGCCATTCTCTTCTGGCCTGTAGGGTTTCTGTTGAGAAGTCTGATGATAGCCTGATGGGTTTCCCTTTGTAGGTGACCTTTTCCCTCTCTCTCGCTGCCTTTAAAACTCTGTCCTTGTCCTTGATCTTTGCCATTTTAATTATTATGTGTCTTGGTGTTGTCCTCCTTGGGTCCTTTCTGTTGGGAGCTCTGTACACTTCCATGGTCTTATCAATTATTTCCTCCCCAGTTTGCGGAAGTTTTCAGCAATTATTTCTTCAAATACTCTTTCTATCCCTTTCTCTCTCTCTTCTTCTTCTGGAACCCCTATAATACGGATATTGTTCCTTTTGGATTGGTCACACAGTTCTCTTAATATTGTTTCATTCCTGGAGATCCTTTTGTCTCTCTCTATGTCAGCTTCTATGTGTTCCTGTTCTCTGATTTCAATTCCATCAATGGCCTCTTGCATCTTTTCCATTCTGCTTATAAATCCTTCCAGAGATTGTTTCATTTCTGTAATCTCCCTCCGGACTTCATCCCTTACCTCTTGCATACTTCTCTGCAGCTCCATCAGCATGGTTATGAGCTTTATTTTTAATTCTTTTTCAGGAAGACTGGTTAGGTCTATCTCCTTCTCAGGGTTTGCCTCTGTGATCTTGGTCTGTATCAATTTCTTCTGCCTTTTCATGGTGATAGATGTATTTGTGGGGAGCTGGCGTGTGTGTTGGGTAAGAGAAAGTCCCTTCTTGCCAGTTTAAGGCCTTCCTCTCCTGGGAGAACAGTGGCCTCTAGTGGCTTGTGCTGGGCAGCTGTGTGCAGACGGGGCTTCTGATCTAGCCCAGCATCTATGGAGTTTATTTAGCCCTGCAGTTGCTGTGGGCATGGCCTGCCTCGGGCTGCTGCTCCAGTATGGTGGAGCCACGTTGGGGGGGGAAAAGAGCGGGAGGCTGTTTATCACGGTGAGGGGCCTTCACGCTGTGCTGTGGGGGTTTGGGTGCCCAGAGTTCCCCGTGATTCCCAGCTGCTGGGCTAAGTGTCCTCGGGCACTTCCGTCCAGCTGTGGGGTCCCTGTCCCTTTAAGACTTTCAGAAAGCACTCGCTTTTCTTTGTTCCCGGGGCGCCGGCTGCAGAGATCCTCTCACAGGTTTTACTGTCCTGTTTCCCTAGTTTCCAGCACCTGACACATGTACTGTGTCTGCACTCTGGCCCGGATGGCGGGGGCTGGGTGTTCAGCAGTTCTGGGCTCCGTCTCCCTTCCTGCTCCGACTCCTCTCCTCCCACAGTGAGCTGGGGTGAGGGGCGCTCGGGTCCTGCTGGGCTGGGCTTGTATCTCACCCCTTTCACAAGGCGCTGGGTTCTCGTGAGTGTGGATGTGGTCTGGCTGTTGTCCTGTGTCTTCTGGTCTCTCTTTTAGGATTAGTTGTGTTTGTTGTATTTTCAAAAATATATGTGGTTTTGGGAGGAGATTTCTGCTGCTCTACTCATGCTGCCATCTTGGTTCTCATGCTAGCTGTAATTTTTGCAGACTTATTTTTCATTTCTCTGTTTGTTGTTCCTGGGTGATTTCATGCAACCTCATGTCAGAGTCCTTCCATTGAGTTTTAAATTTGTGTGCTCAGTTTTTTTAAATTGCAAAGGTTCTTTTGTTGTCATTGCTGCCCTTGAATGTTCCTTTTTGATACCATACTCATCTTGTTCCTTGGTTCCTCTTGAGGATATTATACTGTTTTTTCAAAATGTCTTCTTGCTGCATAGAGGGCGCTCCTGAGCTCTGCAGCTTTGTTTTGCCCTTGCTCTTCCATCTGTGAGGTTCCTGTTGAATGTATAGTGCTGCTGCCGTCCGTGGGAATTTCAGAGTGGGGCATCATGACCTGCGTTGGAGGCTGGGTGGGTGTGGGCGAGTGATCTGGTGAGGCTGCTTCCCTGGGGACTCCTTTAAGGCCATAGCTGTGGTTGTTTCTTTTGGGCTGGTCATGTCCTCATCAGACAGTATTTTTTTTTCTCTCCTGAAGATAAGCTTCTGGTGTAGGGCAGATCTCAAAGGGTGAAGGGAGGTCTGCCAGTTGAGGGGACCACTGCTGTGCTCAGGGAGGGGAGAGAGGTCACCCCTGCCCCCTCCACTGGCCACAGTGGTTCCAGTTTGGAGGGAAGGTCTTCACAGTGATGAGTGGCAAAGCTTGCATTTGCAGCTGGATCTTGCGCTCCACCCTTAACCTTTTCTAATCCTTTATCCTCAGTCTGTCAAACTAGAATCATTACCATTTTAAAAATTATATTATGGTGAGGTTTAAAGGAGGCAGTATGTAAAGTTAGCTCTAGTAAATTTAAATTCCTTCTCTCCTCTCCTTTCCTCCTTTCCATGACTACATCCTATTTCATTAAGAATTTGAAAAATATAAAAAGTAATGTTAATGTATTGACCCACCAATTTACTATGGAAAGACTTGGAGCTGGATTTTGCACGGTAGCATTTTTATTGTCTCCTAGAGATTTTGTTAGGGATTTTGCATAGTATTGGATTTGAAGGGAAGAATTTAATTAAAATCCACATCTCTTGCCCAGCACCAATTCATTGGTTATGTTATTTACACCCCCCACTGGAAGTCATCATTTCCTGTTTTCCCTCAAAAATATTTTTTGAATAATAGTGTTTCTTCTTTTTATAATATCAGTGAAAAGTCTCTCTTTCAGAGCAATGTGATTTTCAGAAAAACAGGACTTTAGAACAGTGGTTTTGGGAAGTGAAAGTAGTAGGAAAGATAAAGGTCCAGTATCCCCAAGACAACAGACACCATTTCCTCACTGCTTCGCTCTCTGGCTGGAGAAAACCTTTCAGGGCGTACAGTTAGACCCACAGACTTGGCGGAGACACTGTCTGCTCACCAGAGCCCATGTGTCCTCTTGTGGACGCATTGCTGGATGACAGATCCCAGCTTCCATTGTGGCCAGGTGTGGCCACGTGACAGTTCCACCCGATGAAAGCAGATGAAAGTGAGGCCTGCCGGTTCAGCCTGCCCTCTTTCCCCCTCTTCCGGTTAGAGGGAAGTCCGACCTATGCTGATGAGGCTACCGTGATGCCTGGAACACGGTTACCCTCCCATTAGTACCAGAACATGAGCAAGAGATGAGCCTTTGGCGTGTCTGGGCCATTACACGTTTCTTGGTTTACTCGTTACAAGAGAGAGATTATTCTAACAGGTGAAATCCAGGGAGAAATCAAAGTTTGCCTTTTAACAAAACACCTGACTTTAAGAGACGATGCTTCATGTATACCTGTACAGGAGGGAATGATTATTTACTTTGTAGAAGGAATTGCTGTGCATGTCCAGTTAGCAGGTACTTTGTTCCCTGCATACTTATTACTTAAAAGGAGACCTGTATGCCCGTAGATTCAGCTTCTTTCCACCTGATGATTTAATGTTCACCCTCTCTTGCTCTGTGGTCTGCTCCCTGCAGGTGGTTGCCTGGGAGCTATGGAGAAGTGGGGCAGAGGCAGGGAGAATCCCCAGTCCAGATAATCAGTCCTCAGGTAGGGTTGGCCAGAGGAGAGGAGAGGAGGGGGGGTGGCTAGCTGCCAGTATGATGTCAGGAATTGGACCTTTCTCCTTGTTGAATTGTGCTTTCCTTAACCATTGTGGCTAAAGGGCAGAATATGTTGCCTGGGAGTTGTTACATGTGGAATTCTCATGAACACGGCTGCCTTTATCAGACTAATTAATTATAATCTTGTATGGCAGACTACTTTTTTTTCCCCCTCTGGAAAATAGAACATAAACACTTGAATTGGACCATCAAACAAAGGGAGATGAGATGAGCACAGAGTACAAGTGGCCTCAGGAGGAAGGTGAAGTTGGTGTGGGGATCTGAGAGAGGGAGAGAAGGAGGGCTTTTGGTCCAACAGGACTGCCTAAAGACAGCTTCACAAGGTGCAGGGGTAGGGGGGGACCAGAGGCCCTGAGCCTCAGGACCATGAGCCCTCCCGGACTTTCCAAGGAGGTGAAGGTGCGTGTTTGCCAGTGGTTTGCAAATGCTGAGGCTGACAAAATTCTGCCATCTGTCTATGTTAATTATGTATGTTTGTAAATTTGTATGCACGGTGATACTTAGCTGTGCTAGTTATACATATGCTTGTAAATTTGTAAGCACAGTGACTTTTTTCTTGGGGCAGAAACATTTAAAACCATCTTGAAATAATCAAAAATAAAGGGAGAAAAATTAATCACTAGCCCAAAACATAGTTTTTTCTGGTGGTATAGCTGTATTGATTCATTTTCCCCATCTCTATGGGATTCCTTGTACCACGTCGATGTAATTAGTTCCTTGAAGGTAGTTCTCTTAAGAATGACATTATCAACAATCTTTGGAATCAGGTGAAGCTTAGAGAAAACTTAGTTTCATGCATGCCACTTGGAATTGAAAGAATGACCTGTTTTTGTTATTGCAGAATATATCAAGTTTTATCGTTTAGCTTTTTTTAAACAGGCAATATTTAAAAAAAACACAACCCGAACTTTGGAAAACTGAGTGCTTTATGTTGGTCAAATAGGTCGGTCTTTAAAGCAACTATGTGCCTTTTTGGTATGTGCAGCATTTCTTTTAATTTCCTTAATGTTTATAGATGCCCTGAACCTTGAATGAAAGTTTGGAGAGGAAACATCTGGACTTGAAACGATAGGCCTGCTGCTGCATGAATCATTATTTTGTGTTGATTTAACCACAGAGATCTTCATAGTTGATGCCACTAAGGTTTCTGAACTGGGGTTGGGGTGGTGGGGAGGTGGGGGGCACTGTGGAGGTGGGGACACTGTTTGTATCCTCCTTCCCCATATTCAGTGATTGGTGTTTTGGGGAAAACTGATCAGAGCCTCTATCATGAGGGCAGATTTTACGTTCTCTGCTGGTTCCTGGGGATGCTGTTCCTTCTGCTCAGAGGTAGGAACTTGGTTTGCTTTTACAGAGCTTAATTCCTAAATTGCCTGTGCTGTAATTGCCTCCTGAAAAAGATGGCTCACTCAGCAGGAAAACTCCTTGTTTCCCTGTCCTTTGGGCCATCATCGAAATGACTTTTGCTGGCTCTTTTCCTTTGTTGTCTGCTACAGTGCTGGTTTTTCTTAAGGTCCTTCCTTGGTCTCTCCTCTCCCACCTAGGTGGTCTCAGGCGCTTCCTTGAGGCAGTGCGTGTATGCGGACGACTTTCAAATCTCCATCTGCAGTCCCAGTCTCTCCACTGGCCTCTTGGGTGTTGCTGAGGCCCCTTATCTCAATGGGATCCAGACAGAGATCATTTATCTTCTTTCAGCTTCTCTAATTCTGCTGGATTTCCAGTCTTGTTGATAGGTTTCTCCTCAAAGATCGAGTCATCCTTGATGTCTCTTTCTCCTTGTCCTTCCACAGCTGTTTGAGCACCAAGTCCTTTGGAGCCTGAATGTCTTGTGTTCGTGGCTTCTTCATCCCTGTGTCACTGCCTCCATTCCAGCTTGCTGGACAGCCACACTCACATGTACATTGCCTGTGGACTCCCCATGACTCACACTCTTCTGGCTTCCAGCAGTGGATCTGCCAAAATGCCAATCGGCTTCTCATGCTTGTGCTGGAAAGCCCTCAGTAACGCCTCGTGTGACACCTTAGTTGGGTATAGAAGGTTCCTTATGTTTTAGCTCCTGCCCATTTCCCAGCCTCCTCTTCCACTCTCCTCCCTCCTGCCTTTGTCCATTAGTCCTATACTGTCCCAGGTTGTGACTACATGTCATATGTGACTGTTGAGCTCTTGAAATGTGGCAAGTTCAAACTGATATGCATACTGTAAGTGAAAATACTCACTGGATTTTAGACTTTGTCTGAAAAGAAAAATGTAAAATATCTCAATAATTCCTTCATACTGATGACACATTGAAATGATATTTCAGCTCTATGGGGTTAAATAAACATATTAATCAAAGTTAACTTCATCTACTTCTTTTTGCTTTCTAAAAATGTGGCTTCTGTGACACTGAATGTTATGGAGATGGTTCTTACTATATTTCTATTGGACAGCCCTGCTTTGGACTCTGGTTAGGCAAAGTGTGGTCCTTGGACCAGCAGCAGCAGCTGGGAGCTTGGGAGAAACGCGCCCAGAAGCCCCACCCCAGGCCTGCTGAATGAGACTCTGCATTTTAACAAGATCCTCACATGATTCCGAGGCAAGGCTGAGTTTGCCAGGCAGCTTGGGAGAGTTTGCCAGTCCCCAGCCATGTTGTTTGAGGCTTTACAGAGGTTTCTTTCTGCTGCTTTCTTTCCGAGCCATTCATGGTTTTGTGGAAGGCTGGGCCCACATTGCACCATCCAGGCACAGTGGCCCCTGGCTTCCCTCCCTGAGCACAGAGTCTTCCTGAGTGCCCTTCATGAGCTGTGTAATCAAAAGACCTAATAGCATCTTTGAGCCTGATTGACAGGAATGTCCCTGAGAGCAGAGACTGGCTCTGATGCGTTCTTAGTATCCTGGGATGGTGCCTGGTACGTAGTACAGAGGCACTAGTCTAGTGTCGATTATGTCTGTGATAGGCTGGTGTGTGCTGCTGCTTTGATTCAGGCCCAGGAGTTGGGGAGTGAAGATCAGAGTACCCCCAGGACCAGGCAGGTCATTCAGGGTACCTTTTATGTGAATCAGGGCCAAGGGACCTGTGGGGAGGCCAAGAGTCGGGGAGGCTAAAGAAAGCATCTCTCAGGTGACTCTGAAGAACATGGCCTTGCATGCTGTAGCGAAATTACACAGATTCTTCCTAGGCCTCAGAGCAACACGGCGTAAGTCAGAGCATGTAATGTGCAGTGGAAACAACTAGAATGCAGACCTGGAGGAGGACTGGTCCAAACTGTGAAGATGCCCCTTGCTCTATCAAACTAAGTAAAAGCCTACACATCACAACGGTTTGTTAGAATCCTGAGAGGAAAGCAATTGTTCTGTCTTCTTTCCAGATTGCTTGCAGCCTGGTGTCGCTGTGTCCTGAAGAGACATGATCACACATTTCAAAGAAGCCCTGTGAAAGGCCCTTGGAGAGGCCATTGTGCGTGGGGGAGAGGTCCAGACTCTTTCCTTCCCTTACTCTCCTGGGCTGTGTTTCCCTGTCCTACCTGCTTCTGAAGTTCCCTTTTTGACCAGAGTTCAGTGTCACAGGGATGTTGAGGAGAGGTGGGCAGAGGGGGCAGCGAGCCCGACTGGCGGCCAGCCTGGGTGACAGGCACCCCGGGCTGTCGGCCCGATCAAGCCCGGGCCTGGCGCTACAGGGAAGGTCATCCTGTGGACTGAAGTAGGGGTTGATCCACAGCGTGACTTCCTTCTGGTCCTTGGGGCTCAGAGAGCATTCTGATCCCTGGGTGTAGGAGAGTTTCTTCCTGCAAACCCAGTCGTTCTGCACCTTCTCAGATTGAAGGTGTAGCCTCAGTGAGGAAGCCCATTCCATTGCCTGGGGTGGCTGGAGAGGTGAGGGAGGGAGGCCAGCCTGCATTTATTTTCCCTGGAGTCCTAAAATTAAAAAAAAATTTTTAATTCACCCTTTTAAAGTGAATGGTTCAGTGGTCTTTGTATATTCACAGAGTTGTACAGCTGTCGTGCTAATTGCAGAACATTTCACCACCCCCAGAAGAAACCTGTACCCGTTAGCAGCCGTTCCCTACCTGCCCCTGCCCCCAGCCCCTGGCCACCACTCCCCTACTTCCTTCTCTGTGGAATTGCCTCTTTGGACATTTCACATAAATAGATCCTATGTCATGTAGCCTTTTGTGTCTGGCTTCTTCTGCTCAGCGTGTTTTTGGGGCTTATCTGTGTTGTAGCCTGTGTCACGGCTTCATTCCTTTTTAGGCTGAATAACCTTCCACTGTGGGAATGGCCCACGTTTGTTTATCCATCCGTTAACTGATGGCCATCTCTTGACCCACCTTTCTGCCAGTTCACACGTTTACATAGTAGTCTGTTTGGTGGGCCTGTGTTTTCAGTTCTTTGGGGTATTTTCCTTGGATTCTGAGCTTGTTGCACACGCACTCGGGTGTTGTACCTGAGATTCCAGACCACAGCGGGGGCATCATACCTCGGAGAGATCAGAAGAATAGGATTGGTCGTTCTGGCTCTGAAGCTGCTTAAACACAATTAAAACTAACAATTTAAACATTTTACAACCTTCAAATCTTCAGATGAAAAATTTTCAGAACTCATGGGCATTCGTCATAATGACTCCACGGGAATACAGACCCCCTGCTCTGACAGATGTGGTTTCAGCTGGGCCCGCAGACACCCCAGGCACCATGTGTGCCGGTCCCCAGCATGTCTTCCTCCTCAGAACTGTAACTAGCAGTTTCTAAAGCCTTGTCGTCAGCTGCTGTTTGCTCTCAGCATGAGTGGGGAGTGTCCACCAATCCTGTGAAGTGGACATGGTTATTTCCCATTGTACAAATGAGGGAAGAGGTTTGCCAAAGTGGGGACTGCACCTTTGCCCTGCAGCTGTGTGTGGAGCCACAGCCAGAGTGTGCCCCCTTGGTGGGAAGCTACAGTCTGTGTGCTGAGTGCCTGGGGAGGTGCACAGGCCCTCTCCTTCTCTGTCCTGGCACCCTGGCAGAGGGTGCCTTTTGCCCAAGAGGCAATGCAGTTCCCACTCTTCTGACATCAAATGCAATGGTGTACTTTTCCCCTACATGTGTATATAACAGTAACAATATTATACACAGTAGTAATAGTAATATAACTTCATTCAGGTACCTGGTGTGTGCAAATATGTGGGAGGAGGTCTTCCCACACATACTTACACTAAGTAATTCTTGAACACCAGCAGGGTGCTGGAGAACTCCACCCAATTCTGATGCTATCCCCCCGGAGACAGCAAAAGATTCCCCAAGTTAATGGCTCCATCCTGCAAGAGTGCCCTTCACCCCCAACTCCAGGTGTTGGTCACAAGCCCCAGGCAGTTCCCTGTGCTTCAGACCTACTGGCTACGGATGGGAGGTTCCCACGGCCTCCCATTTAGGTTCCATTAATTTGCTAGATTGGCTCACAGAACTCAGGAAAACACTTAACCTTTACCAGTTTAATGAAGGACACCACAAAGGGTACAAGTTAACAGCCAGATGAAGGGAGACATAGGGCAAGGTCCTGAGTAAAGGAACTTCTGTCCTCGGGAAGCCTGGGGCCTGGCTTTGTGGCACGTGGAAGCAGTCTGGTTCCCCAAACACAGAAGCTCTCTCCAACCCAGAAGCAGGATCCCCAGCAGAGAAGGCAGAGAGGGGCAGGGCAGGCCAGAGCAGGCAGAAAGTGAGTGATAAGCTCTGCTCAGGGGCTTTTGTGAGGGCTTCATTGCATAGTTGTGCATAGTCAGGACTGACTAAATTATTGTCCATTGGCTTATTCAGCCTCCAGCCCCTGCCCTGGGGTGGGGTCCACCATTAACATGACAAAACACCTTTACGAATGCAGTGTTTTCAGAAATTGGGTGAAGACCAAATATACTTGGGAAATATGTATTTCCCAGCTGAAAGGCTCCTGGGAGGGGGGCACCTCTGTTCCTGCAGGTTAGAGGAAGGGGACGATGCAGGCAGGAGCCCAGTGGCACCGGGAGCCGTGGAGGGTTTTAAGGCAGGAGGTGGTAGCAGGTATCACCCTGGCAGCAGAAGGGCAAATGGGTGCAGGAGTGCAGGGAGGCATCAAGAAGCCTAGGGCTCCGACTGGTGGTAGAGAGAAGCCCAGGATCTGAGTGGTACCCTCGAGGCCCAGTGGGACCCACCTGGCCCTGGGATGGAGGATGCTGGACATGGCACCTGAACTAGGTATGCAGCTGCAGGTGCCACCCGCCTCTCCCTGTCCTGCCTGGTGGTGGCGAGGGCTGAGCAGGGGTGAGACCCCTGGCTTCAGGATGCAGGTCAAGCTCCAGAAAGCTCTGTGGAGGAAACAGGAGCATCCGGGTAGTCCTGGCCCTCCCCTCCGCCCGGGGGCAGTTGGGGCGATGGACAGGCGCTGCCTTCACAAGCTCACTCTGGGATATGTTCAGCAGGTGTGCTCAGCACCTCTGTCTCCTCCCAGTGGTTCCTGACAAGCACTTGGCTGCCTGGCTTGTATGTGTGCGTTTTCCATGCTCCAACTGCTTCTGGAGGAAGGAAAGTAGTTCGTTGGGAAAATTTTCCTTTTGGGAATAAGAATTACTAAAAAGTAGCAGTCCAGCTAAACCATTTGAGTCACTCTGAGTTAAATTTTCTTTTTATGAATGATGATGAGTCGAAATAAGGATGTTGCAAACGTACAGGACAGATGTTGCTTAGGCTTCTCTGGAAGAGGACATTAGAGTCTTGTGTGTGTTCTTGATTAACATAACATGCAGCCAGCAGTTCCTGTTTGGGGATGGAATGTCATAATTGTGATTTCAGTAGTAGCTCAGGGAGTGACAAGAGAGCTGCTGGACCAGTTGCCTGAGTCACTAACAAACAGTGATGGAGTGTGTCTCTACCTGGAAGTGTGTTCACTGCCTTAAGGGATTGCAGACCATGTGTAGAGTCTCTGTGATTAACAGAGAAGGCGGCAATTTAAAAGTTCATTGTAATTGGGAGAGACAGTTCTTACCAAACTGCTTGGGGCTGAGCTGCCTGATCCCTGGGGACCCAATTCCACTTGCAGTATTTAAAGCCAGATCTGTGTGTGCGACTCAGCCCCGAACTGTCCTGCAATAGAAATAGTATCAGTCACCACGAAACTAACTCATCAAATGATTCATCTGTAATTTTGCACAGATTAATAACCATTCTTGTTATGTGACTACTACTGCTAAATTAATTGTATTCTAGAATAATCGGTTATGTAAGCAAATAAATCTTTTCAATGTTTTGCTCTCAAGTTGTTAATCATAAGATTGCATTTCAATTGTTGCCATAGAAACAGGTTTTTTTTTTGTAGTTATGCTTTCAATTCTTGTAAAATTGTGTAACATGACATGAAAATATCATCAGCTATTAGTTACTTTTCTCAGAAAGAGACAGGATCTGTGCAAAGTTCCTTTTTGGTTTTTGGCTTTTGTTTTGCCTTTGGTAATAATCCTGAAATCCCATAACAGTTTTATGTGGAGAAACAACATTTACATTTCAGGTGAAAGAGGTCAGAACATTCTGGGTTTTCTCCCAAATCTTTTTAGTTTAGCTGTTTAAACAAGAAAGGATCATGGATTTGTAGTAAGAGAAGGGAACAGACAAGTTGGGATCCATAAACCTAAAAATTTCCATTGACTCTCCCTGCCCCCCAGGATTAACATATTTGGGTTTTACAAGCAGGTCTTGGACCTGGTATTTGGACAAAAGTGATTGCATGAACCCTTTCTTAGCTAGCCCCCAGCACGCAGAGCCCTGAGTGCAGGGAACAATGGTGGGACATCGGAGGAGCCTTCTGGGCACTGGGAGGCCAGCCAACAGATCAGTAGTCCTGCTGTGCTCCCATGATCCCAGCACACAATTCTGCCCTTTGTAGCTGTGCAGAGTCTTCTTCGGGCTGGGCCAGTTGATGGGGCTGTTTCTTCCCATTAGGACCTTGCCTGATGCCTCAAATCCTGGGGGGGGTGGGGGGAGGCATAGAGGAGACGCAGCAAGCCAGACATTCCCAGGAGTCTCCCCTGAACTGTGTGGGCGGCCAGCCACTCAGTGGAACTGCCACCACCTCGCAATTCTGGGGGCTTTCTTGACAGCAGTCAAAGGGTTTCATGTCTTTTAATGAAATACATCATTTGCAGAATATAACAGGATAAAAGCAGCGAAGAACTCTCTCGGATGAAAGGTCACTGTTTGTACACTGGGAGCTTGGGGAAAAGAACTCTTAAATATAAAAATTCAAAGATGAGGAATAATACTTGCTTGGAGTGGCTTTAAAGGTCCCTATCTAGGAAATTCCAAGATGAAAAAAATTCTGCAGCTCTATATTAAAGAATACAATGGAGCACAAGGAAGGTTTTATAAGCCTGCTTCATTCACTGAATGGTGGTCCCATGACTTTCTTCCCGGTGGAGAACAGTTTCCTTGTGAAATAAGTTCTTGCTTCAAGAAAACAGTATTTGTACAAATAACCCTGTGACATGATGTGTTAATTTTAACTTTGAAAGGTATTTAGGTTCTTGCAAAATGGTGGGGATTTTTTGCTGTTCTGTTGCCATAGAAGTTGTGGGTGAGAAAATTAACCAGCTGATGTCTTAGAGAAAGTTAGGCCGGTTGTTACTTCCCTGTCTCATCCTGTGTTTCTATCAATGCTGATACGGATGCCACCTGGCCTAGGTCGTTCTTCAGTCTTGGCTGTTAAGGATAATGCACAGCTCTTGGGAACCCTGTAGGCCGTGCATTTATTCCTTATTAGATGCTGTGTGCTCAGCCTGTGTTCACGGTGGACCGTAAGTAGGGAGTGTGTGTGTGCACCGAAGAAAGGTGGGGCCCGCTTGCCTCCCAGCCAGGGCTCCTTCACTGGTTGTGCCCGTGAGTAACCTGGAAACCTTGAAGAGCAGGGAGGTGGCCTCCAGCTGTGGTTCCATATGAACACCCTGAAAACAGTGTGTTGTAAGCTCTCCAGTGATTCCACCTTGACCTTGGGCCACCTGCAACTACACTGGCCCAGTACCAGGCTCTCCCACAACTGCAGGGCTTGGCCATGTGGGCCAGGGTTCTCGTGGGATCAGCATTAGCCACACGCTGCCCTGCGCCTGACACGTTACAGGGACTCAGTGGATGTTAGGCCATGACCTTTGTGAGGTCCAGGGTCCTTTGCTTTCCTCTGCCTTCTGTTTGCACACATGATTTTGTAAGCAGATCTATGGTCATTAAAGCCATGCTCTTCACGAATAACCTGACTTTATGTATCACTGCTGGGCTTGGATAACCCAGAGGAGACTTCTCAGTAATAGAAGGTTGTCATAACATCTAAATGTTATTCCTGACAGCGTTTCTTTGATGGCTGTCATTTTATGTTTGAAAAATCTGTTTCTAAGAGTAACTTTATTTTCAGCTCTTCTCGGTCCCTTGAAGATTTATTTATCAACAATGACATAATCACTATATACATTCTCACCGTTCACAGGATGAGCAAGATTTGGGAGAGTTCACCCGAAGCTCAAGCACTTGTGAACAGTGGGCAGTGGAAAAGCCATAGGGCCCCTGCTGGGCTTTGTGACCCGAGTGAAGAGTGATTCCCGGAAACTCCATGGCAGGTCTGGGTCCGTGGCGACTTTATATCTCCTGGAGCGCAGGGCACTGGGGCCCTGGCTGCACATTTGACTCACCTGGGGGCTTGCATGCTGCTGATGGCCAGGCCGCAGCCCGGATCAGTTAGGTCAGGATCACGGGGTGGGCCCAGCTGTCAGTGATTCTGAAGCCCACCGGGAGACTCAAATGTGCAGCTGGGTGGAGGGAGAGTCATGGCCCCACGTTTGCACCCTACACGGGCTGGTAGGTGTGGATTCTGGCACACGAGTTCTCTGCAAAGCATGAGAAGATTAGGTCCACCTGGCCAGGGGGCCTCCCCCGGGTGCCCTGAAAACGTGTGTCTTCTGAGCTCAAGGAACCACACTGGTTCCGTTGGCCAGTGCAGGGGAGCAGGGCCAGGCTTCAGCTGGGCTTACAGGAAGGGAAAAAATGCCTCTGTGCTGAGGCTGGAGCACAGGGCTTTTTAAAAATTTTGTTATCATTAATCTACCATTACATGATGAACATTATGTTTACTAGGCTCTCCCCTACCCCAAGTCCCCCCCACAAAGCCCATTACAGTCACTGTCCATCAGCATAGTAAGATGTTGTAGAGTCACTACTTGTCTTCTCTGTGTTGTACAGCCCTCCCCGTACGCCACCCCCACATTTTACCTGCTAATCATAATACTCCCTTTCTTCTTCCCGCCTTTATCCCTCCCATTCTCCCCAGTCTCTTTCCCTTTGGTAACTATTAGTCCATTCTTGGGTTCTGTGATTCTGCTGCTGTTTTGTTCCTTCTGTCTCGCTTTGTTTTTATATTCCATAAATAAGTGAAATATGATATGTGTCTTTCTCCACCCAGCTTATTTCACTGAGCATAATACCCTCTAGCTCCATCCATGTTGTTGCAAATTTTAGGATTTGTTTTCTTCTTATGACTGAATAATATTCCATTGTGTATATGTACCACATCTTCTTTATCTGTTCATCTGCTGAAGGACACTTAGGTTGGAGCACAGGGCCTTTAAAACAGGAAGAGCTGGGTGATAAGCTATGTTCTTGGGAGCCTGCCAGGTGCCAGGCTAAGTGCTTCACCGAGGCAATTCTCTGAGTGGGCTCCCTGGGTCAGCAGCATCAGCCACCCCTGGGAGCTTGTCAGAAATGCAGTGTCAGGCCCTGCCCCACACGGAGAATTGGTGGGCCATTCTCACACCCCTCCATGGGATCCTGACTGCAGGCTTGAGGTTGGGAACCTCCCCCTTATTTGCTTCATTTTACTTACTCCTCACAGCTGCTTTATGGAAGCACTTGTTTTCTTCCAGGCCACAGCTGAGGAAGTCATGACTCTGTGCACATTACAGCTGTTGGACATTGAGGCTCGGGGTTATATTAGTCCAGGGTCGGGAGGCCAGTAGATGGCAGAGCTGTGAGTGGAGGTCAGCTGGTCCCTGTGGCTCTGGAGGTGGGCTCCGGGACATGGAGCCACTCCTTTGATAGCCCCTGAGTTCCCAGTTGTTCCCCTTTATTAGGTCTCCTTCCAGAAGTGACAGGACTGAATGCCGAATAAGGTGTGTAAATGTGTGGCCAACAATTAGATATATAGCTTTTAAAACTTCTTGCCTGGACTTTGTTGGGGTTCCTTTCTCTAGTTTATGCATGACTGGAAGGTTTAGAGGGTTTTTTTGCAAAATTTATGTACACATATACATGTACCTTTTTATGAACGGCAAAGCAATGGTTATTTCCATTTGAACAGTTAAACAGAACTGCTCAGCAGGGTGTAGCGTAAAGATCACAAAGTCATGTATGAGAAGAGCCATGCTAACCCCTCCTTGTGGACTGACCTTGGACAGCCGCTTACCATCTCGGAGCACAGTTCTCTCATATCTAAGCTTGGGAGAAAAACATCACACAGGGTGTCCGAGTGGGGGCCAGAGTGTTTTGGAAAGTTTCTGGTAATACTCAGGATGGTATTACCCACTGCATTTGTCAGATTTCCCTCTTTCCAGATGTCCTTGCTGGGGGAATGATCAGTCTGTTTTCCCAAGAGTTGGCATCCAGGGTCACTTGTGGCAATGACCGTGCCATCCTTTGGCTGTGGAATCCCAGGGATTCCCAGTCACCGTGCTAGCCCCACTCTGTCCAGACAGCAGGTGGCCATATGCTCCTTGCATCCCTTTTTCTCATTAGGGTGAAAAGAATGCACTGAGGGCTCCAGGTCTCAAAGATTGGGAACCCAGTCCTGGGATGAGAAACTTCTTTAATATGTGAAAACGGGGACCAAAGACCTCAGGGGTGAGAAATTGCTTTTGGCTGAAGATGAATCACAAATGAGGAATTTTCTGAAGTTAGTATATAAATCAGAAAGTGTGATTCAGCTCGGAAGAAGAGCGCATGCCGGTTGTTGCAGCAAAGTGACCTCAATGTGCTTCTGAGGGCATTCTAGCCGGGGTAGGTCCCGAGGTTAGTTATTGTGCATGTTTTCAGGATGCAACCTAGTGCCATAGGAGGCAGGGTCAGGTTCAGTTGGGAGAGCATTTCAATCCAGTGTTCTTGAGGATTAGTTAAAGGTTTCAGGAAATCGGATTATTTCAGATTGCCTATTGTGTAATGGTTTGATCCTGGAAGAGGGAGGGGAGCCTCTTCTCTTGACCTTTGTGAGTGTGATCAGGTTGGTAGGAAATGGAAAGAAAAACCCAAATCTTGGGATTAGTGATGCTGTACCAGCGTTCATCTCCTTGACAAGTCTTCTAGAACTCTGACAGTTCCCCTCACGAGAGTGCGTGTGCAAGCCCTTAGGAGAGCTGGAAATTAGGCAGGCTTGGTAGTCAGAAGTCCACTTACCCGGAAGTAGGCACACGGAGTAGGGAGTGGGCCCAGCTAGAGCAATCGGGAGCTCCCTAGCAAGCTGGGGAAGCCAGCAGGAGCCCGAATGTGGAGCCCATGTGCTGTGTGCACTGTGGGGGTTGGTGCAGTGGGGCCGGGAGTCGCTGGGCTCTGCTGCTTGTCAAACGGTAAAGTGTGCATGGGACTGTGTCACCCAGTCTGGGCTGGCTTCATCCTGATGCCACCTGGCTGGCTGATTTACCAGGTTTCCCCTGGCCAAGGTCAAGGTGTCAAATACTTGATGTCTCTTTTGTCTTGGCTATAGTAGAAACCTACCTTGTAATGGGTCAAAGTGCAGATTTATTGGTCCTGGTTTCTGCAGCAGAAGGTGGCCAGATATGAGGGTTTTCATGTGACCGTGCACTTGCAAGGCAGAGGAGGGAATTGCTAGCTTGCCAGCACCCCAGGAAGTATTTTTTTCTTTTCAACAAATCTTTCTGGTGTCCTGCAAAGGAAGACTGCAGGCCAGCTATGGACCATTTACTAGGGAACAACACAGCTGAAGGCCTTGTGAAAGCCAAGCTCCCGCTCTTACCTGTCTGGTGGGCCAGCAGGTCCTTGGGGGCAGACCCACCTCTGTTTCTAGGTTTCTCACTGTCTGGGAACTGGATGCCCTGCCCGCCAGTTTCTCTCTCTGGCTTTCTCGTGAAGATAGCTACTTCCAGTTTGTCCGAGACTCAGAATTCCGTTCTGCATTCTCCCAATGTTTCTGAAATTCCCCCTCCTTGGTCATGACTGAAAAAATGTTCAAGTATTGGGTGATGTGTAATCTACAAGTTATTTTTTGCTTATAACCCAATTGTGAGTCTCCACTGGTGGTGTCCCCTTTCCACAGCGGCTATAGTAGCAACCCCCTAACTCTGAGTACTGAGGCCCTGGAACATGGAAGAATGCTCACAGTGAGCAGACCCCCACACCCACCCACACACGTGTCTGGGATTCTCATCTAGGCTGTAACCGGGGGATTGTGGGGTGGGGGGTGACTTGCCTTCTGAGCCTTCTCCCCGGTGATGTGGTCATGCCTGGAGGCATTGTCACTGCTATGGCTGGTGGGGAGGTGACTGCTGGCATGTGGTGGCTGGAAGCCTGGGACGCAGCTGAGCATCATCCAGTGCACAGGACACCTGTGATTAAATGAAGGTTCCTGGGGCCAGGATTCTCACCTGACCCTGGGTGGCCAGCTCACTACACACATGTGGGCAATGCGTTGCTGTTGACTCTATATAAGGAGCTCCGCCCAGTGCTCTGGGTGACACGGTGGCACAGCTGCAAGGCTGCAGGAGAGCAGAGCCGAGGCTGAAGTGGTGGCAGCGCCCAGGACAGAGGCCCAAAGGACGTCTGTGTGGGCAGAGGCCCAGAGGCAGAGACCAGCTTGCTGCGTGCAGACTCACTCTGAGTGGATGAGATTTTAGTGATTGACCTGCCACCGTGGAAATAAAGTAGGGTGTAACCTTTTCACCCCAAGAACATTCTACTGTCATTTCTTTGGTCACACAGAATCCATAGTGAAATTGCCCGGGGCTGAAACCCATTGGTCTACCACAACACCCCACCACAGAGACCTGTTCACACAGCACAGCACAGCAGCAGTGCTGAGCTGAGAACGGCCGCCCGAGACCCCCCATCACTTTATCCAGGGACCGCGGTCCCTAGTGTGGGTTGGTGCTGGGCCCTTGTTGGGAGTGGGGTAAGAGAATGCAATAGATGGGAACCTGAGGGAAGCGTGGGCTTCTTCAAGAGGAAGGCGTGCTGATGGGCAGAAAGGAGAGTGAGTTACCCGCGTGCCGTGGGCCCTGGAGGGCACTTTGAGTCTGTGCTCAGGAGGAGTGTGGACACAGCAGGTGCCCCACACACGGGTGCTGGGTGGACTGAAGCCGTCAGGGCATCCCGTTCTTAAAGCAGGGTGGCTAGCTCACCGTGTACCACTGTGGTCAGGTGGTGTAAGTTCCTGGAGCCTGGAGACGGTGGAGCTCACCTCGTCACTGGTATAACCTTGTCACTTCCTGTCACTATCTCGGCACTCATTCCCTTTCTCTACATGGTAAGGTTCATTTCCTAAAGTCACACCCACTCTTTCTTTGGTGTCCTCTGTAGACCCCAATGGCCTTAGGGCAAGAAAGGGCTTCTGGTTACACGCTCTCATGTGCTGGAGAAAACACTGAAGTTCAGAGGGGTGAAGGACACTCCCCAAGGTCACACAACTTGTTTATGGCAGGATAATGTCTAGTGTCCCTGAGTTCCTAAGGGAAGGTCTGTTTGGGCGGTTTCTTTCAAAGCAATTAATACGAATGGTACAAAATTACATGATTCTAAAGAATCTTAAAAAACAATGGCGGAGGACTTTGTTCTTTTTTTTTTTTTTTTTTTGGTAGATAATTATATTTATATTGAAGGGTAGTTGACACACGGTATTACATTACATTAGTTTCAGGTGTACAACATAGTGATTCAACATTTATATACATGACAATTCTAGCTACCAGCTGTCACCATACCAAGCTGTTACAATATCTTGACTATATTCATTACATCCTGGTTACTTATTATTTTACCATTGGAAGTGTATACTTTTTTTTTTTTTTTCCTGAGGGCATCTCTCATATTTATTGATCAAATGTTTGTTAACAACAATAAAATTCTGTATAGGGGAGTCAATGCTCAATGCACAATCATTAATCCACCCCAAGCCTAATTTTCATCAGTCTCCAATCTTCTGAGGCATAACAAACAAGTTCTTACATGGAGAACAAATTCTTACATAATGAATAAGTTACATAGTGAACAGTACAAGGGCAGTCATCACAGAAACCTTTGGTTTTACTCATAGCATTATGAACTATAAACAGTCAGTTCAAATACGAATACTCATTTGGTTTTTATACTTGATTTATATGTGGATACCACATTTCTCTCTTTATTATTATTATTTTAAATGAAATGCTGAAGTGGTAGGTAGATACAAGATAAAGGTAGAAAACATAGTTTAGTGTTGTAAGAGAGCAAATGTAGATGATCAGGTGTGTGCCTGTAGACTATGTGTTAATCCAAGCTAGACCAGGGCAATAAAACATCCACGTATGCAGAAGATTTCTCTCAGAACAGGGGAGTGAGGTTCTAAGCCTCACCTCTGTTGATCCCCAATTTCTCACCTGATGGCCCCCCTGCGACTGTGCCTGTCTTAGGTTGTTCCTCCCTTGAGGAATCTTACCCGTCTCTGGCTAACCAGTCATCTTCCGGGGCCATACAGGGAAATGTAAAGTTGGTAAGTGAGAGAGAAGCCTTATTGTTTGAAATGGTTAGCTTTTTATTTCTTTGCGTATTTATGCCCTGTAGCTTCTATGCCCAGCATTTGTCTTGAGGTGTCTTTACCACTTGGAAGAATTATGATACTCGGTAAATTTGATATGAGGCACGAATTCTATTTAAGGGTTGTAATTAGGAAGGAAGAAGAGAAACTATAGAAGTACCAGGCGACAGAAAAAATGAGAAGATTGATTATTTCTTTGACATATCTTCTTGTAGAGTAACTTCAGCATGGATAGGTTTTAAGCTACTACTTAAATTGCGCACACACATTAACATAATAGGAGTATAGTTACATAACCAAAGCATATCTGTAATTACCAGCCATCTCCAGTGAAACCAAGAAAACCAGTTAGGCACCTTAGGCATTTGTGAAAACTTATCTATGATATGGTGGATATTGTCCAACTGAACTTGAACAGTCTGAGAGAAATCAGACAAATTAAAACAACCCATTCCTGGGGGATGTTCACATCCCTTATGTTCTTTTAACAGTAAATAGTCTGTATTTGTAAGATTTTGGAGCGCTACAATTTGCACTTCTCCTAATTCTTGATTGAGTTCCAACAGTATAGATCCAGTCAAATTTGTTGTTTTACTGTATGCACAGGCCAGCTTAGATATCTCCTTCCTCATTCCCATGGCAAGTCCAGGAGCTGGTGGGATGAGTGCATCTACAGCTGTAGCAGTGCGCGGATCTTTGTTGGGGTTTTTTGATGATCATCTTCTGGCATGAGTCTTCCAGAGGGTGCAGATGTTGGAAGTTCTTTTTCATGTCGTATCTTAGTTCATTTTCGGGGTAGCCCAATTAGGCTTTGATCCTCTGTATAAACACAAACAGACCCTTTGCCTACACTTTTATATGCCCTTTATACTCTTGTGTAGAACTCATTGGAGGTTACCACACAGGAACTGCCCTTTTTTTATTTTTATTTTTTGCTATCACTAATCTACACTTACATGACGAATATTATGTTTACTAGGCTCTCCCCTATACCAGGTCCCCCCTATAAACCCCTTTACAGTCACTGTCCGTCAGCATAGCAAAATGTTGTAGAATCACTACTTGCCTTCTCTGTGTTGTACAGCCCTCCCTTTTCTCCTACCCCCCCATGCATGCTAATCTTAATACCCCCTTACTTCTCCCCACCCCTTATCCCTCCCTACCCACCCATCCTCCCCAGTCCCTTTCCCTTTGGTACCTGTTAGTCCATTCTTGAGTTCTGTGATTCTGCTGCTGTTTTGTTCCTTCAGTTCTTCCTTTGTTCTTATATTCCACAGATAAGTGAAATCATTTGGTATTTCTCTTTCTCCGCTTGGCTTGTTTCACTGAGCATAATACCCTCCAGCTCCATCCATGTTGCTGCAAATGGTAGGATTTGCCCTTTTCTTATGGCTGAGTAGTATTCCATTGTGTATATGTACCACATCTTCTTTATCCATTCATCTATCGATGGACATTTAGGTTGCTTCCAATTCCTGGCTATTGTAAATAGTGCTGCAATAAACATAGGGGTGCACTGATCTTTCTCATACTTGATTGCTGCATTCTTAGGGTAAATTCCTAGGAGTGCAATTCCTGGGTCAAATGGTAAGTCTGTTTTGAGCATTTTGATGTACCTCCATACTGCTTTCCACAATGGTTGAACTAACTTACATTCCCACCAGCAATGTAGGAGGGTTCCCCTTTCTCCGCAGCCTCACCAACATTTGTTGTTGTTTGTCTTTTGGATGGCAGCCATCCTTACTGGTGTGAGGTGATACCTCATTGTAGTTTTAATTTGCATTTCTCTGATGATTAGCGATGTGGAGCATCTTTTCATGTGTCTGTTGGCCATCTGTATTTCTTTTTTGGAGAACTGTCTGTTCAGTTCCTCTGCCCATTTTTTAATTGGGTTATTTGTTTTTTTTTTGTTGAGGCGTGTGAGCTCTGTATATGTTCTGGACGTCAAGCCTTTATCGAATGTGTCATTTTTAAATATATTCTCCCATACTGTAGGGTTCCTTTTTGTTCTATTGATGGTGTCTTTTGCTGTACAGAAGCTTTTCAGCTTAATATAGTCCCACTTATTCATTTTTGCTGTTGTTTTCCTTGCCCGGAGAGGTATGTTTAAGAAGAAGTCACTCATGTTTATGTCTAAGAGGTTTTGCCTATGTTTTCTTCCAAGAGTTTAATGGTTTCATGACTTACATTCAGGTCTTTGATCCATTTTGAGTTTACTTTTGTATATGTGGTTAGACAATGGTCCAGTTTCATTCTCCTACATGTAGCTGTCCAGTTTTGCCAGCACCACCTGTTGAAGAGACTGTCATTTCGCCATTGTATGTCCATGGCACCTTTATCAAATATTAATTGATCATATATGTTTGGGTTAATGTCTGGATTCTCTAGTCTGTTCCATTGGTCTGTGGCTCTGTTCTTGTGCCAGTACCAAATTGTCTTGATTACTATGGCTTTATAGTAGAGCTTGAAGTTGGGGAGTGAGATCCCCCCTACTTTATTCTTCTTTCTCAGGATTGCTTTGGCTATTTGGGGTCGTTGGTGTTTCCATATGAATTTTTGAATTATTTGTTCCAGTTCATTGAGGAATGTTGCTGGTAGTTTCGTAGGGATTGCATCAAATCTGTATATTTCTTTGGGCTTAATGGCCATTTTGACGATATTAATTCTTCCTAGCCACGAGCATGGGATGAGTTTCCATCTGTTAGTGTCCCCTTTAATTTCTCTTAAGAGTGACTTGTCGTGTGTCAACTACCCTTCAATAAAAAAATAATTATCCACAAAAAAAAAAAAAAAAAAAAAGAGTGACTTCTAGTTTTCAGAGTATAAGTCTTTCACTTCTTTGGTTAGGTTTATTCCTAGGTATTTTATTTTTTTTGATGCAATTGTGAATGGAGTTGTTTTCCTGATTTCTCTTTCTGTTGGTTCATTGTTAGTATATAGGAAAGCCTCTGAATTCTGTGTGTTGATTTTGTATCCTGCAACTTTGCTGTATTCCGATATCAGTTCTAGTAGTTTTTGTGTGGAGTCTTTAGGGTTTTTTATGTACAGTATCATGTCATCTGCAAATAGTGACAGTTTAACTTCTTCTTTACCAATCTGGATTCATTGTATTTCTTTGTTTTGTCTGATTGCCATGGCTAGGACCTCCAGTACTATGTTAAATAACAGTGGGGAGAGTGGGCATCCCTGTCTATTTTCTGATCTCAGAGGAAATGCTTTCAGCTTCTCGCTGTTCAATATAATGTTGGCTGTGGGTTTATCATAGATGGCCTTTATTATGTTGAGGTACTTGCCCTCTATTCCCATTTTTCTGAGGGTTTTTATCATGAATGGATGTTGAACTTTGTCAAATGCTTTTTCAGCATCTATGGAGATGATCATGTGGTTTTTGTCTTTCTTTTTGTTGATGTGGTGGATGATGTTGATGGACTTCCGAGTGTTGTACCATCCTTGCATCCCTGGGATGAATCCCACTTGGTCATGGTGTATGATCCTTTTGATGTATTTTTGAATTCGGTTTGCTAATATTTTGTTGAGTATTTTTACATCTGCGTTCATCAGGGATATTGGTCTGTACTTTTCTTTTTTGGTGGGGTCTTTGCCTGGTTTTGGCATTAGGGTGATGTTAGCTTCATAGAATGAGTTTGGGAGTATCCCCTCCTCCTCTATTTTTTGGAAAACTTTAAGGAGAATGGGTATTATGTCTCCCCTGTATGTCTGATAAAATTCTGAGGTAAATCCATCTGGCCCTGGAGTTTTGTTCTTGGGTTGTTTTTTGATTACCGCTTCAATTTCGCTGCTGGTAATTGGTCTGTTTAGATTTTCTGTTCTTAGTCAGTCTTGGAAGGTTGTATTTTTTTAGGAAGTTGTCCATTTCTCCTAGGTTTCCCAGCTTGTTAGCATATAGGTTTTCATCGTATTCTGCAATAATTCTTTGTATTTTTGTGGGGTCTGTCGTGATTTTTCCTTTCTCGTTTCTGCTACTGTTGATTTGTGTTGACTCTCTTTTCCTCTTAATAAGTCTGGCTAGAGGCTTATCTATTTTGTTTATTTTCTCAAAGAACCAGCTCTTGGTTTCATTGATTTTTGCTATTGTTTTATTCTTCTCAATTTTATTTATTTCTTCTCTGATCTTTATTATGTCCATCCTTCTGCTGACCTTAGGCCTCATGTGTTCTTCTTTTCCCAATTTCGATAATTGTGACATTAGACCATTCATTTGGGATTGTTCTTCCTTTTTTAAATATGCTTGGATTGCTATATACTTTCCTCTTAAGACTGCTTTTGCTGTGTCCCACATCAAGTTTGGTCTTAGTGTTGTTGTTGTCATTTGTTTCCATATATTGCTGGATCTCCATTTTGATTTGGTCATTGATCCATTGATTACTTAGGAGCGTGTTGTTAAGCCTCCATGTGTTTGTGAGCCTTTTTGTTTTCTTTGTACAGTTTATTTCTAGTTTTATGACTTTGTGGTCTGAAAAGTTGTTGGTAGGATTTCAATCTTTTGGAATTTACTGAGGTTCTTTTTGTGACCTAGTATTTTGTCTATTCTGGAGAATGTTCCATGTGCACTTGAGAAGAATGTGTATCCTGTTGCTTTTAGATGTAAAATTTTGTAGATGTCTATTAGGTCCGTCTGCTCTACTGTGTTGTTCAGTGCTTCCGTGTCCTTACTTATTTTCTGCCCAGTGGATCTATCCTTTGGGGTGAGTGGTGTGTTGAAGTGTCCTAGAATGAATGCATTGCAGTCTATTTCCCCCTTTAGTTCTGTTAGTATTTGTTTTACATATGCTGGTGCTCCTCTGTTGGGTGCATATATATTTAGAATGGTTATATCCTCTTGTTGGACTGAGCCCTTTATTATTATGTAGTGTCCTTCTTTATCTCTTGTTACTTTCTTTGTTTTGAAGTCTATTTTGTCTGATATTAGTACTGCAACCCCTGCTTTCTTCTCACTGTTGTTTGCTTGAAATATGTTTTTCCATCCCTTGACTTTTAGTCTGTACACGTCTTTGGGTTTGAGGTGAGTTTCTTGTAAGCAGCATATAGATGGTTCTTGCTTTTTTATCTGTTCTGTTACTCTGTGACTTTGGATTGGTGCATTTAGTCCATTAACATTTGTGGTGACTATTGAAAGATATGTACTTATTGCCATTGCAGGCTTTAAATTTGTGGTTACCAAAGGTTCAAGGTTAGCCTCTTTAGTATCTTACTTCCTAACTTAGTTCGCTTATTGAGCTGTTATATACACTGTCTGGAGATTCTTTTCTTCTCTCCCTTCTTGTTCCTCCTCCTCGATTCTTCATATGTTGGGTGTTTTGTGCTGTGCTCTTTCTAGGAGTGCTCCCATCTAGAGCAGTCCCTGTAAGATGTTCTGTAGAGGTGGTTTGTGGAAAGCAAATTCCCTCAGCTTTTGTTTGTCTGGGAATTGTTTAATCCCACCGTCAGATTTGAATGATAGTCGTGCTGGATACAGTATCCTTGGTTCAAGGCCCTTCTGTTTCATTGTATTAAATATATCATGCCATTCTCTTCTGGCCTGTAGGGTTTCTGTTGAGAAATCTGACGTTAGCCTGATGGGTTTCCCTTTATAGGTGACCTTTTTCTCTCTAGCTGCCTTTAAAACTCTTTCCTTGTCCTTGATCTTTGCCATTTTAATTATTATGTGTCTTGGTGTTGTCCTTCTTGGATCCTTTCTGTTGGGGGTTCTGTGTATTTCCGTGGTCTGTTCGATTATTTCCTCCCCCGGTTTGGGGAACTTTTCACCAATTATTTCTTCCAGGATACTTTCCATCTCTTTGCCTCTCTCTTCTTCTTCTGGTACCCCTTTAATGCAGATATTGTTTAGTTTAGATTGGTCACACAGCTCTCTTAATATTGTTTCATTCCTGGAGATCCTTTTGTCTCTCTCTATGTCAGCTTCTATGCGTTCCTGTTCTGTGGTTTCAATTCCATGAATGGCCTCTTGCATCCTATCCATTCTGCTTATAAACCCTTCCAGAGTTTGTTTCATTTCTGCGATCTCCTTTCTGGCATCTGTGATCTCCCTCCGGACTTCATCCCATTTCTCTTGCGTATTTCTCTGCATCTCTGTCAGCATGTTTATGATTCTTATTTTGAATTCTTTGTCAGGAAGACTGGTTAGGTGTGTCTCCTTCTCTGGTGTTGTCTCTGTGCTCTTTGTCTGCCTGTAGCTTTGCCTTTTCATGGTGATAGGAATAGTCTGCAGAGCTGGGACGAGTGACGGCTGGAAGGACTTCCCTTCTTGTTGGTTTGTGGCCCTCCTCTCCTGGGAGAACAGCGACGTCTAGTGGCTTGTGCTGCGCAGCTGCGCGCAGACAGGGTTTCTGCTTCCTGCCCGGCTGCTATGGAGTTAATCTCCGCTGTTGCTGTGGGCGTGGCCTGGCTCGGGCAGCTGCTCCAAGATGGTGGAGTTGCGTTGGAGCAGGAGCTGCTGGGAGGCTATTTATCTCCGTAAGGGGCCTCCCTGCTCCCTGCAGCCCAGGGGTTAGGGTGCCCAGAGATCCCGGATTCCCTACCTCTGGATTAATTGACCCGCCTGCCCCTTTAAGAATTCCAAAAAGCATCCGCCAAAACAAAACAATGACGAGAAGTAGAAATTTTTTTTAATTAAAAAAAATAAATAATAAAAAAAAAATGGCTGCTCGTTCGTCTTTATTCTCCAGCACCAGCCTCAGGTCTCTGCTCACCGGTCTTGCTGTCCTGTTTCCCTAGTATTGGGGTCCCTATCCCTTTAAAACTTCCGAAAAGCGTTCGCCAAAACAAAACAGCAAAAAAGTAAAATGGCCGCTCCTTTTCTTATGTCCTCCAGCGCCAGGCCTCCGGTGCCCGCTCACTGTTCTTGCTGCCCTGTTTCCCTAGCATCCAGGGCCCCCCGCGCACGCACTGTGTCTGCGCTCTGGCCCGGATGGCTGGGGCTGGGTGCTCGGCAGTCCTGGGCTCTGTCTCCCTCCTGCTCTGCCTGCTCTTCTCCCGCCGGGAGCTGGGGGGAGGGGCGCTCGGCTCCCGCGGGGCCGAGGCTTGTATCTTACCCCCTTCGCGAGGCGCTGGGTTCTCTCAGGTGTGGATGTGGTCTGGATATTGTCCTGTGTCCTCTGGTCTTTATTCTAGGAAGGGTTGTCTTTGTTATATTTTCATAGATATATGTTGTTTTGGGAGGAGATTTCCGCTGCTCTACTCACGCTGCCATCTTTGCTCCACCTCCTATTTATATTTTTTAAGAAATCTCTCATTCGTATCATAACTGTTGATTGTCTTTTTGAAATAGAGCCTTGTAAAAAGGGAGGAAAACATTTATTTCACAGAGGGCCTGCTGCAGAAAGGCAGCCATACCCCAGTCCTTCTAGTTGAGGGTGGAAAGGTCTGTTGCCACAAGGTTTAAGGCATTTCTTGTCCAAGTCTCTTTTTTTTCTTCTTTACCTTGCCTTCAGTTTCACTCAGTTTAGTTTACTTTCCTCATTAACTAAAAGGAAAATGAAGAACTTGTGGCACAGAAAAAGCCATCTGAAAATGAAATTCATGTGGCAGGACCTTCCTTATGAGGATTTTGAGGAATTCGATGAGGTATACTCTTGGTTTTACAATTAATTTGCTTCTGTGGTATAACAAATTAATCTGTTTTATTCTTTAGTTCACGGGAAACTATTATAAAATCAGTACATTCCACGTTTTGTCATCCATGAATTTTTCCTCAATTATCTGAGTCATCTGAAGGTTATGTAATAAATACCTTTTGGTTTAATCCTCCTTAATATTCTCCATTGCATAGAATTTTGTGTTTTGCCTGCTTGGAAGAATGATGTCCTTGAAGTACCTGAAGAGACTCAATTCAGTATTTCTCCACTCTTGATTGGGCTATAATCTGTCCACAGCAATTAGCCTTGCCCCAAATTAAACAAGTGGCAGGTAGGAGAACCGAGCATGGGTGGGTCTCCTCACACGGCAGCATTCTCGTGGAGGCACTGGTACATTTACCCAGCAGTTGGAGGGATTTCCAACTGGACATACCTTATTACACCTGGGCAGGTGTAGCCAAAACATTGATATGCCACCCATTGGGTGGCGGGGGCTGCGGGGGAAGAGCCCAGGAAGGCTCCTACCACGTTCCAAAGGCCTGGCACCAACAGCCTGAGGTCTGGGGCCTAGGCCATCGTGACATCACAGACACTCCGAGATACTCAGAGGCACACATCAGCTAGTCCTAGTCAACTACAAGATCGCTTCACTTACTTAGGTGAGTAGTCAACAGAAGCAGTGTAAATGCTGTGTGAGCCAGCTGAGCTGGGGACCGTGAGCTTTTCTCCAGGGTAGCCTCGCCTCAGGATGCTCAGGGCCCTGTGCAAAGCTGTGCTGAAACAGGTAAGGTAGAAGACGTCTGTGGTCTCATTGTAGGGGAGCGAGGTATATTTACCTATTTAGAATAAATTTTGAGGACTTGGAGCTACTTTGTGTTTTGGGAGCCTGTGATTCTCACTGTGCATCGAGGTAGGTTCTGCATTAATAAAAATCTAAGAAGAGTGTTCGTGCGCAGGTTCGGCGGAAGGCCCTGGAGGCAAAGCTGTGAATCACGCGCCAGGAGTGTGGTGTATTTCTGTGCCTCCCTAGGCACGAACCTGGCCTTTCTGTGGCATCTCTGAGTCGTCTGTGTTCCTTTTCAGGAGGAATGAGCTGAGCTGGAGGCCTCACTCCTGGCACGCCACCAAGTTCTCCGACAGCCACCTCGACACGTCGGCATCTCCGTTCCCCTCGGCCAGAGCCTGCCCCGCCTGGCGCAGCCGGCACCACGTGAGGTAGGTGCGCGTTTCCTGCCAGCCTGGAGAGTTGGAAGTTCTGCATATGCTCACAGCTTCCCAGCTCTGGCAGGAGAGGACCTTCCTTGACTTCAGAGTGACTTGATTTTTCTGATGAGGAAAGGCCACTGGCAGGACTTTGTAATTTCTCATTTGGCAGGCAGATGTACTAGTGTCGAAAACAAAAACACCAGGAGCAAGGATGAAAAAGAGTGCTTTTCTCACTTACACTGTTAAGTTGCTAGATCAGGAGCCTGGGGACCTACCTGGTCTGGCTGAACCCTTTGGACCAGCCTAGTTGGTGGTTCTGAGTGGAGTGGGACCAGCTGTCCATGCTATGCCACCACCCATTTGAGACTTTTACAGTAGATTGGAAAGCAGAAGGCGCTTATGGGTTGGGCAGGTGTACTTATGGAAAGCTCCCAGGCAATTCTGTTAAGCCTCATACCTTCCCTGAAAGCCCCAGGGCTGTGCTGTGCACATAGAGGAGAAACTAGGGGCTTCACAGCCACATGCCAGAGCAGCAACTAGCCTTCAGGGTCTGTGTCAAAAAAACACATATGTGTGCATGATCACATATGCATGCACACAGATAAACATGCACACACACTTAGATATGAATGCATTCCCACATGTGCACAGACACCCATGCACATTCACAAACTGTCTCAGTCAGTTTGTGGCTATTAGTAAATACTAGCCTGTAAAATTATACTTACTTGAAGGAAATCCATCTCGAATACAACATTACCTATTTGAAGTGATAGGAGATTATGGTATTGGGAGCCTAGGATATTTTTGAAAAACCACAGAGTCTCAGTTGAGTGGTAAAGCTGAAGTGAAATGTGGGCCTTTTATTTCATTATTGAAGTGACTTCATGTAACAGGATCACCAGAAGCCTATTTGGCAGTTTCTTGATTAAAGAGACACATATGCTGCCCACATCTGTGTTAGTGTTATTTATAGCAGGGCTCTCAGCGGCTCATGGATGAGTGGCGGGGTGGGTGGGAACATGGTGAAGAACATGCTCCATTTCTGAGCAGGGTGCCCAGTCTGTCCAAACAGGAAAGGGTGTACAACTCAAACGGTCACCTGCCTGGATGAATAGTTTTACCATGGAGAGCTGACAGCCTCACATATACACTACCACTATCTTAGAATAATTAAGTCCTTAATTAATCACTTATCACCTGGCTTATTATAATAAGTCTGATTATTTTTTTTGCTCCTTTGAGACCTCATCCTACGTATGAAGCTGTGTTTGTGGCCTTCAGGTACAGCTCCACTGAGCAGTCAGGTTTTGTCGGTCCCCTGAGCCCACTGGGTCTTGCCGATGAAGCCTGTCACTTAAGTTCGCTGTCGGATATTCCATTGACTGAGAAGGAGCTCTAAGTACTTCAGTATTTGGGTTTCGGAAAGTAAATATTATCCCTGAACTTTCCCTTTTAAGTTATAAATCTCATTTGGTTGCTTCTTTCATGTTAATAATCCGTAAGAAGAATCATTTCATATAGTAAACCAGGGGTCCACGAACATGTTCTGCAAAGGGGCAGCTAGTAAAAATACTTCATTCAGGCTCTGCCAGCCAGTGTCTGCAGCAGCTACTCAACTCTGCTCTGGTAGCTGGAAAGCAGCCGAAAATTGCAAACACATGGCTGTGAATGTTCTGATCAACCTTTGTTGATGAACACTGAAATTCGAATTTCATAACATTTTCGCACGTCATGAAATATTACTCTTTTGATCCCGCTGCTTCCCCACCCCAACCATTTAAAAACCTAAAAACCATTGTCAGCTCAAGGGCTGTGGTTTGCCAGCTGCCGTATGTACCTAGTGATGGGCGATGCATGTGTGTGCACATGGGCATTTTGCCTGCTGGTGACTGCTGTGGGCTGTGGCCAGCCTGCAGGTGTTCAGGTGAGAAGTGTGTACCCAGCATTTTAAGGTAACTGGGAAAAGGCCTGAGGTGGGCAGGATGCAGTCTGCCCTCAGAAAGTCACTCTTTAAAATGCTGACATCTACATGTGATGAGGTCACACTTGAGGTCCAGTGATCGTATTCCGGGAAGATTTTTCGCCACCCGGCACCTTGCCATTTCCTCGGAGGGCCAGCTCTATTCACGGTGCTGTTGTCTGCTTTTCCCTTTGTGACTTGATTGTAACGCAAACCGTGCCCTGTCGTTCTTCTCATCCCTTAGTTGTTCTTCCCATGACCTGTCGGGTGCATGGGAGCAGACGAATCTGCAGCGCACATCTGACCATTTCAGCTCCCTGGGGAGCATGGACAGCCTGGACCACGCCCCCCAGCCCCACCCCTCTGGACGCCTTTCAGCCGCCAAGTCCAGCAGCAGCATCGACCACCTGGGCGGCCACAACAAGCGGGACTCGGCTTACGGCTCGTTTTCCACCAGCTCCGGCACGCCGGACCTCACCCTGCCCAAGGCCGATGGCTCCTCTGCAGAGAACATCCTCTACAAAGTAGGCTTTTGGGAGGCCTCCAAGGCAGGCAGTGCCCAGCAGGGCCCGGCCCCCAGTGACCCTCAGGGCCTGGAGGAGAGGCTGGGGTATTTCCCAGCCAGGGTAGAAGTCCCAGGGCCGGAGGGCAGCCCTGAGCCCAAGCTGGCCACTTCTGGGAGGTCCAGTTCCGGGCCTGTCTGGTATGTTCCAGATAAGAAGAAAGCCCCTTCTTCCCCTCCCCCGCCTGCGCCCCCTCTCCGCAGCGATAGCTTCGCGGCCACCAAAAGCCACGAGAAGACCCAGGGCTCTCCATCCTCAGAAGTGGCCAACGTGCAGCACTTTCCAGGCCTGACCCAGGCCCAGCCCCGGGGTGCCTGCAGGCTGCAGCCCACTGGGCAGCAGTGGAGACCTGCACACCCCAACAACGGGAGGAGAGTGGCTGTACCCGGACTGGGCAGCCTCCCAGTGGTCCCTGGCCAGCTCCAGGCCTCTCTGTCCAACACGGATGTGCGTGGTCCACCATTGTCTCCTGGGTCCCAGCACGCACGCCAGCACGGTGATGAGAGCCCCTCCTCTCATGAGGGTGCTGGGCCTGCCCTATCACTGAGGGAGCAGCTGCGTGTCGCCCTTGCTGGGGGCCGTCAGGAGCTTCCCATTGACTGCTTGCAGGGTGACGGCCCCACTCTGGTCTGGTGGCCCAGCGCTGCTGACCAGGAAGGGGACAGCAGTGGGCATAGCCCCTACTATTGGGTGACCTCAAGACAGGGCCTTCAGGGAGCCACACAGGCCACACAGCTCCTTGAGGAACACTGGCCTCAAGACGTGGCCCTGGGCACCCACGATGGCAACAGGGCTGACCCACGGAATGGAGGTGCAGAGGGCCACTTTATGGCATCGAAGAGCCCCAAAAAGCCAGCCCTGGGAACAAGACAATCTCAGATGGCTTCACATGGGCTGATGGAGGCGGCAGCAGGATCTCTCCTCGTAACACACCCCTGTTGCACTTGCTGGCCCAAGGAGGGTCAGGCCAGCCTGAGAAGAACCACAGTGGTGGCCCAGAGAGGCTGCCACCTGACAGCCCCATGGGCAAGCCCATGCAGAGAAGTGACTGTTTCGCCACCACCCTGAGGAATGAGATCCAGATGCGGCGGGCCTAGCTGCAGAAAAGCAGGAGCACGGTGACGCTGGCTGGAACCAGCGACATGGGGGAGGACGCTGGCTGCTGGGCGGCGGACCTGGGAGGCACCACAGGTGCCACCCTAGATGGTTTCCCGGGTACCTACAGAGACCACCTGAAGGAGGCCCAAGCCCGGGTCCTGCGGGCCACGTCATTTAAGCGCCGTGATTTGGGACCCAGCCTAGCGGACCATGGCGTGGGGTCCCCAGAACACAGGGCCGGGGACCACAGCACAGATCTGGACATTGTCCCCCACTTTCGGGAGACAGGCCTGGCCAAGCCAGCGGCGTGTGGAGGTGGTGTCTCGCACATGCCCTGCATCGGAGGCCGCAGGCGGTTCACAGCAGAGCAGAAACTGAAGTCGTACTCTGAGCCAGAGAAAATGAACGAGGTGGGGCTCTCAGGGGAGTACTGCCCCCACCAGCACCCCAGTCCTCCTGGGGAGACTGTGGGCACATTTGCCGACAGGTGGAAGTTTTTTGAGGAGACAAGCAAATGCGTTCCCCCGAGGCCTGGGCCGAGGCAGGTGCCCCACGGGCTCCCCAGCAATAAGCTGGGGCAGATGGCAGGCCCTGGGTCCGGGGGCGCAGAGGCGGGGCTGCAGTGGAGGGCCCACACAGCCTCCTGTGGGGAGAATGCCCATGGGCAGGGCAGAGCCGGGAAATTGGGACCATCTCAGAGACTCGGCACATTTGCTGAGCACCAGGCCTCTTGGGGGGACCAGAGGAAAGCCCTGGAAGCCAGGGGGTCTGGGAGGTATCACTCGGCAGATGACATCCTGGATGTGGGTCTGGACCAACACAAGAGGCCGCCGTACCTTCACGAGAGGTCCCGGTCATCGCCATCCACAGACATCTTACCTTACAGACAGGTAAGCTCCAGGCCTCCGGCAAAGACAGCCACCCCCATCCGCCATCCTGACACAGGATGCCCCCAAAAGGTAATGGCCCAGTGTCATGTGACTCATCCAACTGAGCACTACACGTACCAGCTCCTCACGGTCAGCCTATGAGAAAGGGACCCAGGGGCAGATGGCACTTTCACAGCAATTGTGAGCATCCTATTTTTAATTTTTTTTGTTAAGGTATCATTAATATACACTCTTATGAAGAATTCACAGGAAAACATTGTGGTTACTACATTCACCCATATTATCAAGTCCCCCGCCACACCCCAATGCTGTCACTGCCCATCAGCATAGTAAGATGCCACAGAGTCACTACCTGTCTTCTCTGTGCTACACTGTCTTCCCCCTGACACCCCCACACATTGTGTACTAATCATAATACCCCTCAATCCCCTTCTCCCTCCCTCCCCACCCACCCTCCCCCACCCCTCTCCTTGAGTAACTGCTAGTCCCTTCTTGGAGCTTGTGAGTCTGTTGCTGTTTTGTTCCTTCAGTTTTGCTTTGTTATACTCCACAAATGAGGGAAATCATTTGGCACTTGTCTTTCTCTGCCTGGCTTATTTCACTGAGCATAATATTCTCCAGTCCCATCCATGTTGTTGCAAATGGTAGGATTTATTTTATTCTTATGGCTGAATAGTATTCTATTGTGTATGTGTTCCACATTTTCTTTATCTGTTCATCTACTGATGGACACTTAGGTTACTTCCATATCTTGGCTATTGTAAATACTCCTGCGATAAACATAGGGGTGCATATGTCTTTTTGAATCTGAGAACTTGTATTCTTTGGGTAAATTCCTAGGAGCGGAATTCCCGTGTTAAATGGTATTTCTATTTTTAGATTTTGAGGAACCTCCAAATTGCCTTCCACAATGGTTGAACTAGCTTACATTCCCACCGGCAGTGTAGGAGGGTTCCCCTTTCTCCGCATCCTCGTCAGCATTTGTTGTTCCTAGTCTTTTCGATGCTGGTCATCCTAAGCTGGTGTGAGGTGCTATCTCATTGGTGAGCACCCTACTTTTATCCACATCTTGAGTTCTCAGCCTTGTCATCTCTTGGTTCCGCCACTCTATTTTGCCCTGATTAGCTTGCCCCTACCTTCATACCAAGCAGAGAATATGAGGGAAACTCTAGAAAATGATAAGTTTTCCTCTGAAATGAAAAGGGTGCTTTATATAAAGGCTTAAGACAAAATGTATGGTGGCCACTCCTTGAATATTGATGTTGCTTAATACCTAAAGTAGTAGTTATTGTTTCTAGTATTCTTTTTCTTGCAAATATTTGTAAACATTGCTCTGGGGCAGATGTAATTAGAAAAGCAATGCATTGAACCATTACTCTTTTACAGTAAGAGTTTTGATAAAACTTGTGCTAAACAGCTTACTTCCAGTCTTCTAGAAAACTACATGGCATTCTGCATGCTTTAAAGTCCACAGCCTGGCTCTCTCTCCCTGTCTCTGCCTTTTCTGCTTCTTAAACTTGTATGTATATATTTCAAAGAAAAAAACTAGTCCTTGCAGCAACAGATGCAGCTTTTAAAAAGAAGCAGTAGGATTTAATACACCACATTCAATATGTGCATGTGAAGACAACTGCCTGCTTCTTTGTGGTGTCCTGGGCTGAAAGGCCAGTAGACACGCAAGGGGTTGTCTCTGCTGGGCAGGCCTGTGGACTGTGGACTGTGTGGCATGGCCACTGAGAACTCCCTGCTGGCTCAGTCAGGAGAGAGGAAAATCCCAGACTGGCAAATCCTGGAACTTGAGGCTTTGCCCCAGTGAGCAGTAAGCAGCTGTATTTGATTTGACCATTTTGGTCAGTATGTCCCACGGTCTTCAGACTCACGTAGGAGTTCTTCCCGCCCAGAACTGAAATGGGCTGAGGGTCTCCTTCAGTCATTTTGATGAAACCCTTTGGATGGCGGAGCTCACCTGCCTTGCGGCCGAGTGTCAGTACAGGACAGCCAGCTGCGTCACTGGCTCTGTGGTCCAGGCCTACAGGGCAAGCCCACAATGACGGGGTTTGTAATAACATATTTCTTGGAGGCAGCTTGATCACTTGGTGTCTCACTGCTGCCCTTGGCAGGAAGCCTCGGCCGAACTGCGATGGCAGGCAGAGGGCCCTGGTGAGCACCGAGAACATTCTGCATTCCAGGCTGAGGAGGGACGTCGCACTCCGAGGTAGGTGGATTCGGATTTGGGGTGGCTGAGCAGGCGTCTTGGGGATGGGCTTCTGTCTGGTGGGTGAATGCTTGGTTAGCATGGTCAACTATCCGGTTATGCCAAACCCAGCGTGGTTCCTAAACCAGATGCGATTTCCCACATCCCTGGTGTGGGCTCCAGAGCACGTTTTGAGCTGCACACCACTGCCAGGAGAAGCCACCCAAGGATGGTGACACCTTCCGATGCCATCGTGGTGGTTTTTGTGCTTAAAATGGCTGCTGTGTTTCCTGTACAGTAAGGTTCTTTATGTTGGCAGAACGAGAAATCCCATGTAGCGTGCCTGAATGAAATGCTTTCTCCCGCACGCCCAGTTGAAGGGATGCTTTAACCCTCTAAGCAGCTAGGTTCCTGGGGCATGCTCTTGAAATCACAGCTGCCTTCAAGGATTGTCAGAGAGGAGTAGGGACTGTCCTTTCGGTATTGGGCCTAGTTAATGAGTTAGTATTGAGCTTTCAAATAGAAGTCCCCCACAGTGTGAAAGAATCGTGGATGGCAGTGCAGTATTCCAGTGGTGTGTGCCATGATTCTAGAGTGCAGCAGGGGTGGCTATTTCATTGCAGTGAGGATGGAATTTCGGGTAAATACACTGTGTTGTCTTGCATCTCATACACGCAGGGATGGGGGCTGTAGATCTCTACAGGAGCTCTGGTTTAACCGTATTTCCTAAGAGCTGATGGAGGGGGGGGGAAAATGTGACTATAGATACTGCTGCTGTTGCCTTGAGAGTTTCCGGTGACTGGTGCCATATTCAAATTAAACATTCACTTCAAATTCTAGGATTCTGTTGCAAAAAAGTAACTGATTTAAATATCTGCATTTGAGAGCCTTACATAATCAGTTTTATTTCATTTGGCTTTAACCTGAGTGCTGTTAGCCTTTTCCAGCAGTATCAAATATTTATGTGGCTCTGAGGGAGGAGGAACTGTGTTTTGTGTATGCCATGCAGAAGTCACAGGAGTTACTTAACAGCATAACTGAGAGTAAGAAAGCAGGGCTGATCAAAACATGCCTACAGAATTCAGCAGTGTCTGAGCAGCACAATTACAGCTTTATTACTATGGATTCTGAGGTCACGTGCGAGCGCCAGCTGTAATCTTTTTCTGGAGACCGCTTCCAGGCCCTGCTGCAGTGCAAGGCAGGCCAGGGCAGTCAGTGCAGCCCAACATGTGGTCTCCTGCTTTGCCTCTGCACGCATGCCAGGAGCGTTTACGTTAAACTGCAGTGTTCATGGTGGTGGCTGGAGTTAAGCTTGCCTGCTATGAAGGGAGTCCTAATACATGGCTATGATGTACATCCTGTATGTATGTCTTTTTTTTTACAATGGAATATTATTTATTCGAGAATAAAAAGAAATGAAGTACTGATAAATGTTACAATGTGGATGAACCTCGAAAACATTATGTTTAGTGAAATGACCTATTCACAAAAGACCACACATTGTATTAATCCATTCATATGATATGACCAGAGCAGAGAAATCTATAGAGACAAAGCTTAGTGAATGCTTAGGGATGGGGGTAGAGGGAGCATATGGATAATACCTAAAAGGTAGAGGATTTCTTTTTGAAGTGATAAAAATGTTCTAAAATTGATTGTGGTAAGGGCTGAACAACTCAGCAAATATATTAAAAAACAGTGAAATTTTTTCAGTGGGTGACACGTATGGTATGTTAATTAGATTTCAACAAGGCTGATATGAAAAAATCTAAAACCCAACCCTGAAATGCCTACTGTTAACAACATTTTGTTATACTTCTTCTAGTTTTACACAAGTTTGCATTTTTTCCATAGTTTAGTTCATAGTTTATCTGTAGTTATTACACTGAAATTTTTTTGTTATCATTAATCTACAATTACATGAGGAATATTATGTTTACTAGACTACCCCCACCAACACCATCACAGTCAGTGCCCATCAGCCCAGTAAGATGCGTAGAATCACTACTTGTCTTCTCTGTGTTGCACAGCCCTCCCCGCACTATACATACAAATCGTAATGCCTGCCTTCTTCCCCCTACCTTATCCCTCCCTTCCCACCCATCCTCCCCAGTCCCTTTCCCTTTGGTAACTATAAGTCCATTCTTCGTTTCTGTGATTCTGCTGCTGTTTTGTTCCTTCAGTTTTTTCTTTGTTCTTATACTCCACGTGAGTGAAATCATTTGGTGCTTGTCTTTCTCAGCCTGGCTTATGTGACTGAGCATAATACTCTCTAGCTCTAGTTGCAAATGGTAGGAATTCTTTTCTTCTTATGGCGGAATAATATTTCATTGTCCATATGTACCAATCATCTTTATCCATTCATCTACTGATGGACACTTAGGTTGCTTCCATTTCTTGGCTATTGTAAATAGTGCTGGGATAAACATAGGGGTGCATCTGTCTTTTTGAAACTGGGTTGATGCATTCTTAGGGTAAGTTCCTAGGAGTGGAATTCCTGAGTCAAATGGTATTTGGATTTTGAGCTTTTTGAGGAACTTCCATACTGCTTTCCACAATGGTTGAACTAATTTACATTTACACCAGCAGTGTAGGAGGGTTTCCCTTTCTCTACAACCTCGTCAATATTTGTTGTTGTTTGTATTTTGGATGGTGGTGATCCTTACTGGTGTGAGGTGATATCTTATTGTGATTTTAATTTGCATTTCTCTGATGACCACCGATGTGGAGCATATTTTCATATGTCTGTTGGCCATCTGAATTTCTTCTTTGGAGAACTGTTTGTGCAGCTCCTCTGCCCATTTTTTAATTGGATTATCTGCTTTTTGTTTGTTGAGGTGCATGAGTTCTTTATGTATTTTGGATGTCAACCCTTTATCGGATCTGTCATTTATGAATATATTCTCCCATACTGTAGGGTACCTTTTTGTTCTATTGATGGTGTCCTTTGCTGTACAGAAGCTTTTTAGCTTGATGTAGTCCCACTTGTTCATTTTTGCTTTTGTTTCCCTTAACTGGGAGATATGTTCATGAAGAAGTGGCTTATGTTTATGTCCAAGAGATTATTGCAAAATCCCCCCTGCTTTATTCTTCCTTCTCAGGAATACTTTGCTATTTGGGGTATTTGGTGGTGCCATATGAGTTTTCGAACTATTTGTTCCAGTTCTTAAAGAATGCTGTTGGTAATTTGATAGGGATTTCATCGAATCTGTATATTGCTTTGGGCAGGATGGACATTTTGATGATATTATTCTTCCTAGCCAAGAGCATGGGATGAGTTTCCATTTGCTAGTGTTCTCTTTAATTTCTCTTAAGAGTCTCTTGTAGTTTTCAGGGTATAGTTCTTTCACTTCTTTGGTTAGGTTTATTCATAGGTATTTTATTCTTTTTGATGCAATTGTGAATGGAATTGTTTTCCTGATTTCTCTATTAGTTCATTGTTAGTGTTTAGGAAAGCTACATATTTCTGTGTGTAAATTTTGTGTCCTGCAACTTTGCTGTATTCCGATATCAGTTCTAGTAGTTTTGGAGTGGATTCTTTAGGGTATTTTATGTACAACATCACGTCATCTGCAAATAGTAACAGTTTGACTTCTTTACTGATTTGGATTCCTTGTATTCCTTTGTTTTGTTGGATTGCCGTGAATAGGACCTCCAGTACTATACTGAATTACAGTGGGGAGAGTGGGCATCCCTGTCTTGTTTACATTCTTAGAGGAAAAGCTTTCAGCTTCTCACTGTTAAGTATGATGTTGGCTGTGGTTTTATCATATATGGCCTTTATTATATTGAGGTACTTGCCCTCTCTACCCAATTTGTTGAGAGTTTTTATGGTGAATGGATGTTGTATTTTGTCAAATGCTTTGTCAACGTCTATGTTGATGATCATGTGGTTTTTGTCATTCTTTTTGTTGATGTGGTGGATGACGTTGATGGATTTTTGAATGTTGCACCATATTTGCATCCCTGAGATGTATTCCACTTGGTCATGGTGTATAATCCTCTTGATGTATTTTTGAATTTGGTTTGCTAATATTGAGTATTATTGCATCTATGTTCATCAAGGATATAGGTCTGTAATTTTCTTTTTTGGTGGGGTCCCTGCCTGTTTTGAGTATTAGAATGATGCTGGATTCATAGAATGAGTTTGAAATATTCCCTCCTCTTCTATTTTCTGCAAAACTTTAAGGAGAATGGGTATTATATCTTCTCTGTATGTCTGATAAAATTCCATGATAAATCCATCTGGTCCAGGCAGTTTGCTCTTGGGTAGTTTTTTGATTACCAGTTCAACTTCGTTGCTGGTAATTGGTCTGTTTAGATTTTCTGTTTCTTCCTTTGTCAGTCTTCAAAGGTTTTATTTTTCTAGGAAGTTGTCCATTTCTTCTAGGTTTCACAGCTTGTTAGCATATAGATTCTCATAGTATTCTCTAATAATTCTTTGCATTTCTTTGTGGTCTGTCAAGATTTTTCCTTAATCATTTGTAATTCTGTTGATGTGTGTGGATTCTCTTTTTTCTTAATAATTCTGGCTAGGGGCTTATCTATTTTTTATTTTCTCAAAGAACCAGCTCTTGTTGTCATTGATTTTTTCTTTTGTTTAATTCTTCTCAATTTCATTTATTTATTCTCTGACCTTTATTAATTCCTTTCTTCTGCTGACTTTGGGCCTAATTTGTTCTTATTTTTCCTATTTTGATAATTGTGACTTCAGACTATTCATTTGGGATTGTTCTTCCATTTTTAAATATGCCTGGATTGCTATATACTTTCCTCTTAGAACTGCCTTTGCTGTGTACCACACATGTTGGGGTTTTGTGCTGTTGTTGTCATTTGTCTCCATATATTGCTTGAGTTCTATTTTAATTTAGTCATTGATCCACTGATTATTTAGGAGCATGTTGTTAAGCCTCCATGTGTTTGTAAGCATTTTTGTTTTCTTTGTACAATTTGTTTCTAGTTTTATATCTTTGTGGTCTGAGAAGTTGGTTGGTAGAATTTCAATCTTGAATTTACTGAGGCTCATTTTGTAGCCTAGTATGTGGTCAATTCTGGAAAATGTTCCATGTGTACTTGAGAAGAATGTGTATCCTGCTGCTTTTGGGTGTAAAGTTCTGTAAATGTCATTAAGTCCATCTGTTCTAGGGTGTTGTTCAGAGCCACTGTGTTCTTATTTATTTTCTGTCTGGTGGATCTGTCCTTTGGAGTGAGTGGTGTGTTGAAGTCTCCTAAAATGAATGCATTGCATTCTATTTCCTCCTTTACTTCTGTTACTATTTGTTTCAGATATGTTGGTGCTCCTGTGTTGGGTGCATATATATTTATAATGGTTATATCTTCTTGTTGAACTGATCCTTTTACCATTATGTAATGTCCTTCTTTATCTCTTGTTACTTTCTTTGTTTTGAAGTCTATTTTGTCTGATACAAGTACTGCAACATCTGCTTTTCTCTTCCTGTTATTTGCATGCAATATCGTTTTCCATCCCTTGACTTTTAGTCTGTGTATATCTTTGGGCTTGAGGTGAGTCTCTTGTAAGCAGCATAGATATGGGTCTTGTTTTTTTTTATCCATTCTATTACTCTGTGTCTTTTGATTGGTGCATTCAGTCCATTTACATTTAGGATGATTATTGAAAATATGTACTTATTGCCATTGCAGGCTTTAGATTTGTGGTCACCAAAGGTTCAAGGGTAGCTACTTTACTAATAAACTTAATTTGCTTATTAAGGTATTATAAACACAGTCTTATGATTCTTTATTTCTTTCCCATCTTATTCCTCCTCCTTCATTCTTTATATGTTAGGTGTTTTATTCTGTGTTCTTTTGTTTCCTTTGACTGCTTTTATGAGTAGTTGATTTTATTTTTTACTTTTAGTTAGTATTTGGTTTGTCTTCTCTCTTTGCTGTGATTTTATTTTCTCTAGTGACATCTATTTGGCCTTAGAACTGCTTTCATTTAGAGCAGTCCCTCTAAAATACCCTGTAGAGGTGGTTTGTGGAAGACAAATTCCCTTAACTTTTGCTTGTCTGGGAATTGTTTAATCCCACCATCATATTTAAATGATAATCGTGCTGGATACAGTATCCTTGGTTCAAGGCCCTACTGTTTCATTGCATTAAGTATATCATGCCATTCTCTTCTGGCCTGTAAGGTTTCTGTTGAGAAGTCTGATGTTAGCCTGATGGGTTTTCCTTTGTAGGTGACCGTTTCTCTCTCTCTGGCTACCTTTAATATTCTGCCCTTGTCCTTGATCTTTGCCATTTTAATTATTATGTGTCTTGGTGTTGTCATCCTTGGATCCCTTGTCATGGGAGTTCTGTGTACCTCTGTTGTCTGCGAGACTATTTCCTCCCCCAGTTTGGGGAAGTTTTCAGCAATTATTTCTTCAAGGACACTTTCTATCCCTTTTTCTCTCTCTTCTTCTTCTGGTATCTCTATAATGTGAATATTGTTCCATTTGGATTGGTCACACAGTTCTCTTAATATTCTTTCATTCCTGGAGATCCTTTTATCTCTCTCTGCCTCAGCCTCTCTCTATTCCTCTTCTCTGATCTCTATTCCTTTATCAGCCTCCTGCATCTCATCCAGTCTGCTCTTCAGTCTTTCCAGAGATTGTTTGTTTCTGTATTCTCCCTCCTAACTTGATCCTGTAGCTCTTGTGTATTTCTCAGCAGGTCCATCAGCATGTTTATGACGTTTATTCTGAATTTTTTTACAGGAAGATTGTTTACTCTGTCTCCTCAGGCCCCCTTTCAGGGGTTGTCTGGATAAGTCTGGACTGGATCAAATTCTTCTGCCTTATCATGGCAATAGAGGTAGTTATAGGCAGTTGGTGCATGTGTCAGTTGGAAGAACAATGTCCTGCACATTGGGAGCAGGTTCTGGTTTCATTTCCTGAGCCACCGCAGACAGGGCATCCACTGGGGAAGCCCAGAGCCCCTTGGGGATAGGCAGGTGCACTGGATGGGCTCCCCTGTGAGAACGACCTTTTGCACTCTGTCCCAGTTTCCTCTGTCTGCTGGGCTGCCGCATGAACATGAGGCCTCTGAGTCTGGTCCAGGCCACTGCAGAGGATGCTCTGGGTGGTTGCTGTGGGTGTGGCTGCTCCCAAGCATCTCCTCTGCTATGGGGATGCTGTTTATTGCCATGAGGGGCTTCAGAGCTGCACTGTCTCCCAGGGTGTTAGGGTGCCTGGAGCTTCCCTAGATTCCCAGCTGCTGGGCTGAGTGTACCGGGAAGCTTCCATCCAGCAGTGAGGCCTCTGTCCCTTTAAGACTTTAAAAAAGCACTCACTTTTCTTTTGTCCCAGGGGTGTCGGGTGCCAGGACCCACTCACAGATTTTAGAGTTCTGTTTCCCTAGTATCCAGCATACCACACAATGTGTGTCTTTGCTCCCGGTGTGGATGACTAGGGCTCAGTATTTAGCAGTCCTGCACTTCCACTCTGTCCCTGCTCCAACTCCTCTCCTCCCACCTCTGGGCTGGGGTGGGGGTTGCACTCATGTCTCAACAGCTGCAGCTTGTATCTTACCCCCTTCGTGAGGTGCTGAGTTCTCACAGGTGTAGATGTAGCCTGGCTGTTGTACTGTATTTTCTGGTCTCTCTTTTAGGATTAGTTCTATTTTTTGTATTTTCAAAGATATATATGGTTTTGGGAGGTGATTTGCACTACACTACTGATGCTGCCATCTTGGCTCCTCTCTTACCATATGTATCTCTTTTGTAAATGGCACTGCCAATAGGGAAAGGGTCAAGAGAGGGGGTGGACATATACATTTATTGAGGCCATGTCTTCTAGCAGAGGTCTCGAAGCTTTCTGCTTTTGAGTTACAAACCCAGCAATCTTTGAATTGTGTGCACTTCTTAAAGAGAGGCAAGACAGTGAAATTGAAGAATAGGATCAACTGAAAAGTCATTTCAGTTCTTTTTCAGAGAATTCTTTGTGAAATATTGCAAGACAGTAAACTGGAGATGTTAAGTTTGAGAGGAAATTAGAATTAAGGCAGAGGGCTTCCCTTTGCCTTACAGATTTTGTTTTTCATGAGTAAAGATTTAAAGATGTCTGTTCTCTATGAGTGAAAAACAATGTAAACACGTCTGTGTAAAGAATATAAATTTCTGCTCTGATAACTAAACTAGTGCATGGCAGTGGAAAATGTTGCATTGTGTTCTGTTGAGATAACAGAAGAGCAGTAAGATAAGAATTTTTTGTTGGTTTTTCATGCAAATCAAATTGGGAATACTTTTGTGAGGTACAAGATACTGCTGTACATGAACACCAGTAGGACAGATATTCTACCCCCAAAGAACCATGCAGGGTACAAGGAAAGGAGAGACACTCATACTTAGAATTGGAGTGAAGGCGGACACACAATTACAATAATAATCAAGTTACCTGTTGCTTCAGAACTATACAGGAAAGAGGGTGACGTGGCTTCTTGTATCATGGGGAAGATGGGTGATGTTTGAGCCAATATAACCCATCCCTGGTGTGAATTCAGCAGTGTCTGCTTACCTCCAGCTTTTGCAGCCCCCTTTTTACATGCTCTGTCTTACCCTTCAGCTCCCAGAATTTTCAGGGGTCTTGCCCCAGTTGTACAAATTCAGTCATCGTGATGAACAGGAGTCTGCTGCCTTGCAAACACTATCCATCGTGGACGTTGGGTTCTGGGAAAGCTGGGTGTAACAGCAAGCTCAGGCTACATAACAAACTACCAGGGATGGGGTGACATCAATAGAAATGTATTTTCTCACACTTCTGGAGGCCAGAAGCCCAAGATTGAGGTGTGAGCAGAGCTAATATCTCCTGAGGCCTCTCTGTGACTTCAGCATGTGGACTTTGGGGGATACAAGTAGTCCATAACACTGGGAGAAATGACCATTTCTCCTTTATACCTTTTTAGTAACCATTCTGCTTGCTGGGTGGACACTCTCGTGGATACACTCCATCAGTGAGCTGATAAGGTCATACCTGATGTGGAAGCACTTAAGATACAGGGAGAAGGGAGCCCCATCTTGGCCTGCAGCTGGTGAAGAGGGAATTAGGAGAAACCTCTCTGGAGGTCTCCTTGGCATGTGGCTGAGCCTTCCAGCCGCACATGACTTCTGTCCGATATCTCCACCCTGAAAAAGCGTCCTCCAGAGCGTGGCCTGTGCACCATGCAGAAGGCATGTGGCTCCAGTGCACGCCTGGCGGGTGCATCTAGGCCCTTGCCTGGTTCTCCCGCACTCCCCGCTGCCTGAGGGTGTCCCTGCACAGAAGGCCGACAGGAGCGCCTCTCCGAGGCCAGGGTGATGGAACTCCTGAGCTCGTTTTGTTCTTCCCATGCCCTCCTGGCTGAGGCACTGCCCTGCGCCACAGCTCGTCCTTTCACTTGGCTGCATAGGCCAAAGCCCCCTTGCCCGCTGCCCCTCTCGAGCCCACCACCCCACTGCAGCACACCGTTAGCTGATGAGCTGTGCCTCCAGGCTGTCAAGGGTTGGTGGTGTCCCTGTCTCTGTCCAGGCTGTCCTCACCGGCCCGGACCACTGTGGCTGTCTCCTCACTGCCCCATGTGCCTCCATGGCCAGCCCCCGTGGTCCTTTCTTCCCTAGCTTCTGTGAGCTGGTCTTGGGAAGTCAGTGAGATTAGAGTTGTTCCCATCCTTCACATAGTCAATGGCTTCTCATTGCACTTGGAATAAATACGAACTCTTTACTATGCCCTGCAAGTTTTTATAGGCCCTCTCTTCTCCCAGGTGTCTTTTGTCCCTCTCCCTTCCTGTCCCTAAGCCAAGACCCATTGCTGCCTTTCTGTCCCTTGAACAAGCCAAACTCATTTCTCCCTCAGGGTCTTGATGCTTCTAACGCTGTCTCTGGGATGTCAGAAACCTTCTTGGGACATCTGCCTAGCAAACGGCAGCTGGATGGTCCTGCTGAGCTTGGGAAGGGGACTCTGTATGAGCATAGTGACTGACAGATGGGCGGACCGGTTGTCAGGTGGGTGAGTGGATAAGTAGATGGGTGTGTGGATGTGTGCATGGGCCGGTGGATGGAAGGAAGGATGGATGGGTAGATGGACGATGGGTACCAGACTAACATTCCTTGAGTCAGTCCTTGACGATGATGAATGATGACTCCCTATTGGCACATTCTGTGTGCTGAAACATAAGATTTTAGTTTACACAGCAGTAAGTTGAATGGGCTTTCCTTGTCTTACTGTGATGGCCTTGCATTTAGAATCAAGACATAAATGTCTCAGTAACTTTGGCCACGTGGACTGGTTTTCCAGTGCTGGAGCTTAAACCTGGTAAAAGAGCTATGTTGCTGTCCCATGGTTGGTCACTGCTCTTCAAATTTGAGAGTCCTCATTGAGGATTGCGTTCCAGGAGGCTCCGGAGGCAGAGGCCAAAAGGTGCTCTGTGGGGTGGAATGGGGTGGAATGTGGCAGCCATGGGCGCCGGCAGATTCCATCTTCACTGCCGCCTTCCAGCCGTTTCCACTCCAACCTGGAGTGGCTGCTGCCAGGAGGCTGGTGCTGCCCTGCAGCCTTGTGTTTTGTCAGGACAGATGGGAGAAGAGTGGGGAGACGGAGAGCCACAAAATTGAATCCATATGAAGTTGAACTCTTTAGGGAAAAATGCACTTTATTACAAAATTCATCAAGAACTTTAGCACACAGAGGGTCACTTTCCTGTACGTCTTCCGCAAGGTGACTTGGTTTACAGAGAATGCAAAGACTGATTATTTTCATTTATTCAAAAAGCTTCTTACAAGTAGATTTTCAAAGTAAGAGATTTGCCATCCAAACCTTACCCCTCATTTATTGCTTTAGGGAAGATGATTGCTTTTCCTGGCCTTCAATTATGTTAGGGACAATTGAGGGTGTCCATTCTGAATTGCTCTGCTGGGAAGTTAGGAAGCTCAGGCTCAGATAACAAGGCCAAAGGCCAGCGTGGAAGCGCTTCCAAGCTGCGCCCTGCACCCGGCAGGCAGTGCCCAGCACAGAGCAGTTGTGTCTGTGCACAGAGTCCTTGCAAACATACCTCCATCATCCCAGAAACGAGAAGCTGCAGCCTGGGAAAACACTGTGCCCAGGGCCTGGGGGTGTCTTTTCACATGTTTATAACTACTATTTTCTTCACGTATTTATACCCATGTGGCTTTAGGAAATGCAGAGATGACAGGCTACCACAGGCTTGTTTACTTGCTGGTTTGGTTTTGGGGCTTCACGTTATTTGGAAGGAAACACTTTAAGGCAGGAGCTGGAGGGTTACAGGGTTGGGGGCTGGGGAGAGGTCCTCAGAGCACCCACGTGGAGGAAGAGAGCGCAGGCAGAGGAGGGGCCATGGGAGCTGCAGGAAAGGCACCGAGAGCGAAGGAGGAAGCAGGGGCCCGGACTGAACTCAGGCCCTGGGCAGGGAGCAATCCTCTGCGGGCAGCACATTTGAAAGGCAGCTCCTCTGGTCAGATTCTGGTCAGATTCTGAAGAACGTTTGCACCCTGGCAGCCGGCGGCTGACTTGGCTTTTGTTAGAACAAGCAGGGTGCCCTCCTTGAGGGTGGAGAGCCTTCCACAGCTCACTCCCTCTGCTCTGTGCCCTCTTGCTTCTCTCTTTCCAAAGCTGACTGCTGTCTTCAGAGCTTTCTCCTAAAAGCCAGAGCACACCAACACCCATCATCTCCTGGGTTCTTCCAGCCATGCTGCCTTCTGTGCTGTGTCTTAGGGCCGTTTGCTGCGCGTTGGAGCTGAGAGGGCCTGGGCAGAACCCGCTCCGATGGCCCGCCGATTTCAGGGCTCCTTCACTAACACTGTTGGACTGGCAAAGCGTGGGCGGTTCAACTAAAAGAGCCCTTTAATTCTTGTCGGCTCTCTGGCACATTGTCTGGTTGAGGTGGTTATATGGCGACTCGAACAGATTCCTGAGCCATCAGGTCCTGGCTCCTGTGTCTCCTAATGGGACCTAGCATGGTGTCCTCCATCCCGGTTTAGTTGCCTTTCTTACCGATCACGAGTGAAGTTAGGTGTCTTAATGAAACCCGCGTATTAGCCCATGTCAAAGCAAAAGCACACCTCATCTGTGAGCTGCAGACAGTGCCTTAGTTCCTCCCCTGTGGGAGCTGCAGCCACAGTGGCATGGGAGTGGCCTTGCAGGGTGGAACAGATGACACGTTCTCTCAGATGTGAAGCCACAGTAGACTGAAAACGGGCCTCAGAGACACAAGTAAGTAAGGCGAAGGGTGGGTGAGGTGAGCATGAGAGAGAAGAGGGCGGGGGCGCCCATGCGGGAAGGTGCTGCAGTACACGGGTGCATCCACTGGGCAGTGGGGCGCAGGGACATGAAATGAAGATCATTGTGCGACTGCAGGTGGGGTTAGGCAGGGTCAGCATGGGACTCTGCAATCAACCAGATGCCTCACACATCCTAGAACTTCGGCAAACGCTTTATTTGGTGTTGGGTGGTTGCTCCTGGTGAGTGTGTCATAAACCCAAGATTACAGGTAGACGCAAAATGAGCTGTGGGTTGGTTTTCCCCTTCATTGTGCCATCTGGCTTAATATGGCTGGGGACTTGAACCTTGTATCACTTACCCTATGTGTGCCATGTCTGATACCTAGCATAGTTAAATGGGTGAAGCTGCATAAAATTTGTGTAGTTAAGTTTTTCTGTGTCCCTTTCCACTGTGAAATATAAAGAGGAACACACGTGAGTCTTTGGGGGATAAGTATAAAAGCCTTGGGAACATTCCCCCTAAAGTCAGGCATCGTCGGTGAAGCAATATGAGGAACCAGGGAGCCTGGAGTCCCAGGAGTCAGAGTCTGCGGAGCCTGCATGAGCTTGCCTGTCAGGAGGCAGCAGGCACAGACAGGCCAGCTGTGGAGAGCGTGGCTAGACACCTCTGCGCCGTAGGCAGCATGACACGGGGGCTGCGGCAGAGCGGGGCTGCAGGTCCCTGAAGGAGCACGCGGCATGTGTTGGCAGCTGCCACCACACCGAGGGCAGCAGGCAGAGAGCTGGGTAAGAGCCCTCTGTGTGTGTTCTGAGGGCATCTCCTCCAGCACAGAGAGGAGGAGACATGCATGGTCTCCTCATGCCTTTGCTTTTGGCTGGCGTTTGTATGGGCAGATGGCTCTTTTGTTCTGTCGTTAAGAGCAGGGTGCAAGCTCATTGCGCTGGATGACATCTGGGGAGCTCTGCAAAATTCTCCTTGATTACTTTTCTGTTGGAATGGGAGAAATACTGCAAGTCAGGGTTGAGATTCCAAGCAGGGGCTCTGCGTGTGTGCACATCTGTGTGCGGTGGGTCTGTGCCCATCCTGGTGGTGTGCGTGTAGATACCTGCAGTTTCTGCAGCTTTGTTTTTCCCAGTTAGTTGAAAGTGCATTGAAACTGGAAGGCAGTGCCTCTCACTTCTGCAAGCCGGGGAGCACTGGTGTGACTGGCAGCCTTGGTATGCAGGAGCATGTTCCTCCGGAGATCTACAGTCCTGCCGCCTTTCTTCCCTGCAGAGGGTCACAGCGGGGTGGGGGGAGGCTGGCTGGAGGACAGCATTGCATGAAGCCCCATCTTGTCTTTTTGCCTTGCCTTTGCTGTGTCTGTAGCTGTAAGAAATGAACATTTTCATGACCAAGATGTGGACTGTGGATACTGAGAAGAAATGGTGAGTCAGCCACATTGAAAAGTTAGGGGGGCAGGCAGGAAATCAGGTGTGTGTGTTTAGCCATGGGAAAAACACTCTGTGGGTAAGTTTACATACAGCCTGCTATAATTGGAATGAAAAACCTAAATGGAGAAAAGGGAATCAGTGTGGACCTGAGCAGTGTTTGATTCTTGGATTTTGCTCTCTGTGGTGTGATTGACAGGTTAGAGGTGTATCTTTATGTGTGGGTTTTGCTGTATGAGGGCTGTGGGATTTTTTGCTTTTTATGTTGTGATAAAGGAAACATTATTAAGTATGGCCACATTTCTACATGATTGATGTGCCTTTGCTTAAGTGAAGGGTGCTTGTGTGTGTGTGTGCGCACACATGCACACAGGGAAGCTGTTATTTTCTCAAGAAAGTTGCTTCATGATGTGTGTGTGCCCATGCACACACATGCACATAATTTCGGTCTGCATTGACCAACTCACGTGGACAGGAGTCATGTGCAATTCATGTGTAGTGGCCGTGTTATTACGTACAAAGGTAAAAAGGAAAAGGGGTTTGAGGACCGGTTTTTAGAAATCTACCTGGCAGCATTTATAATTACCTTGCTGCCTGACATGTTCTCTGAAAACTTACTAATTTAAATTTATACCTTCTGTATTTTAACATGTCACATAAAATATCTGAAGATTTGGCACTGATCTGATGAGCGGTTAGCATATTTCTTCAAAGTAGAATCTCTGAGGGCATATTGTATAAATATTTTTTGTAATTACATTGCAGAAAACTATTCCATGCGTGGTGGAAAGAAGGGTATATCTGTGTGTGATTTCTATTTTTTATTTTGGTATCATTAATCTACAATTACATGAGAAACATGTTTACTAGACTCCCCTTTCACGAAGTCATCCCCCCAAACCCCATTACAGTCAATGTTCATCACGATAATAAGATGCTGTAGAGGTGGAATCATGGGAAGATGGTGGCGTGAGTAGTTCAGAGGAAGTCTCTTCCCCAAAACATATATATTTATGAAAATACAATAAATACAACTATTCCTAAAAGAGACACCAGGGGTTGCAGTACAATAGCCAGGATACATCAACATCTGTGAGAACTCAACATCACATGAAGGGGATAAGATACAAGCCGCAGCCAGGCGGGACACAAAAGATCCCCCACCCCAGAACCCAGCGGGAAGAAAGGAGTTGGAATGGGGAGGGAGTGAAAGTCCAGGACTGCTAAACAACCAGCTCTAGAAAAACTGTACCCGGAGCGCAGACACAATGTGCATGGGGTGCTGGATATTAGAGAAACAGAAAAGCAAAACCTATGGGCAGGTCCCTGTAACTGGCACCCCTGAGACAAAAGAAAAGCACATTCTTTCTGCAAGTCTTAAAGGGACAGGGACCCCATAGCTAGACGAAGTTGTTCTAGCACAGTTAGGCAGCAGCTGGGAATGCCAGGGAACCTTAGGCACATTAAACCCTGGGGAGGCAGCGCAGCTCTGAAGCCCCTCACAGCACTAAGCAGCCTGCCAGATGTTCCTCCAAATAGCACGGACCCTGAAACACCGGCCCAGAAGCAGGAGAGTGGCAATGCGGGCCAGGGGTGGCAGTGCAGGAAGGGACAGGTAGCAGATCGCATGCACCAATGGCACCAGAGGGAAGCAGGCCAGGCTTGGGCAAGCACGCAGCAACGACAAATGAACATCCCAGGTGTGGCTCACATGCACTGGCAGCAGTGGAGCCACAGGAGCCAAGTAGAGGCCAACGAGGGAGAGCCCCACGTGAACCTGCAGGGGAGCCAGAGGGAGCAGGCACACACCCCGTAGCCAAGTGGAATCCCAGCCCAATGCACAGCCACCCAGGCCTAACCCAAAGGCTGCTGCTGGCACACAGCTGCCCAGCATGGGTGCCGCTATCTCGGAGGACCACATCTGGCATGCCTGCTGCTCCCCGCAGGGCTCTGTGCTGCTCTGATGGAGACCCTACCCACAGGAGCTTAGGGACGAACCTGGTGGCTGCACCAGGAGTGCGGGTAAATGACACAGGCAGCGGAGAAGGGCAAGGCATACAGCAAGCAGGAAAGGACTTTCTTCTCCCAGCTGACACACCCACAACCTGCCTACAGCCACTGCTATCACCATGAAAAGGCAAAAAAAGGAAGTCCAGTCCAAAATAGTTCAGACAACACCTGAGGGAGGATCTGCAGAGACAGACCTAACCAGTCTCCCTGAAAAAGAACTCAATATAAAAATCATAAACATGCTGACAGAGCTGCAGTGAAATATGCAAGAGCTAAGATGTAATCTCCGGAGGAAGATAACAGACGTCCAGAGGGAGATTACAGAAGTGAAACAAACTCTGGAAGGATTTATAAGCAGAATGGATAAGATGCAAGAGGCCATTCATGGAATAGAAACCAGAGAACAGGAATGCATAGAAGCTGACATAGAGATAAAAAGAACTTTAGGAATGAAACAATATTAAGAGAACCATGTGACCAATCCAAAAGGAACAATGTCCGCATTATAAGGGTACCAGAAGAAGAAGAGAGAGAAAGGGGGATACAAAGTGTCTTTGAAGAAATAATTGCTGAGAACTTCCCCAACCTGGGGGAGGAAATAGTTGCTCAGACAATGGAGGCACACAGAACTCCTGAGAGACTGGATCCAAAGAGGTCAACACCAAGACACATAATTATTAAAATGGCAAAGATTAAGAACAAAGAAAGAGTTTTAAAGGCAGCTAGAGAGAGGAAAAAAGGTCACCTACAAAGGAAAACCCATCAGGCTATCATCAGACTTCTCAACAGAAACCTTACAGGCCAGAAGAGAATGGCATGATATACTTAATGCAATGAAACATAAGGGCCTCAAACCAAGATTACTGTGTACAGCATGAATATCATTTAAATATGAAGGAGGGATTAAACAATTCCCAGACAAGCAAAAGTTGAGGGAATTTACCTCCCACAAACCACCTCTACAGGGCATCCTACAGGGACTGCTCTAGATGGGAGCACTCCTAGAAAGAGCACCGAACAAAACACCCAACATATGAAGAATGGAGGAGGAGGAATATAAGAAGGGACAGAAATAATCATCAGACTATGTTTATAATAGCTCAATAAGCGAGTACAGTTAGACGTTAAGGTAGTAAACAAGCTAACCTTGAACCTTTGGTAACCACGAATTTAAAGCCTGTAATGGCAATAAGTAGATATCTTTCAATAGTCACCGTAAATGTAAATGGACTGAATGCACAAATCAAAAGACACAGAATAATAGAACGGATAAAAAAGCAAGACCCATCTATATGCTGCTTACAAGAGACTCACCTCAAACCCAAAGACAAGCACAGACTAAAACTCAAGGGATGGAAAACGATATTTCATGCAAACAACAGAGAGAAAAAAGCAGGTGTTACAATACTAGTATCACACAAAATAGACTTAAAAATAAAGAAAACAACACAACATAAAGAAGGACATTATATAATGATAAAGGGCTCAGTACAACAAGAGGATATAACCATTATAAACATATATGCACCCAATACAGGAGCACCAATATATGTGAAACAAATACTAGCAGAATTAAAGAAGGAAGTAGAATGCAAAGCATTCATTTTGGGAGACTTTAACACACCACTCACTCCAAAGGACAGAACCACCAGACAGAAAATAAGTAAGGACACAGAGGCACTGAACAACACACTAGAACAGATGGACCTAATAGACATCTATAGAACTCTACACCCAAAAGCAACAGGATACACATTATTCTCAAGTGCACATGGAACATTTTCCAGAATAGACCACATACTAGGCCTCAAAAAGAGCCTCAGTAAATTCCAAAAGATTGAAATCTTACCAACCAACTTTTCAGACTACAAAGGTATAAAACTAGAAATAAATTTTACAAAGAAAGTACAAAGGCTCACAAACACATGGAGGCCTAACAACACGCTCCTAAGCAATCAATGGATCAATGACCAAATTAAAATGGAGATCCAGCAATATATGGAAACAAATGACAACAACAACACTAAGCCCCAACTTCTGTGGGACACAGCAAAAGCAGTCTTAAGAGGAAAGTATATAGCAATCCAGGCATATTTAAAAAAGGAAGAACAATCCCAAATGAATGGTCTAATGTCACAATTATCGAAATTGGAAAAAGAAGAACAAATGAGGCCTAAGGTCAGCAGATGGAGGAACATAATGAAGATCAGAGAATAAATAAATGAAATTGAGAAGAATTAAACAATAAAAAAAAAATCAATGACAACAAGAGCTGGTTCTTTGAGAAAATAAAAAATAGATGAGCCTCTAGCCAGACTTATTAAGAGGAAAAGAGAGTCAACACACATCAATAGTATCAGAAATGAGAAAGGAAAAATCACGATGGACCCCACAGAAATACAAAGAATTATTAGAGAATACTATGAAAACCTATATGCTAACAAGCTGGGAAACCTAGGAGAAATGGACAACTTCCTAGAAAAATACAACCTTCCAAGACTGACCCAGGAAGAAACAAAATCTAAACAAACCAATTACCAGCAACGAAATTGAATCAGTAATCAAAACACTACCCAAAACAAAAACCCCCGGGCCAGATGGAATTACCTCGGAATTTTATGAGACATACAGACAAGACATAATACCCATTCTCCTTAAAGTTCTCCAAAAAATAGAGGAGGAGGGGATACTCCCAAACTCATTCTATGAAGCTAACATCATCCTAATGCCAAAACCAGGCAAAGACCCCACCAAAAAAGAAAAGTACAGACCAATATTCCTGATGAACGTAGATGCAAAAATACTCAACAAAATATTAGCAAACCGAATTCAAAAATACATCAAAAGGATCATACACCATGACCAAGTGGGATTCATCCCAGGGATGCAAGGATGGTACAACACTCGAAAGTCCATCAACATCATCCACCACATCAACAAAAAGAAAAATAAGAACCACATGATCATCTCCATAGATGCTGAAAAAGCATTTGACAAAGTTCAACATCCATTCATGATAAAAACCCTCAGAAAAATGGGAATAGAGGGCAAGTACCTCAACATAATAAAGGCCATATATGATAAACCCACAGCCAACATCACACTGAACACCGAGAGACTGAAAGCTTTTCCTCTGAGATCAGGAGCAAGACAGGGATGCCCACACTCACCACTGTTCTTTAACATAATGCTGGAGTTCCTAGCCATGGCAATGAGACAAAACAAAGAAATAGAAGGAATCCAGATTGGTAAAAAAGAAGTCAAACTGTCACTATTTGCAGATGACATGATATTGTACTTAGAAAACCCTAAGGACAACACTCCAAACCTACTAGAGCTAATATCAGAATTCAGCAAAGTTGCAGGATACAAAATTGACAAACAGAAATCTGTAGCCTTCTGTACACTAACAATGAACCAATAGAAGGAGAAATCAGGAAAACAATTCCATTCACAATAGTGTCAAAAAGAATAAAATACCTAGGAATAAACCTAACCAAAGAAGCGACAGACCTGTACCCTGAAAACTACAAGTCACTCTTAAGAAAAATGAAAGAGGACACTAGCAAATGGAAACTCATCCCATGCTCCTGGCTAGGAAGAATTAATATCGTCAAAATGGTGATCCTGCCCAAAGCAATACACAGATTCAATGCAATCCCTATCAAATTACCAAAAACATTCTTCAATGAACTGGAACAAATAGTTCAAAAATTCATATGGAACTGCCAAAGATCCCGAATAGCCAAAGCAATCCTGAGAAGGAACAATAAAGTGTAGGGGGGATCTCGCTCTGCAACTTGAAGATCTTCTACAAAGCCAGAGTAATCAAAACAATTTGGTACTGGCAAAATAACAGAGCCACAGACAATTGAAACAGAATACAGTCTCCAGATATTAACCCAAACATATATGGCCAATTAATATATGATAAAGGAGCCACAGACATACAATGGGGAAGTGACAGTCTCTTCAACAGATGGTGCTGGGAAAACTGGACAGCTACATGTAAAAGAATGAAACTGGATCACTGTCTAACCCCATACAGAAAAGTAAACTCCAAATGGATCAAAGACCTGTATGTAAGCCATGAAATCATAAAACTCTTAGAAAAAAACAGGCAAAAATCTCATGGACATAAACATGAGTGACTTCTTCATGAACATATCTCCCCAGGCAAGGGAAACAAAAGCAAAAATGAACAAGTGGGACTATATCAAGGTAAAAAGCTTCTGTATAGCAAATGACACCATCAATAGAACGAATAGGTATCCTACAGTATGGGAGAATATATTCATAAATGACATCCGATAAAGGGTTGACATCCAAAATACATAAAGAGTTCACACACCTCAACAAAAGAAAAGCAAGTAATCCAACTAAAAAATGGGCAGAGCAGCTGAATAGACAGTTCACTAAAGAAGAAATCCAGATGGCCAACAGGCACATGAAAAGATGCTCCACATTGCTAATCATCAGAGAAATGCAAATTGAAACCACTTGACATATCACCTCACACCAGTAAGGATCGCCACCATCCAAAAGACAAACAACAACAAAGGTTGTGGAGAAAGGGGAACCCTCCTACACTCCTGCTGGCAATGTAAACTAGTTGAACCCTTGTGGAGAGCAGTATGGAGGTTCCTCAGAATGCTCAAAATAAAAATACCATTTGACCCAGGAATTTCACTTCTAGGAATTTACCCTAAGAATGCAGCACTCCAGTTTGAAAAAGACAGATGCACCCCTATGTTTATCGCTGCACTATTTACAATAGCCAAGATATGGAAGTAACTTAAGAGTCCATCAGTAGATGAATGGATAAAGAAGATGTGGTACATATACATGATGGAATATTACTCAGCCATAAGAAAAAAACAGATCCTACTATTTCAACAACATGGACGGAGCTAGAGGGTATTATGCTCAGTGAAATAAGCCAGGTGGAGAAAGACAAGTACCAAATGATTTCACTCATCTGTGGAGTGTAAGAACAACGGAAAACTAAAGGAACAAAACAGCAGCAGAATCACAGAACCCAGGTATGGACTAACAGTTACCAAAGGGAAAGGGACTGAGGAGGATGGGTGGGAAGGGAGAGGTAAGAAAAAGAAAGGGGGTATTAGGATTAGCATGTATAGTGCGTGGGGGGCAGGGGAAGGACTGTGCAACACAGAGAAGACAAGTAGTGATTTTACAGCATCTTACTACCCAGATGGACAGTGACTGTAATGGGGTATGTGGGGGAACTTGGTAAAGGGGGGAGCCTAGTAAACATAATGTTCTTTATGTAATTTTAGATTAATGATAACAAAATTTAAAAAGTATTAACATGTACATGCAATTGTGTGTGCATAGGAAATAATCTGGAAAGATCTGTAGTAAATTTTTAACAGTACTTACCCCTGATGAGTGGCTAAGGGAAGTTTCAAGTTTTACATTGTTTCTTTGATACTGTTTGAATTCACAATGACAAACACATATAACTGTCCTGAAACCCACAGTAAAGCATATTTTCTAAGGAAAAAAAAAGATGCTATAGAATCACTGCTTGTCTTCTCTGTGTTGCACAGCCCTCCCCATGCTTCCCCAACATTATACATGCTAATCATAATGCCCCCCGTTTTTTCCCTCGCCCTTATCCCTCCCCACCAATCCTCCCGAGTCGCTTTCCTTTTCATAACTGTTAGTCAATTCTTGGGTTCTATGATTCTAGTGCTCTTTTGTTCCCTCAGCTTTTCATTGTTCTTATACTCCACATATGAGTGAAATCATTTGGTACTTGACTTTCTCTGTCTGGCTTATTTCACTGGGCATGATACCCTCTAGCTCCATCCATGTTGTTGCAAATGACAGGATTTGTTTTCTTATGGATTAATAGTATTCCATTGTCTATATATACTGCATCTTCTTTATCCATTCATCTAGTGATGGACACTTATGTTGCTTCCATTTCTTGGCTATTGTAAATAGTGCTGTGATAAACATAGGTGTGCATCTGTCTTTTTCAAACTGGGCTGCTGCATTCTTAGGGTAAATTCCCAGAAGTGAAATTCCTGGGTCAAATGGTATTTCTATTTTGAGCATTTTGATGAACCTCCATACTGCTTTCCCCAATGGCTGAACTAATTTACATTCCCCCCAGCAGTGTAGGAGGGTTCCCCTTTCTCCACAGCCTCACCAACATTTGTTGTTGTCTTTTGGATGGCGGCGATTCTTACTGGTGTGAGGTGATATCTCATTGTGGTTTTAATTTGCATTTCTCTGATGACTAGTGATGTGGAGCATCTTTTCATGTGTCTGTTGACCATCTGAATTTCTTCGCTGGAGAACTGTTCAGCTCCTCTGCCCATGTTTTGATTGATTGATTTGCATTTTGTTTGTTGACATGCATGAGCTCTTTATATATTTTGGATGTCAACACTTTATCGGATCTGTCATTTACGAATATATTCTCCCATAATGCAGGATACCTTTTTGTTCTATTGATGGTGTCTTTGGCTCTACAGAAGCTTTTCAGCTTGATATAGTCCCACTTGTTCATTTTTGCTTTTGTTTCCATTTCCCAGGGAGATATGTTCATGAAGAAGCAGCTCGCATTTATGTCTAAGTGATTTTTGCCTATGTTTTTTTCTAAGAGTTTTATGGTTTCATGACTTACATTCAGGTCTTTGATCCATTTTGAATTTACTTTTCTGTATGGTGTTAGACAGTGATCCAGTTTCATTCTCTTACATGTAGCTGTCCAGTTTTGCCAACACCAACTTTTCAAGAGGCTGTCATTTCCCCATTGTATGTCCATGGCTCCTTTATCGATTTTTATTGACCATATATGTTTGGATTAATGTCTGGGGTCTCTATTCTGTTCCACTAGTCTGTGGCTCTGTTCTTGTGCCAAACCAAATTGTCTTGATTATGGTGGCTTTGTAGTAGAGCTTGAAGCTGAGGAGCGAGATCTCCTCTGCATTATTCTTCTTTTTCAGGATTGTCTTCACTATTCGGGGCCTTTGGTGGTTCCGTATGAATTTTTGATCTATTTTTTGGAGTTCATTGAAGAATGTTGTTGGAATTTGATAGGGATTGCATCAAGTCTGTAGATTACTTCAGGCAGGATACCCATTTTGACAACATTAATTCTTCCTAGGCAAGAACATGGGGATGAGTTTCCATTTGTTCGTGTATGATTTAAATTTTCTCAAGAATGTCTTATTTTCAGGGTAAAGCTCCTCACTTCCTTGCTTAGGTTTATTCCTAGGTATTTTATTCTATTTGATGCTATTGTGAATGGAATTGTTTTCCTGATTTCTCTTTCTATTAGTTCATTGTTAGTGTATAGGGAAGCCACAGATTTCTGTGCATATTAATTTTGTATCCTGCAACTTTGCTGAATTCAGATATTAGTTCTAGTAATTCTGGAGTGGAATCTTTAGGGTTTTTTATGTACAATATCATGTCATCTGCAAATAGTGACAGTTTAACTTCTTCTTTACCTATCTGAATTCCTTATATTTCTTTGTTTTGTCTAATTGTCATGGTTAGGACCTCCAAAACTGTGTTGAATAACAGTGGGGAGAGTTGGCATCTCTGTCTTTTTCCCAATCTTAGAGTAAAAGCTTTCAGCTTCTTGCTGTTAAGTATGATGTTGGGTGTGCGTTTATCATTTACAGCCTTTATTAAGTTGAGGTACTTTCCTCTATACACATTTTGTTGAGAGTTTTTATCATGATGGATGTTGAATTTTGTCGAATGCTTTTTCAGCGTCTGTGGAGATGATCATGTGGTTTTTGTCCTTCTTTTTATTGATACGGTGGATGATATTGATGGATTTTCGAATGTAGTACCAGCCTTGCATCACTGAGTTGAATCCCACTTGGACATGGTGTATGATCCTCTTAATGTATTTTTGAAATTGGTTTCCTAATATTTTGTTGAGTATTTTTGCATCTATGTTCATTGGGGATATCTGTAAGTTTCATTTTTGGTGGGGACTTTGCCTGGTTTTGGTTTTAGGTGATGCTGGCTTAATCAAATGAGTTTAGGAGTATAATCTCCTCTTCTATTTTTTGGAAAACTTTAAGGAGAATGGGTATTATGTCTTCTCTGTATGTCTGATAAAATTCTGAGGTAAATCCATTCTACCCAGGAGTTTTGCTCAGGTAGTTTTTTTTTATTACGGCTTCAATTTCATTGTTGGGATTTGATCTGTTTAGATCTTCTTTCTTACTTGGTCAGTCTTGGAAGGTTGTATTTTCCTAGGAAGTTGTCCATTTCTTCTAGGTTTTCCAGCTTGTTAGTGTATAGGTTTTCATAGTATTCTCTAATAATTCTTTGTATTTCTGTGGGGTCCATCGTGATTTTTCCTTTCTCATTTCTGATTCTGTTGATGTGTCTTGAGTCTCTTTTTCTCTTAATAAGTCTGAATAGGGGCTTATTCTGTTTACTTTTTCAAAGAACAAGCTCTTGGTCTTTGATTTTTTTCTATTATTTAATTCTTCTCAATTTTATTTATTTCTTCTCTGATCATTATTATGTGCCTCCTTCTGCTGCCTTTAGGACACCTTTGTTCTTGTTTTTCCAATTTCAATAATTGTAACTTAGGCTATTCATTTGTGATTGCTCTTCCTTCTTTAAATAGCCCTGGATTGCTGTGTACTTTCTTCTTAGAACTGCTTTTGCTGCATCCCACAGAAGTTGGGGCTCTGTGTTGTTGTCATTTGTCTCCATGTATTGCTTGATCTCTCTTTAAATTTGTACATTGATGCTTTGATTATTTAGGGGCATGTTGTTAAGCCTCCATGTGTTTGTGAGCATTTTAGTTTTCTTTGTACAATTTATGTCTTTTTATGCCTTTGTGGTCTTAGAAGTTGGTTGGTGGAATTTCAATCTTTTGGAATTTACTGAGGCTCTTTTTGTGGCCTATTATATGGTCTATTCTGGAAAATGTTCCATGTGCACTTGAGAAGAATGTGTATCTTGCTGCTTTTGGGTGTAGAGTTCTGTAGATGTCTATTAGGTCCATCTGTTCTATTGTGTTGTTCAGTGCCTCTGTGTCCTTACTTATTTTTTGTCTGGTGGATCTGTTCTTTGAAGTGAGTGGTGTGTTGGAGTCTGACGAAATGAATGCATTGCATTGTATTTCCTCCTTTACTTCTGTTACTATTTGTTTCAGATATGTTGGTGCTCCTGTGTTGGATGCATATATATTTCTAATGGTTATATCCTCTTGTTGGACTGAACCCTTTATCATTATGTAATGTCACTCTTTTCTCTTGTTAATTCCTTTGTTTAGAAGTCTATTTTGTCTGATACTAGTGCTGCAACACCTACTTTTTTCTCCCTGATGTTTGCATGAAATATCTTTTTCCATCCCTTGACTTTTAGTCTGTGTATGTCTTTGGGTTTGAGGTGAGTCTCTTGTAAGCAGCACAGAAATGGGTCTTCCTTTTTTATCCATTCTATTACTCTGTGTCTTTTGATTGGTGCATTCAGTCCATTTTCCTTTAGGGTGAATTAAAAGACATGTACTTATTGCCATTTCAGTCTTTAGATTCGTGGTTGCCAAAGTTTCAAGGTTAGTTTCTTTACTATCTAACTGTCTGACTTAACCCGTTTTTTGAGCTAGTATAAACAGTCTGATGATTCTTTATTTCCCTCCCTTCTTATTCCTCCTCCTCTATTCTTTGTATGTTTGGTGTTTTATTCTGTGCTCTTTTTTTTGTGTTTCCTTTGACTCCTTCTGTGAGTAGTTGATTTTATTTTTTGCCTTTATTTAGTATGTGTTTGGTCTGCTTTCTTTGCTATGATTTTCTCTGGTGACATCTATTTATCCTTAGGAGTGCTCTCATCTAGAGAAGTCCCTGTAAAATACCCTGTAGAGGTGGTTTTTGGTAGGCAAATTCCCTCAACTTTTGCCTGTCTGGGAATTGTTTTATCCCTTCTTAATATTTAAATCATAAATTGTGCTGGATACAATATCCTTGGTTCAAGGCCCTTCTATTTCATTGCATTAAATATATCATGCCATTCTTTTATGGCCTGTAAGATCCCTGTTGAGAAGTCTGATAATAGCCTGATGGTTTTTCTTTGTAGGTGATCTTTTTTCTCTTTGGCTGCGTTTAATACTCTGTCCTTGTTCTTTATCTTTGCCATTTTAATCATTACGTGTCTTGGTGTTGACATCCTTTCGTCCCTTGTGTTGGGAGATCTGTGGGCTTCCATGGTCTGAGAGACTATTTCCTCCCCCAGTTTGGGGAAGTTTTCAGCAATTATTTCTTCCAAGATACTTTCCATCCCTTTTCCTCTCTCTTCTTCTTCTGGTACCCCTATAATGCAGATATTGTTCCATTTGAATTGGTCACACAGTTCTCTTAATATTCTTTCACTCCTCGAGATCCTTTTATCTCTCCTTGCCTCAGCTTCTCTGTATTCCTGTTCTGATTTCTATTCCATTAACAACCTCTTCTACCTCATCCAGTCTGCTCTTAAGTTCTTCCAGAGATTGTTTTATTTCTGTACTCTCCCTCCCAAAAATTATCCATTAGGTTTATATATTTCTCTGCAGGTCCATCAGCATGGTATGATCTTTATTTTGAATTACTTTTCAGGAAGATTGGTTAAATCTGTCTCCCCAGGCTCCTCCTCAGGGGTTATTTATGTTATTCTTGTATCAAATTATTCTGCCTTTTCATGGCAATAGAGGTAGTCTTGGGCAGTTGGCACATGTGTCAGCTGGGAGAACAAAATCCCTTCTTGCTTGCTGGTCACCTTCCTCACCTGCGAGTATGGCGTTTCCTAGCAGCTTGTGCCCAGCACATCTGCACTTACGGGGCCTCTGAGTCTCGCTAGGTGGCTGTGGATGATACTCTGGGCAGTTCTCCCAGGCATCTCCCCTGCTATGGTGAGGCCATGCTGGAGGGGGAATGGACAGGAGGCTATCTTTCACTGTGAGGGGCCTCAGACCTGCCCTGCCTCCCAGGGGGCTGGAGTGCCTGGACTTCCCTGGTGCTCAGCTGTGTGTGCCAGGAGGCTGTGGTCTAGTTGTGAGGCCCCTGTCCCTTTGAGACTTTCAAAAAACCATTGCTTTTCTTTTGCTCTGGGGCGCTGGTTGCAGGGAACTGCTCGCAGTTTTTACTGTTCCATTTCCCTGATATTTAGCACACCATGTACTATATGTCTGTGCTCTCAGCGCGGATGACTTGGGCTGGTTATTCAGCAGTCCTGGGTTCCCACTCCCTCCGAGGAGTTGGGGTCAGGGGCATGCTCAGGTCCTGCCAGGCCACAGCTTGTATCTTACCCCCTTCATGAGGTGCTGCATTCTCGCAGGTGTAGATGTAGCCTGGCTGATGTACTATATCTTCTGGTCTCTCTTTTATGAATAGTTGCATTTGTTGTATTTTCAAAAATATATATGGTTTGGGGAGGGCATTTTGGTGCTCTACTCATGTCGCCATCTTGGCTCCTCCCTCTGCCTCTGTGCTTGTTTTTGTTATGCATAGTGGAAAAAACATTTTTCACTTTCTCCATTTCTTCCCTGGTCTATGTCTGTGTCTCTGACACACACATAAGAAAAAGTAGCTTTTTCCTTAAGAAAAAACATTCACATGGATATTTTCATTATGAAACCCATGAACAAAACATAAATACATGAACAAAACACACAAGCAGTTTTTTACGAAAAGTACTTGAAATAGCCATATGTGTTGCTGTCAACCATTGAGGTCACATTAGGCTTCTCTTGCCTAGCTGGGGTGACGGGTGCCTCTACAGATGTATGCTGAATGATGCTTTTTTGCATGGACAGGCTGCTTCCCCAAGGTACATGGTGCACCTTTGGGTTTTAGTGGAATATAAGGAAGCTAGTAGTTCCTATGGCTTTTGGTGGCATCTGCTTTACTCTCAGAACCTTTAGTTCTTTATCTCTTGATTGCATTGGCATTCAAGAAGATCAAAGTGGGGAAGTAGACGTGAGCTGGTGTCTTCTGTCTTCCAGATCAACTCGTCTTTCCCTGGTTGCTGGACAGAAGCATGTTTCCTAACTGGCTCTTTTTCCAGCGGGTTACATAGTCATCATTGCTGGGAGGCTTAGACACATCCCTGGATGTCTGAACAGATCCTACAGTCATTTAGCTTTGTCCTTTAAAAAATACTTCTAAAATAGTTTATGTATTCACAAAATCTTTTCACATCTGTATCTTGGGCCTTATGATACAGGTATGTTGATTCTACAGGCAGCATGCTGGGGCCTAAGAAATTGAATTCGCACAGCCTTTTCATGGAGAACCCGTTCATGTGACATGACTGGCTTTTTATCTGGAGGGTTCCTGCTAATTTGTACATCCTCTGATGTGGAAAGGTCTTACAAGAAAGTACAGCCTGAATGTCGACTGGTCACAAAGTGAAACCTATCCTCTCATTGACTTTCCCACCCCAAGTCCAGTGTGCTGACAATGCAGAGAAGAGGTGACAATGTGGGCTCCCAGAGAGGTGCAATGCCCGGAACTTGCACTTGGGGTTAAGCAACTTGGGGACATGTGTCAAAAGGCCTGTGTGGGGATGACTTGCAGGCTGCATAACTTTTCTGGCCCTCCTTTACTGTCCTTTAAAAATGGAGTTTGGTTAAATTGCATTCTAAAAAAATTGAGTCCTAAGGTCTTTCTTAGCCATATTGGTTTTGGATTCTCAGGGAGAGAAGCCAGGGACTTGAATTCCCTTAAAATCACACATCCAGATCCATGGGTTATGTGTTTTACTCATTTGCTATCATGGTTCATGTGAAAACATGTTAACATGAGAGAGACACATGTGTGTTATTTTTGAGATGCGTTTACAAATAAAATGGGCTCTTGTCAGCAGACTCTGCTTTCTGCCCACAGAGCTTGATTGATACCATGGTAGCGGCCTTGGCAGTTAAACCTACTTAGGTTTTCTGTGCTGAATAAAGCCTCACTGAGTCAGCTGCTGACAGCAAATTCTATTGGATACAATGTACATAAAATCTGTTATTTAATGACTTTGTTAAAACGTCCAGCCAGTGAAGCTGTCAACATAAGTGGAGGCCATGAAAGATTGCATAATTAGAAATTCTAGGAAGATTCTAAATGCTCATACACATGTGCATGCACATGTGTGTATTACATATACATCCATATACATAGACATATGCAATGGCATTTATGTAGTAATAAAGGATATGTATTTCTTTGTGCAATAAACATTTGAAACCTATTGGGGGAAATAATCCATTTCTAAATGTGGTTTGGCTGAGCAACAATAATTAGACTATCTGAGGTGTGGAGTTTTCAGTATTTGGGGTCATGTGCAGTTGTGGCAGCTGAAGCAAATTATTCTCTTAATTTATGAAGATGATACGCTATTCTAACTATAGTTCTATCTCTTTTACCAAAGAATTGCCTCAAATTCAAGTGGCTCCTTGTTTTATAAGCTTGACATATCTTTTTGAGAACTGGTATTCATTCTAATCTGGAGGTGGTGCAGCTTCCTAGGTTGTGGCATACAGCTAATAACATTTCCTCTTTTTAAGTAAGTTTAACTAGCTAAAACACTATTGAAAATTTAGGGAAGTACTGGAAAGCAGAATGGAGATACTAAAAATCTCCCTCACTGTCCAAAGAAGCTGTGAAACAGGTGTGTATCCACTTCAGTTCTTTTTTCAGAACAGTGTTAATCTTTACACATGGGACCACACTGTGCATATTATACATAAGCTGCATGGCATCCTAAGACTGAACTGCCCAGTAGAGAGATTACAGACTTTTAGAATTGCATCCAGTTTCACAAATAATAACACTGCCATGAACATCTGGTCGTGAAATATTTGTGCTCTTATGTGCTCATTTTCTTTAGGATTAAATTCTAGACACGGATTTGCTCAGCAGGCTTTTGGGAAATATCCCCAGGTGCCCTCCATAAAGTGTGTACTGTTCATACCCTCCCCCCAACCACCTTGGACAGTGCTCATTCTCCCAAAACTTTGTCCATCTGAGATATCTAAGATAGGCATTATCACACATATTGTGTGATAGGCAAAAAAGTCATTTCAGTTTTAGCTTGCACTTCCTCTGTGACAAGCAAAATTGTCTTTGTTGTCTAGCCATCTACATATTTTCTTTTCTGCATTACTGTTCACATCTTGTTTTTTCCTGGTGAGGAAGCCTTGCTTGATGTTTGTTAGATTACAAGTAGATGCCCAAAGTGTGTTGTGTGCTTTTCAGACATTCATGGCTGATTAGGGCAAGATTTCTACAACACGTGTTTAATTGTCACATCATCACCCTCGCCAGATGGCTTTGTGCAGTGCATTTGTGTTCTGGTGGCTGCTGGCTCCTAGTACTTGTATGTGCTGTCAATATTTTGCACTGCAGAAAGAACACATAACTACCAGAGGCTCTGTGGGCATGAATTCACTGTGAGGTGTAGACCACCATCTGAAATACTCTACAGCGTTTTGCAAAGATGAAAATGCTAGGGGAGAGGAGAAGCCAGGTGTTTTGGATGAGCACCCAAGAAGTGGCATTATGGAGAGAAAGCAGGAGTCAGAGGACTATCTAAATGCCAGCTTGGGTTATGGGGCAGCTCCCTGAGGCACTGGGGGCTTCAGGCTGTTCACGGGCGAGGGGGCAGCATGGTGCTGTCCTCTGCATGGGGAGGCCACCTGTCTGTGCTCAGGAATCAAGACACACCCAGCTTCCCAGTAACACCAGCCTGTCCTTCCTCCTCCTCTGCTTAGGGCAATAGGAATCCCATGGTCACCGCTGAAGCACAACTACCGAAACCCCATACGTTCTGGGGTCTGCTCACTGGGCTCTTTCCCATGCTTGGGTCTTTCTACTTTTTCTTTATATTTTCTCTTGGGATGTTTTTAATGTTCAATTTCCTGCTCCTTTTGTTTTCTTTTGGTAAGCCACCTTGAAACATCTGACCATTCAGGGTATAAATATATACAAATAAAATAAAGAGGCCATATAACCATAGATATAATCACATCCCAAAGAGTAAAAGGGCTAATCATATATAACCTGTTAATGTTTTTATTGTTCTCATCATTTTATGGAAAAATTTACTTATTTCAAATTGCCCTAATGGGCAAGTGAATGTAACTGAATCTCGGTCGGATCTGTTTCTACAGTAGTTGCCCATGTGATGGTACATTGGAGGGAGAGAGTCAGGAGTGGAGATGGGCTGTCCACCACCATTGATGACAAAGTGGGGGCCCAGAATCATCTCCCAGGGCTGGCAGCTGCAGCACCCTGGACTTTTATGGGTGTGTGTGTGTGTGTTTGTCCTACGTTTTGATTATCACTAGATCAGAGGAACTATGCTCAGTGGACAAGTCTTCGAGTGACATCAGTATGTCCTCTTACTGGTTACAGAATTGTGTTTGCATGAGTTAGGTGCCATGGAGCCTGTGAAGTCAGGGCCAGAGTCTCTCTGGAAAGAGCTTTCTCTCTTTTGTTAGGCATAACACTGTATTAACAAGTTACCATAGAATAGGGGTTTAAACAGCTCACATTTGAGCAGAAGTCCCAGATGAAGGTACCAGCCAGTTAGGGTCCTGCTGAGACCCAGTTGCTGCTTGCAGATGGCTCGTTGTCTTGCTCACAGGGTGGAGAGCATCAAAGGGGAGTAAGCTATCTCTCATCTGCACACTCATTCCATCATGAGGCTCCACCTTCATGACCTGCTCAACTCCCAAAGGTCCTAACACCTGATTATATCCCATTGGGGGTTAGGATTTCACACAGGTTTTTTTTTTAGTGGGGGATGGGGTCCAGACATTCAATCCATAATGGAAGTGTAAATGGCTGTGATGCAGGTAGTCGGAAGGCCCAGGAGAATCTGTGAGCCTTGCCTTCCTGTCCTCCCTTCCTGTCCCCCCTCCTCCTTTCCTTTCCCCACTCCTCCCTTCCCATCCCCCTCCCCCTTCCTATACCCCCTCCCTTCTCGTCCCCCCTTCCCATCCCCCTCTCCCATTCCCCCTCTTCCCTTCCTGTCCCCCTTTCCATCCCCCCTTCCTTCCCGTCCCCCCTCACCCCTTCCCACCCCCTCCCTGTCCCCCTCCTCCCTTCCCATGCCCCCTCCCCCTTCCCATACCCCCTCCCCCTTCCCATACCCCCTCCCCCTTCCCATGCCCCCTCCCCCTTCCCATACCCCCTCCCCCTTCCCATGCCCCCTCCCCCTTCCCATGCCCCCTCCCCCTTCCCATACCCCCTCCCCCTTCCCATGCCCCCTCCCCCTTCCCATACCCCCTCCCCCTTCCTATACCCCCTCCCTTCCCGTCCCCCCTTCCCATCCCCCTCCTCCCTTCCCCTCTCCCCCTTTCCATCCCCCCTCCCTTCCCGTCCCCCCTCACCCCTTCCCACCCCCTCCCTGTCCCCCTCCTCCCTTCCCATACCCCCCTTCCCATCCCCCCTCCCTTCCCATACCCCCTTCCCATCCCCCTCCTCCCTGTCCCCCTCCTCCCTTCCCATACCCCCTCCCCCTTCCTATACCCCCTCCCTTCCCGTCCCCCCCTTCCCATCCCCCTCTCCCCTTCCCCCTCTCCCCTTCCCCCTCTTCCCTTCCCATCCCCACTCCCTTCCCATCCCCTCCTCCCTTCCTTGCTGTTTATCATGGAGCTTTTGCCTAAAGCTGCTGTGTGCCAGGTGCTGTTAGGCCCTGAAACACAGGGGTAGACCAGACAGAATGGGTGCCATCAGTCCGGCCAGGGGGAGCAACATGAAACAAAAATAACACAGATGAATTCAGTGCAATCTGGGGACTTATGTGAAGTCCTTGTGGAGGTTCAGAAGAAGAAAGACTTAGCTTTGTCAACAGGCCCAGGAAAGGCTTCATGGAAAAGGTTGCACTTCATTTGGATCTTAAAGAACAGGAATGGTGTCATTGGGGTGGATTCTGAAGAGTGCGAATCAAAGTGGAGATGTGGGAGCCGAGAGGCGTGCGTGACTGGGAAGGGCCTGACCTGACGCGTGGTAGAGGAACGAGGGTGCCTGAGGGGTGGCGGGTGGCTCCGGGGAGCGGGGCGGGGGTGGGGGGGGAGACTGGTTGGGGGGAGGATTATGCGTGTCTCTTTCTCATGCTGATTGTGACTAAAATGTGTGCATGTTTGTGACTCAGTAACTGAGGAGAGAGGAAGGTTAGAAGTGCCCACTGTGGGTCACCCCTCACACGGAACACTTCTTAACACTGGGCAAGCCACCACACCATGGCTTTGCCTTCAGAAGAGTGAATGTGCAAAGGCTGTAAAGGGATTCACTCTCTACTTTGTTGAAATGCGGTGTTTGTCCACTGTAATTGCGGTCTGGTTTGATTTGCAGTTTTAAATAATTTTAGCACAAACTTGGCCATGCTTGCAGACAAGAACTCTGGGTCGCTTGCAAGGGTTCCAAGCAGGGTGGTGCCGATGGCCGTGGAGCAGGGGCAGCGGCAGTGTACTCGGACAGGCTTGTGACCCGCAAGTCGGTGACCTGATGGCATGTGACCGGTGCTTGATGACACTGTGGTGGGGTGAGGGGAAGAAAGGGCCAAGGACGTGCTGTGCTGTGAAAACCACTTCGTCCGTAGCTAGATTTCTAGGCATTCAGTCCTACATTTAAAAAATATATATAACTAGCTCAGGAGAAGAGTGTGTTGGTATAGGGGACAGAGAATTAAGATGAAGCCAAATTCATGTTACTTATTACCTGTGCCCTAACATTTGTAGTTCTTCAGTTTTCATCAACAGTAGAGCACACCTAGTAAAAGTTACACAACGTACATGCTCCTAAAATTACTACAAGTTAAAGTGAAGCATCTGCTGTAATGAAATAATTACCACAGTGACTCAGATCTGATTTCCTTCTAATTGTAATGACGTGAAATGACGGTTAGTGGATCTCCACTCTGGTTCACACAAAGATGGGCACAAGAGACCACTGCTCCCACTAGCAGCCAAAAGGGGACCGGGAGGGTTATAAAATCAGAGCTTTAATGCCTCAGCAGACCCTCCCTGGTGTAAATGAAGTCTCTCCTATTCTCTCCCTTAACATTCTCTTCATACCTTCAGAGTGCAGTCACCAGCTCCATGGGGAGTTGGGAAGGAAAGGAGGATCCTGTAGTGTGTGTTGCTCACGTCATCCAAAAGAGGCAGAAATTTTCTTCTCTTCCCTGATGAAGATAATTATTAACCTCATTTACAAAGCAGCAGGGAACCAGTGATTACAGAGAAGTCCAGAAATGTTTAGTTGTGTGGGGAAAGTTCCTGTGAACAATGATTTCACAGGAAATCTAACTGCCTGCATCTCCAAAACAAACACACAAAAAAAAACCCCACAGCTTCCCTTACCATTCTACACTGTGATCAAAATTGGCATTGTATGTCTGATGGACGTGCAGGGGAGACCATGATGTAGTGCCCATGGTATTTGCCTGCAAGGCCCAGAAGATAGCCGGCTCCCGGCCCTCCGCAGAGGCGCCCAGCCCAGCCATGAGAGTGCGGAGACAGGGAACAATACAGGGGCTGCAGAGAGACCAGGCCTGTGGGCCAGGGGCGACCTGGAGGTGGGAGGCAGCAGTGCCGGCAGAGCCGAGGGCCTGTGTGCTAAGGAGCCAGCTGTGCCAAAGATGTGGAGGCAGCAGGCAGAAAGGTGAGCCAGAAATGAGCCCAGGGACATCACAGGGCTCGACATGAACAGAACAGGTGGGATCTAGAAATAAGCCTCCACCTCTCAGACGTGGAAACCTCAGTGAGACACGGGGCTGGCTGTCTCTGCCAAGATCAAAATGTGGATTGGAATAAGAGCAGGGTTGATGGGATTTCGAGAGCATTTGACATATATATGATGTATATTAACATTGTTATATATCACATATTTGTTATATATGACATTTAATATGTATCATACTTCATACATATGTTATATATTTGTGTACACACGTGTGTATACGTGTGTGTGTGTGTGTATTTTTTTTTTATCAGGGTTCTATCCTATTACAGGATGTCTGTGCAACTGAGCAGCCTGTAGCATGGCCTTTCCTCTTTGGATTAGATTTGTTTTGTTTTGCAATCCTATTGCCCACCTTGCATTCCCCACTTCCTTCCAAGTGGCCAGTCGAATGAAAGCAGGAGGACCACTGGGCTCCAGCCCTGGTGGGGGCGGGGGGGCTGCAGGTCTCCAGGAGCCTCAGCTGCTGAGAGCCAGCACGTCCTCCCTGCTCCGTGGAACCTGTTGTCACCGCGTCCCGCGTGAGCATGAGCAATCTAACCTTCACGTGCTGCGACTCGGGACGGCGGCTGCCTTCTGGTTTCCCTTGCACGGGGACCTCACTGCTCTAATGTATATGTACCCATGAGCACCTGCAGGAGGTGCTCTGTTGCTCTGGCTGGTAAAGTCCTTCAGTCTCCTTATTTTCTTGCTGGATTTTCCTATCACCGTTAACTTTATGCTTGAAAATTAAAAAAAGGAGTACATACACACAGGCACACATACAACATGCACAATACACATAAACATGAACACATGATCCACTTTATCCACAAAGTTGTCAGTTCAAACCTATTAGATTGCATATGACTCCAGCAGAATCAGAGATTCCCATTTTTGGACCCCTTTTCTGTGATTTCCTGAATTCTTACTACCTACAACAATAAAAACCAATTACTGGGGGAAAAAAGAACAATCAGTGGGCAAACATCTAGTAATGTATGCAGTTATGGGGTCACTAAGGTACATCTGTAAGCCACGTAATATTGTATATCAACTTTATTGCAATAAAAATTTATTCAAACAAATTAGTGGTTCTTTATGGCTTTGAGTTTACGGGTTTGGTGGTCGGGAACACATCAAGAAAAAAATAAGGGGCTAGGGATCAAATTTGGTCCAGAAATTGTGTGTATGTAAAGCTGACTAAAGTTAGATGTTGGGATGGAGGATGGCCAGCTGTGGTTCTAGAAGGGATCACACAGCACACACGACTTGCCTGGAGATCAGGCTGCCCCCCGGTCCTGCAAAGGATGCCCCACTAGGAAGATGCGAAAGACCTGGGGGTGCCTTTGGCCTGAGTCATTATCTCCTCAGGGCACCCCCCACCCCCGACCCCACAGATGAGTTCCTGTCTGTGTCTGGCTGGGTCTCAGCCATACAGCTCCTTTCAAGTTAATATATTAAAATCTGATTCCAGGTGGCCAAAGGCACTTAGATTTTAGCATATAAATTATAGCCAATTCTCCATTTCTGTGAGGTGGTGAATATTTATTAAATAACAGGAATGTGGCACTTGTGCGTGGGTCTGTCGGTGCTAGATTTCAGGAGTTTTAATAGAAAAAAAGTTCCAGTGTATCTCAAGTGTTTGAAATGAATATTGGGGAGGCCTTCATGAATTGTTGTGAGTTAGGTTTTACTCTCAGGAGAGGCTTCAGTGGAAGGGACACCAGGCATTCGTTCCTTCCTGCAGGCCAAAAGGCTTAGTTTGTGACGGAACACGTGAGCCAGGAGTTACACTTCTCAGCATGTGTGGTCAATTTGACAGTGTTTAAGTGTCCTTCTGTATTTTGTAACCAGACACCTGCTTGACTGTGTTTCTCTAAGCCATCCATTGCTGTGTTCAAGTTTTATGCTTTAGTTTTTCTTAGAATGTATCTAATACATTTTTTAAAATCCAACTTCCTTGAGCTGGGTTAATGTTTCCTTCAGCTCTCACCCTTGGCTGTTTTGTTACAGCTTGTTCTCTGTGCGGACGCCTCCCTGAAGCAGAGAACAAACCTGCCCTCTGTCAGGGTCCCAGTGGGGCTTGAGCTGTCTGTCCTCGCGTAGGTGCTGAGAACCTGCAGCTTCTGCTTTGGGGAGGGGTCTGCTCTCTCTGTGCTGGGGTGGTACAGGGCAGGGAGTGAGGCCCAGCTGGCTGACAAGGGGAAGCAGAGGGAATCGGGCATGGTCTGGGTACTGTGGAGCATTCATTGCACCTGGAGAGGATCATCTGAGGACGTAGCAGAGGGACTCGCACAGGGCGCTGTCCTCACAGTGCCCAGTGGCCCGTAGGTCTGTGATACCCAACTGCAATCGTGTCCCAAGTGGCCAGGCCTCTCCTGGGCCCCAGCAGTGCTAGAATGAGGCTGCGGTGCAGGTGTCAGGGAGGGTCTGCTGTCTGGCTTGTTGGGTATAAAGCACAAGTACCATGAGGAAGTGGTCTCCGTTTGCTGCCGTGTTAGTACCCCTTAACTCAGAGGTGGTCTGCCCAGCAGGAATCAGCTCTTCCACAAATGGAAGAGTTGGTCCGAGGCTCCCTTTCTTTACTCGGTGAGAAGAAGCAGTGTATTGTCAGAGGTACAGTGGGCTGATAGGCTGCAAGTTTGACAGTTGTTAGCCCGTGTGCTCTGGCTGTGGCACAGAGACATGCATGTAAATCATGCATATGCATATTTGTTTTGCAGGGATGTTTGTGTGCGTGTGTATATGCATAAATGCATGTATATGTGTGTGTAACAGAAAGGTAGAAATAGAGCTAATAAAACACAAGAGGATGGAAAGGTCCTCTTCCAAAAGACTGCAGCTTCCAAAAGAAAGTATGTTTTTGCCATTGGTAATAATACACTACTGATTTTCAAGGTTTTATTAAAAAGTGATTTGTGCACCATCTTAGAAAGTTCTATCCTTTTCCACAAGGCAATTTCCAGAACTAAGCCACAGAAAAATATTGTTGCAATCTGAAGTAAACATTTCTGAATATAGCCATAAATGAGACTTTTCATTGTTTTTCAGAGTTTATAAATGTCTTTTGCCTCAAAATGCAGTCCTGTGTATTTCTGTACATGTGTATCTTCATGTCCTATTGTTGTGACATGCCAGCATGTAGCCGGATGTCATCCATTGTGTGTTTGGATTTGATACCTTTGATAGGAATTGTGGTGGGGACAGGTAGGGGAAAATTATGTGAATTTAATTCATTAAGATGATTTCAGGAGATGATCAAGATCTGGGTCAACCTGTTTGGGATGAAGATATTAATTGGAACCATTTGCTCATTTTTGTTCATTCTTCCTCTAGACAGGCAGATGCCCACTGTGCCCGGGACCACAGGCACCGAGCACCCCTTTGGCCCTGAACACCCGGGGGCAGGACCCACGGCCCGGGAGCCCCACGCTGCTCAGCAAGAGGCCAGCTCCCCGCAGGCTGCCGCCTCGTACGCGGGAGCCAGGGCAGTGCTGGGGCCCGGCTGGCCCTGTACCTGCGGTCACGCACCCGGGTGCCCCCAGCAGGCCCCTCCCTGCACTGGCGTCTGGGACCCTGCAGGGGTGTGCGGACCAACTGTCCCTCTCCCTCAGCCCCTGTGCCTCGGCGGAGCCCAGCGGCATCCAGCCTGCGGACGGTCCGGAGGCTGCGGCCGAGCCCAACGGGCACCATGTAGATGAGCCAGCGACCTGTCCTAAGCGGGAAACCCGACTTCCTTCCAAGTTCCAGCCCCTGCAGACATCCGCGATGGAGACCTCTCGCTCCCCTTCTCCTCAGTTTGCCCCCCAGAAGCTGACGGACAAACCTCCCCTCCTCATCCAGGATGACAGCCCCACAAGGTACCTCCCTGGATGGTGGCCTTATGCATTTTCCCTTTCGTGAGCTCCCTTCCGGCTGTGGAGGCCTTGGGGCATCTTTCCTGGGTGGATTACGACTGGCTCCTTGCTTCAGCTCCACATGTTACATTTTGAGTTGTCCTGGGGACTCACTCTGTAGGAACCCACAGCTCCAGGGGTCAGTTGTATTTTTAACCTGTTGGGGGAGCTGTCCTGTCCCCCAGGGAGCCAGGGGGATGGGAAGGAGAAGGCAGACCGTCCCCCGTCCTCTTCAAGCCCAGCATTTATATCTGCATTAGCCACAGGCACCTGCACGCCAGGGCTGGGCTTTCCCTGAGCACCTCCTATCCGTAATTGGAATCAGATCTTACTGAAGCATGAGACGTTCAGGTGAAATCATAACGGCCAGCACTTTCATACTTCCTTCCTAGGTCTCTCTGTGTGAGAAAGCTAAGCTGGCATATGCGTTTTATGAAAGCAGAAGTAAAACCAATCACTTTGCACAGCGCTGTTACCAGAATTCCGCATGGCCTTGTCTGTTGTGCCCATTCAGGTGTGGATAAATGTCTCTGGGCAGGAACTGGCCAGTCAAGAGTGCTGGCTGGTTACTGTTTCTCCCTTTTCCCCGAGTGCTTTTGAAGAACTGAGGAATGAGAGAAGTGGAGAATTTCCATCTCATTGTCTAGAGCGGTGGTTCTCAACCTGGGAGAGGGCAATTGAGGCAACCAGTGGAATTTAGGCCATGTCAGTTTGGGGTGTCTCAGCTGGAGAGGGTGTTGCCTTGGTAGCTGGGGGTGCAGACCAGCTCTGCTCAGCACCCCACAGTGCACAGGACGGCCCTGCATCAAGGAATTACCTGGCTCCAAATGTCAGCATTATCTAGTGTAATAGCCACCAGTCTCATGCGGGTGTATAAATATGATGAAAATCAGAACAAATCCACTGCTTGGTTGCTCCACATGTGGCTAGTGACAGCCACTGTGGATGACACAGCAGACCGTGGCTGTTCATCTCCCATCACAGAAAATTCTGTTGAACCTCCCTTCCTAGAGGTTCAAACTTTTTTTCCTTCCAGATTAACTCAGTGGAGAGAGGACATTACTGATGCTCTGGAGCATCGCCACCACAGCTTCATCTGCGGGCCAGGCCTGGGCTTGTGTCATTCACAACGCAGATATCACAGAACTGCCCTTTCATTCGGGACCACTTGTATGTTCTGAAAGGAGGGAAAAGCAGTCCCGCGGTCTGTGTGGTGGGCCATGTATATGGTACTGTCGCGAGCACGCGGGCCCTCCATTCTTGGGCTAGTCTGAGCACAGCGGGCTCCGTGGAGAAAGCGGCGTGTGCTTGCATGGTGCTTATGACCTATGGCTCTAGGAGGTGGGTGGTAGTTTTCATTTTTTTCTTGCCTGTAGCCAGTGTTGGTTGATTTCTCTGTCTTTTCTGTGAGTTTGAGAGGGATTCTAAAAACCAGTGACAGTTCTTACTGATGATGCTAAGGGGGCCCCTCTTCAGGTGTCCACATTGTTCAGTGTTTTCATTCAGCCCATCACTTGGGACAGCAAGGGTTGTCTCTGAACCATGTCTGTCCCCCGCCGTGTAAGCCCCCATAGAGGGCCTAAATTCCGATCGTTGCTCTCTCTCTTTCCTGGGAGCGCAGTAGTCAGATAGTGGCCATGCCACCTACATAGGTTGCTGCCAAGAAAGTTGCTTATGATGTACTGAATTAGTGTTCCCCAGGGCGTGTGGTATCAGTCAGTCCTGGTATGACAGCGTGGAATCCCGATGGCAGATGAGACAGACAAGACCAGTGCTCAGTGAGAGTCCCAGCCTAGCTCTGTACCCACAACCTGCTACCAACAGGTTACCAAGTAGAATGTGCCCAGCACGGGGCCTCCAAACCTGCCTGTCATTGGGCACTGCTCAGAGATGGTCTTCTTGCCCTGATGTCTGCTGACTAGCTTCCTTGTCCCCCTCTTGCCATTTGGCTCTGAGAGCCACACTCTGGCTGCTTAGGGGCTGGCCAGGGTGCAGAGCCGCTGCATGTCCATGTGCCTCATGTCCCAAGTATGGCAGGCAGTCCCTAGCGGCCCTTTGTGCCAGGTGCTAGCTTGCAGCAGGGGTACAGAGGAAAAGTGCAACCTCCCCACCATGAGGGGCCTTTTGGGCTGTCCAACCATTCAAAACAAGAACATGTCAACTCCTGTCCTAAAGCTAGGACACATTTAAACCTCTGAGGTAGCTTTGTTTTTCCTACAGAATGGCCAACAGCAACCTGAGTCTCTGGCAGTGACAGAGATGTGTTCCTTCCCATAGGTGGTGTCAGTTTTCCTGGAGGCCTGTTCCTGTTTGGGCATGTGGGACCTGGAGAGCCAGGACCGTTCGGGGCTGTTTGGGCATTATCACCACCATCAGGTTGAAGTTCTGTGTTTGAGACCCTCCTGTGTGGCTTGTGTGGTTTATCAGGCCCTGAAGGGCATGCGGGCTGAATGGCTTCCTGGGCAGCGGGAGTGTGAGCAGAGCTGGTTGGACTGTTCCATGCTGGGGGCTGGGCTCTGCCAGCCCTCAGGTGCCTTACCTGGAGGGAACCATGCCATGAGAGGTAGGCCAGGGCTTGGCACACCTCCTTGGTCCCTTGGGTCCTGCCTTTTGGGTAAGAATTGATGGGATCTGGTAGGTAAGGTCTGCCTAATCCACTGTGTTTTGTGTATTGTGATGTAAAAGTTCAGAAAGTTTGTTAATGGGGAAGTCTGGATGCTTTTCAAGAGGAGGAACCATTTATGTTTAACAAGACCAGGAAGAGACACTTGGGAAAGCCGTGTCAACCTTGGGAAAGAGTGGAGGATTTGGTCCCCTCTATTTGTTTTTTCCATCTTCCTTCCCTGTCAGTCATTTCTACAGGCACCAGTGGGTGTGTGCCAGCCCTGCCAGGCAGAAGACCCAAATACCAGCCGACTGAAGCCAGCAGTATGTGATCAGGGTTTTTGAGCATGCAAAGGACAGGAGAGGGTCTTGTGCTTTTTTTCCTTCTTGGATAAGATGCTGGAGCTTCTCCTGAAGTTTAGTGTATTGGGATGGTAAAGTTGGGGGAGCATTGCCTAATTTACTCAATCCTTGTCACTGCCACGACAAAGAATTAAAGGGCAGAGACATGGTCCTGCCATGCCCTTGGTCCTGCCTTGCCTTCATTTGTGGCACTTAGGGTGTTTGCTTTGGGAGGCGCAGAATGCCAGGACACTGCCTAACCTTGTACAGCCACCTCAGGGTTGAGATAAGGCACTACACACTTGCCTCCTGCCAGGCACCCCCACCAAGCCCACTCTCCATGACCATGTCATCCAGCCACCTGAAATTCTTTGTTTAACAAGCAGATATTGGGCAGTTTCACCACAAGCAGATGCACACCTATGTTTATCACAGCAGTATTTACAGTAGCCCAGAAATGGAAGCAACCTAAATGTCCCTCAGTACATGAATGGATAAAGAAGATGTGGTACATATACACAATGCAATATTATTCAGCCATAACAAGAAACCAAATCCTACCATTTGCAATGACATGGATGGAGCTAGAGGGTATTATGCTCAGTGTAATATGCCAGGCAGAGAAAGACAAGTATCAAACGATTTCACTCATATGTAGAGTATAAGAACAAAGAAAAACTGAAGGAACAAAACAGCAGCAGCCTCACAGAACCCAAGAATGAACTAGCAGTTACCAAAGGTAAAAAGGGACTGGGGAGGATGGGTAGGAAGGGAAGGTTAAGGGTGGGGAAAAAGAAAGGAGGCATTAAATTAGCATGTATAATGTACCGGGGGGCCATGGGGAGAGCTGTGCAACAGTGAAGACAAGTAGTGATTCTACAGCATCTTCTACACTGATGGACAGTGACTGTAATGGGGTGGGTGGGGAGACTTGGTAAAGGGGGGTAAGCCTAGTAAACATAATGTTCTTCGTGTAATTGTAGATTAATGATTAAAAAAAGAAAACCACGAAGACCAAAGAGCAGTGTCACTAAATGGTACATTTATAAACACTAGAGTAAAAGTTCAAGACAATGCTACCAAATTACACCCAGGGTCAACTAATGCATTAAATCTGAGTTATCACAACTTTTCCTGGAGGAATTTGTTCACTACTTAATTCTAGAGAGCCATGTTGTGTAGTTTTTCGAGAGTTTAAACGGATTCCATTTGCACAGAAAATTTTACAAGTGTGAATACCTTTGCTCTAGATACATTTTCAACTTTTGTGCTTCTTTAAACACATCAAGTCTCAGAAAATTGCAGGCTTTAACAGAATTCATTAGCAGGAAAACATCTTCATATAACAAGTGGTGAAATCTATAAAGTCCCTTAAATATACATGTAACTAAAATGTAGGAACAATTAGTGTCACTAAGATTCTTTCACAATTTAGGAGTTTGTCAGTTTGTGTAAAAAGTTATGCTCCAGCTCCATAAATTCCTTTTACTAAACGTGGAAGACATAAGGTGTGCCTTGAAAGTGTCAAAATGACTAATTTATAGTTTCTCTGGAGAAAATACAGAAAACTGAAATAGAGCTCTCCTGGCTTCTCAAGCTACGAAACCTTTCCCCCGTTCCCAGTATTTTGGTGAAAAATGTATTCTACTTAATTAGGGAAATCCTTAGCTTTGACTATTTCAAGGTATGTCTCCTTAGGCACAATAAAGTCAGTAACAAAAACCTTATCTACTCAGCTGATCCACTGTCCGAGCACTTTTCGTCTCGTTAACCCCAAAGTTGAACGATTAACAGAAGGACATGAAGACCACATTGTACCACTCCCCAAATACGCACGGCCCACGGCTAAACAGTCATCCCGCGACTTCACTGATTTAGGAGAGGGAGTAGGGCAGTACTAGCTTCCTAACTTCCCAAGTCTTCGAGCCTGCGTCCAGCTTCCATTACCCCCAGTCACCGGTAAAGGGAGGCACACAGAGGCCATTGTTCCCTCCTCTAGTGACTCTTCCGGCTCTCCTGCATCACAAAACTTTCCACTACCGAAACGCAGCCTCGTAATCGGCAGCACCCGGCTATTACAAGGAGGCAGAAGGCCCGCGAGACAAAACTAAATAACCGTTTCATAGTTTATTTTGTAGTCAGTCATTCGGCGGCCCCGCTCCCACCGACCCAGATCGGGTGGGCCTGAGGCTTGTTACCTGACAACAGCGAGGCACAGCCAAACAGCCTGAACAAAGCGGCCGCCGCCATTACCGCTAAGAGACGGCCTCACTCCTTCCCGACGCTCTCACATTCCGTGGCTGCCAACTACTCTCATGCGCACACCAACACTTCCAAGCTTTAATCAAGGCCGACCAATGACAACCAAGCCTCTCGTACCCTTTCGCGTACTTCCATCCATTTACTAATTAGTTATCGCAGCACACGTGCACCTCTGGGAGACTGCACGCGCACACATACAGAAGCCGCCACTGTGGGCAGCCGGGTAAGATACCTGAGTCGAGCCTGTCCCTAGTAACAGTGAAAGCCGGAAATACTGCCGCCGCCTCTGCACAAGCTTAATAGGGTTTTCTCACCGCCTAGACTCCCACTCACCTCAAGCCACAGTTTCCTTCAAGACGTCTAGTTTCCATTATGCCATAGGCTACCTTAAGCAGAAAAGGGGGAGCACACAAACAGCCCAGAAGGCACATTTCTGCTTACCTGCTGGTGGACCTGCTCAAGCTCACTCATGCCAGAAGCGAACCGAGAAACCGGAGCTTTCCTCCTTTGGTCCAGCATATCAGTTTTGCATATTCCTCTTATGTTCTCTCTGCTCCACCCCTTTTACGTAAAGATGGCTAACTCGCGTTAGTTCGACTTACAACATTGAGTGATCTTCCAGTTGATTGCATTCCCGAAAGCTCTCAGAGCTTGCGAGAGCTTTATTTCTTCTGTCCTTCCACAGCATCTTGGAATTCTTGGGAGCTGATAACACATCATTCTTAGAACTATCACGAGAACTTAAATGTAGCGCCAAGGAGCCCTTAAATCCCCTCCTCCTCCCTGCTTCCTTAAGTTCCCTTCTTCCTTTGATGAGCTTCCGTTCTTTTCCTTTTCAGTTCTAGTAATCAGAATTTACACAAAATGTTTCCATTTTTACTAGCCCCCGCCTGCCTTTGGGAGGTTTTTCCTGCGCCAGACTATTAAAACAAAACCATTCATAGTAGGCATTGTGTGGGGGCATCACCGGGAGAACAGCGTAGGACAGAGAAGGCACACAGTTGATCTGTGGCATCTTGCTGTGCTGATGGACAGTGACTGCACTGGGGTATGGGTGGGGACTTGATAATATGGACAAGTGTAGTAACCACATGGTTTTTTCATGTGAATGTGAAACCTTCATAAGAGTGTCTATCAATAATACCTTGATAAAAAATTACAAAAAAAAAAAAACCAAATAACGTTTGGTTCATGTGACCTCAGGTGTCGTCAGGTGGGTGGCCAGTTTGTGCAAAAGTCAACAGTGGCTTAAATAGGATACTCTGAGAGGGGAAAGAAAAGACGTTGTGGGTAGAGTCTGCAGAGGACTTTAAGGGTAAGGCTATTCAAGTGGGCTGTGGTAAGCTGCCCATCTGAATGGTTTAAGCTGCTAGGATCTTGGGCAGGAACCCAATGTGAAGGGCCCCCACCCATAAGATGGCGAACCCCCTGCTTCTCTTCCGGGTCCTCGGTTCCTGCTGGTGCCACCTGAAGCCCAATCACCTCTCTCCCCCCTAATCCCAGCACCTGGCCAATAGCCACCAGCCCCGTAGAAGTAACACCACAATCACCCCATGCCCCTTCCTATATAACCCAGCACCTTTCCCCAATAAAGCGGAATTCTCCGGTGAATTGCTGCTGTGTGTCGCTCCTTTCCTTTCATTGGTGCCGAAACCCGGAAGACGGGACACCCCAACTGGGCCCCGTCTTCCCCGACACCAGCAGCAGCTTGCCCTCGTCCTCTTTTTCTGGCGCTGGCTCCTCACACTCCCCACTCCTCTCTGGCCTTTGGGTAAGTTTTCCCCCGGAGCGGGCCGCTCTTCCCCGAGCTATCGCAGTGCCATTGACCGTGATCGTCCAGCAAGGCCCTGACGCTCGGGGACGAGGAGGGAACTCTCCCCGCCTCAGGCCTTCACGGCTGCGGCGGACCCCCAGGCCCCTCCTCCAACAGCCATAAACGAGGGGACTCCTTTGCGGATGAGAACGCTCCCTTCCCCCCCCCTCCTTCTGTTCCGTCCGCCGAAAACTCCTAGTACCAGGTTCCTCGTGACTCTGGCACTCTGCCTTCTTAGAGAAGTCGGGGTGACGACCCACACTTCCAAAGAAACCGACTCGTATATGAGTTTCCGCAGACCCCCAAGGATCATCGGGGACGCCCTTTGTCTCCTTGCCGTCTGCTCCCAGTCCAAGGGTCTCCGTTCGTCTTCCCCTGTTTGTCTCCTCCTCTGTCCTTTAGCCATGGGAGCCTCCTCATCCCTCCCTGGAAGCTCACCTCTTGAATGCCTGCTCAAGCATCTAGCCACCCTCTCCCTGATGCCTGATATAAAACCAAAACTTCTCAGTAAATACTGCTCCCAAGATTGGCCGACATGCCCCCTAGACAATCACAACCAACGGCCCGCAGGGGAAACTCTTGATCCTAACATCACTCGCGATCTCTTTAATTACTGCCAGCGCCTGAAAAAATGGAAGGAGATTCCCTATATCGAAGCTTTCCACCTCCTCTCCCCGCCTCCCCCCAAGTTCCCCTAGACTGCAAGCCGTCTCCCCCGCAGAAGCCTCCCGTTCACTCCCTTCCCCCTCCTCTCCTACAACAGCCCCTCCCCCTTCCTCCACCACCATCTCCTCCCCCACCTCACCCCCTCCGCCTTCGTCCCCCTCACCTTCCCCCCAGCTGCAGATCGAGCCTGAGCCTTTCAGCCCCCCTCTAACTAAGTCCCATGAGCCTCCTCTGTCTTTGCCCCCATCACCTGTTTCTCCCCCACAGACTGAGCCACAACCCTTCAGTCCCCCTCAGACTCGGTCCCGAGGGCCTCCCAAAATTATTGCCCCCTCTGGGAGGTAGCAGGATCCGAAGGCATCGTGCGCGTTCACGTCCCTTTCTCCTTAGGAGATTTAGCCCAACTTGAGAAACGCCTAAGTTCCTTTTCCACTGATCCCACGACATATATCAGGGAGTTTCAGTGGACCCTCCAGTCATACAGCCTCACACATCATGACATTTTCATACTCCTGGCCAATACCCTCCTTCCTGAAGAGTGTAGATGAGAACGCATGCCCCCAAAACCCACAGGACTGACCCCACCTATCCCCCTGGCCTGGCCCCACCGCTGTCCCCGAACAAGACCCACACTGGGATTATAACACCACCGTGAGTCTCAGCTCTCGAGATACTTCGCCTCCTGCTTAATAGCAGGAAAAGGGCAGCTCGTAAAGTAGTCAATTTTCAAAAGCTCCAAGACATAATTCAAAGGAGTGAGGAGACTCCCTCCGAGTTCTTAGACTCCCTCAAGCCCTATTGCAGTTACCAGCCTGGACCCAGAAACGCCTGACGGGAGACACGTCCTTATGACATACTTCCTGGCTCACAGCTACCCCGACATTAAAGCTAAACTCAAAAAGTTAGAACAGGGCCCCGCTACCCCACAGACTGACATCCTAACAGTGGCCTTTAAAGTCTTCCATAACCGTGAGGAGGAGAAAGAACGCCGTAAACAAAAGACTGATCAGGCCAATTTCCAAATGTTGGCCCAGCTGATAAAACCACAACCTGGGCGCCCTTCTACAAACAAGCCCCCCCAGAAGCTTGTTTCAAGTGCGGACAAGAGGGACATTGGTCAAGGGTGTGCCCCTCCCCCAGATCTCCTACCACCCCATGCCCCAGATGCCACAAAAAGGGCCACTGGGGGTCTGATTGCCCAGCCACCCGAAGGGGAGGCTGGACGAACAACCCCCATCCTAAGCTCTCCGTAGTGGGGCTGGCAGAAGAAGATTGACGGGGCCCGGGGGCTTCTCGCCCGACCATTTCCATCACCAAACAGGAGCCCAGGGTTACTTTAATAGTAGACGGTCGCCCCATCTCCTTCCTCCTAGGCACAGGAGCCACCTTCTCAGTGTTGCGGGAATACCGGGGCCCTACCACGCCTGCCATTACTCCTATAGTCGGGGTAGGAGGTAAACAGATTTTCCCATTAAACCCCCCCCCCCTTTTATGCACAATCGAAAACAATCCCACACCTTTCTCCCACTCCTTCCTGGTTATGCCCCAGTGTCCCATCCCCTTACTAGGACCGGACATCCTTTCTCTCCTCCATGTTTCCATAACTATATCCACTCCCACAGCCCCCAGTACTCCCTTTCTGATGGCCCTCATAGCCGACAACCCCCCTCTACCCAATGACAGCTCCAGTTCCGCCCTCATACACCCTGTAAATCCCAAAGTTTGGGACATTACAAGCCCCTCCGTGGCTCTATGTCCTCCTGCCTCTATCAAATTACGTGACCCCTCTCAGTATATCTGTCAGGCCCAGTACCCCCTAACCACTTCAGCCCTCATAGGCCTCCAACCCATCATTCAAGATATTTTAAACAAAATTACCTCAGACCCACTCACTCCCCGTTTAATACCCCCATATTAGCTGTTAAAAAAACCAACGGATCTTTCCGCCTCGTCCAAGACCTTCGCCTCGTCAACATGGCCGTCATCCCCATCCATCCCTTAGTTCCAAATCCATACACCCTTTTATCGCAGATCCCTGCCTCGGCCTCCCACTTCTCAGTCCTAGATCTCAAGGACGCATTTTTTTCTATCCCTCTGGACCCCTCCTCCCAAGATTTTTTACAGAAAACGGCTCCTCTCTGACCTGCCCATTCCCAAAATCAAGACAGAAATCCTTTCCTTTCTAGGCCTGGCTGGGTATTTTAGAGTGTGGATCCCTAACTTCTCCCTGTTCGCAAGACCCCTATATGACCTCAGCACGGGCCCCCCTGAAGAACCATTATCCTCACCCCAACACTCCTTCATTAAGCTCCGTCAAGCCCTTGTGGAAGCCCCAGCTCTCCATCTTCCTGATTTGTTGAAGCCTTTCTCATTATACATTCATGAGAGGTCCAGTCAAGCTCTAGGAGTCCTAGGCCAACATTATAGCCCATCCTTTGCCCCAGTAGCTTATCTTTCCAAGCAATCAGACCCCACAGTTCAGGGATGGGCCCCCTGCCTACGGGCATTAGCCATTGGACAGCTCTTGCAGAAGGAAGCTCATAAACTGACATTCGGGGCGCCCCTTACCATTCTGTCCCCACATCACCTAAAGGATCTCTTAACCTTCACAAGTTTACAGACTCTCCCTCCCTCCAGACTCCTGACCTTACTGTCTACTTTCCTCCAAAATCCCGTTCACCCCCTCTGCCATCCATACCCAAATCATGACTTTTTCCTCCTTTACTGCTCCCTCGCTCTCTCTCGCTTTTTTTCCTCATTCCTATTTTCTTCCCCGCCACCCCAGCCTCCTTTATATGGCGATTCAAAGTCAGGCAGACTTAGACACAGCATCAAACAAAAATTACTGCCCTCATTGCCACATCAGGCTGCCCTCTGAAAGGCCGCTCCGAGCCTTTCACCTCCACTTTCCTCCCTCCACCGAAGTGTTCACTAGCAGCTACCTTTATTCTCCTACCTCTGCTTCCTCTATGACCAAAAACAAGCCTGTTGCAGGCGATGACCAGACACCTACGGGGATGTCCCTACTGGTCTTGCGCCATTCACTACATGGGTAACTCCCGGTACCCACAGTATTACTGCTCCAACCCATTCTCTTCAATACTAACAAGCCCCTTCCTCACCTGGCTGTGGCCCATTGCAGGCCCTATAATAATCATTCTCCTTGCCTGTCTCTTCTTGCCTTGTAAAGTTTATCAAATCCCAAGTTGGTAAAATCTCTAATCAAACTTTCAACCAGCTTTTACTCAGGAACTACCAGCTTTTAGCCACAGAAGATCCCTCACCCTCACGTGACCTCCTCACTACACGCTGAGATGGACCCCTCTCTCCGCTGGAAACTGTTCCTGGAAACAATGGCCACAGAGCCTGACTTCTGGCACCCGTATCCTCTTGGCACCATTAGAATCAACAAGTCCTCGACCTCTGGTTACAGGGAACCTTCACTGATTTCCAACCTGAAGAAGTCCACATCCACTCGTCCTTACTGTGGGGAGTCCTATCAACCCTTTCCCCCCAATCCTCAAGCCCTCACTCCCTTCTCCGCCCCCGTTCAGCAGGAAGCAGAGAGAAAGCAACATCCACAACCCCATAGAGGAGAAAGGGGGGAATGAAGGGCCCCCACCCATAAGACGGCAAACCTCCTGCTTCTCTTCCGGGTCCTCAGTTCCCGCCGGTGCCATCTGAACCCCAATCACCCCTCGCTCCCCTAATCCCAGCACCTAGCCAATAGCCACCAGCCCTGTAGAAGTGACACCTAAATCAGCTCATGCCCCTTCCTATATAACCCAGCACCTTTCCCTAATAAAGCGGAATTCTCCAGTGAATTGCTGCTGTGTGTTGTCCCTTCCTTTCACAAGGCCTCTCCACATTCCCAGCTGAGACAGAGACCATAGGTGTAGTCAGAGTAGGGTGAGGGCCTCCGGAAAAAGACCCCTACCAAAACTCCATATTAAACAATTAAACAAAGACAGAGTCACATTAATTCTGTAAAGTAAAATATCAAACTAGGTATACAAGCATTCTTCAGTGAAGATTAGTTAAAACTAAAAAGCCAGGAATAACCTGGCCTGGAATGTTTGAACATCCCCCAGATAAGAAAATACCTCAGCATAGCCCATGTCTTGTTTGTGTCAATTAAATAAGGCTATATTGTAAAATTTACTTTAGCCTGCTAAAAGGCCCAGTTTATCTTTCACTTTACCCAGATGCTGCTTTTCCTCCTCCAGCCCTAATCAAGTCAGTAACTCAGCTCACCTTGAAAGCAGAACAAGCAGCCTTGACTGATGTGCTCCCAAACCAAGAAACTGCTATTCTGAGAAAGGATCAAAACAGTAAATTTCTTATGTTAACTCTGCAAAATAGTCTGGAAAATTGATAAGAAACTTAGTGTCTCTTTAAAAATAAACACTTAGAGACCATCTGGTGGATCCACCTCCCTAACTCTTGGTCTCTCAACTGCCTATAAATCCCCTAGACAATGCACCACTATAGACTCTCTTGTCCCCTCCTGGTGTAAGCTGGGAGCTCTGTTCTTTCACTTTATCTTTGAATAAAAGCCTGCACCTTGCTCCCCTACCTTGAGTGTTTGTGAAGCTCATTCTTCAGCTTCAAGAACGGGAACCGCGGCATCACAGTGGCCAAGATGTACCCCATGCTCTGGTGGCTACCTGTCACTTGGTGAGGGAAAAATGAAACTAATTTAAGGTGAATGATGATTAGGTAAACCACCATCCCACCTCCTCCACTCCTTCCTCTTGGCAGGAGGCATTTCGTTTTTCTCCAGTGGTGTAGGCTCTGTAGCTTCTACTGCTGCACTGCTGTCCAAAGCCACTGGGCCCTGGAGGTTGTAGATGATACTCTTGGGGCCCAAGTGATGTAGGGCTGTTTGGATGGGCATAATCCACCTGCTGAAAGAACTGTGCTTGTCCACATAGGCTTCGAATGGAAGGAAATGAGCTACTGTTGTCAGAAGAATCACTTCTCTCTTAGGTTTTCTGTCCAGATTCAGCACCATAGTGTAAGATAAGTTCTAGCCGAAATAAGCAGGCAATGAGAGGCAACAAAGGGCCAGGCAGTTTATTTGAGCACAATTCCTGGGCGATGTTCCCTAGTCTATGGAAATGGAGGCTGGGGAAGTAGTACTCAGCAGGGCAGGCAGTGAGTTTTTAAAGAAGGCAGGTGGAGGCAGAGCTTAGATTTACAGTGGTGCGAGGATTGGCTAGCCTAAGGCACATTTTTCAGGGTGGGAGGGGGCAGCAGCCGGGGACTTTGGCACGTCATCAGAGTCTGACATGCTCACCCCTCTCTTGGGTGCCTCCAACCTTACACATAGGTCCCTCAAATAAAAGAAAACATTTAAGTGAGCAGCAGCATCTATGTAAGGAATGCCCCAACATTCCTCTTAGGGAAACAATTAAATACACAAGGTTTTGCACCATCCTCCATGGGTGTGCTGCTGCTGGGATTCATATTACATTCTCAAAAAATTTATCACATAAATGATATTTCTGCTTTCTCAGTTTAAAAATACTCAAATGTGACTGGATCAAGTTGCTTTACTGCTTTGTCAACTTCTAGCTGGTGAAAAACTTCTAGTTTCATATAGCAAGTATAAAACTAGGACACTTTTACCATTCTGAACTTAAATGCATAAATATGAATTAATAGGTATGATATAAACTAAATTCCCTAATGCATTTTATCCCTAAAATGATCTAACAACACAAAATAAAAGGAAAATACATTAAAAATTTAATATGTAAATGTCCACATATACTTGTAAGGATGGAGGCACCAGGGGAAGGGTGAACCTGATGGACAAGCTCAGGCCTCATAAGGCAAAGAGACCAACAGGTTCCGGTCTGGCAACATTCCAGAGCCTGATCAGATAACACTCCCAACTAGAGCCCTTCCCCCAAGCTAAAAGATTAGTGGTAATTTTCCAGTACCTTGCTAAATGCCAATGAGAGACCCCCACATACCCTAGGCGAGCCAATCCTCATGCCACTGTACACCTTTGTTCTCCCTCTCCCTGCCTTCTTTAAAAACTTGCTGCCTGTCCTGCTGGGTGTGACTTCCCCGGCCTGTGTTTCAGACCGAGTAACATCACCTGGGGATTACATTCAAATAAACTGCCTGGCCCTTTGTTGCCTCTCTTCACCTGCTTATGTCGGTTGGAATTTATTGGAATTTATCTTACAATACAAATACAGTGTGTTCATAATTCCTTATGTAAACAGAGCTAAGGGTTTCCAAATTGGTGGAAATACATATTTACAATTATATAGCATTCCTGTTCCTAAAAATATCATAGTGTGTTGAGACTTGTCAAAATACTTTATATTTATATGAAAAGCAGAGTTTTGACAGGAAGAGTTTTGCATTTTTACCCATGTGAAAGATTGTAAAGGACTAACTGTTCACTGCATTTCAGGACATAGAACATGCCTGACCCCTTGCTAACCTTAGAGAGAGGCACTTGTCAGTCATCCTTAAAACCAAATTACACAAATTTTAAAAATGCTTTCCTGAGAAACTAATCTTGCTTATCTTAAGGACCTTTTCTAACTCTGAGATTTGTGAGTTCATGTTATGGAGCACTAGTGAGGTGTATTCTCATCATTTCCTTTTCATTTAGAGTACCACACAATGTGAGTCTGAGATTTAGAAGCTATGTTTCTGACAGCTCTTATGTATGTATGTGGAAATTAGCACTAACAGCAGGTTAAAATCGCAGTATTTCCAGAATCTCTTGCCTGGCCTTAGTACATCTTCACATCAGTAGTGTTTCCAAGGGTGGAGGAAAGTAGTCCATTTCCATATAAATAACTGATTACAAGGTGGGGCCAGCAAGGATATATCTGGATTGGGAGATTTGGTGGAGTCCTGTTTTGCAGTTGGGTCCCAGAGACGTGGGTGAGCCGAACTGGATGATTGCTTATAAGTGTTCGGAAAATATGTATGTGAGGTGTGGAAAGAGGAAAAAGGCCAGGAAAGCCCACTAAAAAAGACCCAGAGTTAATGAGTTGCTCAGATAAACCTCAACAAGCCAGGAGTAATGGCCTGGAATGTTTGAATGTTACCCAGATAAAGGAAGGTATGTCAAGCATAGCCCATGTCTTTATTGTGTTAAACATGCAAGCCTAGATCTTTTTAACCTACCTATATGCTGTTTTTTCTCCTTTAGCCCTAATAAAGTAATTTGAAACCTCGGCAATGAATTTAGCATGCAGGACCAGCTGTAAACAACATAGTAAAATGTGTGAAGGATTCCTTCTTAAAGATAATATTGCATTTTAATATTCAGGAAGTTGAGAAGTGAGATTCTTACTGTACTCTTCAGCAAACAGACAGTAACTTAGCCCACCCTGGGGGGGCTGGGCAGATAGTTTTAATTGACATGTTCTCAAAGCAAAAAGCTGCTATCCTGGGAGGGGACCTGGGCAGTAAATTTCTTGTGTTAATTTTATTTATTTATTTATTTTTATTTAAGGTGTCATTGATATGCATTCTTATGAAGCTTTCACATGAAAAACGTGGTTATTACATTCACTCTTATTGAGTCACCGCCCTCCCATACCCCACTGCAGTCACTGTCCATCAGTGTAGTAAGATGCCACAGAGTCCCTATTTGTCTTCTCTGAACCACACTGTCTTCACTGTGACACCACACAGACACCATGTGAACAAATCATGATACTCCACAATCCTCTTCTCTCTGCTACCCCACCCACCCTTCCACACACATCCCCTTTAGTAACTACTACTTCCTTCTTGAAGTCTGCAAGTTTCCTGCTATTTTGTTCCTTCAGTTTTGCTTCACTGCTGTACTCCACAAATGAGGGAAATCATTTGGTACTTGTCTTTCTCTGTCTGACTTATTTCACTGAGCATAATACCCTCCAGCTCCATCCATGTTGTTGCAAATGGTAGGATGACTGTTTTAGTCCAGTAATTTCTCAGTTTATTAACCATGAACCATACTCCTATCCCACCTAATCTTTTCTGTGTTGGCCATTCTAACTGGTGTGAGGTGATATCTAATTGTGGTTTTAATTTGCATTTCCCTGATAATTAGTGATGTGGAGCACCTTTTCATGTGCCTGTTGGCCATATGAATTTCTTCTTTGGAGAAGGGTCTGTTCATGTCCTATGCCCATTTTTTAATAGAGTTATTTGCTTTTTTGGGTGTTGAGGTGTGTGAGTTCTTCAATGTTTTGGTTATTAACCACTTGTCAGATATCTTTTACAAATATATTCTCTCATACTATAGTATGCCTTTTTGTTCTACTGATGGTGTCCTTTGCTGTACAGAAACTTTTTAGCTTGATGTGATCCCACTTGTTCATTTTTGCTTTTGTTTCCCTTGCCTGAGGAGATCCTTTCAAGGAAAAGTTCTTTATATTTAAGAGATTTTTGCCTATGTTTTCTTCTAAGAGTTTTATGGTTTCATGACTTACATTCAGGTCTTTGATCCATTCTGAGTTTTCTTTTGTGTATGGGTTTAGACAATAATACAATTTCATTCTCTTTCATGTAGCTGCCCACTTTTGTCAACACCAGCTGTTGAAGAGGCTGTCATTTCCTCATTGAATATCCATGGTTCCTTTATCGTATCTTAATTGACCATATTTGATTGGTTTTATATCTGGACTGTCTAGTCTGTTCCATTCATCTATGTGTCTGTTCTTATGCCAGTACCAAATCCTCTTGATTACCATGGCTTTGTAATAAAGCTGGAAGTCAGGGAGCATAATCCCCCCCACTTTATGCTTCCTTCTCAGGATCGTTTTGGGTATTCTGGGTCTTTTCTGTTCCATATGAATTTTAGAACTATTTGCTCTAGTTCATTGAGGAATGCTGTTGCTATTTTGGTAGGGATTGCATTAAATCTATAGATTGTTATAGGGAGGATGGCCATTTTGACAATATTAATTCTTTCTATCCATGAACACAGCATATGTTCCCATTTATTGGTATCTTCTTTACTTTCTCTCAGGAGTGTCTAGTAGTTTTCATTGTGTATGTCTGTAAGTCCAGGGGGAGGAAATCTCTGGGCAAAATATCTCTAAACACCGAGCAAAGGGAGAAATAAATTTGAAAACCTGTTTATTGCATACAAACTACAGTCCAGCACCATCTCTTTCCCTTGCTCTGGAGGAAGGAAACGAGCAAACTCTTTCCGCTAACCTCTCAGGTTCACACACTCATGGCTGCCCAGGTAATTACCCACTGACAAGAAGATGAGCTTCTCTCCACCCTTGAAGATATACAAATGCACGAAAGCCAGGCGAGATATTCTGGAAATATTACGATTTTACCCACAAGGTCTTCACTTCCATGAATAGGTTTATTCCTAGGTATTTTATTCTTTTGATACAACTGGAATGGAATTGTTTTCCTGATTTCTCTTTCTGCATGTTCATCACTAGTGTATAGGAATGCAACAGAATTCTGTGTATTAATTTTGTATCCTTCGACTTTGAATTCAGGTATTAGATTTAGTAGTTTTGGAGTGGATTCTTTATGGTTTTCTCTGTACAATATCACATCATCTACACACAGTGACAGTTTAAATTCTTCCATACCAATCTGGATGCCTTTTAATTCTGTGTGGTCTAATTGCTGTTGCAATTTTTAAAAATCATGGAGATAAAAAGCTTACCTGTTAGCAGTTAAAAAAATTTGCATCTGTTACCTTTAATGTAGGCTGGACTTATGATTTCCTTTTATTTAGAGTTCTTCAGAGAAATAGAAACCATATGTATGTATGTATGTGTATCTGCATTTATGCAAAGAGAATTACTATAAGGAATTGCCTTACCCAAAATTACCGAGTTTGACAGGCCCTATTATCTGCATACAGCAAGGTGGAGACCCAATGATTCAACTCCCAGTAAGAAAGCCAGTAGCCTTGACATTGAGACCCAGGAAGACCTGATTTGCACTGTGATTCCAGAAGCCGAAAGGAACAGTGTCCTTACTAAAATAGGTAGGAGGAATTCCATACAATCCTTCAGGTCTTCAGCTGATTGGAAAAGCATATCAATCCTAGACAGAAAAATCTGCTTTACTCATTTTACCCATTTAAATGTTGATCTGACCTAGAAATACCAGATACTTGACCAAGTATCTGGGTACACTGTGACCCATTCAGGTTTACACATGAAATCATTTTTCTAACAAATAGAATATGGCAAAAGTAACAATGTGTGACTTACAAAGCTAGCCAATAAATGGCACTGCTGCTTTTGCCTAATTCTCTGTGGATTGCTCTTTCTAGGAAGTTATTATGTTTTGAGGACACTTAGGCAAACCTAAACACAGCTCCATGTGGGTTGCAAGTGAGATCTTCTATCAACAACTAGGTGAGCATCAACTTGACATTCCATATGATTGAATCTCCATAAAGTGGCTCCTCCAACTCAGTGAAGGGTTTACATGACCGCAGCCCTGGCCAACAACCTAAAATTTCAAAGCCAGAAACTTCTGAGTAAGCTACTCCCATATTCCTGTTTCAGGAACACCGAGGATAATTTGTGTAACGCTATTATACACTATTTGTGTAACACTAAAGAAAACACTATTTATGAAGTATGAAGTTTAGATCATGTTCTCAAATATGCCTTTGGAGCTTAAAAAATTAAGTTGACAGGTAATTTGCCAATCACATTTCTCAAATTATAGGAGTAGGACCGAGCATCTGCATATTCTTTTACATTTAGAGCTTTGAAAACATACTGCACCCGAACTCAACCCGAAGTAATTTGAGGTTTAGTTTGTTTCAGGATGGGACTTCGTTATTCATTTTTTTAAACTCATGATTCCGATCTGCAATCAGGGTTGGAAATCACTTGAGATAGATAGTATTTATTATACCTGGTATTTAACATACCTGTTTGCACATAAAAGGATTTTCCTTGCAGGTGCTTATGAGAACCAAGAGTTAATTTGCTGTTCATTTTTGAACACTGTGAAGAATGAAACTAGAGGGACAGAGCCAAGATGGTGGTGTCAGTAGAGCAGGGGAAACCTCCTCCTCCCAAAACCATATATGTTTTTGAAAATACAACTATTCCTAAAAGAGAGACAAGAAGACACAGGACAACAGCCAGACTACACTACACCTGCAAGAACACAGCATCTCACAAAGAGGTTAAGTTACGAGAAACAGCCAGGTGGGACCCGAGCGCCCCTCATCCCAGCTCCTGGCAGGAGGAGAAGAGTCAGAGCAGAGAGGTAGAGGGAGCCCAAGACTGCTAAACACCCAGCCCTACCATCCGCACCAGAGCGCAGACACACAGTGTGTGGTGTGCTGGATACTAGGGAAACAGGACAGTAAGACCTGAGAGTGCCCCTGGGACAAAGAAAAGCGAGTGCTTTCTGAAAGCCTTAAAGGGACAGGGACCCCACAGCTGGATGGAAGCATCCCAGGACAGTTAGCCCAATAACTGGGAATCCCAGGGAACTCCAGGTGCCATAACTCCCTGGGTGGCAGCGCTTCTTGGAGGCCCCTCCCAGTGATAAACAGCCTCACGACAGTCACCACTTCAACATGGCTCCGCCATATTGGAGTAGCATATGGATGTGAGCCACACAACAGGAACAGTGTAGCTTAACTCCACAGCGGCCAGGCAAGAATCAGAGGCCCAGTCTGCTCACAACTGCCCAGCACAAGCTGCTAGAGGTCGCTGTTCTCTCAGGAGAAGAGGGCCACAAACCAGCAAGAAGGGACGTTCTCCCACCTGACACACATGCCAGCCCCACAAACCTACCTCTATCACCATTAAAAGGCAGAAGAATTTGATACAGACCAAAATCACAGAGTCAACGCCTAAGAAGGGGATAGACTTAACTAATATTCCTGAAAAATAATTCAAAATGAAGGTCATAACCATGCTGACAGAGCTGCAGAGAAATATGCAAGAGCTAAGGGATGACATCCAGAGGGAGATTACATAAATGAAACAAACTCTGGAAGGATTTATAAGCAGAATGGAAAAGATGCAAGAGGCCGTTGATGGAATAGAAACCTGAGAACAGGAATGCATAGAAGCTGATGCACAGAGAGATGAAAGGATCTCAAGGAATGAAACAAATTAAGAGAACTGTGTGACCAATCAAAAAGGAACAATATCCACATTATAGGGGTACCAGAACAAGAAGAGAAAAAAAGGGGATAAAAAGTGTATTTGAAGAAATAATTACTGAAAACTTCCCCCAAACTGGGGTAGGAAGTAGTCGATCAGATGACAGAAGTACACAGAACTCTCAACAGAATAGACCCAAGGAGAACAACACCAAGTCATATAATAATTAAAATCACAAAATCAAGGACAAGGACAATGTTTTAAAGGCAGATCGAGAGAGGGAAAAGGTCACCTACAAAGGAAAACCCATCAGGCTATCATCAGACTTCTCAACAGAAACCCTACAGGCCAGAAGAGAATGGCATGATATATTTAATACAATGAAACAGAGGGGCCATGAACCAAAAATACTGTATCCAGCACGATTATCAATTAAATATGAAGGAGGGATTAAACAATTCCAAGACAAACAAAAGTTGACCGAATTTGCCTCTCATAAACCACCTTTACAGGGTATTTTAGAGGGACTGCTCTAGATGGGAGCATTCTTAAGACAAAATAGATGTTAACAGAGAAAATAAAATCACAGCAAAGAAAGCAGACCAACCAAATACTAACTAAAGGCAAAAAATAAAATCAACTACCCAGAAAAGCAGTTTAAGGAAACACAAAAGAGAATAAAACAACCAACATATAAAGAACGGAGGAGGAGGAATAAGAAGGGAGAGAAATAAAAAATCAGCAGACAGTGCAGCTCAATAAGTGAGTTAAGTTAGACAGTAAGAAATTAAAGAAGCTAACCTTGAACCTTTGTTAACCACAAATCTAAATCCTGCAAAGGCAACAAGTACATATCTTTCAATAATCACCCTAAATGTAAATGGATTGAATGCGCCAATCAAAAGACATAGAGTCACTGAATGGAAAAAAAGACCCATCTATATGCTGCTTACAAGAGACCCATCTCAAACCGAAAGACATGCACAGATTGAAAGTCAAGGGATGGAAAAAGATCTTTCATGCCAACAACAGGGAGAAAAAAGCAGGTGTTGCAGTACTAGTATCAGACAAAATAGACTTCAAAACAAAGAAAGTAACAAGAGATAAAGAAGGACCCATTACATAATGATAAACTGCTCAGTCCAACAAGAGGAAATAACCATTACAAGTATATATGAATCCAACACAGAAGCACCAGCATATGTGAAACAAATATTAACAGAACTAAAGGAGGAAATAGACTGCAATGCATTCATTTTAGGAGACTTCAACATGCCACTCACTCCAAAGCATAGATTCACTAGACAGAAATAAGTAAGCACACAGAGGCACTGAACAACACATTAGAACAGATGGACCTATAGAACTCAACAGGATACACATTCTTCTCAAATGCACATGGAACATCCTCCAGAACAGACCACATAATAGGTCACAAAAAGAGCCTCAGTAAATTAAAAGAGATTGAAATTCTACCAAACAACTTTTCAGACTACAAAGGTATATAACTAGAAATAAATTGTATAAAGAAAACTAAAAGGCTCACAAACACATGGAGGCTTAACAACACGCTCCAAAATAATCAATGGATCAATGAAAAAATTAAAGAGCAAATCAAGGAATATATGAAAACAAATAACAACAACAAGACAAAGCTCCAACTTCTGTGGGATGCAGCAAAAGCTGTCTTAAGAGGAAAGTATATGGCAATCCAGGCATACTTAAAGAAGGAAGAACAAACGCAAATGAATAGTCTAATGTCAAAATTATCAAAATTGGGAAATGAACAAATGAGACCTAAAGTCAGAAGAAGGAGGGACATAATAAAGATCAGAGAAGAAATAAACAAAATTGAGAAGAATAAAACAATACAAAAAATCAATGAAACCAAGAGCTGGTTCTTTGAGAAAATAAACAAAATAAGTAAGCCTCTAGTCAAACTTATTAAGGGAAAAAGAGAATCAACACATATCAACAGAATCAGAAACGAGAAAGGAAAAGTCACAATGGATCCAACAGAAATACAAAGAATTAGTAGAGATTACTATGAAAACCTATATGCTAAGAAGCTGGAAAACCTAGAAGAAATGGACAACTTTCTAGAAAAACACAACTCTCCAAGACTGACCAAGGAAGAAACACAAAATCGAAACAAACCAATTACGAGCAAAGAAACTGAAGTGGTAATCAAAAATCTACCCAAGAACAAAACCCCTGGATGAGATGGATTTACCTCGGAATTTTATCAGACATACAGAAAAAACCTAACACCCATTCTACTTAAAGTTTACCAAAAAATAGAAGAGGAGGGAATACTCCTAAACTCATTCTATGAAGCCAACATCACCCTAATACCAAAACCAGGCAAAGACCCCAACAAAAAAGTTAATTACAGGCCAATATCCCCGATGAACATATATGCAAAAATACTCAACAAAACATTAGCAAACTGAATTCAGAAATATATCTAAAGGATCATACACCAGGACCAAGTGGAATTCATCCCAGGAATGCAAGGATGGCACGACACTCGAAAATCCATCAACATCATCCACCACATAAATAAAGAGGACAAAAACCAAATGATCAAAAAATAATAATAATTTAAAAAAACCACACATGATCACCTCCATAGATGCTGAGAAAGCATTCGACAAAATTCAGCATCCATTCAATAAAAAAACTTTCAGCAAAATGGGTATGCAGGGCAAGTACTTCAACATAATAAAGGCCATACATGATAAAACCACAGCTAACATCATACTGAACTGAGAGGCTGAAAGCTTTTCCTCTGCGATCGGGAACAAGACAGGGATGCCCACTCTCCTCACTGTTATTTAACATAGTACTGGAGGTCCTAGCCACGGCAATTAGACAAAACAAAGAAATACAAGGAATCCAGATTGGTAAAGAAGAAGTCAAACTGTCACTACTTGCAGATGACATGATATTGTACATAAAAAACACCAAAGATTCCACTACAAAACTACTAGAACTGATATTGGAATACAGCAAAGTTGCAGGATACAAAATTAACACACAGAAATCTGTGGCTTTCCTATACACTAACAATGAACCAGTAGAAAGAGAAATCAGGAAAACAATTCCATTCACAATTGCATCAAAAACAACAAAATACCTATGAATAAACCTAACCAAGGAACTGAAAGACCTATATCCAGAAAAATTTAAGACACTCTTCAAAGAAATTAAAGAGGACACTAACAAATGGAAACTCATCCCGTGCTCTTGGCTACGAAGAATTAATATCATCAAAATGGCCATCCTGCCCAAAGCAATATACAGATTTGATGCAAACCCTATCAAATTACCAACAACATTCTTTAAGAACTGGAACTAATAGTTCAAAAATTCATTTGGAAATACCAAAGACCTCGAATAGCTAAAGCAATCCTGAGAAGGAAGAATAAAGTGGGGGGGATCTCACTCCCCAACTTCAAGATCTACTACAAAGCCACAGTAATCAAGACAGTTTGGTACTGGCACAAGAGCAGAGCCACAGACCAATGGAACAGAATAGAGACTCCAGACATTAACTCAAACATATGTGGCCAATTAATATATGGTAAAGGATCTATGGACATACAATGGGAAAATGACCATCTCTTCAACAGATGGTGCTGGCAAAACTGGACAGCTACATGTAAGAGAATCAAACTGGATCACGGTCTAACCTCATACACAAAAGTAAATTCGAAATGGATCAGAGATGTGAATGTAAGTCATGAAACTGTAAAACTCTTAGAGAAAAACATAGGCAAAAATCTCTTGGACGTAAACATGGGCATATTTTGAGCATATTTTGCTGGGCAAGGTAAACAAAAGCAAAAATGAACAAGTGGGACAACATGAAGCTGAAAAGGTTCTGTACAGCAAAGGACACCATCAATAGAACAAAAGGGTATCCTACAGTATGGGAGAATATATTTGTAAATGACAGATCTGATAAAGGTTTGACATCCAAAATATATAAAGAGCTCATACACCTCAACAAACAAAAAGCAAACAATCCAATTAAAAAATGGGCAGAGTAGCTGAGCAGACACTTCTCCAAAGAAGAAATTCAGATGGCCAACAGACACATGAAAAGATGCTCCACATCGCTTGTCATCAGAGAAATGCAAATTAAAACCACAATGAGATATCTCCTCACACCAGTAAGGATGTGGCTTACTTCCAAAAGACAAACAACAACAAATGTTGGCTAGGTTGTGGATAAAGGGGAACTCTCTTACACTGCTGGTGGGAATGTAAATTAGTTCAACCATCGTGGAAAACATTATCAAGGTTCCTCAAAATGCTCCAAAGACATAATATTTGACCCAAGAATTCCACTTCTGGGAATTTACTCTAAGAATGCAGCAGCCCAGTTTGAAAAAGACAGATGCACACCTATGTTTATCACAGCAGTATTTACAGAAGCCCAGGAATGGAAGCAACCTAGGTGTTCATCAGTAGATGACTGAATAAAGAAGATGTGGTACATATGCACAATGGAATATTATTCAGCCATATGAAGAAAACAAATCCTACCATTTGCAACAACATGGATGGAGCTAGAGGGTATTATGCTCAGTGAAATAAGCCAAGTGGAGAAAGACAAATACCAAATGATTTCACTCATATGTGGAGTATAAGAACAAAGAAAAACTGAAGGAACAAAACAACAGCAGAATCAGAACCCATGAATGGACTAACAGTTACCACAGTGAAGGGGACTGGGGAGAATGGGAGGGAAGGGAGGAATAAGGGCGGGGTTTAAGAAACGGGGTACTACGATTAGCATGTATAATGTGGTGGGGTGAATGGGGAGGGCTGTGCAAAACAGAGAAGACAAGTAGTGATTCTGCAACGTCTTACTACACTGATGGACAGTGACTGTAATGGGATTTGTGTGGGGGACTTGGTGATGGGAGGACCCTAGTAAACGCAATGTTCTTCCTGTAATTTTAGATTAAAGATAATCAAAGAAAAAAAACAGTAGTATTAAGTCCCCTGGAGGAAAGGAAATGTTAGCTATTCACCACTGTATTCCCCTGTGGTTTTGATCTTGCAGGAGTAAATAAAATGATTGCCATAGTGATGGAAAACAATACAAGGGATGAAATTTATTGTTTTTGGCTATGGTAGAAAGAAAACAGAGGTGTCTGGGTCTTTAAGCTACTTTTGTAGTAATTGTTTTAATAATAAAATATATTAGAATTCATCTTAAGTATTGTTTAGGCTCTTAGAATATACTACGTAACCCTCACACATTTATCATTTTACACATGATGAAAACGAAGTACATAGGAGTCACATTACTTACCAGAGGTTAATAGAGAGGTAGTAGTAGAGATCCTATGGCAGTGCGCTTATCAATTCGCTATAACTGACATTTAAAACAAGCTGTAAGTTGTGGGTTTTTCTAGTTGTTTCTTGCTCATAATGACTTTAGAAGAGAGAATGAAAGCTAAGGACATTCTGAACTATATCCTGCATTTACTGTGAAAGCACTGTTAAATCATTTATTTTTATGTTCTTACAGAAGAATCAGAACATAGAACCAGTAAAGTTTAAGTGGATTAGCATGATGCTGTAGAGTATGGGGAAATTTCTTCTACCCATTTTTTTAGATTCTTGGGCTAGTTTTGGGAAAGTGATATCCAGAGATAACTGAAATCACAGCGAACTGTAATAATGCCTATCTATAATAATATGGGATATAAGAGCAAGCACCGATTCTGTCACATAGCCATAGCAAGTAATGCCTTTGCAATCCTTACTGATATATATCGTTCTATAATTAAACTGCATTGTATATTTACTGTACTGTGATACCAGCATAGTTTATAAGATTTAACTACTTTATATAAATAGTAGTAGAATTGATGAGATGTACTGGGAAACTGATTTAAGTCCCTTTAGCATGTTAATACCTACAGAAAATGACTTGCTGAGGAAAAAATGGAGTTAACTAGTCATCTATACTAAATAGTTTTACACAAGTTTATCTGAATATATACTTAGCAGGTCAAGGGAAAAAATGAGTAATCAGATTAGTACAAAAATATGAAAAACTATGTAATAGGATTTGAAGGACACATTTGTTTTTTAAAATCTACCTCCGCCCATACTGGTTCCTTCAAATATTATGGATGTCCATATTGATAATGTGTTGCTGTATCTGCTATACAAAAGCAAGACTAAATATAGATGTTTTGCTAAATATAAATTGTTTTGATGTAGAAACAGCTGGAGGGTGGACAATGTAGTAAAGGGTCTACCTCCTACATAGTGGTACGCCTCTAAGCCTCAGAATGTCTTCCCTAATAAAACCTGTCTTTGTTTACCTGTTGTTCTTGGGTCTCAGCAGATATTTACCACAGTGAGATTTATAGAGGAGCCTACCTTGAAGTATGAAGATTCACACCTAAAAGATTGAGCGAATAAAAACTTAGCATTAAAGTTTATGTGAGCTTTCCTGCTAATACTCTATGCATACTGTTACACATCATTGCTAGTGGAACTACTTAGCACTATCCGTAACTTCATGGAGAGAGGGCAACTATAGGAGCTTTGACCTAATCTTAACTCCCAGAACTGTGCCCTATGTGTCTCTTCATCTGGCTGATTTTAATTTTAATCTGTATCCTTTTATGTAAGTAAGTTACAAACAAGAACTAATTTAATAGCTCTGACTGAGTTACACGACTCTTTTAATTGAATTATCAAATCTGTGGGTGGTCTTTGGGGAAACCTGGGATATTACAGGTGTTTAAAATTCAATTTGAAATTCACAGAACTTCCAAGTAAAGTAAAAGTAGCTCATGGGTGAGCAGAAGGAGGAAAAGTACTAATAAATACTGGGGAAAAACATACTCTAATTTTTTAATTTAGTTATTTGAATACATAGTTATTTTCCTTAATCACTGAAATTCAAATTGAAGTGTGTCCTGATCTGTGTATTTTTATCCAATATAAGGTTTAGATATTATGATTCACTAATAAAAATTAACCATGAAGAAACATTATTTGTGCAGTTTTACTTTTTGTATATAAGTAACTAAGGGGGAAGTCTGAGAAATTAAATTTTGATTGAGAAGTCAGTAAAAGACAAAAACGTTTTTAATTTTTTATTTCAGTATGATTAATCTACAATTACATGACGAACATTATGCTGACTAGGCTCTCACCCATCACCAAGTCCCCCCGCACCCCACATACCCCATTACAGTCACTGTCTATCAACATCGTAAGATGCTCTAGAATCACTATGTGTCGTATCTGTGTTGTACAACCTTCCCCCTGCCCCCCCTACATAATGTCTGCTAATACTAATGCCCCCCCTTTTTCCCTGTTGTCTCTCTCTTCCCACACATCCTTCCCAGTCCCTTTCCCTTTGGTAACTGTTAGTCCATTCTTGGTTTCTGTGAGTAGGCTGTTAGTTTATCCTTCAGTTTTTTCCTTTTTTCCTTTGTTCTTATGCTCCACAGATGATGAAACCATTTGGTACTTGTCTTTTCTGCCTGGCTTATTTCACTGAGCATAAAACCCTCTGGCTCCATCCATTTTGTTGCAAATGGTATGATTTGTTTTCTTCTTATGGATGAATAATATTCCATTGTGTATATGTACTACATCTTCTTTATCCATTCATCTACTGATGGACACTTAGGTTGCTTCCATATCTTGGCTATTGTAAACAGTGCTGTGATAAACATAGGGGTGCATCTGTCTTTCTCAAACTGGGGTGCTGCATTCTTAGGGTAAATTCCTAGGAGTGGAATTCTTGGTTCAAATGGTATTTCTATTTTGAGTTGTTTGAGGAACCTCCATACTGCTTTCCACAATGGTTGAACTAATACATTCCCACCAGCAGTGTAGGAGGGTTCCCCTTTCTCCACAACCTCACCAACGTTTGTTGTTGTTTGTCTTTTGTATGGTGGTGATCCTTACTGGTGTGCAGTGATATCTCATTGTGGTTTTAATTAGCATTTTTCTGATGATTAGTGATGTGGAGCATGTTTTCATGTGTCTGTTGGCCATCTGTATTTCTTCTTTGGAGAGCTGTCTGTTCAGTTCCTCTGCCCATTTTTTAATCGGATTACTTGCTTTCTATTTGTTGAAGCATGTGTGCTCTTTATGTATTTGGTTGTCAGCCCTTTATTGGATCTGTCATTTTTGAATATATTCTCCCATACTGTAGGATACCTTTTTGTTCTATTGATGGTGTCCTTTGCTGTACAGAAGCTTTCCAGCTTGATATAGTCCCACTTGTTCATTTTTGCTTTTGTTTCCCTTGTCCAAGGAGATGCCTTCAGGATAAAGTTGCTCACGTGTATATTCAAGAGATTTTTCCTATATTTTTTTCTTCTGGAGGATACTGCTATGATAAATTTGGTCTACTACTCTTATGAGGAGATGACATTTTCCCAGCTCTGGATTAGGGGTTTGTAGGTTTCGACTATACCCCTCTGGGTAAAATTGAAATGGTAGTCATACCCCACAAACAAAAGCCTATGATCAGTTCACTCCATAAGTGAATTCTACCAAACATTTACAAAGGAGTTAATGCCTACACTTTTCAAACTATTCCAAAAAACTGAAGGTGAAGGAAAGGTTTCTATTCATTCTTTACACCAGCATCACCAATATCAAAAACAGTCCCAAAAGGAAGAATTACATGAATAATATGCCTCATGATCATAGATGCAAAAATTCTTAAAATTATTATCAAACTGTTTAAAAATACATTGAAAGACTCATTCATCACAACCAAGTGCCTTTTATTCCAGGGATGTAAGGATGATTCAATATCCTCACATCAGTGAAAGTGATACACCACATTAAAAAAGGAAAGATAAAAACTGTACGATCATCTCAGTAGATACCGAAAAAGCAATTGACAAAACTCAACATCCACTCATGATAAAAACTCTCAACAAAATGTGTGTAGAGGGAGGTTACATCCATATGATAAAGACCGTATATGAGAACCCCACAGCTAGCATCATGCTCAACAGTGAAAACTGAAAGCTTTTCCTCTAAGAACAATAACAAGATAAGGATGCCCACTCTCACCCTTTTATTCAACATAGTATTGGAGGTCCTAGCCATGACAATCAGACTAGATAAAAAGATAAAAGGCATCCAAATTGGTAGGGAAGATGTAAAATTATCACTATTTGTAGGTCACATGACACTATCCACAGAAAACCCTAAAGATACCACCAAAGAAAGATTAGAATTAAATGAATTCAATAGAGTTATAGGATAAAAAATCAATATACAGAAATTTGTTGCATTTCCACATATAATGAAGTGGCAGAAAGAAAAATTAACAAAATATTCACATTTATAGTTACATACAAAAGAATTAATATCTTGGAATGCATCTACCCAAGTAGGTGATAGATCTTTACTCTGAAAACTATAAGACATTGATGAAAGAAATTTAAGATGGAGAAATGTAAATGGAAAGCTATTTCATGCTCATGGATAGGAAGAATTAGTATTATTAAAATTGCCATAATAGTCAAAGCAATTTACAGATTCAGTGCAATCTCTATCAAAATACCAATGGCATTTTTTAAATAACAGGAGCAAATAATCCTAAAATGTGTATGAAATCACAAAAGATCCCAAAAAGCCAAAGCTATCCTAAGAAAGAAGAACAAAGGTGAGTGTGTCATGCTCTCTGACTTCAAGCTATACTACAAAACTATAGTAATCAGAACAGAATGGTACTGACACAAGAACACACCCAGGAGGTCAATAGAACAGAAGAGAGAGCCCAGAAATAAATCCATGCTTACCTGTGTAATTAATCTATTCTAAAGGAGGCAAATATGTACAATGGAGAAAAGACAGTCTGTTCAACAAATATTAGGAAAAACTGGATAGCTACATGGAAAAGTATGAAACTGAATCAATGTAACACACCATACACAAAAATAAACCTCAAGTGGATCAAAGACCTAAATGTGAGATCTGAAACCATAAAACTGCTGAAAGAAAACTTAGGCAATAAACTCTTGAACATCAGCATTAGTAATTTTTTCTGTGTATGTCTCCCCAAACAAGGAAAACAAAATCAGAATGGAACAAGTGGGACTATGTCAAAACTTAAAAGCTTTTGTACAGCAAAGGAGAAAATGAATAGAACAAAAGACAACATATAGGATGGGAGAAGATATTTGCATATGATATATCCAACAAGGGGCTAATATGCAAAATATATAAAAATCTCAGACAACTCATCCCTAAAAAACAAAAATAATCCAATTTAAAAAATGGGCACAGGACCCGAATAGACAATTTTCCAAAGAAGCCATATAGATGACCAACAGGCTATAAAACGATGCTCATCACTAATCATCAGGGAAATGCAAATCTAAACCACAGTGAGGTATCACATATCACCCTACACTATTAAGCATGCCCACTATCTGAAAGAGAAGAAATAACAAATGTTGGCAAAGATGTGAAGAAAAAAAGGCACCTGCATACATTGTTGGTGGGAACATATTCAGTGGAGCCACTGTAGAAAACAGTATGGAATTTCCTAAAAAAATTAAAAAGAAATGCCATTTAATCCAGAAACTCTACTTCTAGGAATTTACCCATAGAAAACAAAATTCCCAATTTGAAAAGATAATATGTACCCCTATGTTTTTTTGCTGCATTATTTAGAATAGCTAAGATATGGAAGCAACCAAAGTGCCCATCAATAGATGAACTGATAAAGAAGAGGTGCATATATATACAGAATGCAATATTATTTGACCTTAAAAAAGGAAATAAATCCTTCTATTTGGAATAACTATTTGGACCTACAGGGTATTAGGCTAAGTGAAATAGGTCAGGCACAGAGAAACAAATACTGTTTTTCTCATTACTTCTATGGGTAATCTAGAAACAAACAGAACAAGCAGCAAAACAACCACAAAAGAAACAACCAACAGAGGACCGTCTGGTGGTTGGCACAGAGGGAAGGCAAGGTGGATGGGTAAAGTAGTTGAAGGGATTAAAGAGTCATAAAAATTCAATTATAAAATAAAGATTCAGGGATAAAAGTACAGCATAGGAAATAGAGTAAAAATGTAATATCTTTGTATGTTGACAGATGGTAATGGTAACTACATTTATTGTGGTATTTAGAAATGTATATAATTGTCGAATCAGTATTTGTACACCTGAAACAAGTATGTTATTTCCTCCATATTTCAAAAAAAATTGTTCTTTTCCAACAAAAATGTTTTAAATTATTTTTAGTGCTAACATATAGGATAACCATTAACTCTATTTGTACATCTATATAAATAAAAATCTTGTCATGTAAGTATTAAGACCTATAGGTTAGGATTTATATTCTACAGTCTGTCTACTTGTGCAAATGTGTTGTGTTGTCACAAATTCTTCAGACTTGGGGGTCATGTTTTAATTACACACTTAAGGTACTCATGTTAATACAGCTTTTGAGGCTATTTCAGACCTCTGTAATTCCACTAAAACGAAATAAGAAGATAACCGAAGGCATAGCAGAGAAACTAATGAAAATAGACTAAATCCATGAAAATACAATAGTTCCTGTTTTCAAAAGAATAATGACAATATGTGTCTGTGAGCAAAATGGTTGGGATTTCCACAGTTTTTTCACTATATACTGTTATCATTTATTCAGTCAGCTATCTTCAAATTGTCTTCTTCTTTAAATGAAAGTTTAAATATATCTTGTTCATCGCAGCCTGAGAAACCTGTTTACCCAAAACATAACTGCCCATTTTTCAGACATCTATTAAGAATTAGTATTTCTATACTTAACAAGCAGAGGTATATCCTGTAAAAGATTTTTACAGAAAATATTTCATGAAATTTATCTTGAAAAATTACTGACAGAGGAATTTTTTCCCCCAATTATAGAATTTTATTTATTACCAACAGCCACAGAGCAGAGGATGGAGTGAGACTACATTCTGAGAACTTGCCAAAGGCAGGCTACGAAGAGCAGATCGCAGTTCCATCCAGGTCACCCAGGCGACGGAAACATGCAGGCCCAAATGTGACGTCTCAGCAGCCTCTTCCTACTTTTTTAGGGGTAAAGTGAAGGAAAACTTGGAAATAAAATGAAATAGCAAAGAGAAAAAATGCAGTAATTTGAGTAGTGAGAAAGCTTTATTTGAAAGTAAGTACTTAAAGGAAAGTGCGGGCGGCCTCCGAGAGGAGGTGGCGCCGAAAGTTTGTGGATTCTCTTTTAAGGTTTTCAAGAATAGGGCAAAGGGCAGAGGGGGGTTTTATGGGCATAGGCTCGACATGTAGTCTCAACATGCTTTACTGGTGAGAGACCCCAAGTCTTTCATTTATTATCAGTCCTCCAGCTAATTCTGCTAAATAAACCCAACACAAAGAGTTCATTTATCCTGTTTTTCTTCAAAATAGTGGTTACCCTCAAGTAGTGGGGACATTTAAGACTGCTTGCCCTTGCCTTAAGCTGGGTTTTTGGGTTGCTGTCTGATTACCAGAGAATATGTTAGGAACCTTACTTCTCAAATCTCTGCTTTTTAAAATGGCATCTTAGCCTTAAGATGGGGTCCCTCCTGTTCTAATTATACTGTTTATATTAGTCTATCTCATCACAGGCAGGAAAAGTTAATTATGATGCTTGTCCCATGTTCCCTGCCCTACCTCAATAGCGAGAATTGATAAACGCAGGTTTTGCTATTAAAAAGACTTCAGGATTAGAGTTGGAGACATAGGCAACTGGTTAATTTGAGCTGAGTTCTCAGTGTCTTTACTTGTTAAGATGGGTTTCCGCATTACTTAGTAATAATGCGACTTTCGCCAGAAGCTGGGGTTCCAGCAACTATATAATGCTCCGTGCTGAAGAGCAGGTAATAGAGGTCGCAGTTTTCGTTTACCCTCACTCAAGTCGGCCCGTGATCTTGGCGTTCTTTCCGCAACACCGAGCCATCTTGGCTGCAGTGTGAGAAGCCCGGGGTCCTCCTTGCTCTACCGGAGTTTACTTAACTAGCATAACCTGTTTTTCCATCTGGTGATTACCCATCCCAGACAGACATGCACAACAACCAATTATCTCCCGGTATTTATTTTCTCGCCCCTTCCCCAAGCGGGTCCGGAGGGGCATCGTGGGCGGGGTTCGTGCAACCAGCAAGTACAGGAGAAGCAAAGATGACGACGTAAGCCAACAAAGGTTGTGTGAGACGAACAGATCGCGTCAATTGGTGGCGCCAGGCTTGATGGTGGTGGTGGTGCCGGGTTGGCAGGGCAGTGGTTCGTCCTGTGACACAATTACAACAACTTTGCGCTGGTGCTGGTGAAATTTCTGATCCTAAGAAATCTTCCCAGTCGCGAGAGCTTCTGCTTTTCCTGCTGTTCCCGCCTACCCTGCGATGTGACCCAGTAGCCAAGCTCCCCAGCCTCGCTTCCGCTGCTTTTACCATTACGTTGAGATTTTTCGTCGCTGTCACCTTAGGTGGGGAAACGGCGGCGATAAAGTTTGGTGTGTCAGTCTTACGCGGAGACGGCATCTTTTCCAGCTTTGGACTAGGGGTTTATGGGTTTTAGCTTTGGAGCTTTAAATTCGTTGGGTTTCCATGAAATCCTGCGGAGTGTCCCTGGCTACCACCGCCACAGCTTTCGGCGATGAAAAGAAAATGGCGGCGGGAAAAGCGAACGACCAAAGGAAGGATGGATCCCTCAGCTTGACAGCCGAAGAGACGGAGGCACTTGGCGGATTGGACAGGTACCAACCAATATCACTCACCCAAGCTGGTTCCGGCAGGCTAGCGCCGCTCTCCAGGAGGCCTAGGCGCAGCTTGTCTCCAGTGGCGACATGGGGGTTATCTGCACTCACTACAAGTGGCTGCCCCTGCCGGGTACTCGGGCTCGGGAAGGGACGGGGGACTGACTTTCCCGGAGCTTTAATGAGCCACGTGTATCTCTTCCCATAGCCGTCTGTTTGGGTTCTTGAGATGTCAAGAAGATGGCGCCAGGACCAAGACCCTCTTGGGCAAGGTAAGGCTGCTGTGGGGCAGATAGTATCTTCTTCGCTGTCATCGTACTAGCTCGGGCACCTTTAGAGCGTGTCAGCGTCCATTGTGGCACTATAGTAAAACTATTTTGTGCCTTTTTGTAGCTCCGGATATCACGTTTGTTATGTTGGGAGATTGTGTCTTACAGCTTGACTAGAGGCGGCGGCTCTCTGGAGGCCCAGTTCAATTATTTTCGGGAATTTTGGATAGAGATTCTCTAAAATTTAGTGTCACAAGATCGGGAATGCTGTTTTCAAAATTTCCGACTTACATGCCCCATTTAAACCCACATCCCGTTAAAAACGACCAGTTTTATCTTTTTTGTGCACGTGATGTCTAATTTTAGTACACGTTTTAGGCTTTCACATGGCCCTGATCTCAGAACCGCAAGTTGCAGATTCTTTAAAGCTATGGAGATTGCATTGGTTATTTGAAGTGATCTGTTTACTTGTTTGATTGTAGCTGCCAAAGAATTGTTTCTGTGAATGACATTTTTTTTTTTTCTGTAACTTTGTTTTCTGTGTCTTGACACCAGGGAGGATTCTGTTAATTTCTGTGTAAAGTTGCTGACACCGTTGTTTAGTTAATGGCTGCCTTATAGACCAAGATGGCGGGAAATAGTGGGAGGAGAAATGAAGGGATTTTAGGAGAGGGAGAAGATACTAACAGAAACTGTAAGCCTTATGGACTGGTGGTCTTGTTTCATGGTTGCTAAAAATGGTCCACTATTATTCAAGAGTCGAATTGTATCATTCCAATTTCATTGCAACATTCATAAACCTAAGAATTTGCTTTTCAACCTGTAGCACATTTACTTAGTTTCATGTACTGCACAGAGGCCGAGGAATCTCAGTCTTTGCCTCACTCATTTTCTATCTCCTGACCAAGATCTGATTAAAATACTACCTTCTGTCAGGTGGTACCATGGGAGTTGTTCTGTGTACAAGAAACGTTGCTTCCATTACATATTTCCTTTCTAGTTGAAATCACTTATTTACTTTTTGAGTAATCGAGGAAATACTAAATAATTTTTATTCAGATAATCTTGTTATAAATTCGTGCATAATAGTAAGTACTTTTATTCCTAATGCTACTTTTGTTTCGATTCCAAATAATGACCAAATACAGTACTGTAATAATTTTTTTCAGTAAATCCATCTAGGTCTGCTATGATTTCAACAGTGGTGACAATTGTAATTTTTTTTATTAAGGTATCATTGACATACAATCTTATGAAGGTTTCACAGGAAAAAAAGTGTGGTTACTACATTCACCATTTTATCGACTGCCCCACTATACCCCATTGCGGTCACTGTCCATGAGTGTAGTAAGATGCTACAGAGTAGTGCTTGTCTTCTCGGTGCTACACTGTCTTTCCCGTGATCCCACACACACCATGTGCACTAACCATGATACCCCTCAATCCCTCCCTCCCCCAACCCTCCCCCTTTCCCCCTATCCTTTTATAACCCCAAGTCCCTTCTTAGAGTCTGTGAGTCTGGTGCTGTTTTCTTCTTTCAGTTTTGCTTTGTTGTTATACTCCACAAATGAGGGAGATGATTTGGTATTTGTCTTTCTCTACCTGACTTATTTCAATGAGCATAATACCCTCTATCTCCATCCATATTGTTGCAAATGGTAGACTTTGTTTGTTTCTTACAGCTGAATAGTATTGCATTGTGTATATGTACCACGTCTTCTTTATCCATTCATGTATTGATGGACACTTAGGTTGCTTCAGTATCTTGGCTATTGTAAACACTTGGCCATTGTCAACAGAGCTGCAATAAACATAGGGGTGCATTTGTCTTTTTGAATCTGAGATCTTGCTTTCTTTGGGTAAATTCCTGGGAGTAGAATTCCTGGGTCAAATGGTATTTCCTAGTTTTAGTTTTTTGAGGAACCTCCATACTGCTTTCCACAATGGTTGAACTAGTTTACATTCCCACCAGCAGTGTAGGAGGGTTCCCCTTGACAATTGTAATTAAACAAATTTTTGAGTATTAACTGTATTTTCAAAGGTAGCACAATAGATTTAAAAATACTCAAATTTAACAAATGTTATTTTTATGGTAATTGCAAATTTAAGTTGGGTTTGGTGAAGTTGCTTCTGTGTAATTTGAAAAAGAACAGGCAGATTTATTATTTTCATTGTAATAATTAAGAAATTATTGTGACATTGTTTGTAATGTGGATAAATCTGTGAAATCGTTGAGAATTTCAAATATCTAGTGCTGGAGTTAAGAAAATTTTCAGTGGGTAGCATTCTCTTATGTAACAATTTTGACTAACTTAATGTGCTCTGCAGTATTGTTTTTAGATTTCAATAAACTATTTTTAGTTATTAATTGTGAAGAATGAGTATGCCTTCTTTCCTAATTACAGTAACATCTTAAATAGAAGATTTTCATTATGTTTGGAAGAATTGTAGCTTCATAAAATACTGAGGAATGTTATATTTGTTCAATTACTGTGAATCTTTTTGAGTGAGGTGGAAATGAAAAGTTAATTTGATGTGGCCTTGAGACTGTGAATTTCTACTATTAGGGCTAGTAATAGTAACTTTAGTTAAATAAAATATTCTGTGGTTTGTGCTTGCAACTTTATAGGTCCCTCCTCTTTTAGCTTTATTGAGTTATTGGTATAAAATAAAACTGCACATATTTTAACATATACTACTTGGTAAGGTTTGACATAATTGTATATCCATGAAACCATCACATCAATCAAGATAATGAACATATCTGTCATCTCCCGAAATCTCCTTTTGTCTGTTTGAAGTACCTTTTCATTTGTTCTTTCCACTTATGTCCCAATCTTTTTGTCACTATAGATTAATTTCTACAATTTAATATAAATGGAATCATTCACTATGTACTCTGCTGGTCTTCTTTCATTCAGCACAATTTTTGTACTTTACCTACCTCGTAGTGTGTATCAATAGCTGTGTTTAAAAGCTGAGTAGTATTCTGTTGTCTCATATATTCTTGATTGCTACCTTATGAGTCTAAATTTACCAGTGAATTATTTACATGGAGAGTTTGACATATACCCTAAAAACCTGTGTTTGAATAGAGGTTCCTTTCCGGCAACTTCTCTAGATTTTGACGTTGCTTTTCCCATGGCTAGTCACTTAGACTTTTATTTAAAAAAAGTTTTAATGTAACTATTATACCATTAGAATGGTTTTAAAAATAGACTTAAAATTCTGTAGCTTTAAGAATTTTTATAGGATTGCTATGGTATACAGTGGGCAGGTTAGAATTAAAAATAAATCAGTAGCTACATGTAAGGGAATGAAACTGGATCATTGTCTAACCCCATACACAAAAGTAAACTCTAAATGGATCAAAGACCTGAATGTAAGTCATGAACCATAAAACTCTTAGCAAAAAAAATAGGCAGAAATCTCTTGGACATAAACATGAGCAACTTCTTCATGAAAATATCTCTAGGGACAAGGGAAACAAGCAAAACTAAACAAGTGGGACTATATCAAACTAAAAACCTTCTGTACAGCAGAAGACACCATCAGTAGAACAAAAAGACATCCTATAGTATGGGAGAATATATTCGTAAATGACAGATCTGATAAGGGGTTGACATCCAAATTTTCTAAAGAGCTTATGCACCTCAACAAACAAAAAGCAAATAAACTAATTAAAAAATGGGCAGAGGAGCTGAACAGACACTTCTCCAATGAAGAAATTCACATCCCCAACAGGCACATGAAAAGATGCTCCACACTGCTAATTCATTTGAGAAATGCAAATTAAAACATGAGATATCACCTCACACCAGTTAGGATGGCCACCATCCAAAAGAGAAACAACAAATGTTGGTAAGGATGTGGAGAAAGGGGAACCCTCCTATGCTGCTGGTGGGAATGTAAATTAGTTCAATCATTTTGAAAAGCAGTATGGAGGTTCCTCAAAAAACTCAAAGTAGAAATACCATTTGACCCAGGAATTCCACTTCTAGGAATTTACCCTAAGAATGCAGCAACCTAGTTTGAAAAAGACTTAATGCACCCCTATGTTTATTGCAGCACTATTTACAATAGCCAAGAAATGGGAGCAACCTAAATGTCCATCAGTAGATGAATGGATAAAGAAGATGTGGTACATATACACAATGGAATATTATTCAGCCATAAGAAGAAAACAAATCCTACCATTTGCAACAACATGGATGGAACTAGAGGGTATTATGCTCAGCGAAATAAGCCAGGTGGAGAAAGACAAGTACCAAATGATTTCACTCATCTGTGGACTATAAAACAAAAACTGAAGGAATGAAACAGCAGCAGACTCACAGAACTGAGGAATGGACTAATGGTTACTAAAGGAAAAGGGACTGGGGAGGATGAGAGGGAAGGGAGGGATAAGGGGGTAAACATGGCATTATAATTAGGACACATAATGTAGTGGGGGTGGGGGGACACGCGAAGGGAGTATATACAGAGAAGACAAGTAATGATTTTATAACATCTTAGTACGCTGATGGGCAGTGGCTGTAATGGGGTATGATCTAGGGGACTTGGTAATAGTAGTAGTCTAGTAACCATAATGTTGTTCAAGTGATCGTACATTGGCCAACTATAGAATTAAAGTCGGTATTTTTTCTGACATAGATGATATGATTTTACATTTTGAAGCATTGCAGTTGTAATGCTTTGAGTGCTTTTCAGTTGATCCTAAATAAATGATCCTGACATTTTTGAAATGAATTATTCAGAGCTACTTGGTGAAGATTGAAAATCTATGTGATTGAGTTGACAAATTAAGGCCTACATGTATATCTTGTAGACTGTTGTTAATGGAAATTATTTGGTGACTGGTCTATTTTTCTACTTGCGTTAAATCTTCTAAAGATTGGCATATAAATTAAGACCATACATAAGAGAAACAAAAACCTAAATGTGATGAGGGCAAGGTGTAGGCACTATGAGAGAGAACATAGGTATCTTTGCCTACTATAGGGGATGGAAAATATTACTCCTCTGCCTTGTAGATTTATTGGATGGCACTTTCCTGTAACAAAAGACGAGTTAATAAGAGAAAAACAGGATTTTAGTGACACGTATACCTCATGTATATGTGGGAAACAGGAAAATTGAGTAGCTCTCCTAAATGTCCCAAACACTACCTTACATAACATCTGTATACAGAATAAGGCAAAAAGACAGATGTTGGGGGTGAGGAAGTCAATTATTGGAGGCTACCCGAAAAGCATAGTAGAGGAAGGTGTAGCTCCGGGAGTAAGGGGTTTCTTCTCTCAGAACAAATTCCAAAGGTAAGACAAGGGGAATGAAGCAAATGACCTGAAGTAAGACTGGTTGGGTTAAGGTGTTTTATTTCTCACAGCTTGCTCCCCACTATCTCCTCTGGCCTTGGGGTGGGACACCCCTCTTCCTGACAGTGGGAACTCGATGAGCGGATCTTTGGTGACTGACTGGCACCAGACCAATTAGGCACCAGGAACAGAGGGGAGGAGAGAATGGCTGTTTTCTCTTTACCCATTGACCAGTATCTACAGAGGCTGTGCTGTGGTACATGCCATTGGTATGTAAATAAACTAAGGCCAGGGAGGAGATTCTGGAAACTCTGGGTGAAAACTTCCATTTGTCCCACAGCAGGTAAGGTTAATAGATTTAAGTCTTGGGAGTCATCTCCATTGAAGAGTTTCTTGTGATTTTAAAGTCATCTATCTTTCATGGTAAGGAGAGGGAGACACCCTAGCAAATTGAATTTTCTTTTGTACATGTCCCTTACAAAGGGCAACTCCTGTGTTTCCAGCCTGCTGTGTCTACAGCTTCTGAAAAATAATTACTCAAAGTAATTCTATATCACGCATATTTGGGGAGACATAATATTCTACCCTTTATTATATTGAGTATGTAGTACTCTCAGTGATGTAAGGATCCTGGAACGTCAGTGTAGGAGGAAAAGGTGAATTACTTCAGAAGTTTTAAATAAAGACCAGTTTAGCTGAGTATAATCTTTGAATAACACCATCTTAACTAGACAGATTGTTTCTTGGGAATTGTTGTTTAGAGCATAGCAATGCATATTCTAATATAATTTAGGAAACCATGATTTTAAAAATACAAATTTTGTCTCTTACTAGAAGTTTAAAGGAAAGTCTGCTTTATGGTTTGTTCTTCTCTGGGGTCATTTTGTAGTAATATTTACTTCCTACGATTTCTTGTCTTGAGATATTTTAGTGAGTATTCATTGGCCAGTTTAAGATGTTCTATTAAATTTTTAGATGGATATTCCAGAATGTTTACTAATCTTGGATAAAATAACTGTGTGGTGAGGAGGAGGGAAGACAGCTGTCAAACTTTTCACTGTATATGTTCTGGGTTGTTTCATGCTCTTTTTTATTAAAAAAATCCAGACATGTATTACTGCAAAATAAACCACAAATACTGTGGTTGTGGGTATATTACAGTACAGAAAATTTTAGTCAGATGGTATCCTTTTTTTTTTTAAATTTTGGTATCAATCTACAATTACTTGAAGAATATGATGTTTACTAGACTTCCCCCTTCACCAAGTCTCCCCCACATAGCTCTTCACAGTCAAAGTCCATCTGGGTAGTAAGATGCTGTAAAATCACTACGTGTCTTCTCTGTGTTGCACAGCCCTCCACGTGCCCCCCACGCACTATACATGCTAATCGTAAGGCCCCCTTCCTTTTTCCTGCCCTTATAACTCCCTTCCCACCCGTCCTCCCCAGTCCCTTTCCCTTTGGTAACTGTTAGTCCATTCTTGGGTTCTGTGATTCTGCTGCTGTTTTGTTCCTTCAGTTTTCTTTGTTCTTATACTCCACGTATGAGTGAAATCATTTGGTACTTGTCTTTCTCCGTCCTGCTTATTTCACTGAGCATAATACCCTCTAGCTCCATCCCTGTTGTTGTGAATGGTAGGATTTGTTTTTTTCTTATGGCTGAGTAATATTCCATTGTGTATATGTACCACATCTTTATCCATTCATCTACTGATGGACATTTAGGTTGCTTCCATATCTTGGCTGTTGTAAATAGTGCAGCAGTAAACATAGGGGTACATCTGTCTTTCTCAAACTGTAGTGCTGCATTCTTGGGGTAAATTCCTAATAGTGGAATTCCTGGGTCAAATGGTATTTCTATTTTGAGCATTTTGAGGAACCTCCATACTGCTTTCCACAATGGCTAAACCAATTTACATTCCCACCAGCAGTGTAGGAGGGTTCCCCTTTGTCCACACCCTCGCCAACATTTGTTGTTGTTTGTCTTTTCGATGATGGCGATCCTTACTGGTGTGAGGTGATATCTCATTGTGGTTTTAATTTTCATTTCTCTGATGATGAGCAATGTGGAGCATCTTTTCATGTGTCTGTTGGCCATCTGAATTTCGTCTTTAGAGAACTGTCTGTTCAGCTCCTCTGCCCATTTTTTAATTGGATTATTTGCTTTTTGTTTGTTGAGGTGTATGAGCTCTTTATATATCTTGGATGTCAATCCTTTTTTGGATCTGTCATTTATGAATATATTCTCCCATATAGTAGGATACCTTTTTGTTCTATTGATGGTGTCCTTTGCTGTACAGAAGCTTTTTAGCTTGATATAGACCCACTATTTCATCTTTCTTTTGTTTCCCTTGCCCAGGGAGATGTGTTCATGAAGAAGTCACTCATGTTTATGTCCATGAGATTTTTGCCTGTGTTTTTTCTAAGAGTTTTATGGTTTCATGACTTACATTCAGGTCTTTGATACATTTTGAATTTACTTTTGTGTATGAGGTTAGACAGTGATCCAGTTTCATTCTCTTACATGTAGCTGTGCAGTTTTGCCAGCACCATCTGTTGAAGAGTCTGTCATTTCCCTATTGTATGTACATGGCCCCTTTATCGTATATTAATTGGCCATATATGTTTGAGTTAATGTCTGGATTCTCTAGTCTGTTCCACTGGTCTGTGGCTCTGTTCTTGTGCCACTACTAGATTGTCTTGATTACTGTGGCTTTGTAGGAGAGCTTGAAGTTGGGGAGTGAGATACCCCCCACTTTATTCTTCTCAGGATTGCTTTGGCTATGTGGGGTCTTTGGCGGTTCCATATGAATTTTTGCACTACTTATTCCAGTTCATTGAAGAATGCTGTTGGATTGTTTGATAGGGATTGCATCGAATCTGTATATTGCTTTGAGCAGCAGGATGGCCATTTTGATGATATTAATTCTTCCTAGCCAGGATCATGGGATGAGTTTCCATTTGTTAGTGACTTCATTAATTTCTCTTAAGAGTGTCTTGTAGTTTTTGGGGTATAGGTCTTTCACTTCCTTGGTTAGTTTTATTCCTAGGTATTTCATTCTTTTTGATGTTATTGTGAATGGAATTGTTTTCCTGATTTCTCTTTCTACTGGTTCATTGTTAGTGTATAGGAAAGCTAAAGATTTCTGTGTGTTAATTTTGCATCCTGCAACTTTGCTGAAATCCAATATTAGTTCTAGTAGTTTTGCAGTGGAGTCTTTAGGGTTTTTTATGTACAGTATCATGTCATCTGCAAATAGTGGCAGTTTAACTTCTTCTTTACCATCTGGATTACTTGTATTTCTTTGTTTTGTCTGATTGCTGTGGCTAGGACCTCCAGTACTATGTTGAATAACAGAGGGGAGAGTGGGCATCCCTGTCTTGTTTCCGATCTCAGAGGAAGTGCTTTCAGCTTCTCGCTCTTCAGTATGATATTAGCTGTGGGTTTATCATATATGGCCTTTATTATGTTGAGGTACTTGCCCTCTATGCACATTTTGTTGAGAGTTTTTATTATGAACGGATGTTGAATTTTCTCGAGTGCTTTTTCAGCATCTATGGAGATGATCATGTGGTTTTTGTCCTTTTTGTTGATGTGATGGATGATGTTGATGGACTTTCGAATGTTCTACCATCCTTGCATCCCTGGGATGAATCCCACTTGGTCATTGTGTACGATCCTCTTGATGTATTTTTGAATTCGATTTGCTAATATTTTGTTGAGTATTTTTGCATCTACTTTCATCAGGGATATTGGTCTGTAGTTTTCTTTTTCAGTGGGGTCTTTGCCTGGTTTTGGTATTAGGGTGATGTTGGCTTCATAAAATGACTTTGGGAGTATTCACTCCTCTTCTATTTTTTTGGAAAACTTTAAGGAGAATGGGTATTATGTCTTCTCTGTATGTCTGATAAAATTCCGAGGTAGATCCATCTGGCCCAGGGGTTTTGTTCTTGGGTAGTTTTTTGATTAGTGATTCAATTTCATTGCTGGTAATTGGTCTGTTCAGATTTTCTGATTCTTTTTGTGTCTGTCTTGGAAGGTTGTATTTTTCTAGGAAGTTGTCCATTTCTCCTAGGTTTTCCAGCTTTTTAGCATATAGATTTTCATAGTATTCTCTAATAATTCTTTGTATTTCTGTGGGGTCCGTTGTGATTTTTCCTTTCTCATTTCTGATTCTTTTTATGTGTGTTGATTCTCTTTTTCTCTTAATAAGTCTGGCTAGAGGCTTATCTATTTTGTTTATTTTCTCAAAGAACCAGCTCTTGGTTTCATTCATTTTTTTCTATTGCTTTATTCTCAATTTTATTTATTTCTTCTCTGATATTATTATGTCCCTCCTGCTGACCTTAGGCCTCACTTGTTCTTTTTCCAATTTCGATAATTGTAACCTTAGACTGTTCATTTGGGATTGTTCTTCCTTCTTTAAATATGCCTGGATTGCTGTATACTTTCCTTTTAAGACTGCTTTCGCTACGTCCCACAGAAGTTGGGACTTTGTGTTGTCGTCGTCGTTTGTTTCCATATATTGCTGGATCTCCATTTTTATTTGTTCATTGATACATTGATTATTTAGGAGCATGTTGTTAAGCCTTCATGTGTTTGTGAGCCTTTGTACTTTCTTTGTACAATTTATTTCTAGTTTTATACCTTTGTATTCTGAAAAGTTGGTTGGTAAGATTTCAATCTTTTGGAATTTACTGAGGCTCTTTTTGTGGCCTAGTATGTGGTCTATTCTGGAGAATGTTCCATGTGCACTTGAGAATAATGTGTATCCTGTTGCTTTTGGGTGTAGAGTTCTATAGATGTCTATTAGGTCCATCTGTTCTAGTGTGTTGTTCAGTGCCTCTGTGTCCTTACTTATTTTCTGTATGGTGGTTCTGTCCTTTGGAGTGAGTGGTGTGTTAAAGTCTCCCAAAATAAATGCTTTGCATTCTACTTCCTCCTTTAATTCTGCTAGTATTTGTTTCACATATATTGGTGCTCCTGTATTGGGTGCATATATATTTATAATGGTTATATCCTCTTGTTGTACTGAGCCCTTTATCATTATGTAATGTCCTTCTTTATCTCTTGTTTCTTTCTTTATTTTGAAGTCTATTTTGTGTGATACTAGTATTGTAACACCTGCTTTTTTCTCTCTGTTGTTTGCATGAAATATCTTTTTCAATCCCTTGTCTTTTAATCTGTGCATGTCTTTGGGTTTGAGCTGAGTCTCTTGTAAGCAGCATATAGATGGGTCTTGTTTTTTATCCATTCTATTACTCTGTGTCTTTTGATTTGTGCATTCAGTCCATTTACATTTACGGTGACTATTGAAAGATATCTACTTATTGCCATTACAGGCTTTAAATTCGTGGTTACCAAAGGTTCAAGGTTAGCTTGTTTACTACCTTAACGTCTAACTCTACTCGCTTATTGAGCTATCATAAACACAGTCTGATGATTATTTCTCTCCCTTCTTATTCCTCCTCCTCCATTCTTCATATGTTGGGTGTTTTGTTCTGTGCTCTTTTTAGGAGTGCTCCCATCTAGAGCAGTCCCTCTAAGATACCCTTTAGAGGTGGTTTGTGGGAGGTAAATTCCCTCAACTTTTGTTTGCTGGAAATTGTTTAACCCTTTCTTCTTATTTAAATGATAATCGTGCTGGATACAGTATCCTTGGTTCGAGGCCCTTCTGTTTCATTGCATTAAGTATATCATGCCATTCTCTTCTGGCCTGTAGGGTTTCTGTTGAGAAGTCTGATGATAGCCTGATGGGTTTTCCTTTGTAGGTGACCTTTTTTACTCTCAGGCTGCCTTTAATACTCTGCCCTTGTCCTTGATCTTTGCCGTTTTAATTATTATGTGTCTTGATGTTTGAGTCCCATCTCTTGGGAGTTGTGTGTGCTTCCATAGTCTGAGCAACTTTTTCCTTCCCCACGTTGGGGAAATTCTCAGCAGTTATTTCTTCAAAGACACTTTCTATCCCTTTTCTCTTTCTTCTTCTTCTGGTACCCCTATAATGCAGTTATTGTTCCTTTTGGATTGGTCACATAGTTCTCTTAATATTGTTTCATCCCTGGAGATCCTTTTACCTCTTTCTGTGTCAGCTTCTATGCATTCCTGTTCTCTGGTTTCTATTCCATCAATGCCTCTTGCATCTTATCCATTCTGCTTATAAATCCTTACAGAGTTTGTTTCACTTCTGTAATCTCCCTACGGACGTCATCCCTTAGCTCTTGCATATTTCACTGCAGCTCTGTCAGCATGTTTTTGATTTTTATTTTGAATTGTTTTTCAGGGAGACTGTTTAGGTCTGTCTCTGCAGATCCTCTCAGGTGTTGTCTTAACTATCTTGGACTTGACTAAACTTTTGCTTTTTCATGGTGATAGTAGTGGCTGTAAGCAAGTTGTGGGTGTGTCAGCTGGGAGAAGAAAGTCCTTTCCTGCTTGCTGTATGCCTTGCCCTTCTCCGCTGCCTGTGTCGGTTACCTGCACTCCTGGAGCAGCCACTGGGTTAATCTCCTAGGCTGCTGTGGGCAGGGTCTCCGTCAGTGCAGCATGGAGCCCTGCGGGGAGTGGAGGTATGCCAGGTGTGCTCCTCTGTGATAGCGGTGCCCCTGCTGGCAGCTTTGTGCCAGCAGCAGCCATTGGGTCTTGCCTGGGCAGCTGTGCGATGGGATGGGGTTCCGGTTGGCTGCTGGGAGCGCACTTGCTCCCTCTGGCACCATTGCAGGTGCACGCGGGACTCTCGTGTGTGGACCTCTCCTGGACTCCTCTGGCTCACTGCCACCGGTGTACACGTGCTGCACCCGGGGTGTTAATTCGCCACCACTGTGGGATCGGTCCCCTCTGGCGCCGTTGGTGCATACGATCTACTCCCGGTTCTTTCCGGCACTGGTGCCCCCGTCATGCGCTGCCACTTTCCCGCCACCGGGCCTGTCTGTTGGGGTCTGCGCTGGTTGGAGGAATGACTGGCAGGCTGCTTAGTGTCATGAGAGGCTTCAGAGCTGCGCTGCCCCCCCGGGGTTTAGGGCGCCTAAGGTTCCTCGGGATTCCCAGCTGCTGGCTAAGTGTGCCGGAATGACTTCGTCCAGCTATGGGGTCCCTGTCTCTCTAAGACTTGCAGAAAGCACTCGCTTTTCTTTTGTCTCAGGGGCTCTGGTTGCAGGGACCTGCCCACAGGTTTGCTTTTCCGTTTATCTAATATCCAGCACCCCATGCACCTTGTGTCTGTTCTGGATGCGGATTTCTAGAGCTGGTTGTTTAGCAGTCCTGGGCTTTCACTCCCTCCCCTTCCGACTGCTTTCTTCCTGCTGGGTTCTGGGGTCGGGGAGCTTTCAGGTCCCACCTGGCCGCGGCTTGTATCTTACCCCTTCGTGTGATGTTGAGTTCTTGCAGATGTAGATGTATCCTGGCTGTTGTACTGCATCCACTGGTGTCTCTTTTAGGAATAGTTGTATTTATTGTATTTTCATAAATGTATATGTTTTGGGGAGGAGATTTCCTCTGAATGACTCATGCCACCATCTTCCCGTGATCAGATGGTATCCTTCTTGGTAAGTATTTGAGTACCAGTTTCTGGTTCTTTTTAGTACTTAGAGTAGATTTGCTCAGTTAAATGGTAATTATATGTTTAAGTCTTGAGGAACGAACTGTTTTCTGTGTTTATTTGTTTTAATAGAGTTTTAGATGTGTCATTTTAGTCAGGTTGTTTACATCTTCTGTATCTTCAATTTTTTGCTTTTCTTCTCTCAGATAGTGTGGTTGGAATGTTGAAATCTCTTAACTTTAATTGTTGAATTGTTGAATTTTATTTTTGGTTTTGTTAGGTGTGGCCCTTATATGTTTTAGACTCTGTTTCATTTACATTCAAAACAGGTATATTTTTCTGATTGTCCCATCATCATGAATAGTACTTTGTGTCTGTTACAACTCTCTTGTCTTACAGTTTCTTTATGTGGAATTAATTTGCTCTTGTATGATTTATTTGAATAGGTTTCCTTTTTCAGTCTTTTATTTGAACCAAGGTTACAGACAACCTGTAGTTGGATTTCCCACAAATGTAGGCTGGTGTCTGACTTTTGTTTGGAATGTGTAGACCATTCACATTTATTTTAACTTAATGATAAAATTGGAAATATGCTTCCACTTTCCTTCCCATATATCTCATTTTTTGGTATTAAATCCCTATTACTTTCTGTGTATAAGTTCCTTTGTTGGATGTTTTTAGCTATATCATTTTAATAATTCAAAACTGTAACTTAGTGCTTTTAGATCTTTGAAAATGTGTGATTGTGCCACTGGTTTTTGGCATCTTCATCTCTAAAACTCCAAAAAGCTCCCCCAGTTATTACTATTTTTAGAATTTTGGTATTGTTAATATAAAATCACATGAGCAACATTGTGGTTACTAGATTCTCCCTATTATCAAGTCTCCACTACATACCCCATTACAGTCACTGTCCATCAGCATAGTAAGATGCTTTAATAAGAGTCACTACTTGTCTTCTCTTTGCTATACTGCCTTCTCCATGCCCCACTGCTATGTTAATCGTAATGCCCTTTATTCCCCTTCTCCTTTCCTTCTCACCCACCCTCCTAAGTCTCTTTCACTTTGGTAACTGTTAGTCCATTCTTGGGTTCTGTGAGTCTTCTGCTGTTTTGTTCCTTCAGTTTTTGCTTTATTCTTAGGCTCCACAGATGTGTGAAATCACTTGGTACATGTCTCTCCACCTGGCTTATTTCACTGAGCATAGTACCCTCCAGCTCCATCCATGTTGTTGCAAATGGTAGGATTTGTTTTCTTCTTATGGCTGAATAATATTCCATTGTTTATATGTACCACATCTTCTTTATCCATTCATCTACTGATGGACACTTAGGTTGCTTCCATGTCTTGGCTATTGTAAATAGTGCTGCGATAAACATAGGGGTGCATCTGCCTTTTTCAAACTGGGCTGCTGCATTTTTAGGGTAAATTCCTAGAAGTGGAATTTCTGGGTCAAATGGTATGTCTATTTTGAGGTTTTGGAGGAACCTCCTTACTGCTTTCCACAATGGTTGAACTAATTTACATTCCCACCAGCAGTGTAGGAAGGTTCCCCTTTCTCTGTATCCTCTCCCACATTTGTTGTTCCTAGTCTTTCTATGTTGGCTATCCTAACTGGTGTGAGGTGATAATCTTATTGTTGTTTTAATTTGCATTTCCCTGATAATTAGTGATGTGGAACATCTTTTCATGTGCCTGTTAGCCATCTGAATTTCTTCTGTGGAGAAGTGTCTGTTCATATCCTCCACCCACTTTTTAATAGGGTTATTTGCTTTTTGGGTGTTGAGGTGTGTGTTTCTTTATATATTCTGGATGTTAACCCCTTGTCAGATATGTCATTTACAAATATATTTTCCCATACTGTAGGATGCCTTTTTTGTTCTGCTGATGGTGTCCTTTGGTGTACAGAAACTTTTTAGCATGATGTCCCGTTTGTTCATTTTTGCTTTTGTTTCCTTGCCTGAGGAGATGCTTTCAGGAAAATGTTGCCCATGTTTATATTCAAGAGATGTTTGCCTATGTTTTCTTCTAAGAGTTTTATGGTTTCATGACTCACATTCAGGTCTTTCATCCACTTCAAGTTTACTTTTGTGTATGGGGTTAGACAATAATCCAGTTTCATTCTCTTGCATATAGCTGTCCAGTTTTGCCAACACCAGTTGCTGAAGAGGCTATCTTTTCCCCATTGTATATCTATGGCTCCTTTATCATATATTAATTGACTATATATGCTTGGTTTTTTATCTGGGCTCTCTAGTCTGTTCCACTTGTCTGTGGGTCTGTTCTTGTGCCAGTACCAAATTGTTTTGATTACTGTAGCTTAGCAGTTGAGCTTGAAGTTGGAGATCCTAATGCCCCCTCCTTTATTCTTCCTTCTCAGTATTGCTTTGGCTATTCAGGGTCCTTTGTGGTTCCATGTGAATTTTAGAATTATTTTCACTAGTTCCTTCAAGAATACTGTTGGTATTTTGATAGCCATTACATTGAATCTGTAGATTGCTTTAGGCTGGATGGCCATGGCTATTTTGACAATATTAATTCTTCCTCTCTGTGAGCATGGAATATTTTTCCATTTATTGTATCTTCTTCAATTTCTCTCATGGGTGTCTTGCAGTTTTCAGAGATTAGGTCTTTTGAGCAGTAACTTTTTATTGTCCAGTCCCCTGTGACTGATAATTTCTATTGTCTTATATGTCACTGGATTTGTTTATTCTGGACATTTCTATAAATGGAATCATACAACATGTGGCTGTTTGTGACTGTCGTCTTTGACTTATTTAGCATAATGTTTTCAAGGTTCATACGTCTTGCAGCATGCATCAATACTTTATTCCTGTCTATAGCTGAATACTGTGCTGTTATATGGATGTATCACATTGTTTATTCATTTGTTAAAGGACATTGGATTATGTTCACTTTTTGCATAATATGAATAGTGCAGTGCTTTTTATGATTATTGTTTCTGTCTGAAGGAGACTTAAAATTTTTTTTCTTGTGTGGTGAGCCTGCTGTCAGTTATGAACCTTTTGAATATGTCATTCGACTCTCTTCTCACCATCAGTGTTTATGATGTGAGGTCAGCCAGTAATAAGATACTCCCTCAGCATAGTAACTCATTTTTCTATTGTTGCTTTCAAGATGTTCATTTTGTTTGATTGTCAACATTTTGCCTATATATTTTTCTTGGTGTGATTGTCTTTATTTTTAGCTCTATTTGAACTTTTTTATGAGCTCTTGGATCTGTAACTTAGATTGAAGAGTCAAAGTTGGGAAGTGTTCCATGGTAATTATTTCAAAAATTTTCCTGCCACTTTGTCTGGTTTCCTGGACTCCAGTTACATTTAGATGGTAGTATTTGACATTTCAGACTAATTAAAGGTTTATTAAAAATGTGCATATAATTTTTAAGGGTCAAATTCACTGTTCTTAAAATTAAAAAATTGTGCTATAGCTCAGTAATTTTAAGGAAATCTCTGTAATTATAAAACAGCAGTAGGTTTTGTATGGTGTTTTATAATCATGCAGCATGTAGAAATAAAAAAACTTTAATAAAAGAGTATCTTGAGATTTTGTATCCAAATTATAATTTCTGAGACTTAAGAATAGATTCAGACTTTTGATTATTTTCAGTGATCCTAACTTGGTACCTTGTGAATATTTAGATAAGACCATAATAGACTTGCTGGAGGCATAATACAGTCATCCCAGAATAACTTTATTTATGGTAGATCTTTAAATTTATTTTCCAGTATTTGTGTTCTGCTTTTAAATGTATTGAAAAAATATTTTGTGTGTGTTCTTCAGTGAAGGAGACTGTATTTCATAAGATAAGGAAAAAAATTAGGCATTTTATTGGGACTTTATCTTAAAACACTGTGATCAGAAGTGCAGTCGCATGCCCAAGTAGTCAAGTTGTGATGGGAAAGACCTCAAAAGACCAAAGAAAGACCTGGAGATGCCATATGAGACATTATTGGACCTTATATATAGGGAGTCCAGGAATGTCCAGCTGGAGGAGATTGCATATTGCTGTTGTGAACAGAGAGCAACTGCTTATATAGGTTGAGGAGATGGAGATGACATGTGCCAGAGGTGAAGGGACAGCAACTACATCTCTTACAAGAAGGGGTCATTCTTGGGCAACCAGCACCCCCCAGGAACAACACCTTGGTCAGAGGGTAAGCCAGTATTTAGTATATACCATATACTTGGCATACGACCTGAAGGAAGGGGACATGTGGATCCATGGCTGTTCTGGGACAAAAGGTGTGAGCGGGCAGTGCTTGTCTCCGAACACATTTTTCTCATGCCAACAGAATTTCCTGAAGAGGTGGGAGATTTTGATGATACCGAGAAATTATTTTTTCTTGTGGGAATATTTGACCTTTAGTACTTTTTCAAAGGATATTTGAAAAGAGTATTTCTGTACAAAGGAGTATTTCTAGTTTGTCAGTGTATGACTACAGTGTATGGTAGTCTAATAAAAGTAGCAGTTTTTTGCAAATTGAATCCTGTGTCTGTGGCAGAAGTGACTTATTGAATGCTTCATTTTCTTCAGTAATCTCACATAGTATATATATATACATTCTCTCAGAAAGGATGCACCTACTATTTTGCCTTTTCTTAATGCTTCTATTTTTTCTTTTCTAGGCTGTTCACTGCTATGAATCTTTAATCTTAAAAGCTGAAGGAAAAGTGGAGTCTGATTTCTTTTGTCAATTAGGTCACTTCAACCTCCTATTAGAAGATTATCCAAAAGGTAATGTTCTTCTCTTTTATAATTTTCCTTGATTTATGTTCATATCATATGCAGATGTAATTGCTTTTACTTTATATTATGGGCACTTGAACTACTCTTTTATGGTTTCTTCTGGTAAGCTCATAAAAACACAAGAAACGAGAAAGTAGTAGACGTGGAAGTGTGAAAAATTTATGTAATTCCTTGCAAGTATGTAATAAATTTGATTATTTCATAAACTCATAAAACATAAATGTGCATTGCTATTTTACTTGCCTTTGGGAAAACTGGTATTCTTCAAAACCTCCTCAGCAAGCAGTTCTCCAATTCTCAGTGGTGTTCTAAAATTTAACCCAGTTCTGACACTGTGTACTTCGAGAGAGCATTGATCCCACAGGTCCTATCTCTCTGCCCCAGTTCAGGTGCCAGTTGCAAATCCAGGTTGTCACTTGTGCTACTGATAAACCAGCTGTAAGACAGAGGGTAGTGGGTATACTCATACCTCTTTGGTGGTCAACATTTGTTAGGATGGCTCATAAAGCTAAGGGAAACAATTACGAATTGCATGACCAAAGTATTATCACATGCCCAAATGGTCTTGTTGTGATGGGAAAGCACTTAAAAGATCAAAGGAAAGACTCAGAGGCACCATATAACACTTACACTGAGTTTATTGGGATTCATACAGGTAGTCCAGGAGTTGCCAGCTGGAGGAGGCTGCACACTGCTATTGTGGACAGAGAGCAGACTGCTTGTGTAGGGTGAGAAAGATACAATGTGTGCCAGAGGTGAGGGGACAGAGACTATGTATTTTCGAAAAAGGGATCATTCTTGTGCAGCTGGCAGCCCCAGGAACAAAACCTTGGTCAGTGGGGTCTGCCTCCCAATAAGATATTTCCATAGATGAGGCAGGTCAGAATTTGGACAGACTATAATATACAGCCTCAGGCGATCAACATACACATACTTGGCATACTGCCCAAAGGAGATGGACTTGTGAACACTGTTGTTCTGGGACATAGAGTTATGAGCAGGCAGTGCTTGTCTATACACTTTTGTATTATAAAAAATGTTATATTTGGATGAACAGCCAAGTGAAGAATTACAAAAGGTGAGGTTTAGAACTGTCCTGAGCTTAGGGGCTGTTATCCCTGAGGGACTGGTGAACTCAGAAGGGTGCCTCATGACTGCAGGAAAAGACAGTGCAATCTAGACTCAGGAAATTGTAAGTGTATTAGAGGGCATGTGCCAGGAATGGAGAGAAAATACATTTATTATTATACTACAGGAATGGACATTTATTTTATTACCGATTGTCTTTAAAATTCTCCATTTTGGTTTGAAAATATTTGAAATCCTGTCTTTATTTTATTATACAGTAATACAGAGCATCTTCTCTAAATTTGGACCTTCATTTTTAAATGTTTTTTATTTTGGTATCATTAATATACAATTACACGAGCAACACTGTTTACTAGATTTCCCTGATTATCAAGCCCCCCCACATACCCCATTACAGTCACTGTTTGCCAGCATAGTAAGATGCTGTAGAATTGTGACTTGTCTTTTCTGTGTTATACTGCCCTCCCCGTGTCCCTCCTATCCCCACTTTATGTGTACTAATCATAATGCCCCTTGTTCCGATACCCCTTCTTTCCCACACATCCTCCCAAGTCCCTTTCCCTTTGGTAGCTTTTAGACCATTCTTTTTCTTTTTCTTTGTATCATCAATCTACAGTTACATGAGAAACATTCTGGGTACTAGACTTCCCCCATCACCCAGTCTCCCCCACATACCCCATTACAGTCACTGTCAGCGCAGTAGGATGCTATAGAAACACTACTTGTCTTCTCTGTGTTGTACAGCCTTCCCTATGCCCCCCCCTACATTATGTCTGCTAATCATAATGCCCCTTTTTTCCCCTTCTCCCTGCCTCTCTTCCACCCACCCTCCCCAGCCCCTTTCCTTTTTGAAGTGACATCCACCCTGTGAGATTCTTCCTTCTCAGGACTGCTTAGGCTATTCAGGTTCTGTATGAATTTTAGAATTATTTATTCCAGTTTGTTGAAGAATGCTGTTGATATTTTTAATTATATTTGTTTGTTTACTTATTTATTTATTTTGGTATCATTAATGTACAATTACACGAGCAACATTATGGTTACTAGACTCAACCTATTATCAAGTCCCCACCACACACCCCATTACAGTCACTGTCCATCTGCATAGTAAGATGCTGTAGAATCATTACTTGTCTTCTCTGTGTTACACTGCCTTCCCCATGTCTCCCCTTTAAATTATCTGTGCTAATGCTAATGCCCCTTTTCCCCCCTTTTCCCTCCCTTCCCACCCAACCTCACCAGTCCTTCAGCTACTCCACAGATGAGTGAAATCATTTGATACTTGTCTTTTTCCTCTGGATTATTTCACTGAACATAATACCCTCTAGCTACATCCTTGTTGTTGCAAGTGGTAGGATTGGTTTTCTTCTTATGGCTGAATAATATTCCATTGTGTATATATATACCACATATTTATTCATTCATCTACTGATGGACACTTAGTTTGCTTCCATTTCTTGGCTATTGCAAGTAGTGCTATGATAAATGTAGCAGTGCATATGTCTTTTTCAAACTGGGCTGCTGCATTCTTAGAGTAAATTCCTAGGAATGGAATTCCTGAGTCAAATGGTGTTTTTAGTTTTAGCTTTCTGAGGAACCTCCATACTGCTTTCCACAATGGTTGAACAAATGTACATTCCCACCAGCAGTATAGGACAGTTCCCCTTTCTCCAAATCCTCGCCAATGTTTGTTGTTATTTGTCTTTTCATGTTAGTCATCCTAACTGGTGTGAGGTGATCACTCATGGTGGTTTTAATTTGCAGTTCTATGAAGATTATTGATGTGCAGCATCTTATGTCGGCCATCTGAATTTCTTCTTTGGAAAAGTGTCTGTTTAGATCCTCTGTCCATTTTCTAATTGGCTTATTTGCTTTTTGTTTGTTGAGGTGCGTGAACTCTTTATATGATTTGGATGTCAACGCCTTATTGGATATGTCATTTATGAATATATTCTCCCAGACTGTAGGATGTCTTTTTGTTCTACTGATAGTATCCTTTGCTGTACAGAAATTTTTTAGTTTGATATAGTCCCACTTGTTCATTTTTGCTTTTGTTTCCCTTGCCTGGGGAGATATGTTCATGAAGAGGTTGCTCATGTTTATTTCCAAGAGATTAGAATTTTATCATTTCATGACTTACGTTCTGGTCTTTGGTCCATTTCGAGTTTACTTTTGAGTATGGGGTTAGACAATGATCCAGTTTCATTCTCTTACATGTTGCTGTCCAGTTTTGCCAACACCAGCTGTTGAAGAGGCTGTCTTTCCTCATTGTATATCATGTCTACTCTTTCGTGTATTAATTGACCATATATGTTAGTGTTATTATCTGGACTCTAAGTCTGTCGGTCTGTTTTTGTGCCAGTATTAAATTGTCTTTGTTACTGTGGCTTTGTAGTAGAACTTGAAGTTGGAAAGCAAGATCTCCTCTGCTTTATTCTTCCTTCTCAGGATTGCTTTGGCTATTCAGGGTCTTTTGTGGTTCCATACCTATTTTAATACTATTTGTTCCAGTTTGCTGAAGAATTTTGTCAGTATTTTGTTAGGGGTTGCATTGAATCTGTAGAATACTTTAGGCAGGATGGCCATTTTAACAATATTAATTCTTCCTAGGCAAGTGTGTGGGATGCATTTCCACTTGTTAATGACCTTTCATTTCTCTTAAGAGTGTCTTGTAGTTTTCAGGGTATAGGTCTTTCACTTTGGTTTGTTTTATTTCTAGGTATTTTATTCTTTTTGATGCTATTGTGAATGGAATTGTTTTCCTGATTTCTCTTGTGATAGTTCATCATTAGTATATTGGAAAGTAACAGATTTCTGTGTATTAATTTTGAATCCTGCAACTTTGCTGAATTCAGATATTTGTTCTAGTAGTTTTGGAGTTGAGTCTTTAGGGTTTTTTTATGTACAATATCATGTCATCTGCACATAGTGACAGTTTGACTTCTTTACTAATCTGAATGCTTTGTATTTTTTGTTTTGTCTGTCTGCCTTGGCTAGGACCTCCAGTACTATGTTGAATAACAGTGGGGAGAGTGGGCATCCCTGTCTTGTTCCTGATCTTAGGTGAAAAGCTTTCAGCTTCTCACTGTTAAGTATGATGTTGGCTGTGGGTTTGTCATATATGGCCTTTATTATGTTGAGGTACTTGCCCTTGGTACCCATTTTGTTGACAGTTTTATCATGAATGAATGTTGAATTTTGTCGAATGCTTTTTCAGCATCTATGAAGATGATCATGTGGTTTTTGTCCTTGTTTTTGTTTATGTGATGGATGATGATGATGTATTTTCGAGTGTTGTACCATCCTTGCATCCCTGAGATGAATCCCATCTAATCATGGTGTATGATTCTATTGATGTAGTTTTGAAATAGGTTTGTTAATATATTTTGCTGAGTACTTTTGCATCTATGTTCATCAGGGATATTGGTCTGTATTTTTCCTTTTTTGTGGTGTCTGCTTGCTTGGTTTTGGTATTAGAGTGATGCTGGCTTCATACAGTGCGTTTGGAAGTATTACCTTCTTGTCTATTTTTTGAAAAACTTTAAAGAGAATGTAAATTATGTGTGGTCTATATGTGATAAAATTCAGCGGTGAATCCATCTGGCTTGGGGGTTTTGTTCTTGGGTGGGTTTTTGATTACCAATTCAGTTTTGTTGCTGGTAATGGGTCTGTTAATGTTTTCTGTTTATTCCTTGGTCAGTCTTGAAAGGTTGTATTTTTCTAGGAAGTTGTCCATTTCTTCTAGATTTTCCAGCTTGTTAGCATATTGATTTTCATAGTATTCTCAAATAATTCTTTGTATTTCTGTGGGTCTGTTGTCATTTTTCCTTTCTCTTTTCTGATTCTGTTTATGTGCATAGATTCTCTTTTTCTCTTAATAAATCTGGCAAGGGGTTTATCTATTTTGTTTATTGTCTCAAAGAACCAGCTCTTGGTTTCATTGATTTTTTTCTATTGTTTTATTCTGCTCGATTTTATTTATTCTCTGATCTTTATTATATCCCTCCTTCTGCTGGCTCTGGCCTCATTTTGATCTTTTTCCTGTTTCAATAATTGTGACTTTAGACTATTCATTTGGTATTGTTCTTCCTTCTTTAAGTAGGCCTGGATTGGTATATACTTTCTTCTTAGACCTACCTTCACTGGATCCCACAGAGGTTGAGGCTTTGTGCTGTTGTCATTTGTCTCCATATATTGCTTGATCTCCATATTTTTTTAGCATCATTCATTTTTTGGATTTTCAAATTTTTTTTTTGAGAGGGCATCTCTCATATTTATTGATCAAATGGTTGTTAACAACAATAAAATTCTGTACAGGGGACTCAATGCACAATCATTAATCAACCCCAAGCCTAATTCTCAACAGTCTCCAATCTTCTGAAGCATAATGAACAAGTTCTTACATGGTGAACAAGTTCTTACATAGTGAATAAGTTCTTACATGGTGAACAGTACAAGGGCAGTCATATCACAGAAACTTTCGGTTTTGATCACGCATTATGAGCTATAAACAATCAGGTCAAATATGAATATTCGTTTGATTTTTATACTTGATTTATATGTGAATCCCACATTTCTCCCTTATTATTATTATTATTATTTTAATAAAATGCTGAAGTGGTAGGTAGACACAAGATAAAGGTAGAAAACATAATTTAGTGCTGTAAGAGGGTAAATGTAGATGATCAGGTCTGTGCCTATAGACTAAGTATTAATCCAAGCTAGACAAGGGCAACATAACATCCACGGATGCAGAAGATTTCTCTCAAAACGGGGCGTGAGGTTCTAAGCTTCACCTCTGTTGATCCCCAATTTCTCACCTGATGGCCCCCCTGTGACTGTGCCTGTCTTAGGTTGTTCCTTCCTTGAGGAATCTTACCCGTCTCTGGCTAACCAGTCACCTTCCGGGGCCATACAGGGAAATGTAAAGTTGGTAAGTGAGAGAGAAGCAATATTGTTTGAAAAGGTTAGCTTTTTACTTCTTTGCAGATTTATGCCCTGTGGCTTCTATGCCCAGCATATGTCTAGAGGTTTGATCTCTATATTAATTTGGTCATTGATTGATTGATTGCTTTTTTAGGGCATGTATTTAAGCCTCCATGTTCCTGTGAGCCTTGTTGTTTTGTACAATTTGTTTCTGGTTTTAAATCTTTGTGATCTGAGAATTTGATTGATAGAATTTCAATCTTTGAAGTTACTAAGGCTCTTTTTGTGGCCTAGTATGTGGCCTATTCTGGAGAATGTTCCATGTGCACTTGAGAAGAATGTGTACCTTGCTGCTTTTAGGTGTAGAGTTCTGTAGATGTCTATTAGGTCCATCTGTTCTTGTGCACTGTTCAGTGCCTCTGTGTCCTTACTTATTTTCTGTCTGGTTCATCTGTCCTTTGGAGTGAGTGGTGTACTCAAGTCTCCTGAAATGAATGCATTGCATTCTATTTTCTCCTTTAATTCTGTTAGCATTTGTTTAACATACATCACTGCTCCTGTGTTGGGTGCATATATATTTATAATGACTATATCGTCTTGTTGGACTGACCCCCTTTATCATTGTGTAATGTCCTTCTTTATTTCTAGTTACTTTCTTTGTTTTGAAGTCTATTTTGCCTGAGACAAGTACTGCAACACCTCCTTTTTTCTTCTTGTTTGCATGAAAATCTTTTTCTGTCCCTCTGCTTTTAGTCTGTGTATGTCTCTGGGTTTGAGGTGAGTCTCTTGTAAGCAGCATACAGATGCGTCTTGCTTTTTTCTCCATTCTATTACTCTGTGTCTTTTGATTGGTGCATTCAGTCCATTTACATTTAGGGTGTTTATTGATACATATGTCCTTATTACTACTGCAGGGTTTGGATTTGTGGTTACCAAAGGTTCAGAGGTTGCTTCTTTACTATGTAACCATCTAACTTAACTCCCATTGTGCTATTATAAACACAGTCTGATGATTCTTTATTTCTGTCCCTTCTTATTTCTCCTCCTCCTTTCTTTATATGTTAGTTGTTTTATTCTGTACTCTTTTGTGTTTCCTTTGACTGCTTTTATGAGTAGTTGATTTTATTTTTTGGTTTGGTTGGTTTGCTTTCTTTGTTGTGAATTTATTTTCTCTGGTGACATCTATTTAACCTTAGGAGTGCTTCTATCTAGAGCAATCCCTTTAAAATACCCTATAGAGGTGGTTTTTGGGAGGCAAATTCCCTCAACTTTTGCTTGTCTGGTAATTGTTTAATCCCTCCTTCATATTTAAATGATAATCATGCTGGTTACAGTATTCTTGGTTCAAGGCCCTTGTGTTTCATTGCATTAAATATATCATGCCATTCTCTTCTGTCCTGTAAGGTTTCTGTTGAGAAGTCTGATGATAGCCTGATGGGTCTTCCTTTGCTGGTGACCTTTTTTCTCTCTCTAGCTGTCTTTAATACTTTGTCCTTGTCTTTGATCTTTGCCATTTTAAGTATTATATGTCTTTGTGTTGTCCTCTTTAGGTCCCTTGTGTTGGCAGTTTTGTGGGCTTCCATATTCTGAGAGACAATTTCCTCCCCAAGTTTGGGGAAATTTTCAGCAATTATTTCTTCAAAGACACTTTTTATCCATTTTTCTCTGTCTTCTTCTTCTGGTACCCCTATAGTATGAATACTGTTTTGTTTGGATTGGTCACCCAGTTCTCTTGATATTCTTTCATTCCTGAAGATCCTTTTATCTCTCTCTGCCTCAGCTTCTCTGTGTTCCTGTTGTCTGATTCCAATTTCAGTAATGTCCTCTTGCACCTCATCCAGTCTGCTCTTAAGTCCCTCCAGAGATTGTTTTATTTCTGTATTCTCCCTCCCAACTTGATTCTTTAGGTCTTGCATATTTCTCTGCAAGTCTATAAGCTTGGTTATGACCTTTATTTTGAATTCTTTTTCAGGAAGATTAGTTAAATCTATCTCCGCAGGCCCTCTCTCAAGTATTGTCTGGGTAATCTGGACTGGACCAAATTCTTCTGCCTTTTCATGGTGATAAAGGTACCTGTAGGTAGGTTGTGTGTCAGGTGGGAGAACAAAGTCCTTTCCTGCTTGCTGGTTGCCTTTCCCTTCTTTGATGCCTGTGTCAGTTATCCACAGACCTGGAGTAGCCTCCAGATTAATCCCCTGAGCTGCCATGTGTGGGGTATCCCCAGGCCTTGCGCGGAGTGGTATGTGCACCCGGTGTGGTTTCCTGTTCCCCTTCGTGCCTTACCCCAGTTTCTCCTTCCTACACCAGGCAGCTTTGCACTGGTGGTGGCCTATGTGGCTGTCTCAGGCGGCTGCATGCTGGGAGGAGATTCTGGTTAGTTGCTGTGCATGGTATCGGTCTCTGGCTGCTCCAGTGCTACAGACGTGCATGGCCACTCAGACTGCTTGGCCCCTGTGTCCTGTGCTGCCCAGGGGAATGACTGGCAGGCCCCTTATTGCCATGAGGGGCTTCATGGGTGCACTGTGATCCAGGAGTTTAGGGCATCTAAAGTTCCCTGGGATTCCCAACTGCTCGGGTGTGTGTGCTGGGATGCTTCCATCTAGCTGTGAGGCTCCTGTCCCTGTAAGGCTTTCAAAAAGCACTTGCTTTTAGGGGAGCCTATTGTGGGGATCCGCTTGCAGATTTTACTTTTCTGTTTACCTAGTATCCATCACACCATGCAATGTGTGTCTGTGCTCCTGGTGCGGATGACTAGCACTGGTTATTTAGTAGTCCTGGACCTCCACTCCGTCTCCACTCTGACTCCTCTCCTCCTGCCTGTGAGCTGGGGTTGGGGGAGTGCTCAGGTCCCTCCGGTCCATGGCTTGTATCTTACCCCCTTCATGAGGTGCTGAATTCTCACAGATGTAGATGTAGTGTGGCTGTTCTACTATATCCACTGTTGTGTCTTTTAGGAATAATTGTTATTTGTTGTATTTTCCAAAATATATGTGGTTTTGGGAGGAGATTTCTGCTGCCATACTCATTCCGCCATCTTGGCTCCTCCTCCTGAATGATTGTTTTTGTTTTGTTTTGTTTTATGGTAGTGTGAAAAGTGATGCACATTCAGTAGAAAGTATAATTTGAAATTTCAGTTTTGATCTTTTCCTTTGCGGCAGTGTGTGGTATAATACTCTGTTGTGGTGGTGGTGCACAGTGACAGCAAACTGCTGCTTCCTTTCGACAGTAATCATGAGGGCCAGCAACATATATACAGACAGCCATTCTGTCTTGTATACATCCATTCTGTTTTTGATCTTCAGTACTGTATTTAATACATGAGGTATTGAATGCTTTATTATCAAAACAAGTTCGTGTTAGATGATTTTTCCCAGATATAGGCTAAAGTAATTGTTCTGAGCACATTTAAGGTGGGAAAGGCTAAGCTCTGATGTTCTGATGTGTCAGTTTGTGAAATGCATTTTCAGCTTAATGATATTTTCAAGTTATGATCGATTTATTGGTATTTAACTCATAAATTGAAGATGTGCATACTTACATGTGTACATATAAAACATGCAAAAACATGCATAATCTAAGATAACGTTTGCTATTATGATTTGGAACTGTTGTGTCTTAGCTCAACTAATAAGAAAAGTAAAAAATTTTATTTACTTTTATCTTTGATGTACTTTGTTCATGTAAATTGGATTTTCTGGCCTATATTATTTTATTGTCTATGAAGAACTTCTTATAGTTCCTCCAATTTTTGTTTTTCTGAAAGTCTTTATATCTCTTCCGCTTCAGAATTATAATTTTGCAGGATAGAAGATTCTAGGTTGTAATGGTTTTCCACCCCATCTTAATTTTAAATATTGTATTCCATTCCATTGTTGCCTGTATGGCTTCTGAGGAGAAGCCAGTAATTCATTGTTCATCAACACATAAGGCATTTCTTTCCCAACTGACTTTTTTTCTGTATGATTTTGAACACACTTTTATTTTCGGCAACTATAAAAGAATATATCTCCCTCACCATCAGTCAGTATTTTTTCTTTTTTCCTTGAGCTTTGAGGATCTGTGATCTTTTTGGCTGACATTAATTTTGTTAGATTTCCCAGTTACAGTTAATTCTCTGCTCCTTTCTCTGTCTTCTGGTAGTCCAAATACATGACCCATGGCCCTTGGATATTCTGTTCTGTTTGTTGTTCTTCCCTTTTTAGTTTTTGTCTTATATTCTTTCTTCAGCTCTCTCCAGTCTACTGTTAATTCAGTCAAAGGCATTTTTTTGTTGTTACAGTATTTTTGAATTTTAGCTTTCTTGTTTGATACTTTGCTGGAATTGTATTTCTGTGTACATTGCCCATCTGTTCTTGCATGCTCTTTATTTAATATATTAGATTTTCCTACCCCATGAATTGTAGTTGTTTTAGATATTCTCTTTGATAATTCGAGCAACCCTGCTACTCTGATAAACACAATAGAATTAGGTGGACATATCTTTTGATATGACTTATAACTTTGTCCTTTGTATTTGGACATGATATACAAGTTAATAAAGAACTACTGTACATAACCCTTTAGTATTGCTGTACTAAATAATGGGGGAAGTAGCACTAAGTAAGTCTCAGTCTTTTATTGATCCCTGCCTTTGGAAAGTGAACCACCAAATAAGAGCCTCTCAGTTTCTCTCCACTAACAAGATAGGATAACTAGAGTGGGCTGGAGTTGGGTCTTTCTCATATTTTCCTGATCACCTAGGCTTTGATTATGCCTTTGCACTTTACCTTTGGTTTTCTGAGCCAAACTTGTTTCCCAATGACTGACTTTTTAAAGAAGATGATACTCTATGATATTTCCGTATGCTTCTTTTTCCCCTCTCCTTGCCAGAAACTTGAGGATTTTTCTCTCATACTTGTATAGTGGAAATCTGATTGACCTTCTATAAGTAAATCTCACAGTGTTTGTGGGGCACCTCAGAGATATTTTTTAAGACTTCAGGCTTCTGTGCATTGAGCCTCCGGCGATTCAATTGTAAAGTTTTTCCCACCCTGACACTGGTTACTGGGTCAATTTCCCCTAATGACTTTTGGCTTCAGATTCATGACTTGTAATACTAGCTTTGCTTCTTCATATTCTTGTCTTAAATATAAATACTCAATTCTCAGACTTGAAATATCTGTTGTATTAGATTATTCTTATATATATTTAGTGTCTCATGAGTATAAACTTGGTTATCTTAAAATTCTTGTAACTTTGTGTTTGAAAAAGCAAGTTTCTGCATTAAGCCTGCCCCCCCAGTCAACTCACTGTAGTCAATTACATGAAAATTTTAGATGTTTACAGTTCTATTATGAAAATCCTGTAATTCATAAAAATAGTATATGAAAATTCACATAACTGCAATATATACAGTCTGCTCTTCTTTGGGGTTTACTACTAATGTTTCATTTTATATTGAGTCAGTGCACATTCCTCACTAACTATTCTAAACATTCTTCCTGTAGAACTAAGAACAAATAAATTGAAAGACCTTCTGATTCCATTGACATCCTGATAGTTACCTGTTCTTAATTTTTAATGTCCACCTAATTCTATTGTGTTTATCTGAAGTCTTTTTTTTACCTTATGTTCCTTTTTTTTTAGGTTGATAAGATATGTGGTTACCCTTTCAGATCTTTAAATGTATTTGGGAGCATAGGAATAACCTTTGTGGAATTAAATTAATGTTAATACCCCAAGGTAATATTAATTGTGTGAAGGGAAGCATCAGATACGGGGTTTCTTTGGGTTGCAACTTTATTTTAATGAGCAGTGAGCTGCATTTGAACAAAAAATAGAAAATTTATTCTGGTGTGTAATAGCCTTAGAAAATTGCAGTGAGATTTGGTTCATGAGGGAGATCAATTTGATTGAAGTAATTGCCAAGATTTTACATATATGTAAGTACAAGGATGAGATTTGATGATGGTTTTACATACCTGATCTGCTGTAGATCATTTATTTCCATGCGTGGTTAAGTTGATATGCATCAACTTTAAATTTTGGTGTTTATATCACTGTTTGCTGAATGCCAGGCTTGGTTAGCCCCTTGTATTAAAATACTATTATCTGGGTTATGAATTTTTAATTGGGGCAAAATTTGACTAATAATTACTTTTGCTATTTCAGCATTATCTGCATATCAGAGATACTACAGTTTACAATCTGACTACTGGAAGGTTAGTATACATTTGTATGCCAATTTTTGTTTTACTACTATTTTATTTTAAAGTATAATTAATAATAGAATATCATACTGGTTTCAGATACACAACATAGTAGTTTAACTCTTAACTGAGTATTGTCAATATAGAATGATGTTACAGAGTTATTGACGCTGTTCTTCATTATGTACTTTCATCCCTTGATTAATTTATAGTATGATTGAGATTTTGTGCCTCTTGATTCCTTTCACCTGTTTTACCTCTTTACCCCTGTGAGTCCCCCATGATAACCATCAGTGTTTATGAGTCTGTTTCTGTTTGGCTTATCTGTTTTTTTTTTAAGATTGTACATATAAGTGAAATCATACAGTATTTCTCTTTCTCTGCCTGACTTATTTCACTTAGGATAGGATTTGCAAGATTTGTTTTTGTTTTTATTTTTTGGCTGAAAAATGTTCATTGTGTATATGTACCACATCTTCTTTAACCATTCATCTGTTGATGGACATTTATTTTGCTTCCATATCTTGGCTTTTATAAATAATATGGCAGTAGATATAAGGGGGCATATATCCCTTTGAATGCGGGATTTTGTTTTCTTGGGGTATATATCCAGAAGTTGAATTACTGTGTAACAGAGTATTACTATTTTTAGTGCACTGACAAAACTGCTTTTGACACTGGCTGCACCATTTACATTCCCCAGGAGGATTCACTTTTTATTCAGAACAGTTGTTATTTCATGTGTTGGTTAGTGGCCATCATTCTGACTGGTGTGATGTGGTATCTCATTGTTACTTTGATTTGCATTTCCTGATTAGTGATGTGGAGCATCTTTTCATGTGCCTGTTCGACATCTGTATTTCTTACTTGAAAGAGTGTGTATTCCAGTTGTCTGCCTATTAGTATATTTGTTTTCTTGGTGTTGAATTGCATGCATTCTTTATATGTTTTTGATCTAGTCACTTATGAGATATATCATTTGCAAATATGTTCTTCATTACTGTACGTTACCTTTTCATTTTATTGATCCTTTACTGTACAGAAGCTTTCAGTTTGATGTAATCCCACTTGTTTATTTTTACTGATATTTCCTTTTCCAGGGAGACATATCCAGAAAGTAATTAGTCATCCTGATTTTTAAAGGTTCCTATGTTTTCTTCAGGTCTTTATATTTAGGTCTTTCATCCATTTAGAATTCACTTTTGTGTATGGTTTAGGACAGTGGTCCAGTTTCGTTCTCTTGCATGTAGCTGTTCAATTTCTGCAACACCATTTATTGAAGAAACTGTCTTCACACATTTTATATTCTTGCCTCCTTTGTAGTAGATAAATTGACTATGTGGGTTTCTTTTTGGGCCCTGATCTGTTTCAATAATGTATATGCCTGTTCTTGTGCCACTACTATACTGTTTTAATCACTGTAGGTTTGCAGTATAGCCTGAAACTAGTGAGCATGATACCATCAACTTTGTTGTTCTTTTTCAAGATTAGTATGTCTATTTGTGGTCATTTGTAGTTACACACAAATTTTAGGATAATATATTTGAGTTTAATATGCCATTGTGTTTTGATATGGATTGTATTGAATCTGTAAATTACTTTGGGCAGGAGATCATTTCGACTATCAATTCTTCTCATCCATGAGCATGGAAAAGCTGTGGAAAAACTGTCTATTAATTTGTGTCATCTTCAGTTTCTTTCATTGTCTTATAGTTTTCATAGTAAAGGTCTTTCACCTCCTTGGCTAGGTTTATTGCTAGATGTTTTATTCTTTTTGATGAACTTGTAAATGGAATTGTGTTCCTGATTGTTAGTTTCTGTGTTAAGCTTATTGTTAGTATATAGAAACACAACAGATTTCTGTGTATTAATTTTGTATCCTGAAACTGCTGAATTCACTTACTCTTGTAGTTTTTTGGTGGAGTCTTTAGTGTTTTCTATGTATTGTATTATGTCATCTGCAAACAGTTACAGTCTTATTTCTTCCTTCCAGTTGGGATGTCTTTTATCTTTTTGTGTTGTCTGATTGCCATGGCTGGGACCTCCATTACGATGTTGAATAAAAGTGGAGAGAGTGGGCATTCTTATCTTGTTCTCAGTCTTAAAGAAAAAGGTTTCAACTTCTTGCTGATAAGTATGACATCTGTGGGTTTCTCTTTATTAAGTTGAGGTACTTGCCCTTTATACTCACTAAGTTGAGAGTTTTTATCATGAATGGATATCGACTATTTGTCAAGTGCTTTCAGCACCTACTGAGATGAACATATGGTTTATGTCCTTTTTCTTAATGTGGTATATCACATTAATTGATTTATGAATCTCACTAGGTCATATTGGATGACCTTTTTGATACATTTTAAAATTCAGTTTGCTAATATTTTGTTGAGATTTTTGCATATATGTTCATCAGGACTTTGTCTATAATTTTCTTTCTTTTTTGTGGTGTCTTTGATTTTGGTATCAGAGTGATGTGGGCTAAAAATTTCCCATGACAAAAATTCAACGCATCAGGAGAATTCTTTGAAAAATTATATGCTAATAAATTAGACAACCTAGAAGAAATCGACAACTTTCTAGAAAAATTCAACATTTCAAGGCTGACCCAGGAAGAAACAAAATCTGAGCAGACCAATCACCAGCAAAGAAATTGAGTTGGTAATAATAAAACTACCTAAGAACAAAACCTGTGGCCCAGATGGCTTCACAGCTGAATTTTATTGAACATTAAAGAAAGAGTTAATAACCTTCCTCCTTAAAGTTCTCCAAAAATAAGAAGAAAACACTTCCGAAGTCATTCTATGAGGCCAGCATCACTCTAATACCAAAACCAGGCAAAGACACCACTAAAAAAGAAAATTATAAATCATTATCCCTGGTAAACATTAGATGCAAAACTCCTTAACAAAATATTAGCAAACATTCTTGGGTTCTGTGATTCTTCTGCTGTTTTGTTCCTTCAGTTTTTCTTTGTTCCAAAGAAAGGGACTGGCTGGATTGGAGGGAAGGGAGGGATAAGGGTGGGATAAAGAAAGGCCATTATGATTAGCATGTATAGTGTGGGGGGGGCACGGGGAGGGCTGTGCAACACAGAGAAGACAAGTAGTGATTCTACAGTGTCTTACTGTGCAGATGGACAGTGACTGTGAAGGGGTATGTGGGGGAGGGACTTGGTGATGGGGGGAGCCTAGTAAACATAATGTTCTTCATGTAATTGTAGATTAATGATAACAACAAAAACAAAAAATATTAGCAAACAAAATTAAAAAGCATGCCAGAAAAATAATCCATCATGATAAAGTGAGATATATTTCAGGGATGCAAGGATGGTGCAATATTTGTAAATCAGTCAACATCATACATCACATTAGCCAACAGCACAAAACTTTATGATTATCTTTTTTTTTTTTTTTTTTTTTTTTATTTAATAATTATTTTTTATTGAAGGGTAGTTGACACACAGTATTACATTACATGAGTTTCAAGTGTACAACACAGTGGTAGAACATTTATATACATAATTCTAGGTTCCAGCTATCACCCTACAAGGCTGTTACAATATCTTGACTATATTCCTTATGCTATACCTTACATCCCGGTTACTAATTTATTTTACCATTGGAAGTCTGTCCTTTTTTTTTTTTTTTTTTTTGTGAGGGCATCTCTCATATTTATTGATCAAATGGTTGTTAACGACAATAAAATTCTGTATAGGGGAGTCAATGCTCAATATGATTATCTTAATAGATGCTGTAAAAGCATTTGACAAAATTCAATATCTATTAATGAGAAAAATTCTCAATGAAATGGGTATAGGGAGTAAGTACCCAACATAAGACCATATATGACAAACCCATGGCCACCATAGTACTTAACAGTGAAAAGCTGAAAGCTTTTCCTTTAGGATAAGCAACAAGAGTTTATCTGTAACTCTTTCTCATTTTTATTCAACATAGTACTGGAGATCCTGGCCATGGCTATCAGACTACACAAAAGAAATAAAAGGCATCCAGATTGGTAAGGAAAAAGTTAAACTGTCACTCTTTGCAGATGACATGATATATTACACAGAAAACCCTAAAGACTCAACCAAAAAGGTATTAAAAGTAATAACTGAGTTGAGCGAAGTTGCAGGTTAAAAATCAATATGCAGAATCTGTTGTATTCCTATACACTAATGATGAATTAGCAGAAAGAGAAATCAGGAAAACAACTCAACTTACAATTGCATCAAAAAGAATAAAATACCTAGGAATAAACATAACCAATGAAGTGAAAGACCTGTATTCTGGAAACTGGAAGACATTCAGGAGAAACTAAAGACAATATTAAATGGAGAAACATCGTGTGCTCATGGATAGGAATAATTAATATTGTCAAAATGGCTATCCTGCCTAATATCTACAGATTCAATGCAAACTCCATCAAAATAACAACAGCATTCTTCAATGAACTATAACAGATAGTTCTAAAAGACTCTGAATAGGCAAAGCAGTCCTGAGAAGGAAGAATACAGCTTGGGGGGATTACACACCCCAAATTCAAACTCTACTACAAGCCACAGTAATCAAGACAATTTGGTATTGGTAGAAGAACCGGCCCATAGATCAATGGAACAGAATAGAGAGCCCAGATAAAAACTCACATATACATGGCCAATTAATGTATGATAAAAGAGCCATGGACACACAATGTGGAAAAGACAGCCTCTTCAACAAGTAGTGTTGGCAAAGCTAGACAACTGCATGCAAGGGAGTGAAATTGGATTATTGTCTACCTCTGTACACAAAAGTAAATTCGAAATGGGTCAAAGACCTGAATGTAAGTTTTTTAGATCTAATAGTTTATTGTTGGAGTGTTTTGATTTTCTGTATATGTATCATATCCTCTGCAAATAGAGTTTAATTTCTTCCTTACCAATTTGGATGACCTTTATCTCTTTGTATTTTACCGTGTTGAGTGAAAGTGGTGAGAGTGGGCACATCCTTCTCTTGTTCCTGATCTTAGAGGACAATCTTACAGCTTTCTTCCATTTAGTTTGATGATACTTTGGGTTTGCTGTTTTAAGTATGATGTTGGCTGTAGGTTTGACATACATGGCCTTTACTATGTTGAGGTACATACCCTTTATGCCCAGTTAGTTGAGTTTTTGTCAAAAATGGGTGTTGAATTTTGTCAAATACTTTTTCAGCATCTGCTGAGACAATCAGATGTTTTCATCCATTTTGTTAATGTGGTGTATGATATTGAGTAATTTACAGTATTACATTATTGTGCATCCCTGGAATAAATCCCTGTTGGACATGATGAATCATCTTCTTGATTTATTTTTAATTTAGTTTGCTAATACTTTTTAAAGGATTTTTGAATTGATATTCATCAGGAACATTGGTCTAATTTCCTTTTTGTAGTGTCTTTGGTTTGATCAATATTAGAGTGATGCTAGCCTTATGAATGATGTAGGAAATAGTCCCTCCTCTTCTACTTTTTGTACTATTTCATAAGAATGGATATTAGCTTTTTAAGTGTTTGGTAGATTTCAACTGTGAAGCCACCTAGTCCTGGATTTTGTTGTTGTTGGGTGTTGTTTGATTACCAATTCAATTGCTAGATATTGGTCTTCAGACTTGCTGTTTTTTTCCCAGGTCAGTCTTGGAAGATTGTACTTTACTAGAAATTTGTCCATTTCTTCAGATGTTCAGTTGTAATCTCATACTATTCTCTAATAATTCTTTGTATTTCTGTGGTATCCTTTGATATTACTACTTCTTCATTTCTGATTTTTTTAATGTGTATGCAGTCTCTTTTTTTTCTGGTTAAGTCTGGCTAGGGCATTGTCTGTTTTGTTTAGTTTCTCAAAAAAACCAGCTCTTCGTTAATTTTTTCTATTATTTTATTCTCGGTATTACTTTGGCCCCCCCTTCAACTAAACTGTGTTAAATTTCTTCTTCTTTAACTTTCTTTAGTTGTGAAATCATACTAAATTTATGTGGGATTATTCTTGTTTCTTGAGGTAGGCCTGTATTGCTGTGTACTTCCCTCTTAAAATAGTTTTGTGGCATTCTACAAATATTAGACAATAAAATGTTGTATTTTTGTTTTCATTTGTCCCCTGAAGCAAATGTATTGCTTCATTTCTGTTTTAATATTTTCATTGCTTGATTAGTTATTTGGAAGCATGTTGTTTAGACTTCATGTGCCTGAAGTCATTTGTTTGTATAATTTATTTAAGTTTCATATATCTGTTGTCTGAGAAGCTGCTTGATATGACTTTAGTCGTTTTAAATTTATTGAGGCTCTTTTTGTGTCCCAGTATGTGATCTACTCTGGAGAATGTTCTATGAACATCTTGTTGCTTCTGCATAGAATAATCTGTATAGGTCCTTATTATGACCATCTAGTGTAATGTATTGTTCCAGGCCTCTGTTTCCTTGCTTATTTTTGGTTTTGTTGACCTATTGATGTGAGTGGTGTGTTGAAGTCTCGTCAAATGAATGGATTGCAGTCTACCTCCCCCTTTAATTCTGTTTTTGTTTTACATATTCAGGTGCTCTTAAGATGGTCGAACAGATTTTTTTTGCTGTTGTTGTTCAATACTTTATTATTATTTTTTAAAGGAATTGATACATACTCTTCGGAAGGTTTTATAAGCAAAACAATGTGGTTTTTAAATTCACCCTTATTCTCAAGAAACCCCCATAACCCATTGCAGTCCCTATCCATCAGTGTAGAAAGATGTCACAGAGTCCCTGTTTGTCTTCTCTGAGCTACACTGTCTTCTGTGTGAACCCATACACACCATGTGCATCTATCATGATACCCCAAAATCCCCTTTGCCCTCACACCCCCACTCACCCTCCCACACCCATTCCCTTGGGTAATGACTAGTGACTTATTATAGTTGTGAGTCTGTTGCTATTTTCTTCCTTCAGTTTTGGGTTGTTGTTATACCTCAAAAATGAGGGAAATCATTTGGTATTTGGATTTCTCTGTTTGACTTATTTCACTGAGCATAATACCCTCTGGCTCCATCCATGTTGTTGCAAATGGTAGGATTTGTTTGTTTCTTATGGCTGAATAGTATTCCATTGTGTATATGCACCACCTTGTCTTTATCCATTCATCTACTGATGCACATTTAGGTTGCTTCCATTTCTTGGCTACTGTGAATAGTGCTGTAATAAGCATAGGGGTGCATATGTCTTTTTCAAACGTGGCTGCTGCATTCTTAGGGTAAATTCCTAGAAGTGGAATTCCTGGGTCAAATGGTATTTCTAATTTGAGTTTTTTGAGGAACCTGCATACAGCTTTCCACAATGGTTGAACTAGTTTACATTACCACCAGCAGTGTATGAGGGTTCCCCTTTCTGCACAACCTTACCAATATTTGTTGTTGTTTGTCTTTTGGATAGTGGAGATCCTTACTGGTGTGAGGTGATATCTCATTGTGGTATTAATTTGCATTTCTCTGATGACAAGCGATGTGGAGCATCTTTTCATATGTCTGTTGACCATCTGAATTTCTTTGGAGAAGTGTCTGTTCAGGTCCTCTGCCCATTTTTTAATTGGATTATTTGCTTTTTGTTTGTTGAGGCATGTGAGCTCTTCATATATTTTGGATGTCAACCCTTTATCAGATCGGTCATTTATGAATATATTCTCCCATACTGTAGGATGCCTTTTTATTCTATTGGTTGTGTCCTTTGCTGTACATAAGCTTTTCAGTTTGAGGTAGTCCTACCTATTATTTTTGCTTTTGTTTTCTTGCCTGGGGAGATATGTTCATGAAGAAGTCGCTCATGTTTATGTCCAAGAGATTTTTGTCCATGTTTTTTTCAAAGAGTTTTATGGTTTCATGACTTGTATTCAGGTCTTTGATCCATTTCAGATTTATTTTCATGTTTGGTGTTAGTGGTCCAGTTTCATTCTCTTACATGTAGCTGTCCAGTTTTGCAAACACCAGCTGTTGAAGAGACTGTCATTTCCCCATTTTATGTCCATGGCTCCTTTATCATATATGAATTGACAACATATGCTTGGGTTAATGTCTGGAGTCTCTGTTCTGCTCCACTGGTCTGTGGCTCTGCTCTTGTGCCAGTACCAAATTGTCTTGATTACTGTGGCTTTGTAGTAGAGCTTGAAGTTGGGGAGTGAGATCCCCCCTACTTTATTCTTCTTTCTCAGGATTGCTTTGGCTATTCAGGGTCTTTTGTGGTTCCATGTGGATTTTAAGACTATTTGCTCCAGTTTGTTGAAGAATGCTGTTGGTATTTTGATAGGCATTGCATTGAATCTGTAGCTTGCTTTAGGCAGGATGGCCATTTTGACAATATTAGTTCTTCCTAGACAAGAGCATTGCATGAGTTTCCATTGGTTAGTGACCTCTTTATTTTCTCTTAAGAGTGTCTTGTAGTTTTCAGGGTATAGGTCTTTCACTTCCTTGGTTAGGTTTATTCCTAGGTATTTTATTCTTTTTAGTGCAGTTGTGAATCAAATTGTTTTCCTGATTTCTCTTTCTGCTAGTTCATTATTAGTGTATAGGAAAGCAACAGATTTGTGTGTATTAATTTTGTATCCTGCAACTTTGCTGAATTCAGATATTTGTTCTAGTAGTTTTGGAGTTGAGCCTTTACGGTTCTTTTCATGTCATGTGCAAATAGTGGCAGTTTGACTTCCTCTTTATCAATATGAATACCTTGTATTTCTTTGTTTTGTCTGATTGCTGTGGCTAGAACCTCCAGTACTATGTTGAATAACAGTGGGGAGAGTGGGCATCCCTGTCTTTTTCAGATATTAGAGGAAAAGCTTTCAGCTTCTTACTGTTATGAATGATGCTGGCTGTGGGTTTGTCATATATGCCCTTTATTACGTTGTGGTACATGCCCTCTATAACCATTTTGTTGAGAGTTTTTATCATGAATAGAAGTTGAATTTTGTCGAATGCTTTTTCAGCATCTATGTTGATGATCATGTGGTTTTTGTTCTTTTTTGTTGATGTGGTGGATGATGTTGATGGATTTTGAAATGTATCATCCTTGCATCCCTTGAATGAATCCCACTTGATCATGGTGTATGATCCTGTTGATATGTTTTTGAATTCAGTTTGCTAATATTTTGTTTAGTATCTCCTATGTTCATTAGGGATATTGGTCTGTAATTTTCTTTTTTTGGTGCGGTCTTTGCCTGGTTTTGGTATTAGTGTGATGCTGGCTTCATATATGAGTTTGGAGGCATTCACTGTTTTTCTATTTTTTGTAAAACTTTAAGGAGAATTTGTATTATGTCTTCTCTGTATGATAAAATTCAGCTGTGAATCCATCTGGCCTGGGGGTTTTGTTCTTGGGTAGTTTTCTCATTAACAATTCAGTTTCTTTGCTTGTTATTGATCAGTTTAGATTTTCTGTTTCTTCCTTGGTCAGTCTTGAAAGGTTGTATTTTGATAGGAAATTGTCCATTTCTTCTAGGTTACCCAGCTCTTAGGATATAGATTTTCATAGTATTCTCTGATATTTCTTTGTATTTCTGTGGGGTCTGTCATGATTTTTCTTTTCTCATTTCTGATCTGTTGATGTGCGTATATTTTCTTTTTCTCTTAATTAGTCTGGCTAGGGTATTATCTACTTTGTTATTTATTCAAAGAACCAGCTCTTGGTTTCATTGATTTTTTTCTATTGTTTTATTCTTCCCAATTTTATTCATTTGTTCTCTGATCTTTACTATGTCCCTCCTGCTGCCTTTGGGCCTCATTTGTTCTTTTTCCAGTTTCAATAATTGTGATTTTAGACTATTCATTTGGGATTGTTTTTCCTTCTTTAAATATGCCTGGATAGCTATATAGTTTCCTTGTAGAACTGCCTTCACTGTGTCCCACAGAAGTTGGGAGCTTTTTTCTGTTGTCATTTGTCTCCATATATTGATCTCTGTTTTAATTTTGCCATTGATCCATTGATCATTTAGGAACATATATGTGTTTGTGAGCCATTTTGTTTTCTTCATGTAATTTATTTCTAGTTTTATACCTTTGTGATCTGAGAATTTCACTGATAGAATTTCAGTCTTTGAATTTACTGAGTTTCTTTTTGTGGCCTACTGTGTTGTCTATTCTGGAAAATGTTCCAGATGCAATTGAGAAGAATGTGTATCCTGATGCTTTTTGGTGTAGAGTTCTGTAGATGTCTGTTAGGTCCTTGTGTTCTAGTGTTCTTACTCAGCTTCTCTGTGTTCTTACTTTTTTCTCTCTGGTTGATCTGTCCTTTGGAGTGTATGGGGTGTTGGAGTCTTGTAGAATGAATGGATAGCATTCTGTTTCCTCCTTTCATTCTGTTAGTATTTGTTTCACATATGTTGCTGCTCCTGTATTGGGAGCATATGTATGTACAATGGTTATATTCTCTTGTTTTGGCTGCCCCCTTTATCATTATGTAATGTCCTTTATCTCTTGTTACTTTCTGTGTTTTGAAGTCTCTTGTCTGATACAAGTACTGCAACACCTCCTTTTTTTGTCCCTATAGTTTGCATGAAATGTCTTTTCCATCCTTTCAGTTTTAGTCTGTGTATGTCTTTGGTTTCAGGTGGGTCTCTGGTAAGCAGCGTTACATGGGTCTTACTTTTTTATCCATTTTATTACTGTATGTCTTTTGATGTTTGCATTCCATCCATTTACGTTTAGGGTGATTATTGAAATATATGTATTGCCATTGCAGGCTTTGGATTCATGGTTACCAAAGGTTCAAGGTTAGCTTCTTTACTATCTAACCATCTAACTTAACTCTCTTATTGAGCTATATAAACACAGTGTGATGATTCTTTTTTTCTCTCCCATCTTACTCTTCCTCCCCCACTCTTTATATGTTAGGTGTTCTATTCTGTACTCTTTTGTGTTTTCTTTGACTACTTTTGTGAATCGTTAGTTTTATTTTTTGCCTTTAGTTAGTATTTGGTTGGTCTGCTTTCTTTGCTGTGATTTTATTTTCTCTGGTGACATCTGTTTAGCCTTAGGAGTGCTTTGATCTCCAGCATTACCTTTAAAATATCCGTCAGTGGTGGTTTGTGGGAGGCAAATTCCTTCAACTTTTGATTGTCCGGAAATTATTTAATCCCTCCTTCACATTTAAATGATAATTGTGCTGGATACTGTATTGTTGGTTAAAGGTCCTTCTTTTTCATTCCATTAAGTATATCATCCATTCTCTTCTGGCCTGTAAGATTTCTGTTGAGAGGTCTGATGATAGCCTGATGGGTTTTCCTTTGTAGTTGACCTTTATCCTCTCTCTGGTTGCCTTTAGTAGTCTGTCTTTGTCTTTCATCTTTGCCATTTTATTTATTACATATCTTGGTGTTGTCCTCCTTGAGTGCCTTTTGTTGACAGATCTGTGGATTTCCTTGGTCTGGAAGACTATTTTCTTCTTCAGTTTTGGGAACTCTTCAGCAATTATTTCTTCATAGACACTTTGGATCCCTTTTACTGTCTCTTCTCCTGGTTCTCCTGTAGTGCAAATTTGTCATGTTTGGATTGGTTTCACAGTTCTCTTAATATTCTTTAATTTCTAGATATCCTTTTATCTGGGTCTGCCTCAGCTTCTCTGTGTTCTTGTTCTCTGATTTCTGTTTCTTTAACAGTCTCTTGCACCTCGTTCAGTCTGTTGTTAAGCTCTTTTACTGATTTCTCTCTGGAGTTCATTGTTTAGCTCTTACACATTTCTCTGCAGGTCTGTTATATGGTTATGACTTTTATTTTGAATTCTTTTTCAGGAAGATTGGTTATATCTATTTCAGCAGGCCCTCTTTCTGTGGTTTTCTGAGTGATTTTTTGCGTGGACCAGTCTTCTGCCATCTCATGGCAACAGAAGTTTCACAAGCAGGTCGTATGTGTGTGTCAGTTAGCAGAACAAAGTTCCTTTTCTCTTGAAGCTTGGTTTGCCCTTTTCCAATGTTTGTGCTGTCTGTGTGCACACTGGGAACAGTTTCTGGGATAATCTCCTGAGCTGGTGTTGGCAGGTCAGCCCTCTGGGTAGCCTCATGTTCTGCGATGTGTTGCAACCTGTTGGGTGTGTTCTCCTATGAAAACAGTGCCCCTTCGTGCACACCTGACCTTGCTCCAGTTTCTGCTGCTTGTGCCTTGTACCTGCACACCGGGAGCAGGCTCTGGTATAATCCGCTAGACTGCCATGGGTGGATTGTCCCTCGGGATTGCCCAGTGCACTGCAGGGTTTTGCAGCCTTGCCAGGTGTGTTCTTCTGTGAGAACGGCGGCCCTTTGTGCCTTCCATACCTTCCTTTGGCTTCCGCTCCCTTTGCCAGTTACATGCACACTGGGAGCAATGTCTGGGATAATACCCTGGGCTGTCCTTAGTGGGGGCCACCCTCTGGATAGCCTAGCACACTGTGGGGGGTGGCAATCATGCTGGTTGTATTCTCATGCAAGAATGGCATCCCTTTGTGCCTTGTGGACCTTGCTCTGGCTTCCTTTTTGTTTCTGGTTAGGTTTGAGCTGGGAGGAGACTGGGTGGTTGCTGTGGGCAGGACTGTTCTCTGGCTGCTCCACAAGTGTGTAGGGTCAGCCGTTTTGCTTGTAGCAGCAGCCTCAGGGAATGATTGGCAGTCTCATTATCCCAGTGAGGGGCTTCCAGGCTGCGTTACCCCACAGGGTCTTAGGGGGCCCAAAGTTCCTCAAGATTCCCCACCTGCTGGGCTGAGTGTGCTTGGATGATTTTGTCCAGCTGTTGATCCCTTATCCCTTTAAGATTTTTAAAAGGCGCCTGCTTTTTTTTTGTCCCAGGGGAGTCAGCTCTGGGGACCCACTCACAGTGTCAGTCTTGGATTGTACTTTTCTGTTTCCCTAGTATGAAGTACACCATGCAACGTGTGTCTGTTCTCCTGGTACAGATTACTAGGGCCAGTTATTTAGTAGTCCTGTGCTTCACCTCCCTCCCCACTCTGATTCTTTTCATCCTGCCAGTGGAGGTAGGGGGACTGCTCGGGTCCCACAGTGTCACGGCTTTGTATCTTACCTGTTTTGTGAGATGCTGACTTCTCGCAGATATAGATGGAGCCTGGCTGTTGTCCTGTATGTTCTTGTGTCTTTTAGGAATAGTATTTTTTGTATTTTCAAAATATATATGGTATTAGGGAGGAGATTTCTGCTCTACTCTCGCTGCCATCTTGAGCCCCCTTGGTGGTCGACTTAGATGTAATTTTATGTCTCAGTTTCACTGTAGTCTAGTGTTTGTTTGAACATCATATTTGGGTGTAGTTTTGAGGTTATTCCTGGATGAGGTTAATATTTGAATCCATAGACTTGCTAGAGCCAGTTAATCCTAATCCTCCTCAATATCAGTAAACCTCTCTTAGTTCACTATTTGAATAGAACAAAAAGATTTACTGTTCTGTGATAAAGTGGGAATTCTTAATTTTTGACTCTCTTCGAACCAGGACATCAGTATTTTACTGACTTCATCAAGGATTTAACCCTCCTATGTTTCCAGCATCACCATTCAGATCTTTGTTCTTATCAACATCCATAATGCTTGAGTAAATACCTTGGAACAAACTTCATTATATATATACATATGTACACCTTGTTCTTTTTTCTGGAGATAGTTAATGATACTGTTGTACCTTTTTTAAATAAAAATACTGCTTACCTCTTTACCTGAACAAATCTTATTTTAAGATGTTTTTTTAAAATTTATTCTTTGCTGTCATGTGTATTATGTCTATATTTTAGCAGTTTACTTTCTACCATTTCCACCATTTTAAATAATTTAACTTCAAAAGTTGGTTGTTATAGAATTTGGCAAACAAGTTTTGTAATTGACTTGATTATTAATTTAGGTTTTATTGGCCATGTTTGGTTTATGTCATGGACTTTTGTTACTTTTAAAGAAACTCATAAAAAGCCATAGTTAGCATTATAGTTTAGTATCTAGAGATTGTAAGTCCAGTATCACTGTTCTGCCATTTTTCACTCATCTTTGCTCTAGTATATCTGTTCAGACATAATACCACTTCTATTCTTTTTCCTAGAGAAATTGCAAATTTATTTTTGTTGTCTTCTTTCTCCTTAAGAAATTTGTTATGTAAACAGTAGGTCTGCTACAGGAATACTCACGTATCTGCTTAATAACTAGCTGCTGCTTTTTGTTTTCTGTTGTCCCAAGACTTTTTCATGTGAAAGTCCATTGGCTGTGAAGCTAGATGACTTGGGCTTGCATCTCATCTCTTGAATGGAGCAATTAAAAGTTGTGGCACTTACAGTCCAAACAGTGTGCTCTTGAGGGAGAAACTTGGAGTTTGAGGTTACCTTATGGATTTAAGAGAGGAGTGTGCTATGTGTGGTGTTTATGGCAAGTTAATGTCTTAGCCATTCCTACCCATTTTGTTGTGGGTATTGTCTCTTTGGGTAGCTGCCCCATGTGTGGAATCACTCAACTAGTTTTTGAATTTCACTTAAGAGTTTGTGATGGTAATTTTGACACAGTATATAACCTCTAACCTCTTCTGATTGATAAAGAGAATTTTATAAACAATATATTTTGTAGAATATTATACCTGATCTTCAAAAAAGGTAGGAATGCCAAGAAGAGGTTTAGAATCAATACCATGCAAATTTTTCAGGTCATTCTTTTGCATAGATCTATGTTTCTGAGTGCTGTTAAGGGACATAAGAGAAAGGCAAATACTATATGGTTATCATTTATATATGGTACCTTCGTTTTTGGAGAAGGTACATTATTTGTATATAAATGTCCATAAGTTTGTACATATTTATGCCTACATAGTTCTCCATAACTTTGCCAATGCTTGTTATGTTTTGGGTGTGTGCATCCTGTCTTAGTTGTTATGAAGAAGTATCTCATTGTGATTTTGGTTGTCATTACTATGAAGGATAATGATATCTGAGCATCTTTTCATATACTTAAATGCCACTTTACTGGGCATTTATTTTAATTGATTTATTGAGATGTTAGGTATGTAACTAAATTTAAAGTGTCCTATATGTAAACTTGACATATATTATAATATGATTGCCATTATGGCAATAATTAACACCTTTTTCATGTTGTGTAATTGCACTTTTTTTTCTGGTTGGAATAATTCAGTTTTAGTGTTTTACCAACTTTGATGCTTATAATACAGTGTGGTTGTCTGTATTCATGATACTCTGTATTACAACTCTAGGAAGTTACTTTACTAGTTGATAGTTTGTAGTCTGAAACAAAATTTGTTTTGCCCCTTTAGCCCTAAACTCTGGTAACCACCACTTTACTCTCTGATTTTATGAGTTTACTTTCTTAAGGTACCACATACATTTGATAATCATACAGTATTTTTATTCCTATGGTTTATCTCATTGAGCATAATGTTCTCAGGATCCATCTGTCTATGTTGCTGCACATGAGATGATACCTGTTATTATTCCTAAGTATTATTTATTGTGTACATGTGAACACACAACACACACACATACTACATCTTATCTATTCATTCTTCTTCTGGTGGTACCTTAGGTTGTTTCTTTATCTTGGCTATTGTGAATAATGTTACTGTAAATATGGGAATGCCAAATCTCTTCCACATACTGATTTCATTTTCTTTGGATAAATACCCATAAGCAGAATTGCTTAGTCATATGGTAGACCTGTTTATACTTTTTTAAGGAATATTCATATTGTTTTCCATAGAGTCTGAACCAATTTACATTCCCATCGACCTTGTATAAGGGTTCTATTTTTCGACATTGCTGCCAACACTCTTTATCTCTTGTCTTCTTGATGTAGACATTCTAACAGGGGTAAGGTGATGATATCTCACTGTGGTGTTGAATTGTATCTTCCTGATGATTAGGTAGGTGATTAAATGATTCATTAACTAGATTAGCATATGTTCAGTCACCTATTAGCCATTTGGATGTCCTCTTTACATGGTTTTTAGTTCCTCTGCCCATTTTTCAATTGGATTTAAAAAATTAAGTTGTGTGAGTTTTGTTTTATATAGGTTATTAACCTGTTAATAGATAAATGGTTTGCAGATATTTCTTCTTCTGTAGGGTGTCTTTTCATGTTGTTACTTTTGCTGTGCAGAAGCTTTTAAGTTTCATATAATCCTCTGCTGATTTGTCCTTTCTTGTTTTGGCTTTTGTGTCATTGAAAAAATCATTACCAAGACCTACCTTAAGGAGCTGCTTCCCTACATTTTCATTTAGGAGTTCTATGGTACCAGGATTTTAATGTTAAAGTCTTTGATCCATTTTGAGTTCATTTTTGTCAGTGGTATAAGGTACGGGTCCAGTCTCATTGTTTTGTCTGTATTTATCCATTTTTTATCTAACACTGTTAGAAAACTATCATTTGCTCTTGGGTATTTTTGGCTCACTTGTTGAATATCAGTAATAAATGCAGAGTTTTCATTTTGGGCTCTCTATTGTGTTCCATGGTGTCTGTACAAATTTTAATGCCACTAGTGCTACTACATTGTATTACTATACCTTTATAGTTTAAATTAAAAAGCATTATACCTCTGACTTTGTTGCTCTTTATATTGCTTTGGCTCTTCATTTATTTAACACAAATGTTAAGATGGTCTTTAATTGTTTTTACTATAGACTTAATTAAAAAGAAACAAAGTATTTCTCCAAGTGGGTTATCTTCTGTGTTACCTGTTTACCTTATTGTTTCATTTAAATGTATTGATAACATATAAAAGAATTTTGAAACTTTAAAGTATGTAAAAATATCAATATGGCTTTTTTATTTTTAACAGAATGCTGCCTTTTTATATGGCCTTGGTTTGGTCTACTTCCACTACAATGCATTTCACTGGTAAGTTGACTTAGATCGTGTGTGTGTGTGTGTGTGTGTGTGTGTGTGTGTGTGTGTGTGTGTGTCCGTGTGTGTGTGTGTGTGTGTCCATGTAGTATTTCGGTGAACATAAAAATTACCTTTTTTTAGGCCTCTAGTGAAGTTCAGTCATCATTCCTTCAACTTAGGACACTTGCTAACAGTTGCTCACGTTCAATGTTCAGTATTAACTGTGATTATAATATATAAGATTTTGTAAACTGTAAAGAATAGGAAACTTTTTGGGTCTTGTCTTTGTTTTCTTTCATTTAAATTTTATGATATAAAGGTGAGTACACGGCTAGAATTCATAATCATGTGCCTGAGTTCATTCTGAATATTTTAATACAGAGTGCTTAAATATGCATTGACCTATATTTTATGTAGTTTCCCGAAGGTGATTGTTTAGCTTTTTAGTTGGGTGACTTGTCCAATTATTATTTTCTTACCCCTTGGCTTCTGAGCCTTTTAATTATGTCATGTGTGGAATTGTATTCTTTATTAAACTTGTGGATTATAGATGTCATACATTTTTTTATCCTATGAACTACAAATGGCTTTGAGAAATCTTAAACTTAGGCTGCCTACCTTCTTTTTTTTTTTTTGTATCATTAATCTACAATTACATGAAGAACATTATGTTTACTAGGTGCCCCCCATCACCAAGTCCCTCCCACATACCCCTTCACAGTCACTGTCCATCTGTGTAGTAAGATGCTGTAAAATCACTACTTTGCCTACCTTCTTTTGTAGTGAAACTTTTATAAAACTGAAACCAGATTGGGAACACTATTTAGATCTGTTTAATTTCCTGAAAATACCATTCATAGAATTCACAGTTCTTAACCCTTAGAACTACAAAAGATTATGTAGCTGACTTAATTTTGGTCCTGTAATTCTATGGATGTTAATTTTTATTCAGTATTATCAAACCAGTATTTAGTAGTAGAACCAGATCTCATGTGCAGGACTAGAATCTAATAATTAAAGTATATTCCATACAGAAAGAAAAAAAATGCCTTTTATTACAGAACTATCAGTGGCATTTTGTTGATAGCCTTGCTATCACTTATCCTTGGAAAGAGGACAGAGGTTACAAAGGTCAGAGTGAGGACTTAGAAGTTTTAGGAATACATGTAGAAATAAGGCTGTAAGTTATATGTAATGGAGTAATCTGTTGTACTTTGCTGTATGTCAAGATGGAAAGATAGCTTTTATTTTTCATCATATTTACAGTAGTTTGTGCCAGTAGATAGAGCCAGAACAAATATAGGTGAAATCTAATGTAAGGATGAGAATAAGGAAGTTCAGTGTTTGGAAAATGAGAAAGTTAATGAGTGTTAGACAGTTTTCACATACTTGTGATTACTTATAAACGCCCTTAGCCTGAAGGAAGAACATAAAATCAGTGTGGAGATAAGTTAGTACAGACTGAAAATATTAATTGCTTTAATACATATGTGACAATGTTAAATTAGTAGTGAAAAATTATGTTTGATGTTATCTTTAAGTGATGTCTATATGTTTTGTGAAGAAAACCTACCTTTTAAAATGCTTAGTTTTTCCTATATATATGTGCATATATGTCTCTACACAATTTTAGAAGTAGAAACTTAGTCAAAATAACTTAATTAAAGATATGGTATGTTGCTCTGTTCTAAATTTGATATGACTGGTATCTACATATTGTTGTACTATAAAGAAGATTGGGATTGTGAAACATTTGATTCTTCATAGTAACCTTTAAGGTGCTTAAAGGACAGAGTACTAAAGACTCAGACATTTTTTCTTTTTGTTTCTTGCCATACTTTTGAAGTAGTAACTTGAATAATTAAAATATTAAAAGTTACTCAGAATATATCCATCATACCTGAATTTTCTCTGTTTGTAATTAAGACCTGTTAAAAATACAAGTTAGTATGTTTTCTACCTTTATCCTGTATCTACCTACCACTTCAGCATTTTATTAAAAATAATAATAATAAAGAGAGAAATGTGGTACATATAAATCAAGTATAAAGATCAAATGAATATTCATATTTGAACTGACTGTTTATAGTTCATAAATGCATGAGCAAAACCGAAAGTTTCTGTGATGACTGCCCTTGTACTGTTCACTATGTAACTTATTCACTATGTAAGAATTTGTTCTCCATGAAAGAACTGGTTTGTTATGCCTCAGAAGATTGGAGACTGACGAAAATTAGGCTTGGGGTGGATTAATGATTGTGCATTGAGCATTGACCCCCCTATACAGAATTTTATTTTTGTTAACAACCATTTGATCAATAAATATGAGAGAGGCCCTCACACACACACACAAATTTTTATTTATATATATATATATTTATATATACACACACACACACACACACACACACTTCCAATTGTAAAATAAATAAGTAACCGGGATGTAATGTGTAGCATAAGGAATATAGTCAAAATATTGTAACAACTTGGTATGGTGATAGCTGGTACCTAGAATTATCATGTATATAAATGTTGAATCACTGTGTTGTACACCTGAAACTAATGTAATACTATGTGTCAACTACCCTTCAATAAAAAATAATTATCTAAAAAAAAAAAATACAAGTTAGTATAGAGGTAAAACAAAGTTAAAGTTAATGGAGAAATGAATGTTGAGGTAGCTAAAAGAAGGCTGAGATACATTTAAAGAAGTCAGAAGCAGTGCCATAAGTATTCCTTGATAGTGTATTTATTCTTAAACATGAAACAATAGTGTTTCTCATAAATTACCCTTACTATATGAATGCCATGTGAAATAAAT